>NW_028227273.1:84116759-84753426 GCF_978045245.1 Mus caroli
CTTCAAGTTGTTTAGCTGTAAGTCCTCTAGGTCCAAGGATTCTCCCAACAAAATTAAACTGTGGGGAAAGATAATATAAATTATTCACTTGATGAAAGTTACATCAAAGTTATCTGAAAGCATACATATGTGTTTGTTCACTCAGTCTCCTTTAAACATGAACCAAGAAGTAAAACCTAGAATTCACTAATTTCTTGACAAGTGGATGTAAATCATTGTTTTACACAGAATTTTTATTATGTATTAATGCAAACTATAAAGGATGATCTGGCTAAATAAAGGCATTTTATTGAGTTGTCCATCAACACAGAATCTCAGCCAGAGTAAAGAATTAACACAACGCTGGATACCATGTACATCATGAATCCTTTCTACAAAATAAAAGTCCTTTAATAAGAATAGTTGGGAAAGAGTTCTGTTTTACGTTCATAGCAAGAAAAATTCTGTCTTCAGAGACAACTGTTTAAGTGACAATTTAACATGCTGCTAGTGCATTACCACTCAAACTATGATTCTACCCAGTGCTAATTATACAACTCTTTTCAGCATACTTTTTAAAATGACATTTCTTAATCTTATGCATCCTTACTGACAAATGTCAAGACAACACACTTCTCAGAGCATGCCATGAACTGTGCACAAGTACACATAGATCAGTGTTTGAGGCATGCTATTCCATTAATCTAATTATTCTTTGGGGGTTTTTTTATTAGATATTTTCTTTATATACATTTCAAATGCTATCCCGAAAGTTCCCTATACCCTCCCCCCGCCCTGCTCCCCTACCCACCCACTCCCACTTCTTGGCCCTGGCATCCCCCTGTACTGGGGCATATAAAGTTTGCAAGACCAAGGGGCCTCTCTTCCCAGTGATGGCCGACTAGGCCATCTTCTGCTACATATGCAGCTAGAGACATGAGTTCTGGGGGTACTGGTTAGTTCATATTGTTGTTCCACCTATAGGGTTGCAGGCCCCTTCAGCTCCTTGGGTGCTTTCTCTAGCTTCTCCATTGGGGGCCCCGTGTTCCATCTTATAAATGACTATGAGCATCCACTTCTGTATTTGCCAGGCACTGGCATAGCCTCATATGAGACAGCTATAACAGGGTCTCTTCAGCAAAAGCTTTCTGGCATATGCAATATAATAATCTATTTATTCTTGCTATATCCTTATAGATTAATTGGTGAGTGTATCAATAGTATCTTAGCTATTCCCTGCCATCTTCCATTCCTGCATTATTTCACTAATATTTTAGATACCCTTTAGAGTATGCATTGAGTAAGACCAATCCCACTGGAATTATTTACTTTGAATATTTGTTCAGATGTGTTCAACACAGGATATAGTCAATTAAAAGTAAACTCTGTGTGTGTGTGTGTGTGTGTGTGTGTGTGTGTACGCGCACGGGCGCAGTCACCTATGCATGCACATGTGGAGGCAAGACTAGGTATCCTCTATTGCTCTCTACCTTATTTCCTCTAACATGGTCACTCACTGAATCCAAAGCTCAAGTATTCACCTAGGATTGATGGGTCAGGATCTGACTATCTCAGTCTAACCACATGTGGCTTTTATGAGGGTGTTAGAGAGTCAAACTCAGATCACAAAGACAGTCACCTTCTTATTCCATCACGTACTTTGTTTAGTTGTAGTATGCTTCAATGGAACAGGGAATGGCCTTACAATTTCAAACTGAATTAACAAATCATGTATTCAAGAGTTGTTAACAAGTAACTTAACAGATGTGAGTAGTCTAAGAAAAGAGAGCCAAGTTTCCTTGCTCTCTGCAAACGCCCTCTGAAAAACAGCAGTTCTGCCAGATATTCCTCAATAACAGTTGTACACTAACCAGATCTTTGACCTAATCATGTGGAAATGCTCCATGGATTCAAAATGGGTATTCTAACTGTATACAAGTTTACTGAGATATACACTTTGGTTCTGGCTAAATTAGATATGCATTTTTTTAATTTGCAAGTTCTTTAAAAATAAAAAGTTCTTAATTTAAAAAAAAAATTATATATCAAACACAGGAAAACAGTCTGAGAATGCATGATGAACAGAAACATGTTTTACCTGTCTAGCTGAGTCCATTTGTAGGGGGAAGGAAGGTGTTTGTGTACAGGCACATCATATGTGTGCATAAAAGTGTCAAATATAAAAGTCAGAAGACAACTTTGGGTGTCAGTTATCTTCCAAACTAAGACAGGGCAACTTTGCTATTTGAAACTCTGTATACCAGGAGACTTGTCCTCTGAGTATCAAAGGACTCTGTCTCTGCCTCCTACCTCCCTAAGATACAAGGTTTTGCTACAACTGTACATGGTTCAGAGAGTTCAAACTTAGGTCCTTATACTTGTACAACAAGCATTTTACCTATTTAGCCATCTTCCCAGCCCCTATGAAAACAATTTAGCAAGTTGATTAACAATTAAAGAAGCTTTACCCACATCATTTATCAAGCCGGTTAGTCTACCCTACCTACCATGTGTCCACAGAAAAAAGGCATATCCTACTCTTCTGACATAAGAAGTATCTCTTGCTTTAACTATAGCCATAAGACTAGAGTGAAAAATTTAATTCTTACAACTATTACTTACATTAAAATTATTTTTAAAGCAGATAATACAAATAAGAGTCCATGACAGATAAGATTTCCTTAACCCTAAAAAACGAATTACTACTGTACCCATGAGCCAACAAATAGTTAAGGTGTGCTGAAGTGCATACCATAGGTACTATAACGCAACTGGAATTGTCAAGGTCATTCTTCTCAAAATGTTTTAAGCAGGAATGAAAAAAATTTCATTGTAGCAGCTGCTTTGTCTATTGCAAACAATTTCCAGGTTAATGTGCTATGCCTTACATTAAAACTCATTCTGTATTGATTTATCATGTCAGTTCTGCAGCTTCATTCAATTAAAACAATGTCAAAACGCTTTCAAAGAAAATCATTTCAAACACCCCCAGCTAAGTACAACTTGAAAAGCCAACAGAAGGGAAAGAGAAGAGAAAAAAAGGCAAAAAGAAAAGATGCTCATTAATCTTACTGTTTGACTGCAGACCTTTGCACCTGCTCACCAATTATATTTCTACCAAGTGGCATGTTAGTTTCTAAAGGTTTAACAATCATATCTAATGCTATTCATTTTTGCTCACTATATTTTAAATACAAAGATTTTTCCCAGTGAGAAAATATAAACTGTGAAAACTCCAGGAGCTTCCTTAAAGGAGTACAATGAAAAACGAAACCTCCTTGTAAGACACATCCAAACAAATGACTGATTAAAAACTCAATTTCCAAAAGTATCTCAGAATCACTAGACAGGGGGGCAGGAGAGATGGCTCAGTGGTTGGGAGCACTGACTGCTCTTCCAAAGGTCCTGAGTTCAAATCCCAGCATCCATCTGTAATGAGATCTGACGCCCTCTTCTGCAGTGCCTGAAGACAGCTAGTGTACTTACATATAATATATAAATAAAAAATAAAAAACATTTTTAAAAAAATCACTAGACAGTAATTTCTGCTTAAAGTTTTGTAATCAAAAAGTTATAAATTTTTGGATTTTAAAGTTATAAAAGAACATGCAAATTTTGGGGTGCATTTTTTGTACAAGAGATAATTTGGGGGATGTTCAATACCTGAATCTGGTTCTTAGCACCAAGGTCTGGGTACTCAAAACTATCTGTAATTCCAGCAACAGGGACTCAGACCTTCTCTTCTGGAATATGAGGTCACCTGAACTCACATGTGTTCACACCAACTCCCATAGACACATATTTAAAAGAAAAAAAATTAAAAAGATGTTTCTTTTATATAAAAAGTAGTGTTTATAAATACCTAGCCTGTTTATTAACACTGGTATTATCTTAGCACTGCTGGAAATTAAACCAAGTGCCTTACACATGATAGACAAGCACTCTACTACCAGCCCTATGTCTACCGTTTCTATAATTTTAAGTAGATATTTTACAAACCCTTACATTTTATACCACATAATCAACAGAGTAGAAATTAAACACAACCAATCATAAGAATGTGGGGGGGGGGGGGGCAGAATTTTCCCTGTCCAATTAATTTAAATGTTAATACAAGAAGCCTGTGATTGGACAGGGAAAGGGGAAGCAGAGCTAAAAGTTTCAGAAACAGAGACAGGAGGAAAGAGAGGAAGAAAGAGGGAGGGGGAGGAAGAAGATCCAGATTCCTCCAGATTCCACGTGGCTTTAAATAGCCACAGATAGCTATGAATATCATAAAGGAGAGAATAATTGGGATAATTTGTCTAATCTAGCTGGGCAGCTTATATCATTATCAATTGGCTCTGAAATTATTGTGTGGACATTCTTATGAATTGAGAATTTATTGATATCTAAATCTGACTTATTAATTATAAGCTTCTAAAGTTTTGATTTGACCGGGTTACTGGGATTTTGGACCTCTGACCACAGTGGGCAGATGCTGGGAATGTGAGCAGAATCAGCAGCAGCAGAACCACAACTGATTAGTGTCATTAGCTGCTGCATGGGGCTAGCTGTGGAGGCAGCAGGGGTTGCCAGGACAGAGAATAGCTGCAAATAGCAGGAGATGTTGCTGCTATTTCCCGCAACACATATGAACTTGTTGCAGAAAACAAAACATGGTCACCTCTAATCTAGGTAACAACAATGGAGCTTATTTTGGGTAAATACTTACCAGGGTTGAATTTTTTAGCCAAAAATATCTAAATTAATATATCAAGATGTCTTGGGGAGGGTTCTGGGGCGTGAGTGTGTCTTATCTCACTTATAGATTCGTATTAATTCTAGATAAGTAGCCAAGGTCTCCTGAAAAAACTTTATACAACATTTAATAATAAATTAAGAAGCATTTAATAAACCATTCATATACTGGCCATTTCTAAACATTTGTGTTTATGTGCTATGATTCCAAGTGCTATGTAATAAAAGGCTTCTTACCAAACTGTTCAAGTAAAGACACTAAAACTAACTCCTACTACAAAGGAAAATTGCTAAGCAGTTAAAAAGACTTTTTTTTTTTTTAAAGACAGTGTTTCTCTTCAGAGCCTGGGCTATCCTGGATTACTCAGTAGACTAGGGTGGCCTCAAAAATCAAAGGTTCACCTGCTCTGCCAACAAACTGTTTGGATTAAAGGTGTGTGTACATTGACATACCTGGCTTAGGAACACGTCTTTAAATTGGCATATGAATTAAAATATCCTAAGTTAAGGCAAATCTTCACTCAGTAAGATGCTGAAACCTTTCAAAACAGACCTGGGCAAGACAGGTGATTGTCTTTTCAGAAGCAAAATATGTAGACCAGAAAATGAAATTGAGTCTTCTAGGTTTTATGTCACAAGCAGATGAGAGTATCTATTATAGTATGTGTTAAAAAAAAAAAACTTTAGACAAAAAGCCTTATAAGTTTCTTAAGCTTTACTTTTGCTGTTGCTCCTTTATTCAAACCTTAAGTAACGTCTTATTCTGCTGGAAAGTATCAGGTACTTCAAGTTTTCTTCCTGTCTCAGTTGCCTTGCTCCTTTATTCCTACCCAAAACTCAAGACTCCTCTCTCCATTCATCCCACAGTAATAAACACAAGTTTCTTTCTGTGATTTCCTTGGAGGGTTCTTGAATCCTAAAAACGGGGTTTTTTTCCCCCTCCTCTCAACAATTTTGCATGTTCCTCTCACAGCCCTTTTCAAAGTGCTTTATGATAATCTCATAGGTCATTTCTGAACTTAGAAACAATCATCTTGGTTTGTTAAACCTACCATGCTTTACACAATGTAATGCAAGCTATACATACATTCATACATACATACATACATACATACATACATACATAAATTAATACAGCAAACAAACATTTTCAGACAAGGAAAACAGTAAACAGGAAGAGTGTCCCTAACTTGAAAACACTAAATCCAAAAAGTTTCAAATAGCAATAAGCCACTGCCCTCACCTTCAGGGGGAGAAATCTTTTACTTCAGATTAGATAAACCTAACACAGTCAAGCTTATGTAAACACTCAAAAATACTCCAAACAGCTGAAATCTGAGAAAGGAAAAATTGATAAGAATTGCCAACAAAAAATGAAGTTGATTTCATTCTCATAGCAAAGAAATTTGTGAGATCTTAATTATTTATAAAATAAACAGGAGACCACTTGGGAACAGTTGATGTCACAGGTCTAAACATAAAAACGCAAAGAGCATAAAAAATAAATAAAATAGGGTCCAAAAAGATTTAAGAAATATTAATTTTCAAAGGCTTAAATAAATTTGACAAATCTTTAAACCAGAGAACTCAAACCTCCAAAGGAGACAAGTGAAGCAAGAAACAATCAGGAGAAATTAAAGATTATTATGAATAATTCTAGACAAAGAGCAAGATTATAAAGCAATTCAAAACTTTGCAATAGAGGAAAGCCTAGTGACAAAATTCCAAACATTAGTTTAAAGAATTAAACTAATCTGCCCAAACTCTTCTGAACAAAATGCACTTTCAAGTTCTCCCTTTAAGAAGATCGCTCCACACCAGTTTGATACAGTGCCTCATGTTGTGATGATCCTCATCCATGAAATTATTTTTGCTGTTACTTCATAACTGTAATTTTGCCAGTTATGAACTGTAAACACAACTATCTGATCTATAAGCTATCTGACATGCAGCCCTTGTAAAGGGTCATTCAGAACCCCCACATTACCCCACAAAGGGATTATGACCCACAGGTTGAGCACCACTGTGCTAAGGAGAAAGAAAAATAAAAACACTAGATAACAGTACTAGAGATGTGAAGTGTAGGGGGTAGAAATTGGGGGAGGGGTAGAGCTAGAACCAGACGGCTTTTAGGATAACTGGTCAGGGAAAGCCTCTGTAAAGTGATATTTAAACTCAACCACACTTAAGGAAAATCAGCAGCCAGTCACAATGAATGGTGTATAAATGACATAAAGATCTTGAAGTTGGGAATAGATATGACTTATTCTCAAAGTCAAAGGAAGGCCAATATGATTATGAAGAGAAGTGAAAATAATCACTTGAGATGAGAGCAGAGAAATAGAATCAATTTTATCATATAGGGTTTTGTAACAAAAAGCAGAGCCTGGAGGAACTTAAAAATCAGCAAGTATAGGAGGAGACTATTTCCAACAAGATACTACAAACTGGTTGAGCAACTCACTAATACTTGGAAGATAAGGAGGAATCACACTAAAAAGAGTCCTTCTCAGAAACTTGAGAGCTGGAAGCAACCATATGACCAGCACCTCATACAGAAAGAACGGCGTGGCTCAAGCTATGGACTCTGCGGTCAGATTATCAGGGTTGCACTTCATCTTCAAGATTCAGAATAAAGTCTTCCCACGACCTCTTTTTGAAACTCCAAAGTCTTCTGCATGATTATTTCCCAAAGTAATATAGCAAAATTCTAATGGAAATATACTTTAAAGAGAAAACAATTAGCCACATAAAACTAGTCCCATTTCTAATTTCATACACAGTTCTTTTAAAGCAGCTGATAATACCTACACATTTACTCAAAAGTTCTCTCTCCACGTATTATGTGAAGCAGAAAGCCATGAACAAAACAACAAGATATACTTACATCAGGGTATTCTTTTACAGGCACATAAAGTTTCTCTTGTAACTGAACAATGGGTCCCACCGCGTCAGGCAATTCTGCACTTCTTTTCTCTGTACTGCCATTTAACGTATCATTGTACATGTCTTTCCGTACTCTGCTAATTTCTGTTAAAAGTAAAAATTTTAAATGTGTTAGACAAAAAATATTCTTGCTAATCCAGGAAAGGGGGGAGGGGCTCTTCACTGATAAAATATTAACACTCTAGTGAGGAGCTGTCAACCTATTCAGTCATTCTCTGGACTGAGCCTACTAACAAGATGATAGCCTTCATTTTTACCACAAATCAAATTTATACTAGCCAAATTACACATCTTATTAAAACTAACTTCAGAACACTCTTAGCCATAATCATATAGATTTAGTTTACCTAATATTTTCAAGCTTAAAAATGAGGTCTGTCATTTTAAATGATAGTTTTAGTTATGTAATTGCCATAAAACACATAAGACAAAAAAAGCTCTTTTTTCTTCATGAACAATCTGCCTCAGTAAGATTTAAACTGGGTACCACCTTATTGAATGATTTAGATATCTCTAATGCACTCAAGATGCTCACAGACTAAATACATAGCAAGTTTAGCCAAAGTCTGAGTGTAGTGTACACATTTAGCAGTTAAAGCTATGAAAAGAAAACAGTAGACTGGACTGACAGAACTGAATGAACCCTTAGGAAAGCACCATTCCAGGGAAGAGAAAACTCAGCGCTTAATCAGAACACAAAAGGAGGTACAAAGGAAGACAAGTACCAAGCAAGCCAAAGACACTATGGAACAAACAGGAAGTAAGGATGGTGTCTTGGACTAGACCACAAAGGTATAAGTAACCAAAGGAGTTTCATGGGAAAGATGGTAACAGAAAACAAACCACACTGAGTTAACAGATAAAATATAAATAAAAAAGCAAAGATAACCAAAATCAATGACCTTTACCCCTGACATTACCTGTATGATAATTCTTACTATGAATGTATCTTTGAAAAATGTGAAAACTAAATTTTAATAAATCAAATCTTATAAAGAAAACAGATTCTTCCATAAAATATTTAATGAGCTTCAGCTATAATCAGCAGATAGGCTTACACACTAGAACATACATCATTTCAATAAGATATTCCATTATTAAGGCGGGCTGGATGCCTACATAACTGTCTCTCCATTCTATAGAGTAATGCCTCCCTAAGAAAAAGGAGAAGAAAAATAATCACTCCAGAAAATATCTTATATATTGCAAATGTACAATTTAAAGTATTCATATTAAGAAACTCCCAAATATGAATACACTATAATTTTCCTAACTACTTACTGAACTCAGTTTTGTTCAGTAAAAACACAAGAAAAAGGTACAATCCAAGTATTCTTAATCAGTTATAAAATCTTAACCATTCAAAGAATTACATATTTTCCTCTTTTGATAATCAGCAAGTAGAATCAAAGAGTATATTAGATTAGGCTAAAGAAGATTTGTGTCACCTTCCCAACCCCTCTAAAAGTTATCCTTATATTTCTAATATTTAATTAAATTAAAATTATACATACAGTCTTTAGATGTGTCTCTAGATAAAAGTATTGGTTGGTATTAATTTATCATCAATAAATTTCTTCACGAAGTAGTCCATTCTTTGTGAGGACATGAGCATACCACCAGAATAAAAATTCACTTTTAAAAATGACACACAAGCAATATTCAACTGTGAATCAAGACAGATATCCTGCATATCAGGTATTTACATTACAATTCATAACAATCGCAAAATTGTAGTTTTGAGGTAGCAATGAAATAGTTCTATGGTTGAGGATCACTATAACCTGAGGAACTGTATTAAAGGGTCACAGAATTAGGAAGGTTGAGAACTCAGCTGGAGACATGGTTTAGTGGTTAAGAGTACCTATAGCTCTTGGAAAAGACGCAGGTTCAACTTCCCAGTACCCACACAGGGGTTCACAATTGTAGCTCCAGCTCCAGGGAGCCTGATCCTCATTCTTGAGCCGCTCATGCACCAAGCATACACATGGCACACTAGCCCAAATGCAAACAATACACATATTCACACACAGGACGTGAGCAGGGACTCAGTGGGTAACAGCATGTACTCTTTTTACAGGAACTGAGTTCGGTTCCCAGCACAGACAAGCAGCAGCTAACAACCCTATGTACCTCCAGCTCCAGGGGAATCAAAGACCTCTGGCATCCAGGCACACCTGTAGTGCACATACTAACAGATTGATTCATTCACATAATTAAAACTTAAATTTTAAACTATATCTCTAATTTACATATAAGTGGAAAGGCTCTAAGTAGGACTGACAAGCAAAAAAAGAAAAAAAAAAAAAAAGGCACCACAACAAAGTAGAGGGCTGGGGGTAGGGGAGAATGTAAGTCAGCAATGAAGGCCTTTAGTTCAACTCTCAGCACTGAGGTGGGAGATGGAGGGAGGGGGAATGGTGTTTGCTGCTCTAGATGCAAAGGCAGTTCTGAATAATTGAGAAAGGACAACAGCACCACAACACAGTGGAGGGCTAGAGATGTGGTAGAGAGGCAGGGTGCTCACTGCATATGCAAGGCCCTGGACTCAATCTCAAGAGTAGGGCAGTTTGCTATTGCAGGACTAGTTCAGTATTTGAAAAATATTGATATTTTTAAGATATTTTAAGATAATACTGTATTAACTCTGAGAATTTCATTCAACTCATTTTGATCATATTTTACACACACACACACACACACACACACACACACACCTGCCTCCTCCCAGATTCAACCTCCCTATCCACCGAACTTCTAGGTTTTTGGGTTTTTTTGTTTTCTTTTTAACATATCAAGTACAATATTTACCCAACTACTTCTTGGGAGTGGGGCTTGCCCTGGTGAGTGACTGACCTATCATTAAGGAAAACTGACTCCCCATCTTCTAGAAGCTATCAAATGCCAATAGGTCCTTAACTTGTGATGGGATTTGGACCCCACTGTTACCCCTCTATTCAGGGGTTCTGCCTGGCTTAAGCTATTACAACTGCTCCAAATTTGTATGTGCAAGGGCTCTGTTGTGTCAGAAAACACTTCCCTTGAAGTTGTCTACTACATCTTACCCTTACTATCTTTCCACCACCTCTTCAGGGACATTCCCAGAGCCTTGAGATATGCAGAGCCTATTTAGAGTTAAGCACTCTGTTGTCTAAGGGTCTCTGTATTATTAACTGGCATCTACTGCAAAATAACTTCTATTAAGATAGTTTCAAAATTCACTGATCTCACTCAGGATAATAACCTATTATTATAATAAACTGACATAATGTAATAGATCAAGGAAAGAAAAAATTGTGTTTTCCAAATTAAAAAAAAAAACTTAGAAAAATAAAGAGAACCAACTATAAATGATTAGAAAAAATTAGTTAAGATGTCATTAAAATATTGATACAAATAAAACAAACTTTATTACAGACTATCATCCCATTAGGTAATATAATGCACCAGCCTTTTCACTTGTATTTATATATATACATATATATATACATACATACATACATATATATATATATATACATACATATATATATATATATATATATATATATATATATATATATATCTGAGCAATTCTTTGATCAGTAACTAAAATTTCTAAGAATTCCTGCAACCCACTGTGTTTGTAGCTCCTAGAATACTGCCTGGATCATAGTGGTCTTAAATAAGAACTTGGGTTGAGTACATGGGTGGAAAAATTAAAGGAGGACAAGCTAGGTCCCAAAATAAAGCTGCACAGGTCATGGCTTTAAGCTTACAAAGAATGTTAAGTCTAAGTGTTGCACCTGACTTTTCAGTCTTAAGGTTCACAGCTCTAATAACAGTATACAAATATGCACAAAATAGTGCTGATAGGAATGTAAAAAAAATAAATAACTAAAACACACGTGTAGTCCTCCAGATTACAAACTAATTCATCACTAAATCTAAGAAAGTTACTACTTTTCTTTCAAAAGGCATAAGCAATTTGGAATACATTCCCTCCCGCCCTCCCCCCCCCCCCCCCACGGTTTCTCTGTGTAGCCCTGGCTGTCCTGGAAATAACTCTTAGACCAGGCTGTCCTCAGACTCAGAAATCTGCCTGTCTCTGCCTCCCAAATGCTGGGATTAAAGGTGTGCACCACCACTGGCTGGCTGGATACAATATTTGTAATACTCCAGTCAGAACAAATTCTGATTCTAGTTCTTACAGGAACTCTTTGTGATTTGGGATAAGTCTCTTATTTAATCTCTCTGTATTAGTGCCTCATAGAATTACAACTCACTTACTGAATGGCTCAACTAAATCCAATTCTTTAGAATTCTACTTTTTCCCCTCAAATTCCCATGCTTAAAACTTTTCATCCTAACAATCAGGTTCTTCTAACATTATCCTACCAAGTTGCTGTAATCACACTCAGATCATCCCAGAGATACACAATATCTCCTTTATAAAGTTCCATGAGTGACTCATGACAACTGTGCTGTATACATTCCCTTGTGCCAAATATTATGTAATAACGTCGAAACACTCCACATACATTCACATGACTTTCAAGCTACAGCAGTGGTTCAGAAGGATCAAAGTTCAGAACCATTAGTATTTAAAACTCCCCCTACAGAAACTCCTAAATCTAACTAAATAGTCCAGTGATTAAGAAAGAGTTTCTTTAAAAAACAACTCTGAAGTTGTAAACATTGAATTTGTTCTTCTGAGCTAAAACTCCCACTCATAAAACGGCAGCCACTCACTGACACGTAGGAGCTTCATAAATACTCAGAAAAGTTCTGTGATATCCAAGTACCCTGTAAACTACCCAACATGTTTTTATGCCCTTCCACTTATTTAGACACAGTCCAATTAGTTAAAGTTTCTCTAAAAATATAAAACCACACAACATTCCAAAACAAAAGGATGAAGCATGGAGAGTAACTGTCTACTTCCTTCAGTAAAGAGCACTAATTCCTTAGCCAGCTTTAACAGGCAGTGCTCCTGTAGCCAGCTAGTGGAGTTGTGGCAAGTCTACCCTCCCTCTCTGTTCATTAAGACAGCAGCAAACAGTTTGCATTTTTGCATTTTTTTTCTTGTGTATTTCTACTACCATATCCCTTTAAAATGATGTTAATCTGCTGACATTCTTATCACCAACTAATTTCTCATTCAAGATGACTGCAATTTCATAAAGTGCACATTTTGCTAGCTTGGCTATCAAAATATCCACACACCTTACTAAACTACCTACCTGATAAAATCTCAACACTAGATACATACTATCTGGTCTGTAGGGGTGGGGTAGGGTTTTCTTTTTTTACACTGTCCATCCCAGGCTGGAGTCCAACTCACAACGATCCTTCTTCAGCTTGAGAGCTAGGACTACAGATATGCTCTATCACACACAACTCCACCTTCCTCTAGGTTCACATTATAGGCATGTCATAATTTGTGCCATTAAACTCAGAAATCAAACCTTCATCTTTATAGCATTTAGGCTGTCTCCTATTTTACATGTTTTCTCAAGGAGACAGTCAGTGCCCGTACTTTTTTTCCTTCAAATTTCGATATGAACAAAATTATTTGTGTTTAGGGTTAAAAACTGAACTGGTTGTGCCATCTGCAGTCATCTTCCACTTCTCTGCTTTAATAATCTTGATCTTTTTTTCTCTTTTTCTAAGTAAGCTCAACTGTCAGTTTACTCTGTTCCCAACAGAGAATGACCAACAGAGAAGCTGGACTGTTTGTTTCTCACTTGCTGTCACTGAATCATCTCCACTAATCTTTGTCTCTTCCCCTTAGGATTACCTATTTACGTTTATTATTCCCATCAGGTCTCCTGTCTCAGTTCACTATTTGCCTCTGGCATTTTCTTTCCAATCACTTTTACTGTACTGGTATATGACCATAATAGCTACATGAATAGCTACTTTGCAATGTATTAAAGTACTAGTATCAAGAACAACGTAAGAAAATATCAGAGGATAGAAAAATCGAGCTGAAGAAATTTAAATTAAAAACCTCAAGTAGTCATAAATGTATAGATTCAATAACACGATACTAGAAGAACCAATAAAATAAAAACAGCTCTAACTTTCTGATTGAGAGTTTTCAACAAATTAAAACTTAGAAAATTATGAGAGAGTATGTACTAGCTAACAATAATTAACAAAGCAATTAATGGCACACAGAAAAACAAAATGCATTAAAGTTTCAGGACTTAAAAACTAATGCCATTTTTTAAAGTTTATAAAATATTGGGTTTTGTTTTGTTTTGTTTTGTTTTTTCAAATAAAGCATGTCTTTTACACTCTGTTGTGGTAACTGATTCTAATAGCTCAACTGGACATACTAACATTAAGACATTTTATCTGGGCAGCTATATACTTTTTCTTTATGCATCACAAATACATCTAGATATACATTAACATAATATACCTAAATCCACAGAAATATAGAAAGGTATGAAAAGATTATAATTTACTTGATCATGACCATCTCAGTTTTTAAATTAACAGTTTTCATTGATTTGAGTAAATTAATAGCCAATATTTTATACATACATGCTTTAATTATACTCAGGTTTTAAAATGTTAGTAAGTTTTCAGCTTTCAACACAAATAGATTCTATTATTTTCTATCTGCAATTAACCTTTTGATGGATATTACTGGAACACAGCCAACACAAACAGCAAACTAAGGGTTTAATATTTAAAATCCTAACAAGTGAGTTCTTCTTAACATGATGCTCACTAAATCTTAGAACAACAGTATAGAAATCTATATCTGAAAACTAATTCTCCCTAAAGAAGTAGCTGTTACGTAGCCATATGTACTGAGGATTAACAGAGCTCTTTCCTATTTTGCCCTGTAAAGAAAAACAATCAACAAAAACCCAACTCATAATTTAGCATATACAAAGGAAGTTTAGTTATTTTGAGTAGAGAAAGTCCATAGAATGCATTTAAGAAGCTACATCTACAAGCTGGAGCAAATGAATTTTAAAACCAGATACTACAAAATATACCATTACTTAGTAAGATGTTTTACTTGCTCTAAGTAAGTTACATCTGGTTTAAGTTAAAGGCATTTGCTTTTAAACTAACAAGGGAAAGGGGAAAAACAAACAAACAAACAAACAAACAATCCATTGGGGAGTTAAATCATACTCTACACCTCAAAATTAAAACTAAACCTTCTTTCCAAAAAAAAAAAAATTAAACACAGAGTTCAGTGGAAAAGAATGAAAATTGAAAATATACAATGAACAAATAATACTGCTCATGAGACATTAGAATTAGAATATTGTAAAAGTGCTGTCATAATAAAATTAATTTACAGAGCCAAGCCACTTGTGTTCAAAATTCCAATGGCATTCTTCATGGAACTAGAAAAAAACAATCCTAAAATTCATGTAAAATCGACACACACACACACACACCCCTCAAATAAAACAAAGTAATCTCAAGCAAATATAACAATGCTGGAAGTATCAGCACCCAGTTTTTACTAGAATCACACCAACAAAAACTACATGGCAGGGGCACAAAACCAGACAGCAGGAGCAATAGAATACATAGGATACAGAAATAAACCAACACCGCTAGAGTCAATGATTTTAAACAAGGGTACCAAAATCATACATTAAAGAAGGCACTCTGAACAAAAGTTATGGGAAAACTGGATAGCCACATATAGAATAAGGAAATTAGATCTCTATCTTTCATCCTGTAAGGTGGATCAAAGACCTTAATGTAAGACCAGAAACTCTCAAATGCTACAGGAAAACACTTCAAGGTACAGGAATAGACAAGGATGTTGTGAAAAGGGCTCCAGTGGCCCAGGAAATAATGAGAATTAACAAGTAGGATTACATAACTTTAAAAAGCATCTGGGCAGCAATGAAAAAAGTTAACAGCAATAGCCTACAAAATGAGAGAAAGGCTTTGTCAACTATACATCTGACAAAAGATTAATAACTAAAATCCACAAATAAAAAAAATTAAACATCAAAAGAACAAATCATTCAAATGAGCAGATGGAATCAAGAATAAAAATTGCCAATAAGTATATGAAAAACTGTTCAACATCCTTTACCCTGAGGGAAACTCAAAGCTACACTGAGATTCTATCTCCTTCCAATCAAATGGCTGTCATCAAGAAAACAAGTGCTGGCAAGGACACTGAGGGAAAGAACAAACCCTTGCACACCACTCGTGGGAATGCTGCAGGCACTACAGATCTCACAAGAGACTTTTCAAAAACCTCAAAACAGAAATGTCGAATAGTACAGCTACTCCATTTTTGAATATATATAACACCCCCACCCCCACCCCCAAAAAAGCAAAGTCAGGAGGAGTTGGAGAGAGATGGCTCAGTAGTTGAAAGCACTTGCTATGCTTCCCGAAGATTGAAGTTCAGCTCTCAGCACCTAGCTCAGGCAGCTCACTTCTACCAGTAACTCCAGCTCCAGGGGATCTGATGTCTCTGGGGTTCTACAGAAAACTGCACTCATGTGCAGATGCACACACCTACACACAATTAAAAGTAAACTGTTTTAAGAATCAGTGAGTACCACAGAGATCTGCACACCCATTTTTGCCGTAGCACTGATGACAACAGTCAAGACACGAAGTCCAGGAGTCCATCAACAGATGAATGTATGAAGAAAATGAACTTTACACACACACAGTTTTATTTAGCTATAAGGAAATAAATTTCAAACTGAAACCACATTGTTTTCTCATACTGAACATAAACATAGAGATCAATAGGACATATACATGTAAATATATGACATGTAGGTTGCAAGTGACTACTAGTGGAGATAAAGAGGATAATCAGGGGAAAAAGGAAGAACGAGTAGGTGAAATGAATTGTGTTCATAATATGAATGAATTAAAATGAGTAGGCATGGTAGAGAGTAATTTTATAAACAATTAATCAAGGGATGGACAGATGGCTCAACAGTTAAGAGCACTTGAGTTCAATTCCCAGCACCCTGTGTCATCTCACTACCATCTGCAAACTCAGTTCCTGGGACTCTGACACTCTTCTGACTTTCTCAGGCACCAGGCATACACACGGGAGCACAGATACAGGCCAAATACCCAAATACATCAAATAATTAAAGTAACTGGAATGAACAAATGCCGCTTCTATACACAGGTAAAATAAGTCATTAGGAAGAACAGTACAGAAATGGAAAAATCATCTTTAAAAAATAAAAACCAGGCTTTTAAATTGAGACAGGCAGTTTTCTTCACTTAAAGCTTAATTGGTTCAATTTAACAACAACAAAACAAAAAAATATATATATATGGTTAGTTTTGTATAAGTGTCAATTAACATTTCATAAAAATGACCTTGATGCTCACTGAGTTCCTCATAATATTCAAAGAAAAAGTCTTTATGCAATTCCAATTTTATGAAACCTTAAGTTAAATAACTCATAGGGTTGGTCAGTGATTATTAGAAGATTAACATGAGAAGCCATTCTTACATAATACTTACAACACTCTTAGTTTTATTAACCCTTTCCTTCATACTTTCAAGCAAAGGAAATGGGTACTCAAGACATAACAGGTAAAAGGTCTTAAAAATGTACTATTATAAACCGTTGAGTTTTTAATCAAGTTCATTTCTTCCCTTGGGGGGGGGGGGGGCATGGTTTTTTTTAAGGCAGGATTTCTCTATGTAGTCCAGGCTGCCCTTGAACTCAGAAACCCACCTGCCTCCTCTGCCTCTCTCTCTCTCTCTGACTCTCTCTCTGCCTCTGCCTGGAGTCTTGAGATTAAAGTGCTATCTCATAGCATTTGTATTTTTTCATAATTGGTTCTCTTTGGTTTTGGGGCTTCTTTAACTTGTTCACTGTTACACATAGAGACGGTCATCCTGCACGCCTCTGTAAATCAAAATACAAATTTCAGGAATCTGTTCTCTCCTTCCACCAAGAGTTTCAGGGAAGCTTGAGACTTGCTTAGCAAAGTGCCTTTACCTTCTAAGCCATCTCAAAAAGTGTTTCACTGTTGACCAGAATAATGGCAGTAATGGATTGAACCATGAAACCACAACTATTAGAATACAGGAAAAGAGATTTACAGACTCCAATTAGTAACTGTCAAAAGTTAAGGTAAAATTGTTTTCTAAATCCACTAATAGGAAACCATTTATAGCAGTGATGGCATACAAGAAGTTTATTAAGTGTATGCTAAAATCAGTGAGCAACATGGGATATGAGATAATATTAATTATAAAGGGGAGAAGAAACTTTATGGTGAAGAATTATGTCAACCAAAACTCACCACAACCAAGCAATTAAAATTAACACATACTCACCCTTCCTAGTTTGATACACCAAGTACTTTTGTGTTTTTCTTACCAAAATACATGACCTCAATCTAATCATTTAATTAAAAAAATAATCAGACTAACTCAATACTTAAAAGAAAAACTTTTCAAAAGTACCCAAGTCATTGGACAGGGGGGTGTCATGAAATAACGTGAAAGAGGGAGGGAGGGAAGGAGCAAGGGAGCAAAGGAGGTGGAGAGGAAGGGAGGAGGGGAGCTGACCCCCACAGAATTAGAGGCTCTAAAGGAGGAAAGTGCATGGGCTGGAGGACTTGAGGACAGAGTGAGTTCCAGGACAGCCGGGGCTATACAGAGAAACCCTCTCTTGAAAAAAAACAAAACAAAACAAAAAAAAAAAAAACAAAAAAAGTTTATTTACTAGCTAAACTTAGGAAATTAAAGTCATTCACAATAATCTTCCCCAAAGTTTGAATAACAGTACTATTTTTTTTCCCGAGACAGGGTTTCTTTGTGTAGCCCTGGCTGTCCTGAAACTCACTTTGTAGACCAGGCTGGCCTCGAACTCAGAAATCCACCTTCCTCTGCCTCCCAAGTGTTGGGATTAAAGGCGTGTACCACCACTGCCTGGCCAGTACTAAATTTTTAACTGTGCAGCTTATCTTTCTCTTTCTTCCCCAGGCTCCTTTACATCTATATTCTCAGGTTAGTGCCTGCGGAAAAAAATTTTTTAAAATATCACAAAATACTCAAAGTCATAAAAATCAGAGTAAAACTAAAACAAAACCTTCCAAGTACTTTGAAGATGGGCGAGAAATAATGGGTTACTTTATCTACATATTTGTTTCTTTTTATTTAACCTGTTTTATTTGTATTCCAAATCTGATGCAGTTTCAAGGAAGAAAAAGACTAAGACTAGTAATTATGCCCACAGGTTTTCACATGTGCACCTTAACGTCATGAAAAACAAAAGAATCAATATAAAATTACACACAAGTATAGGAGCACTCTTTCATACTATGAAAATGTTAAAAGAAAATTTTAAGCATAAGGTATTTTTTAAATCTATTATATACAACATTCATAAAAGTCTTTTACAACAAACACCAAGATTAAATTAGAAAAGTGAATGATATGTCAGCAAAAATCTTAGTTCTGTTTTTATGACAAGAGCCAACTAAGTATGCCCTCAAAAATCCAAGTAACTGGAACTGAAAATATCATTGCAATTACAGTGAAAGCCCAACCTCGGCTAGCTTAAGAATCAGAAAATCTATATGAAGTTGCATCATTGGAAGAAGTGCATTTACTACACTTCTATTGTCTTCTGAAGTGCACACTCTACCACGGCAGTCTTGGAGAGCAGTTTTAATGAGTTGAAATGCAGAATACAACTTTTTGAAATCATAAACATTAAATTTATCAAAATGGACAGTAAATGCTAATGGTTAAAATATAAAATAAAACACAACAGCCCAGCCCCCCCCCCCAAAAAAAAAAACTGGTAAAGAATATTCTAATCAAGCCCACTCTCCTCATGGCTCCAGTCATATGCAACTTCTCCGCATGACAATTTCACACGTTTGAAGTCAAACTCCAGTCTTTGCTCAAAACTTCTGTTCCTCCTGCTATCAAAACAGGCAAAGTCAATCCTCATAGTTCATGTCCCCAAATAATATGCACTCATTTTTCAGAATACATATTAATATCTCACCACTTCAACCTGTACCACACTAGTTCTAGCCACAACTATCTCTGTAACACACTTACCACACAAAAATATACCAAGCTACATTCTTGACACCTTCACCCAAGCATCAAAAGTGGATATATGCTTGACAAACCAAGTCTCTTCATGAACATAAAGGCTCTTCTCAACAAAGCTCATTCTCTTTCTTTTGGATTTATGAGATTTGCCAAGAGTAAATGTTCACGACAGTAATGCTATATTCCTTTAATGGATCTCACACCAGATTAAGTGCAAACTTTTCAAACATCTATTTAACAAACAGGTACCAGTGTACTCACTGGTCAAGGCCACAGGCAAATTGCATGGAAATACAGACTCCACCAGAATCCATGTTAGCAGAAAAAAAAAAAAAAAAAAGAGTTGAAGCAGAGCACAGAGGTACGGTCTTTCAAAGAAGTATCAACTATTTCCTAATATCACATAACAATAATCTTATGTTTTACTGAATTCCTGGCTGACAAGGCGGCTCAACTGTAAAGGCTTGGCTTACAACAAAAAGGGAGGAGGGAAAGCCTACAACATAATCTGAGAGATGTATTCCTACAAGTATTATGTTAATTTCTATGGTCATGTAGTCTATAAGTGCTCTTAGACTTCATTGCTCAGGAGAAACTGAGATCTCAGAGAGAAAAGTGAATTCAAAGAGCTCCTTTTCTGATTTCTCCTTTATGTTCAAGACTGAGCTTCCAAAAACCACTCATGTACAGCAGTATCTGAGAAGGCAATCCCACCAGACACTGCACCAGAGACGGATCCACAGAGTAGCAGTCTCTCTCCAAGCCCCTACATCTAATTATTCTTTGTAAGCCAATATTTCAGCTACTACTACTCTAACCCTCTTTTGCCATTACGCAAACCTTTCCTAAAAAAGAATTTACACCTCAAAACTAGGACGTAAAAAACTTGAAGAGTGGTAGTTGTAACAGCAGAGATTTTAGAATTTGAGATAGCAAGGCCTTCTTTCTTCCGATACACTTCCTAATTATGTCTTGGAGATGAGAAATTTATTCTTATATATATAGTGTGGTTAGGTACATATCCTTACAGTTAAGGACCATTCTTATGATTTTAAAGTTAGAAAACTGAGATATGAAATTTGAATATCTTTATTTAAAATCATTTAACTAGTAATTGGAAGTCAGGTTTCAAAGCTGGGCTTTCTCTAAAGTTGTAGTCTTTATTTCATACAACAGACTATCTCCAGCATTACTTTTCCATCCTCAAAATTAAATCTGGTTCCTACTGGAGCAAGTGGCTAAGAGTAGGAAAACCAATAACAAGAGCCAGAGAGAAGAGGAAAATAATGGGAAAAGAGACGTAAAATTGAAAAGTTAAGAGACCGCAATACCAAGGCTAGGAATGGCATATCCAAATTACGATTAAAACTGGAATGAAAGCTGTATCAAAGATATTCATCCAAGTCACAACAGCCTCTTTCAAGCTATCATTTAAGCTTTGTACAGCCCATCCATGTTCAATGATCTAATGCAAGACCTGAGATCACTCTATGGGTAAACTTATTAATTCAATAGGACAAATTATTTTGAACAGCAAGTATTTATACATGTCTGGAATAAAATGGATGTTCAGCTAGTATGGACTGAATACTTTCTATGGAATCAGGAACTTGTATCTAGAGTTTTCTAGGAGTTAAGAATTGACTTCCATAGCCAGGCATGGTGGTGCATGCCTTTAATCCCAGCACTTGGAAGGCAGAGGCAGGCGGATTTCTGAGTTCAAGGCCAGCCTGGTCTACAAAGTGAGTTCCAGGACAGCCAGGGCTATACAGAGAAACCCTGTCTCAAAAAACAAAAACAAAAAGGAATTGACTTCTATGAGAATAGATTGAGAGATAATAGAAACAAGACACAAAAGCTTGGTGTTCTGTTCTATTTTGGGCCCTGAATAGCTAGGAAGAAGCCATCTCTAAAAAAAAAGATTTCACTAATACTGTCCCAATTGGATAACTAGTTAAGTCCAGTCACCGAAGATGACTATAGGGTGTGATGTGAATTAGAAGCTAATCTTTACCACACAGTAATTACAACCAAGCCTGTCTATGATCTTTAGTTGGGTAAAAAAATTCGAAGTACATTAGCAATCGCCAGTATGTTTATTTCTAAGCAGGGAAGTGATAAAAGATGGCAGAATCTCTCAAAACCAGGCCAATTCACAGGTGTCAATAGCACCAGTGAGTGGTGCACCAAGCATCAAAACATAAAAAAATTAACTCATCTTAAGAAAATCAATACTAGAGAAGCCTTAGCAATTACTAGCACTAGCCACTCTTCCAGAGGACTAGGGTTTGATTTCCAGCAGCCATATTATCAGCTCACAGCTGTCTGTAACTTCAGGTCCAGGACATCTGAATCCATTCCTGGCTTCCATAAACATACATACAGGGAAGACACTCATACACACACACAAAAACAGGGGTGGGTGTGTGTGTGTGTGTGTGTGTGTGTGATTCTTAAAAAGGAAATCATTACTATTGGAGTAAAGAGTGTTGAAAGACAATGTGCATCTTCCAAAAATGTTGTGCTGTTCTTTTCTCTTGAGGAAAGAGGAAAGACACAGGCCTGACTGAATCTCACTGTAGATACCGTAAAACATACAATTCATGCACCTCTCTCTCTACCTTAAAGTACTTTTTCACAGAATGACAATGCCAAATCAAGCTATTTACAGTCAAGATATCCTTAGAGGTGTAATTGGGGAATAAAGACAATTTAATGTTTTATGCATTGTACATATTAGGAGGGACAAGAAAGATAAGGGAAAAACTGACTCTATGTTCGTAACTAAACAATCAGTTCACAAATTAAGTAAAATACTAATTTAAAAACAATAAAAAGTCTGGCAATGTAGTCTTGGATGGCCTGAAACTAAGTGTGAACCAGACTACCCTCTAACTCAATGAAATCCACCTGTCTCTTTCTCTGGAATGCAGAGATTCAATGTGTACACCACCATGATAGCCTAAAATTTTTACGAAACAGATGACAGAATGGTTATAAATATAATCAGTGGTGAGGAATGGATAAACTATCAAAAATACATTATTTGTTTAATGTGTATCATTTCTTCATCTATAAAATGAATCTGTTCCCAACTGAAACAATGCTGAATATTGAGACTCTATATATATGTGTATAAGATAAATACATATAACTATGTGCATACACTCCCAAAATATTACTCCCAAAATGTCTCCCATAGGCTTATATTTTGAAGAGTAGGTCTATAAGTACAGGTTGAATATCCACTTAATAACTATCTGAAAAGTATTTCAGATTTTAGGTATGTACAGACATTGAAAAGTTTGCACATCCATGATGAGACTGCCTTGAGGATGGAACCAAAGTCTAAATAAATAAAAAAATCATTTATGTTTCAAGTATCTCTTAGACATGTTTATTTTATACAATATTTTTGCAAGCTCCAATTTTTGTGGTAAGCTGGTGTGAAATTTTCCACTTATGGTATATTAACCTTTAAAAAGTTTTGGATTTTGGAGAATTTTGAATGTTCAGATTAAGGCTGTTCAACCTGCAAACATTATATAGTAAATGATTGTAATGCATAAAGAATACTGAGAGAATGCGTCTAGCACATACTATTGACAAATTAGTCATAAACAGGAAAGCAAAGGCATATAATACAGCAAAGTCATGTTACCTAGATACTCAACTGTCATGACTTATAAACCACTGAAATACAAACCCCAAACAGTCAGCCTATTTAAAAGGAGCCTCAAGTTTTCAGGACAAATGATCTCTTTAGCACCTTTTTTTAAAAAATATAACAGCACACATTTTTATTATCTGGGTGTTATTTTTTTCTTTTTTTCCATTGGTTATTTTATGTATTAGCATTTCAAATACTATCCCCATTTCCCCTCTGCAAAAGCTCATGCCATCCCCCTCCCCCCTGCTTCTATGAGAGTGCTCACCCACCCACCAGCTCCTGCCCTGGCATTCCCTTTTGCTAGGAGCATCGAGCCTCCAAAGGAACAAGAGCCTCCCCTCCCACTGACACCAGATAAGGCAATCCTCTGCTACACGTGCAGCTGGTCCCTCCATGTGCACTCTCTGTTTGGTGAGCTATGGGAAGTCTGGTTGGTTGATATTGTTGTTCTTCCTATGGTTACAAACCTCTTCAACTCCTTCAGTCCTTCCCCTAACTTCTCCATTGGGGTCCCCACACTTAAGTCCAATGTTTAGCTGCGTGCATCCGCATATGTATTGGTCAGGCTCCAATGATGGACTGATGGCCTTTCCTTCAGTCTATGCTCCACTCTTTGTCTCTCTTTAGCACTTTTCTTACTCTTTCTAAAGGGTCAGAGCTTTTTGATCCAGGTTCTAACTTTAATCAGTTTTCTTAAGTCTAAGATTATTTTAGCTTCAAATGAGTAACATGGGGGGGGGGGGGAGGAAGGGTAGGGATTAACATTTCAGTCTGATATATATATATATATATATATATATATATATATATATATATATAAGTTTGTAAAGTACATTTGTATAATAAAATTGCAATGTATGTTTACATACTAAAAACCTTAAAAATGGTTACCTAAAACAAAGCAAACAAAAGAAAACCATCTGATGCCATTGATATGAAACTGTAATATTACTACAAGCACTGTCTTCACAGCACACCATGGACCCTGTGATTCTGAGCAACCTGAACTATATGACTGTTCAAAACAAGATTCCAAAATCCTTTCACAACAACACAAGATCATAGGTACTTGAGATGCTTTAGCTCTGGCATCAAGAATCTGAAACTAAACTATAGCTAATAATTGTGTTCCAGACTTGATTTGGCATAAGATAATAAAATCTCTTATTTATTAAAAGAAAAAAAGGACTGCTGTTCCAGGGCAGCCAGGGGTCACATAGAGAAACCCTGTCTCAAAAAAACCAGATTGATGGATAGACAGATTCATAGAAGGATAGGTAAGTAGGTAGGCAGGTTATTAACCAGTATCTACACAAACTGAATTTAATACCAGCTTACAAACATATGATTATTATACTGAGCCAGTTATGCTTTACATCATATTACATACATTACATTTATAGCCCATTAAACAAAACAGAAGCTATTTAAAACTAAGTACACATGCAACATTTCTATTCTTAAAGTATATATAAGCAAGTGCATGTTATATGCCTGAATACATCTGACTCTGGCTTCATCTTGGATGCAAAATCATAAAATTTAAGTTCTTTCACAACGTGAAAATAAAGCTTCTCACACATCAATTATCTGACCAGGTACAGTAGAGTTCACATAACTAGAATATTAATCCTGATTCGAAGTCTTAAAGTTGCCATAGCTTACTAAAATCAAGTAAACAGATGACCAAGTATTAATGTGTCACTGATTATGGAATGTCAGCACTGACTTGTTTACACTCTGCCCTCAGTGCAAATCTCAGTGATGGTAAGATGGGTTATGTTCACTTTTACAGGGTAAGGTCTTCTTTCGTACAGATGTAATATAATCACTCTTCCAAAGACTTAACACTTAATTAAATGAAACTTTCAGTGAAAAAGATGCAATTACTGGTCCATTTTTTAGTATTTTTAAAGGAAACACTATTCCTTCTCGATTTTCATATCTTTATAGTTAATCTACAACTCCAATAAATTGTCTCCTGGCTACAGACATTTGTAGGACCCTCTTCTTCCTTCTATCCTTTTTTAATCACCAAATATTAAGTTTCAATGTCTGCTTTAAAAACAGAATCTCCATACTTATTACACTGTACTACTCAAAAAAATATGATCAATTAGAACAAGGGTATGTATTCAAAAAAGATCTAATAACTTTCTTAAAGTAATGTTTACTTACTAATCATAATTAACTGGGGGCAGGGTCCCTCAATGTCTTAACATGTGAACTCTGGTGCAAACAGTTTTGGAGGACACAAATTAACATTAGAATACAAACAACATTAGGCCAAACCCACTACAGACGGGTTTTTATTTTCATTTGCCACAAATAATTCTCTGAATCTGAAATGGCCATCTTCTAATGGCTATGTATATAATGGATGTATTAAAGTATTTCAAAATGAATGCTATAATGTACCACAAAACTGGGTTTAACACTCCAAATACTGTATGGTATTATCAAGGGTTGGGTTATTCCTCAAAAATGACAAGCATTAATCATTTAGAGAAAAGAGAATAAGAACCCAGATTACTCATAATACAAGTTTTACCATTCTGCTCTAATTTTATACCATAAATTAGTTAGGCAAAACACAAAACAGCAGTGATACCTACAGAACACGATGGGTTTTAAAAAATGATGACAGAAAATTGACTGGAAACTGAATGATCTGGGAAGAGATGGAGGAGGGTAGTGACTATTACCAAAATACAACATAAAACTTTCAAAGAATAAAAAGATATGTAAAATAGTCACTGATGGCATTCTATTAATTGTTATTTATAAGCCTTGCATGTGTCTCTTCTAGGTATAGTTCCTCACATACATAGTACAACTTCTCAAATATGGAAGAAACAAAATACAGGGCACAGTAGTAATAGGATATCATGTACTGAAAAGGCAATGTTAGAAATATTTAGAAAAATGTAAAAGTTTATTGACAAAAGTCGTACTTTAAACTGGCTCTAAGTAGAAAACTCAAATGTCATTCATCTGAACTAAGCAGGCCAAGCAAAATATCCTATAATCCCTATGTTCTCTTCAATGTCGAAATGGGTGGGTAAATTTAAAGCCTCTTCTCTCAAGAGTTGCTTTATAGGCAATTTTCTCCCAGTATCAAGGCCTGCAGTTTCCATGTGGCTGCCAGTTTGTGATTAAATTCATCACCTTTATTTTAAAAATGTGCTTTACTCCATGGCCTGCTGCACAAAAACTGTAAGAAAAACATTTTTCACTGCTAACAGCAAGATCATTCTAAGGCAACTACCACATCCTCACAGACCTTAACTTCCTTAACCTACTGCAGCAGCCAATCACACAGAGAAAATCTAACAACTGAGAAACCTACAGAAACTGAATCCTATAGAAACACCATGTTTTAAGGCCTCTTAATAAAACGTAACTAAACATTCAGCTTAGATGTTTCATTTTTTTTTAACATCTTTTTTTTACTTTGCCATGATAGAGAATAAAACCACAATTAGTGTACTGACAGGCAGGTGCTCTACCAAGGAACTATATACTTCCAGCTGTCAAACCTGAAATTTGTAAAGAACTACAAGAAGTCAATGTCTACAATATTTCCAAAGTCTAATAAAAAGACACTATTCTTAGGCACTAGAAAATTATGTGCTTATCTTTTTATTCCATTGTTTACAAGTTCATGGCTTGATTCAGAGTTTAACTTTTACCATCTGGGCACAGGGCCAATAGTCAAACACAAATGTTTACATAGTATTTCTACCTGACAGTTCCTTTTCAAACTTGGGGGAGAAGGCTGTCAGAAAAGAAATGTTTCTCAAATAGATAAATTTAAACTAGTTAATATATTTAGAAAAATATTCTTATTAATTTGTGAAGTTTAATATTTTAAAGATTGGCTATGTAACTAACTTTTAACAAACTTGGCCACAAGCCAAAAATTCAAAGCTCATATAAACATATTTGGTATTTTTCATTTTAGAATGTAGAAAGAATACCAGAACTAAATCTCTTTAGTAAGAGAAATTATCAGATTATAAAACATATGTTCTCTAAAGAAATGTTCATCTTCCGGCTAGAAAATCTGGTATCTCCTTAAAGTTGGGTATGGTTTCATTAACATTAAGTCTTCTCCAGACCATTGTATCTCACTTATTTCTATATCCATAGCACCCAGTAAGATGTTAAGGGGAAAGATTGTTGAAAATAATAAATAAATGAATAAGATATACTATAACAAAAGTCAACATTACCTTTTTGATAACTATAAGCCAAAACATTAAATTAGTATTAACCAGCATTTTTAGATTAAATGTATTTTTCAAAAACTAAATTGTATTGCAGATACAACAGTGAAACATTTCCTAAACATTCATATTAGTTATATAAATACACATATAGACATACATACTTTACTTTGATAACAAAGTATTTCTCTTGGTTATTAGCATTTAAGAATTTTTGTTTGTACAGTCAGTATACAAATATTGCTAATGGAGACAACCAAGAGACTCTCAATTTATGACATGATGAAACACATCTGTGATCAAAGCCCTAGAGAAGTGGTTCCAGGAAGTTCAAGACCAGCCTGGGCTAGTGTAGAACATATTCAAAAACCCAAATTGGGAGGAGGAGGGAGAAGGAGGAGGAGGAAGAAACAACCAACCAACCAGCCCAGGACACACTGAGGGTCCTCTTTATTACCAGCATTCATTCTCTCCAGCACTGTCTTGTTCTTTCTCCCCTCTTCAGGGTCCAAGCCATCTATACAAATCACAAAGTAACTCATAATTCAATTCTCAAAGTTGACTTTGAGACACAACTTTAGCTATCATGTAACAAAATAAGCTTGCTATTACATATCCTATGGCATCCAGCTAACTCATACCTGAAAACCAAATTTTATATAGATGAAAATGCTGCACAAAAACTGTAAGAAAAACATTTTTCTTAAAATAAAATAGCACCACACCCCTCCTTACCACAACATAATATACAATTTTCCTATAACCGAAAACTAACCTAGGATTTTCAAATTCATATTTTATCTTCCCTAATTATTTTCATATCCAACACACTTCACTTTCTATTTACTCATCCAACCCAGTACTGGAAATTGAACCTCGGACCTTGAATGTGCAAGGCAAGTGGTCTACCAATGAAGATAGTACCACCAAAACAGACCCTCAGCCCTCACACTGCCTTTCTAAGATTAAGAAAAACTTCATCTTAGCCCACAAAGTACAGACAATACAAAACAGCAACACAAATGGTTGTAAATAGTAGACAGCTGGCAACTGCAAACAACGACTCTTTTGTCTTTGGTTAATGGTGGTTTAAGGATAATGAGTCTGTGCACTGTATACTTAATTTTGTTCTTATTTGGAAGAAATGTTTTAAAAAAGACTTGGGAAATATGTAAAGTAACAAAATAAAATTTAAAATAATTGAGACTTCACATCTGAAGATAGCACAGATTAATAGTTATAATAAAAATTTCTTAGAGATCAGGCTTAAAGGTACTTTTTACTTGCTAACAATAGAACTTAGATATTTTCTACAAAAGAGCCAACTTAGCTACTATTCCTGAAACCAGCAATGTCTAGACCATGGTACTCAACCTGTGTGTTGCAACCCCTTTGAGTATTGAATGACCCTTTCAAGGGTTCATATATCCTGCGTGTCAGATATTTATGATTCCAAACAGTAAAATTACAGTGATAAAGTATCAATGAAAATTGTATGGCTGGGGTCACCACAACATGAGAAACTGTATTAAAGAGTGGCAGCATTAAAAAGGTTGAAAGCCGGTTCTGACCATTAAATCTCTTCATGTTTTCATCAATGAAGTGTGTGTGTGTGTGTGTGTGTGTGTGTGTGTGTGTACGCGTGCATACATAATGACGCTGTGACTGAGTTTCAAGATTCTTTCCAATTCCAAAACTTTGAAATTGTAGTATTTCTATGAAAAAGGCTAACTCTTGTTTGTTTGCAGAGCAGAAGATTATATCCAACGCCTTAAATATGCCAGGTCACCCAACACTCTACCAGGTCCTTTTATAGTGTACACAGTGACTTTAGGGCCAATTATGAAACTCTTGTTTCCCTCACACTCCCAATCTAAGATATGCCAGTACCCAAAAGATACAAAAACCTGAAAGAGAGAAACAGCAGTATCAAGTACAGCAGCCTGTCTCATTAAGGGATTTCATTGTAACTGAATGCTTATACAACTAAAGAAAACCTAGTTAAAAGCAGAAACACTGTGGTAGATCAAAGTTGCAAACAATTAAGAGCCCTGAAAGGAAAATCTTTAAATAGCTCTCTTGTCTCCTGTTTGGAGCATAAACTTCAAGTATTTAAAGTGTAATTCAAAATGTCCTTGTACAAGGACACTGTTCCTAGGTCTAGTGCATAGTCCTATACCATTTAAATTCTGTCCTTTGAGAACAGGTCCGAGTTCATCTCTTCTTCAGAACCACTGGTTAACCTCCCAATCTAAAGTAGTCTTTCTAGTACCAGGCTTTAGTCTCTGTTTAGGTTATCAATAATAACTGTGAAATAATTCTGAAGTTGTGGTATATTCCCCCATATCCCATACATTATTTTAGTTATGTCATTAAAAATTAGCATGCGAAATAGGGTGCTCTGCAATTCAAAACACTACAGAATAATAATCACTTTCTATTAAATTCACCAAAAATACTCACTTTACATTAAATACATTGCAAACCTATGAGTTTGAAATTCATTGACCCAGTCATAAAAGTTTTCTGGGACTTACTATCAGACATTAGAAATCATTTATCACACACGGACACACACACAGAGACACACACACACAGGTATCCTAAAAGCAAAATGGCATGTCAAAAAAATCAAAACCACCAGCACAAAAAAAAGTCAGTAACTAATACACTTCAACAACATCAAATGACAACAAAAAAATTGGAAGCTAGAAGATGCAAAAAAGATATATAGCTCATGAATGCATCCGTGTGTGTGTGTGTGTATGTGTGTGTGTGTGTGTTAAAGAAACACAAAGGGCTAGTATTTCAGTGGGTGTTCAATTCTGTTATATCCATTAATATCTATTAATAATAAAGCTTAGAAGGAAGCTAAGGAAAACTCAGTACCTATTAATTATATGTGGTTTTCACTGACACATCTAAAACTTTTCCTAAGGAGTATTTGTTAGTAAAACACATCTGTCTAGTTCTTTCAACAACTTCTTAATTAGTAAGAGAAAAGAATTCAAGCTTCTCAAAAGTTTACACACTAAGAAACAATGTTCAAAATATGCACACCAGACTCCTCATTCTTTGTCTTTGTTGTTGTTTTGAGACAAAGTTTCTTTACTTAGGTCTTGGCTGTCCAGGAACTCACCCTGTAAAACCGGGTAGAGCATGGGGAGGTTGGAAGGGATGGGAGAGGGGGGTGTCTTGAATTCACAAAGATCCTCCTGCCTCTGCCTATCTTCTGAACGCTGGGATTAATGCATGTGCCACGATAAAAGCTGAGCTTTCTCACCTACTCTCTTCTGAAGGGAAATACAGTTCTGCTCCTAAATGAAAATGTCTGCATTCAATTCTCTATAAGCATTGTAGAAAATCAGCAAGTATAATACAAGTTGGTATAGTTGTACCAAAGTTCCTATGTCAGTTTCTTCCTTCCTGAATCTCCATAGAGAAGACACATCCTTTCATTATACTGGGAGTTTAATTTCAAGTGACTGAGAAATAGTACTTCACAACTGGAAGAAAACTAATACAATAACCAAGAAAAATGTGATAATATTAAAAAGGCACACATTTCCCAAACAGTAATGAACAGCATTTTTTTTCAACAATTGTTAAGGCACATTTTAAAACAAATTATATAACACTGCCAAAAAAAACTAACAAGAAATCCTGTAATGCTATAAACTCAGCAATAAAGTGAGATAAGATATGGTTTAACTGCTGATAACTTTTTATCGCTGTAATAAACTATGATCCTCAAAAGAACTTTCTCCTCATATAACATAATAGCTACGACTCACCTTTTTTCTAATATTACTAAACAGCAATCACTGATCCAAGATTCAGGACAGTATGGATTATGAGCAAATGCATGCTTAGTATGTAACATATTATATCACCCCAAATAACTGTTCAATACTAATATAAAAACAGAAAACATTACAGGAAAAATTATAATCTATCTGCTAGTTACATTAAATAGTCAACCTATAGTCTCTTAAAGACTAAATCTTTAAAGATACAACCTTAGGCACACTTACCATCATAAGGACAATTAACTACAACTCATACTATTCCTGAGCAGCCCCTTCCCTTATAATAGAAAGGATAAAATGTTCTTTTCTGACAAAGTCACTTCCCAACACATTTTAGTCACTAAATGCTCTTGTGTGTACTGACATCCCCATCTGCTGGAACATAAGTTCCTTACTGTTAAAGATTCTTAACGACAAAAAGGTTGCAGTAAAGATTTTCCAAGTACAGCTTCAAAGCATCCTTTCTACCAAGGAGGTTTGTCTACCTGTAACTTTCACGGGCACTGTTCTGTTCCTTTCCTTCAGGATAAGATCTAAAGCATTAGTCTAAAGAGGAAACTTTCTCCTTTTAAAATACACTGTGGATCATATTTCCATCATCCACACAAGGTCCACATACACACAGATACACACAGACACATAGACACAGACAGACACACACAGACACACACACACACACACTTCTCATTTTAAAAGATATTTGTTCTCCTAATCTCTGCTGGGTTTAAGGTAAAAGCTACTTTAAAAGGTACAATAAAAGAGCTTACACAGTAAATATTAATATCAAAAAGTAGATAGTAAGATTTAGTAGTGAAGGAAAACACTGCACATAAAATCAAAACACACTAGAAATGAGAATCACTACACGTAAATTTGTAATGTGTAAAAACGAGAAAGACCATTTAAATATATTTAGAAGTTTGCAGATTATTTTGATTTTGAGAATATCTCCTTTATACTATAGAAATAAGTAAGTACTAATATCACCATCAAGAATGATATGGGGGCTGTAGTAATGACTCAGTGGTTAAGAGTACTGGCTGCTCTTCCAGGGGACACAGATGTGATTCCTATCACTCATATGGTGACTCAAAACTGTAACTCTATTCCAGGAGGTCTAACACCCTCTTCTAGCCTCCATGGGCATCAGGTACACGTGCAGACATACATGCAAGCAAGATAAACATAAAATATAACTTTAAAAATATTTTGGTGTAGAAAAAGAATGATAAAATTGTGATAAAACTAAACCAAAAGTGCAGAGACAGACTGATTAACTTTAAAATGAACAGTGCCTACCAGCACCCCCAGGAAATAGATGGAAAGATAATCTCACAACAACAATGATGAATAGTTTGTACCTATATGTAGTCTGTAACACCATTCAGAATGGAAAAGAACTTTAGTGAAAACGCTAGTTTTACATATGGAGCAGAAAACACACATAGTTGAGGAATATACTGTCCCAAAAAGCAAGAAACATTCCAATAGACAAAGGAGCCAATCTGATTATCCCTGACCGCAACTTATCTATGAAATCCATGCACTTAATAATGATGAGTATAAAAGGTCGCCATTTAAGCGGCTAACAACTCTATGACTGCATAATGAGAAATCTACATAGCTTTCCCAATAGGATTTTATTTCAAATAATACCTACCCTGTTGTTCAAAGTTTAACTTTTCAGACTACCAAGATACTGGATGAAAAGTATTAGAATAAGAAAAGCATCATGGTAGATGTTCTCATGAAATGAATTCAGGCACATAAGCAGCTGTTAACCATAGCATAAAGGGTTCATACGCAAACCTAAGGCTGATTTAGGTTCTGATCAAAACAGAAATAAAGCCTTCGTTTTACAGAAGGGAACCACCCAGACTCAGGCCTCTGCACTCTAATCTAGATAACAATCTGAGCCTCACTAACAGTGAAACTGACTACTGTCTCTACTGACATACTACAACTTAAAAGAACACACCACCACCTCTGATATATTCCAAACATGCTATATTCCAATCTGCCTTGCCTTTTAAGTCTAACTTCCTAAACCTAGTGAGGTGGCAGCACTCATATAATTCCTACATTTGAGAACAGGAGGATCATTACAAATTTGAGGCCACTCAACACTAAACACACAGTAAGTTCAAAGGTAGTCTGATATACAAAGCCAAGACCCAGTCTTAAACATACAAAACAAATACAAAATTATAAATAAATATATAAATATAATTTCCAAACTACTAAGGATACAAAGAATAAGGAAGCCGGGCGTGGTGGCACACGCCTTTAATTCCAGCACTTGGGAGGCTGAGACAGGCGGATTTCTGAGTTCAAGGCCAGCCTGGTCTACAAAGTGAGTTCCAGGACAGCCAGGGCTACACAGAGAAACCCTGTCTCGAAAAAAAAACAAAACAAACAAACAAACAAAAAAAAGGAACAATTTCCCAACAAAGAAGTTCAAGTTGAGGCGGGGGGGGGGGGGGGGGGGGGGTTCTGAGACAGGGTTTTCTGGAGCTCACTTTGTAGACCAGGCTGTCCTTGAACTCAGAAATCCACCTGTCTCTGCCTCCCAAGTGCTGGGACTAAAGGCATGCTCCACTACGCCCAGTTGAGGCATTTTTTTTTTTAGTTTAAAAAAAATTTTTTTTAATTTTTATGTAATAAAAAGTAAAAGTCCTTGAGGCATCTGTCAGTCTCTCACACAGGACACTAAAGTTAATGGAGAAGAACAGGGAGTCCAAGTCTGAGATTATAAATATGAGAAAATAAAAGATCTTCTGTCCCTGGGGTGGGGAGGTAGATGAGAGGATGGGAGAACAAGACTGGGTGGGACCCAGCAGAGACAGAGCAGGAACCTCCCCCACCCCTGCTGGACCCCAGCCTGGCCCTCTTCAAGGACCTTTCCCATTCAAGGTGCTTGGCAAGAATTCCCCAACTACCCCAAGGGTTGGGGACGGGGCTAGGACTGGTCACAGCTGCTGGGGGGAAGAGACATAGATCACTTCCCTCCACTCAAGGAGGTCTCAGGTCCTGGCCAGGACAACCTTCAGTTCCCCAGGGAGTGGAAGGGGAGCTGCTGGGAGGGATGAGATTGAACTGGTTGGAGGGGAAAGCAAGAAAACAGGGGCATTAGAACCGGAGCAGCTGTCCCTGTCAATGCATCCACGGGGTGAGGGGTGTGGGAAGGAGCAGCCTCCTAGAGGAGTCTCAGGGGGCTGTCAGAAGCACAGGTCAATTACTGTTTCCCAGTAGGCCAGAGCCCTTACTCAGGGACCCAGCTCAGCCCTCCCTCAAGGTTGAGGCATTTTTTTAAAGATGTTTTCAAATTTTAAAAGTTTTTTAAATTATAACAAGGTCTAATTATTTGAACCTTGCAGGAATAAAGAACACTCCAGATGCAACTACAGAAATCTGAGTAGTGACTCTTGTTAATGTGGTGTCACTAACAAAATATATTAATTTTGAAAGATACAAACTTTAAAAATGGAATATCAATGTATCTCTATTGTATTTTAACCAATACTGAAAATACAGCTAAGCAGAAGTAACACAGATCAGCTAGAGCAATGCTCAGAAAATCTTCACTGTTTGCTAACACAGATTTAACACAAGATATCATTTTGAAAAACATCTCACCAAGCCAAGCTAGTTAAATTCTAAGAGTCAACAAAAGCAAGAATTTCTTCATTCTTTTCAACTTTCATCCAAAAAATTTAAAAAGTACAATTTTTGTCAGGCAGTGGTGATGCAATGCACGCCTTTAATCCCAGCACTCCAGAGACAAATACAAATGGATCTCTTGAGTTTCAGGACAGCCAGGGCTACACAGAGAAACCCTGTCTCCCCTCCCCCAACCCCAGCCCCTCAAAAAAAAAAAAAAAAAAAACCCAAAACAACAATAAAATTCAATCCTCTCTTAAGTGACCAAAATTGGGCTGAAAACTATACACACATGCACATGCACGCACACATACAAACATGCACAGTCACACTTTTCAGTCATAATAAAACACACAAAGGATGCATTGGTCTAAACAGAAAACTATCTTTTAAGTTTGCAGAAGAGGGCTTATTTACTATGAAGCCTTGTGGGGAAAGGAATTGTAATAAGTCAACCATATAGAAATGCTTAACTTTGTATTATCCTGTTTCTATATATGACTATATGTCATGTGTTTTTATTAGCTTATTATGCACAAGAAATTAGGGGCTGGTGAGATGGTTCAGCAGGTAAGAGCACCCGACTGCTCTTCCAAAGGTCCTGAGTTCAAATCCCAGCAACCACATGGTGGCTCACAACCATCCCTAACGAGATCTGACTCCCTCTTCTGGTGTGTCTGAAGACAACTACAGTGTATTTATATATAATAAATAAATAAATCTTTAAAAAAAAAAAAAAAGCACAAAGCGGTTAAAAATAAAAAAAGAAATTCACTATGACACACCCAAAACAAAAAGTCCAAAACTTCAGCAAAGCACTAAGAATCTCTGGAATAAAATGCAACTATCAAGTCCAGAATTTAGAAGCACCACAACCCAGTCCTGATTCTGCCTACTCTCTCATCTTCACTTACTGTTTACACTGCTACTGTCCAAGCACTTGCCATTTCAACTAACCAACTAATCAATATACACATTCTAAGATGGCATCACCATCGCCGGTTCTCATCCTTTTGTTTGGTTGCTTCAGGGTCTTCTTAGACAGTCCTGACTAGCCTAGAACTTGCTATGTACATCAGGCTGACTTTAAACTCAGGCATGTGCTACTGTGTACAGATATGGTGGCATCTTTTGACTACCTTTCTGACACTGCCATCCTTTCTTTCTCCGAGAACGTACCTTCCCACTCGTCTCGTTCCAGACTACCAAGACCAGGTTACACTACTCAAGAAGATCCACTTGATACTGTAGCTCTGTGACCTGTAAACTACAGTTAAGGATTCTCAAGGACATAAAGCTAATGGATAAAGCACCTTTCTCTGCCTGTCCGGTTTCTCTACCAGATAACTCCCACCAGAAGAAACTTAAAAATACTGGTAGAAAGACTTCTCATATGAGCAGTCTTTTTTTGTATCTTAGCTTATATCCTCAGAATATATGGATTTTGCTTGGAAAGGGAGTTAAATCCATTTGTAAGAATAAAACAAATGATACAGCATTTGCCTAGCACGTGTGAGGCTCTAGGTTCAATTCTTAGCATACAATTCTAAGTAATAAAATTACTTTGCACAGCTAACAAAGAACTGAGATTTCAAAGTTTCTTTTAATAAAATTACAAATGAACAGTCACTCATCCTCCATAAACTGGTATAGGGAATAGGATGTAATAACTGAATGCAGCACACCTACTCCTCAGCTCAGTCTGTCTTTAGAGCAGAGATTCTCAACCTGTGGGTCGTGACCCCACCAGAGATGGGAACACCCTTTCACAAGAATCACTTATCTGATAACCTGCATATCAGATATTAACATTACAATTCATAACAGTACAAAATTACAGTTATGAAGCAGCACCAAAATAATTTTATAATAGTTGGAGGTCACAACATGACTGTATTAAAGGGTCACAGCAGCTGCTTTATATAGTGTCATTCTCCAGTTACCTCCCTGATTTAAAAACAACAAGAACAGAGCTATTGCCCCATGCAGATCTAAAAGTAAAGCAAACTTATGTTCCTGGCTTGAATCACTTAACAGTATTAAGCCTCTATATTAAGTCTTCTAATGAGAAATACTGCTTCCTCTGAGTGGTTACTAAAAATAACAGTAATAAAAATAGCCACAGTGGTAAATGAACACTGAATTCATTTGTTACAGGGCTCTATTCTTTGCTTACAGAAAAGTTCAAATAAATTTAAATCCTCCAAACACACCTTTGGTTTCTTACTTTTAGAATTATAACTGTCAAAAAAAATCTTATTTTTTAGCTATTTTAGGAATAATATATATTCTAGCTCCAAGAAACTGATCAGCATTTGTTAAAGTCCAACATAGCACAGAATTGGCAAAATTACTTCCATTTTCGTTCTGTTCACAACTGGAAGCTCTAACAGTTTTTTCAGTGTGTGGAAATATGTTGTAATTCTCTTCTTCTCAGTCCACTTACATGAATGGCACATCATAAAACAGATCAGCATACAGAATAAAGAAAGAACCCTGCACCACCTTTGCAACAACCAAACTTGTGATAAGAGCAAGTCCCCACCCTCTCCAGACTATGTCTACATATTTCTGATCTCTGGTCCTAGCAGTTCTGAATATGATCACTTGATCTGCACTAATTTCCCTCTACCAAGACTCAACCAAGAAATGTCTTTCTTGGAGTTATTTCTTTATTCTCTTCCACACTATCTATGAGGAAATTTTGAAACTGGATAAAGAATGACATTGAAGTTTATACAACATTTCAAATTTTTTAAATCCTTATTTTTAATTTTTTCTTGTTTTATGTGTGTATGAGCATTTTGTTTGCACATATGATATACTGTACACTGTGTGAATGTATGTGCCTAGTGCTCAAAGAGGCTAGAAGAGGATGTCAGATGCCCCTGGCCTGGAGTTACAGATGGTTGTGGGCTGTAATGTGGGTGCTGGGAATTGAATCCAGGTCCTCTAGAAGAATAGCCAGTTCTCATCTGCTGAGCCATCTCTCCAGCCCCAAAAAGTCTGTATTATTTTTCCTAAGTATGCTCTTAAGACTTTAACAGATGTATCCTTGATTTTGTCCTATGTATTTCAAATCATAAAATTAGCTCCCAATAACTTGCTACTGACCAAATTGACCGTGCCCTGACTTTGTGATGATTTGGTTTTGTACTAAATCCAGAACAAGGCTTAAAAACATAATCAACCCTGGGCCCAGCAGATGATTGTCACTACCTCCACAAACTGCTTCCTGTCTTTCCTCTAATCTAAGTTCACCAGCTAGCTCCATTAGGCTGGCCAGCACTCACTTGGTGTCTTCCTTTACAGATCCACAAGCACTCTCAAGCACTCCTTCTTGTACCATGCCCACAACAAAGGACAACTTTGTAGAGTTAGCTGCCTTTTCATGTTTTTTTTTTTCCTGGCAGTCTATTCTTTGAACAGGATCTAAAACAACCTTAATTTGACAAATTCTGCTCATAAAAATGACAGTAATTGACTCTAGCTGCATATGTATCAAAAGATGGCCTAGTCAGCCATCACTAGAAAGAGAGGCCCATTGGACATGCAAACTTTATATGCCCCAGTACAGGGGAACGCCAGGGCCAAAAAATCGGAATGGGTGGGTAGGGAAGTAGGGGGGAGGGTATAGGGGACTTTTGGGATAGCATTGGAAATGTAATGGAGGAAAATACGTAATTAAAAAAAATGACTGTAATGATACAAAGCCTATATATTGACTTTAAGAGCAAATGGCTAAAAAAAATTACCTACATTAATTCCATAATGCCAAAGCTTGCAAAAACTAATATAAGCATTGACATGTTTCTGACTATGGATGGACATTTGGGTATAAGGAATGCCAGAAACAACTCTACAAAAGCAAAGGAATTTTATATTTCTAATTCCTACCCGTATCAATGGTTATAAAGTAAAATAAATATTAAACACCTACAGAACAAGTACTACAAACAGTAATATTACAAGAGGAGAGGGGAATTTTTAAAGGAAAGAAAATGCATTTACCTTTGTTCAAAGCTTTCACTGATTATTACAAAACTGCTTTATGTATTTAAAGTATTAGTGTTTTATTCCACCTTCGTATTGTGATTAAAAGCATTTTAAGAAAAAAACTAGAAATCAAAAGGAATGTAAGTGATTTAAAATTTAAACATGAAAGTGTGTTGCAAGTTCTGAATTGTACACATGGAGTGAATCACTTCTAGCAAGGCATACAGAAACAAATCAGATCTAAGTTCCAATTGTGATAACTACGTAAGAAAACACCAGACAGAAAATGGTTTGTATTTATAAACTTTCTTCCTAATAGAGACACATGAAAATGACAAACTATAGTAATTTTAGTGCTTATCTTTATTTTGTTTTTAATATTAAGTGAAAATGATCCTGGAAGAAATCATTCCTTGGACATCAAATAAGTTGTCTATGTGCTCCAAGATTTAAAAAGCTCAATTTTTTAAAAAGGTATATACATTTCCTAAAAGAAATCATTGCAAAGGGGGGGGGGGAATCTTGCATTTAAAATCCCTACTGTATTGCCTTAATGTCAACTAAAGAACGAAGAAAAAAAAATCGTCAAGTCATCCATGTAAAGAAACCAGCACATGGTTTTAATCATGACCTCCTAACATGGATCCATTTCATCCATCCCTCAGCCTTAAAATAGATTCTTAGCTATCCCCACAACAGTTGACATACTAGGAGCAGAAAGTTGCTCAGTGCGCTATTTTCTGAGTTATCAACAAACAAAACCTAATAATGTCACAGCACATTCCATTTCAGACAGAAAGGGAGAATTTTTGCTTACAACAGCATCAAACAAACGGAATTTCTCAAATAAATCAAAATGCAGGTCCTATGTTTATATAAAGTTGTCCATATAATCAAATGGTTTAATTAATTCTTAGTACCAAAAACAAAAGGAAAGCAAAAAACTATACATCTAAATACAGCAGCTGAAAAAGGTGCTTCTCTACCCTGCTTTCTCAAGGGTCTCAGCAGCACAGGGTTATACCTGTCAGATTTTGTCACAGGGCTCTGCTTCCCTTTTGGATACTAAAAATCACTTGATCTGATGGAACATTGTTAGACTCCAGCTTCAGGACAGAGATGGGGCCATGATTAACAGAGATACACAATGTTCAAACCACCTAAAAAGCCAAATGCTGATCTGAGACAGCTCTGAAGGTCCCTATCATCAAACACACCCACTCTCACGCAAATGAGAATTTTTATTTTAACGTTCTCATACTCATCTCAGAAAAGGCAATGATAGCAAATATACTAGGAAATGTGACTCTCTAAGCCCTACTTCTACTATAAACTTAATTGTGCTATTGTTTAACAGTACAACCTTAACTATAAAACACGATGAAGCTTACCACCTCCAACTCTAGAGCAGTGTGATGTAAATGCAGAATAAACTCGCAAACGATTGCTTCCATTAGACCCACACAGAGCTGTGCTATCTCCTGAGGAGCATAGTGGAAAGAACTGGTGAAAAATAGCAGCTTATTACAAAAGCAACGGATTGCAAAAGCAATGTCCTAGCTCCTAAACAAATTAGCTACCCCACCTTACATAAAATATGCTTGACACAAATAATAACTGCTGTCAATAATGACTTGCTTTTTAGACAAAAGAAAATCTAAAAATTTAACAAACTATATCACCTATGTCCTCTCAGTATCTACGGCCATGCAAAGTTTTAAGCCATAGTGTTTATGGACAAACAAGACTTTTCAAAAAGAAAAGAATTAAAATTCAAAAAAAGCAGAGGTACGACATCTGCAACACTGAACACATTCTCAAAGATAAACAGCAAAGGTGATTTTAATCAGTTAGGGAGCAGGAAATTTTATGAAAAAGGGTTATCTAAAACTAAAAGCATTTTTAAACCATTCATGCAACATCTAACATATTTGTTTACTTTTCCTAAATTATACTCTAGTTTTTCTGACAAGCTTCTGTAAAAATATTCAGACTGCCCCCTTTCATCAAACCACACCCTTCTCATTTTCATAAAAGCAGCCTCTCTCTCATAATCCTGGAATTAAGACTGGAAATTCGATGTTCATGTATCACATTCTTGCTTTTCTCTACTTGTTATTTGTCTATGTTATTTACTGCTGCACGTCTTCATATTAAATTGCAAAATGTTTATTTTTAAAAATGTTTTGCATTTAACTCGTTTTCATTACAAAGAAAAGTCTTTAAGATAATTTGTGTGTAACTTTATCCCAGGGATAAAGTTAAAATCTTAAGAGAAAGCATTTTAAGACCCACATTTTATTTGTAATCTTCTGCTCACCTCTAATTAAATGATCCTTTAAGTCTTAGAAGTATTAACTCAAGTTATAGCTTTTATTTAGGAATTGCCCTGGCCTAAAATATATTGTTAGCTTTAAAACAAAACTATCCTGCTAAAGATGCTAGGAAAGAAAGACTGCCACAACTCACCAAGCAGAACTAACAGCCAACAGAAGGACTGAGTTACTGCCTACGTTAAGGACTTTGGACTACTTTCTTTTAAGCCAGCAAGAATTAATATACGGATTTCTCTTCTACCATTCAAGTTTTAACAAGTAGAAAACCAACATATTTCACTCCCAAATTTGTTAACAAATCAAATGAAAATTCTCAAACAGGAACTATATTAAAAGTTCACTGCTGGAAAAGAATTTTTAAAATAAAATTGCTAAATAGTCCCATTCAAAGTTTCTAATTATCAGAGAGTAGAGTATCTTACTATCACTGAACAGTTTAATCCCTAAAGTGAAACTTAGTTTTATCTGAATTTAAAAGTAATTTTTCTGCCAAGTGTTACAGACAAAGGAAAATGTAATCCCTAACCATAAACAGAAGTCATCACTAATCTGTTTTGGACAATGGGACGGCACAAGGGGTTAAAGACAAGTTGCCAATTTTCACAATTAAGTCATCTACCAAGAAAATTATGATGATGCACTTAAAAAAGCCAGAAATTTCAAGTCAAATTAAATTTACAGTAAGACTAACAAGTACAGTTAAAAGCTTATAACACACTAGGGACTAGCCCATTTCCTGCAAGTGATGAAAACAATCACAATCCCCAGTCAATCTCCTGTCTCCTATTAAATCGGAGTTATCTGTACTCTGGCCTAATGCTCAGACAAGAACAAACAAACTAAGGTGAAGATGGAGAAAACATGACAAGGAGACACCAAACATTACTTTGAATATTGTAATCCTAAACTAGCTGTCTTCTACATTTGAAACCCAAAGGGTCACTATTTCTAACCAAGAGAAATAAGCCTGTGCAAAGATTGAAATTCCTCTAGTTGAAAGACTTATGCCAACCTCAAAATAAGGCAGTTATTTCTGATCAAGCTGAAAGAGAACACTTGAACAGCCTTTACAATTAATCTAAGAAACGCCTACTAGTTTTCCTTATAACATATCCAAACTTTTTATAAGCTCCACTAAGTCACTTGGGTATACGAAGCATTTTAAGAATGCTTTTTAGTCCATTGTATATGCTGTCTAGTTTGTTGAGTAAGAAATTTCCTCTTTATTGAACTTTAAAAAACTAAATTTTTCTTCATAAATATGCTACTAATATCATGAAAACCAATGCCAAGGAAGAAATATCAATGTATGAGGTGTTTCCGCCCTAATCACATTTGTGAATAATGACAAATGAAGTCATCTAAAAATTTAAGTTTCAACTGCACCTAATATAGGTCAGATTATTAAGCATACTATTTTGTTCCAAACATTTCCAAGGTTAAAAAAAATAACTGGCGCCCCTTAGCGCTCACTTTTGGAAATACTCAATTTAAGAGCTCCAGCTTTTTTTTTTTTTTTTTTTTTTTTGGACATTCCAGAAAGTTTTCTGCCTCCACAATTTTTCAAATGCCAACACAAATAGGAAAGGCAAAAACCCTTAAAGGGGCAGCTCAAGTTTTTTCTCCAGGGCAATTTAACACTAACAAATATGCCAACCCAACAATAAAAAATGCCTCTTTCGATGTGTTGCTGTTGCATGTTCATGTGTAAAAGCTGAATGTTTTCTGTTTTAAATACTGCCCAAGACGCCCCATCCAACGGAAGCTCTGAGCATGACTCTTTAACCATCTTTTAGCTCGGGAGTCTTTTGTTCTTCCCTGACATGCCAGCAGATATCCCCAGCTATCTCTAAAATTTTTCGACATTCTTTCTTCTCAAGATCCTAAAATCCATGTTCATCTGTACAACATAGTTTTCCGCTTCCTTTAAACAGTCCACTCTTAGACTTTAAAAGAGAAGACAGAAACTACTCGCTACTCGATTTAAAACAGACTTGTTGGTCCTATCCACCACCACCCCCCAACCCCGCCCCGGGCGTCCACAGAAACCTACAGCTACTGGGAACTAACACTCCAGGTCGCTGCTATGAGCAGTTCCTAAAGGAATTCCAGAGCTGACCAGCACTAATCTCCAGTCAGTCTCCGCTCCCCACAGCGCTCCTAACTCAGCTTCTGCAAACTTCTGCTCTATTTTATCCCCGTCCTTTCAAACTTCCAGCTCCCCGCCCTGCAAACGCAGGCGGCTACGCCGGGAGCGAACCCTCCGCCCCAGTTCTTCCGAACTCGGATTCCGTTCAGGTCTGTCATCGCGGTATTTCGTACTCCTCCCCCACCACCACCACCACCACAGACTAAAGAAAAAAAAAAAAAAAAGTGAAGTTAAACTCCCAAACAGTTCTCGCTTCCCCAAACAAAAGGACAAAAAGTGTTCTACTCTGTCATTTCGTCCTCGCCTTCGGCCACATAAGCACTACTTTTCTTCGGAACCCTACGTGATTCCTGAACATCTCGGGGTCCACTCGGGTACTGCGGGCCACGCAACTCTACCGAAAAGAGCCCGCTAAGCCGGGGCCCCGCGGGCCAGGCGAGGCGGAGCTCGGGGAATCGCGTGGCCCCGCCGGGCCGGCCGAGATGGCCGGGATGGCGGGGAGCCTAAGCCGCCGCGCCGTCGGGAGCCGGCCGCAGCCCCGCAGCCCCGCGCGCTCCCGGGTCCGCCCTCGGGCCTGGCCCGGCCCCGGCCGGGCCGCGAGCCGCCCGCGCCGCCTTTGTGCGCCCGCCCGCCCGTCCGCCTGACCTTCCCGCCGCCCCGCCATCCCGGGCCGCCGCGCCGGGGCCGGGCGCCTCACCTTCGTCCAGCAGCCGCTCGAGGTGGTTGAAGATCCCGCAGAAGTTGGGCAGGCTGCTCATGAGCTTCTTGTCGTTCATCAGCTGCATCAAATAATCTGGGGTGGGCTTCGGCTTCTCCTTCGTTTCCATTTCCCCGACCATATTCCAGGCTCCGCAGCTCACTCCGCCCGCCGCCGCCGCCGCCGCCGCCGGAGGAGAGGAGGGAGGGGCGGGGGCGAGCTCCGGCCGCCGGCCGCTCGGGACGCGGCGTCCCGCTCCGCGCCGGCTCCCGCTCCGGCTCCCGCGCCGAGCCCCGGGGCGGCCGGCTCCGCGCGCCCGCCCGCCCCCCGCAGGCACTTTCGCCCGGCCCGACGCGCCGCGGCCGCCGCTTCCTCGGCCGCCCGGCGCGGCTCCCCTCGCGAGGCCGGCGGCGGAGGCGGGTCTCGGGCCGAGCGCGGCGCGGGGCCGCTGCGCCGCGAGGAGCCGGGGGGCCGCTCGTCGGCCGGTCGCGCCGCCTGCGCCGAAGCTCGCGAGTCTGCGGTGCTGTCCGCCGCGGCGCTCCGCGTTACCGCCGCCGCCGCCGCCGCCGCGCTCCGACTGCGCTCCTCCTCTTCCTCCGCGGCTCTCCTCCTCCTCACTCACTTGGCGGCGGAGTTCGCCTCAGTTCAGGCGGCGCAGCCGGCGGCGGCGGGGGGAGGGGCGCGGGCAGGGCCGGGGGCGGGCGGCGGGCGGGGCCGCGCAGGGCGGCCGTTACGGGGCTGGGCGCGCTCCCGCCCCCCGCCGCCGCCCCTGGCCGCTCGGGCGGGACGGCCGGCGCAGGGCCGGGCCGCGGCGGGGAGGACGCGCGCCGGTGGCCGCCCGCGCGGGGCCGGGGTCGCGGCTGAGGGGGACGCGGGCGGCGGCGCTGGCTCGTCGGCGCGCTGTTGCTGAGGCGGCGGGCGCGGTCGGGTGCGGCGGCTGAGAGGAATCCCGGCGGGACTCTCCGCGACGCGCTGCGCTCGCCGCCGCCGCCCGGGCCTCGCGTCCGCGCGCGTTACTATAGTTTGGGTTTTTTTTTTTTTTTTCTTAAACCTCTTCGTCCACCTTCCTCGCCACCCCCTCAAAAAAGAAAAAAAAAATTTTTTTTTTTTAACGTCCTGTTGCTTCACTGGGGACTCTCGGGTGGGCGTCACGTGTCCAGACACGTAGCCGAGAGGCTGAGAGCGCGTGCGCGCGTCGAGGCCTGTGGCCACGCCCCTTCCGAGGGTCGCTCCGCCCCACCTGGCGGAGAGCGCGCCGTGGGGGCGGGGGGTGGGGGGGAAGCGGGCCTGGAGCGCGCCTGCGTGGGGGTGGAGAGGGACGAAGATGGCCTGCGGACCGAAGGAGGAGCGGGACCGAACCGTTCTGGCGCGGCGCCCACCTCGCGGGGCGGGGAACCCGGCCGTCGGATCGCTTGGGGTGCGAGGTGGCGGCGGACTGAGTTGGCGTGGGCGCCCACACCGCGAGTGTCTCGGGCGGTAGGGACTCCAGTGAGGTTTCCACTGGAGCCAGCGCCACGCGTGACGGCCCTCGCGTTGCCGTGGGCTGCGAGGCGGCCGCGGACCGTGGGCGGAGACGGCACACGCGTGCGCACCCACGGACGTGCGGGCGGGCTCTGTTCCATGCGGCGTGACGCGCGGTTCCGTTAATCCTCACCGCAGGTTCCAGTCCCTGGTGGCGGAGGCGCTGGCTCCTCGGTGGTGCGGCCCCCGCACAAGGGAGCCTGTGTGAGGAGCACACATTCGGAAAAAGCGAAGTGGTCAACGCCTATTTCTACCTACTTGACAAAAAATAAATGACAGGCAGTGGGCCAGGACAGGGGCTTTTTATGGCGAGTAGAGGAAGTTCTGCCGGTTACATTTGTTTCGGAAACAATGTTCCGAATTGCAGCAATGAAGTCCTGCGATTTATAGAAGCTGTCCGTCATTAAATCTGCATCATCCCTGTTTTGTTGCAAGTTCTCTATAACGTGCTCCATTAAAATGTAGACAAGATTGTCAAATTAACCATTTTGAGAGTTGGCCCTGGCTGTAATTTTCTGGGAATCATCTCACTGTATTTTAAATGTGAACGTAAGCAGGCTGGTTGGATTGCTTTTTTTTTTTTTTTTAACTTTGCTTTACGCGAATTCTAAAGAGCATTTCGAAGTTTATGTGGTACCAACGGTATTTAAAACAATTTTACTCTTTTCCTGGCCAGTAGCTTCTGATTATTTTATTTAAAGAGTACAGTTTGGGTTGGTTTGGGTTTTGGTTTTCTAGTTGTTTATTAAACTACGTTTTTAGAGCAAATAATGAACAAAAGTTAACATGTAATTGAAATAATTTTAATTTTCCAACAATGGCTATAGTAGTTCTTAGTACTATAGATAATCCCTTAGTTATCTCTAAACAATAAATTAGTAAAAGCATGGAATAATTTGATCAAAAAGCTGTTACTACATTTTCTAAGTGTTTCTTCAGAATCTAGAAAAAAGGGTTTGTTTCTTGAATATTATTAAAAAGTATTTTGTCACTGAATTATTATACATTGTGTTTGTGCAAGAGAAGTCCCCTTTGTAAGTTGGTCACACTTAAAGGCCCTGTGCTAGCTGCTCTCCCTCTATAGCTCAATCAGAGCAGTCCTGTACCTTAGGCAATCCTGGCAGCCCCAAATTTTACATAAGAGGAAACCCCTGAAGAGGAAGAGGGAAACTGAATAATTTTACCCAGCACTATAGCTAATGAGCCCTGTCTGCTGTTCAAATCCACCTATATTTTATACCAGAGTGTCCCTCTCCCCATTTTACTGACCCTATCCAGTAAATCCTTTGAATTCATTACAGTGTTACATAATTTTTGACCCATATGTCCAACCACTTTTATAATGTAGTTGAATGAAAATAATGGTCAGGCAATATTCATTCACCATGGCTTAATCCCTGGTGGACCCATCACTTGGAAATAGTAGCCATTTAGTGCGTTTTCTCTTCCCCTGCTTAGTTTTGCCTGATTTCTCAGGTTAAGAAAAAAATATCCAGAGTTTCCCAAGACCTGTTAGGCCCCAAGAGATCTGGTCCCCTGCATGTTGCTGCCCAAGCTCACTAGATGGACTCCTCATCTGTCTTGACCTCTACACATGCTTGGCATCTGTAGGGCTCTGGGCTTGGTATCCCCTTGCAAAGTTTTCACTAGTTGCCCAAAAGCCCCACTCCAGCTCCCATATACCACCTCTATTTTTTGTTAAATGTTTAGTTCTTTCTGTCACATTTCTCACATGCCATGTCAGATCTGTGCGTCAGTTTGTTTGCCATCAGAGTAAAGACTCTCACGCTTTGAGAGTTCCTAACCCCAACAACAGCACATGTGTAGGCTCTCATGACTTTCGTGTTCAAAGAGGAGTGTCATGAGCTAGTTGTGTACTTGAGGTTAAAATTCTTACCTGATTTATTTCCTTCAGTGCTTCCCCCGACATGTGAGGAGGCGTGAGTAGCCATACTTGAGAGCTGAGATGGCTGGTTGTCTAGGAACAGCTTAGTGGCTAGTGGAGTCAGTCCAGGACTCTACAGCAAGTGCACGCACGGCCTTTGGGGCCACTGACCTTGCCCAGGCACTCATCCATAGGCTCCCATCTTTGTCTGTCTCCCACTCTTCTGCACATTGTGCACATGTATTGATCACACAACATGATGAATGCAATGTAGACTACAAAGTTTATTGAGATATGTACCTTCAAGCTTACAATCTCAGCAATAATTATAGATCCTTCAGTCCTGTTATTGCAAACATTCTAATACAGTTTTCAAAATGTGCAGGATAAATGTACATGAAGATAGGTATACGCAGGTATATGAAGATCCTTGTAATAGCTCTTTCAGTGAAAACTCATCTATTAACAATAAAATTGGCTCTTCATTCTTAAACTAATTAACTAGGAGTGGAAATGTGCTTTCTGTTCAATTTCATTGGCTTTACTAGCTTGTTGCATTTCTCCACCTTTAGAGTAAAAACTTACAGTATTCCAAACAGGTCTGTCTTTATTGCCATGGAGTTTTTATAAGAACTAAAAACTGCACATTCAATGTTTGATGGTTCTTTGTTCCAATATTCTTTGAAAGAAATAATCTAAATTATAAAAATTTCTATGAGGGGGGGATGGGAGGAGTCTAGGTATGTTTGTATAATTAACTCCACAAAACGTTTGAGTATCCTCCTAAACTGTAAAGTGAGTTATCATATAGATACTGTTCAGAGCATTGAAAATGATCTAGGGATTCTGGTTGTGTTCAAATGTGAAACTTCAGCATTTGAACATTAGGGCCTGGAGAGTTGTTATTTTTCGGTCTATGTCTCTATATGTGTGTGCACATGTGTGTGCACATGTGTGCATGTAGCATGATTGTCTTATTTGTTTTGTATGCAAAAAATCAGTCCAGTAGTAGTAGTGGTAGTAGTAGTAGTGGTAGTAGTGGTAGTAGTACTAGTAGTAGTAGTGGTAGTAGTGGTAGTAGTAGTAGTAGTAGTGGTAGTAGTGGTAGTAGTGGTAGTAGTGGTAGTAGTACTAGTAGTAGTAGTGGTAGTAGTATGTCTTCCTTTCACTAAAGTATGTTTATATCTCTAGTAAGATGAGGAGCGTGACTCCCTCAACTGCTGTAGTGTGATTTGTGATTACAGGGCTAATGTGATCCTTCCAGATGTAGCCCCAGCATCCAGCTTCACCCCCTGCCCAGCAGTTAAATATTAACTGGTAATGTAAGGTTTCTGCTCGTTTGACCCTAAATGAAACTGTAGAGGTAGAAACACTCAGAGCAGGATGCAGGCCCTCATGCCATGTAATGTGACCTTCTCATTCCACATCTAGACAGATCTTCAAGTAAAAAATAACTTAATTTTAGGACTCTACCCTGAGCTTCAAATGCACTCTGTGTTGACCAATTTTCATACTGACTCGTAGCATTCATTTCAGTAGTGCTTCTCTGGATTGGGCTAATTTCATGGTTTTTTTTCTCTTCAGGATCTACACCTGAAGAGAATCTAGGACCTCAGAATGAGTGAGTGATTAGGTTATTTTACTATGTTCAGTAGATACCATTTGGTTCAGTGTGTTAATTTTAAACAGCTAATGTGGATAAACATTTTATAAGCAAAGGATATAACTACTTATGTCATCCCCAGACACTTAATCCAAATGCCATTATCTCTACTTCAACTTAGAAGCTGAATGTATTCTCCTGGTAATTGTGGCATATGTGACTTCTAAACTGAGTTTCCAGAAGGTCGGAGTGAGACTAACAGGAGTGCTCTGGGGAGTCAGGCACTTCAGTTATTTCAGTACACTGGTGCCGAGTTGATAATTGCCTCCATTTTACAGCTGAGACAGTGAGGTTCAGAGTGACGCCACTGGTCCACGAGTCAGTAAACCCTGGAGACAGGATTCATTCACATCAGACCTTCAAAGTCAGTGACTGGACTCCAGGAAGTTAAATCAGGATGCCCAGGAACTAACTCTCTCTCTCTGTATTTTACCCTATCCGTGATGTGAATCTTTTGAGTATTAAGCTCTTGTATCTAATAGTGTGGTGTTGCACAAAGAAAATAGATCCGCAGCCGGGCGTGGTGGCGCACGCCTTTAATCCCAGCACTCGGGAGGCAGAGGCAGGCGGATTTCTGAGTTCAAGGCCAGCCTGGTCTACAAAGTGAGTTCCAGGACAGCCAGGGCTATACAGAGAAACCCTGTCTCGAAAAAACCAAAAAAAAAAAAAAGAAAAAAGAAAGAAAGTAGATCCGCTAGTGACTGCTGGGGAAGGGAGAGTCAAGTGTGGTTTCCTTTCTGAGGTAGATAGTCCCAACACAAGAGAATGCAGGCACTGTTAACTGGACTTGGTAAGTTTTTTTGTTTTTGTTTTGTTTTGTTTTAAGAGAGAAAGGACATAAAATTTGTGGGTTGTCCTGATGATGTTTGTATTCTGATGTTAATTAAGCTTCCTCAAGAGGGTTCACCCCCCACCCCCCACACACACACAAGCAGGTACTCAGGTAATCTCATGTGAACCTTCTCCCCATTCTAAATTTTTTTTTTAATTATCTGTAAGTACACTGTAGCTGTCCTCAGACACTCCAGAAGAGGGCGCCAGATCTCGATGTGGATGGTTGTGAGCCACCATGTGGTTGCTGGGATTTGAACTCTGGACCTTCGGAAGAGCAGTCGGGTGCTCTTACCCACTGAGCCATCTCACCAGCCCCCCTTCTCCCCATTCTAACTGGTCAGTAAAGCCTAGAGCCTGGGATTGGCAGTGGAGGGGAAAGGTGGGACAAGAGGTCTTTGGAGTGAGGCCAGGTAGAGAGGAGAGGGGAGAAGGGAAGGAGAGAGCATGAAGAAGAGGAGAAGGAAACAGTAATGGAGCAGAACCAACTGGCCAGGAGAAACTGAAAGTAGCAAGGGCCTTATAGGTGGGGAGTAAGTTAGAATAGTATTAGATATGCCCAATTTAGGCTTATAGCTTATAATTATAATAACTGAATTGTGTGGTTTTTTTTATACAGGGCTATTGGGGTTGGAAACTCCAGCAACACATAAGAGGGAGAAGGGAACAAGTTGGGGGAATCCTGGAGAGGGGCTGGGGTGGGTACGATCCATATACATTGTATCCATGCAACCACTGTCAACGAAGAAGCATTGGGTTAACCGCCTTGCCCTCTCGGAGTGTATAAAGGCCTAACAAGTGGAAAGAGTGAGAAAGCAACTCCACCTATCTGAAGCTTGGACTAGGGAACTCTTCTAAGTCTGACGTTCCAAACGGTGCTGGCTCTGAAGAGTCCTCCCAGAGAAGAGCAGATTTCTAATGTTTAGTGTCTGTGTTGGGTAGCCCTATGTACAGATGACATAGAGATGCATTTAAAGCCTTCAGCTGTTGGGCTGAGGGCAGAACCCAGAAGCAGAACAACTTGCCTACCTGGCAGGATTACCAGCACTGCAAAACGAAAACTCTTAAGGTGTCCAATTTTGTATTCCAAAATTCTTTGTAAAAGATGCAACTGCTTTCATTTCCCTCAGATGTATAATGCTTTGGACTGAAAGCCTTATATTTTTTATATTTTGCAAAACCAAATTTCCCACCCAACACATTTTATCTTTATAGCTTTATAACTTGATAACAAGTAGAGCACTCAGACCCTTCCTGGAGAAGCTACAGGCAGAACAGAGATTCCTTGGGTGTGGGGGAGGGGGAGGGGCCTGAGCTTTCCTTCCTTCTGTTCTCTTGCCCTCTTCCAGCAGCTTCTCTGAGTAAATGAGAGGAAAAGACTAAGAGCGCCTCTCCGGATCTGAACTCTAAGCGGGGAGCAGTTGGGAAGCTGGTCACAGCGGCTTCTGGAAATGCAGAAGGCTGCTCTGCCTTCACTACAGGGAAATAGAAGGTCTGAGAGTTGGTTCCTCATGAACAGTATTTGCAGTGATCTTTCCGGGCTGGGGATCAAAAGTAGGGCCTGTACATACTTGGGGGGGTGGAATTTCTGGCATGGAAAATGTGTGTCTCATACCTGGCCCGATTCAATGATTCTTAAGAATTTCGGAACAGAAGAGATTTCTATCAATATGAAATATCCGTAGTCCCCAGATAAATTGCCTCTAATTTCAACATTAAGGGGAAGCTGGTGGGCAGTGATGGTATGTATCCCCATGCTGTTTTCTCTTTATTCTGTGTTTGGTGGTTGTAGCTGCCATGTGGGTGCTAGGAACCAACCCCAGGTCCCCTGGAAAAGCAGCAAGTTTTCTCAGCTATCTTCCCAGCCCCTGCTTTATTATGTATTTGAATATAAGATTAGAAGCAGTTATTCACAGCCCTGATACTCTCCACCAGTACAGCTTTATTGGCTTTCAAGTGTGTTGTTTAGTTTGGTTTTCGAGACAGGGTCTGTAGCCAAAATTATGTAGCCCAGACTGACCTCGGAGACAACTCTCCTGCTAAATTTTGAATGATTTGCATACCACTTAGTTTTCAGCCACAGACTGAGCCATGCAGTATAGTCCCTGGGGCCCCCAGGCTCTCCCCATACCCCAGCTGCCTAGGTAGAACCTGCCTTCCAGGGCTGGGGCTACGCTCGTCCCAGCAGTCTTTAAAAACATACTCACTGTTACTCTGCATCCACCTCTATGTGCCTGGAAAGCATTCTGTCTGTGTGTTCATTAAACCTGAATTTACTAGGTTTTGTGAATTGCAATGAAAGCAAGTAATACTTTGTCTAAAGTATGAACAGTTCCTTTGGATACACATCCCAGTGTAGAGAGGAGGTCAGCGAAGGCCCTGCTCTGACATCCTCAGCACTGTCCTCTGGTTCTCAAGTGTTAACACTTGCAGGAATAGGTTGTTGCTAGAGTCAAAACACACCAAAGTGCTTGTGTCCAGCAGCCTGCATTCCTGCCTTAGCCATCTTGTCTCTCAGCTGAGCCTCAGGGTGGACACCGATAGCGCCCGGATCTACTACTGGTTCCTAATAGTTCTGACCAGGCCACTCATCAAATATGTTACAGTTACCTGAGTGGATAGATCTTAAGGGCCACCAACTTGAATAACTAGCACTAACTGCACTGTTTTTCTGACAAACCATTGGTAGCATTGTTTTTACATGGAAAGAAAGCGTAACCTAGGAAAATGAGTAACACTTTTTTTGTCTAACAGTTCCGCAGTGTGTGTGCCCTATATTTATAGTGTGTGTTTGGAATTAAGTAGCAGTAAGAAATGGCAAGCTCAAACTGGCAGACAGTAGGATGGGGCGGCACCTGTGTAGTAGGATTCTGTGTCCAGATACAGCTGCCAGAGGAGTAGGAAGACCAGGGTGGGAACTAGGAAAAGAAACTGCTCAATTGTGAAATCAGGCAAGAGAAGAAGGATCAAGGGGTTTGAAGACAGCCTTGTATCCGTCATCAGCTGACACACCAGCAAAAAGCCACAGCCTTCAGTTCCTCTCCAAACGACTAGGCCACTGGTAGGCAGAGACAGCAGACCTTTCTCTGTGCCAGATCCCTGACCTCTGTGGCCCAATGGCCAGACTTGACTTTCTCTTCTCCCTCAGCTGACCAGGTTTCAACACTACAGCTGGGCCCATGCCTAGCTTCATGAAGAGTGCTGGCCCAGCCAGGCTCTGACACTCCTCTGGATGGGGGTGGGGAGCAGACACCAAGTCTGAAACTGTGAGAGGCAGCGGCCAAGTCTCAGCTGCCACTCAGTAGTAGTGAGCTCACAGGGGTAAGGAGGGCCTTCATGTTTGCGCTCTTCCCTAAGTGCCTCTCTCTGCACTGGGAGACAGGAGATAACACTGAAGCCCACAGTATCTTTACTTGCCAATCTTTCAGCTCAAAATATGTCATCATGATTTTTCTATGGCTTCCAATTCCATAAACCACTTCCTGGGGCTGAGCATAGGAAGTTAAAGGATCGCAACCAGATGGCAAGGAGCATGGCTTCCAGGTAGCTGTGCTGTCCGGAAGCAGCAGCGTCTCAAAAGCTGGCCACACCTCTCAACTCTCTCCATGCCCTATGCTCAGCTGCTGCAGGAGAGTCTACCCTACCCGCAGTAGCCAGGGAGAGGCTTCTGCCCCAACACTGCCGGTTCCTACAGGGGCTCAGAAGAGCATATCCTCTAGTAAGCTTAGGAGGCAAGTGGACAGATGCCGTCTGAAGTGGAAGCTTAAGGGTTCTTTGGAAAGTTGTTTGGATGGTGTTTTGCTGGAGCAAACATGTAAAGGGGTGTTTTGTTAATGTGGACACAGGTATGAAAGGCTAAGGCAGACTAATAAAGGAATATTTCACTGAAGCAGACACCGGAGAGAGGATGTTCTGCTAAAGCAAGCACATGAAAGGACACGTGATGAAGGATTCTTTGTTAATGATACCTATGTAATGGTCTGCATTATATTGCATAGTTGAGCTGCACTTGTCAAGATGCTGCAGAGAGAAATACACCAAAATAATTCTGGTGGTGTGCTGCAGCTTCTTGCTGCTTCTGCGGACTCAGGCTGATTGGATGCCCATGCTAAGGCAAGTCCCATGCAAGGCATGTGGAGGACACATGATGTTTAGGAGGTATAAATAGGACTCCAAGGAGTGACAGAGACAGAGCTTAGCTTGCTGGTACAGCTAGCTGTGCAGTGCTGTGGGTCTCACATCTTCGCTGATCTTCTCTTCCCTGAGAAAGACAGAGCCAAGAACTCCTGGTGTTCCTGCTGGTCCCTCCCACTGAGTAGAGCCAAGGCTGAGGTCTGGCTGTCTCTGCTGGGTGGTGTCTCTGCTGTTGCTAAGCTGACTCTACCAAGCTGAACTGCTAGTGTAGTCGTGAGGTATTTGCAAGTGGATCCAGCTGCCACTTCCAGCTAACCTGTGGACTGAACTGCTGATTTCCTGACAACACAGATGGGAGTTGCTCCAAAGAACCTTTCTAAACAGGTCCACTTCCCCTGTATCCTTTCTTTTCCACTACCTCTGGTGGAACTACAAGGGAAGTTAAAGCCTTTAAGAACCATCACTAAAAATAAGGTTTGAAAAAGTTAAAGTTACATCGGTCAAGCCTCCAGGCAGAACGGGGACTCACCACACTGCAGCAACCCAGGGTCCTGATGATGGCAGTCAAAGGTGAAATAGGGCCACTGAGCCTAACGGCCCAGACTTGTGATTCCAGCTACTTGAGAAGCTAAGACCAAGAGTTCAAGGCCTGTCTGGGCTACAGAGTGAGGCCAGCCCATCTTAATCTTTAATTTTAAAAAAAAGAATAATAAGAAGAAGAAGTCTGGGACTGTAACTCAGTGATCACGTGCTTCTTTAGCATGTGCATTAGGTTCGATACCCAGTAGAGAAGAAATAGGAGCCCGATGTGGGCTGCCCTAAGCAGTCGCTGGTCTCTTTCCCTGTGCCATAGTCCTAGGGCAGAAGAGTACCACAGCCCTACCTGCCCACTCAGCAGCAAAACCATGCTTCCTCCTCACCAGACAGTTGGTCAGCAAGAGCCAGAGCTGTTGTTTTTAAATCAGATGCTGTGGGGAAAAATAGCTCTTGCTTTAAGGAACTTAAACATCTTAGAGACTGGGTGGGAGTGTGTGCGAATGAACAGTCACAGGTGGCTTCTACAGGCTGATGTCCTTACCTGGCATATGATTCACTGCAGGTCCCTCATCTGTCCCCTGAAGAGCACTTTATATCACCAAGCAGACCCCTGGCACCTGCCATTGCAGCTTCCATTGCTCAGCCACGTGTCCCCACCACGACTACCTAGCTCCAAGGTCACATGGCCTGCAAAAAGGATCTACCATTGGAGCCAAAGCTCACCCCACTGGAGCACTAATGTTGAGCAAATTGGCTTTCGAATCATACGTTTTCTTCACCAGGAGGGACAAGCTATCAATAGACACCTGGGACACGATTCAGTCTGTTATAACTGCAACCCTGACGCCAGAAGGAGCGTGCAGAGAACTTCCCTCCCTAGCTCCACTTCTACAAAAATGATTTACTGTAACTCTTCTGCAGTGCTTACACAACAAGTAAAGGTAGCGCCGGAGACCATGGCATCGGTCTACAGTAATGAGCATGGACCCTGACACCCCATGATGTCACAGACACCCTGGGGACATCTCGAGGCTGAGAGCCAGGAAGGCCCAAGAGGGAGGGCTTGACCTGAATGCAGACACGTACCTTACTAAGTAAACTCATAATCTTATCAGGATTTTGCTGTGGGGAAATCTGGTGGGAAACAGGCCATTTAAGCTCTGTGATGTGCTCACCTCCTTTGCTAGGAAGTAAAATGACAGCAACCCCCTCCCCCTGGTCCCCCCACAAACACACACAAAGGTCCAAACACCACGAAACCACTTCTCAGCCACTCGCTCAGTGTGTAGCTATCCAACCCCATGTTTACATGGCTGAGTCCCTTGCCTGTGCCCTACAGATCAAGGCAGCTCCGCAGGCCTACCAGACTGGTTGCTTGTTTGAAATCATTTGCAAGATCATTGAAGGGGGAAAAAAAAGATCATGACGTCTGCATAATGTTATGAAACGGTCCTTGGATCTGTCATTTAATCTTAATTGTAATTGAAGTAAATTACTAATCAACTTCAGAAAAACTAAAAAGAAAAAAAGATGGGGGTGGGGCTGGGAGAACGTCACCATGCCTTTGCCCTCTCGAGTCAAATAGAGCTTGGTGTGGTGGCACACTCCTGCTATTCAGCACTTGGTAGGTAGAGGTGGGACATCCAGAGTTCAAAGCCTTCCCCAAAAAACAAAACAAGGAAAGAAAACAGAGATACCCTGGGTCTTCCTGCTAATTAAGATGTACAGCTTATTCCACCTAGGCCTGGTCTGCCTAGTATCCAAGAGCCAAGATCACACAGTCCAAACCATTCTGGAACCATGGCAATGATCCACCTGTGTCTTTTGGGCCCTCCAGTGTCTGTGACCCCTAGACTCATGCAGGGCATCTGCATATCTATCTTGCTTTTTTTTCTGTGCTAATTTAACCTGCACTTCCGCTGAGCAGGTCACCGGAGCTCTGCAGGAATGCCAGCAGCAGTCTCTGCATGCACAGACCCTCAGTGACCCCCAGGAAACCATCCATCTGTTGTGTCCAGGTAGCTCTCAGTCAGCTGCCACCTGTCCTGCCCTCTCCAGTAAGCCCCGACATCCCTGCATCTCACTTGGTTCTCTACCTACTCCCCCAGTTCTGCACCAATACTATTCTCCCCAGGCTGGCTGCAGAGCCTCCCTCAGCTTCCACAACCTCTCCTCATCCCTGCTGCCTACAAAACAAACACAAATTAGCCAAAGGACAAAGGAGTTTCACTTACAGAAAGGTCAGGGCTTTAGAAATTACCAAGCCTGGGAAAATCACAAAGTTGCTGAAGGGTCCAACTCTCCTCTCCCGCCAGCGGTTTCCAGAGCTGACCTCATTTACATTTCAGCAGAGACCTGGGTCATCTGCTTCCATTCTTTCTTAAACATTGTTACCAATTTTAAGTACAGGTGCAGGTTCCTGCCAGACTCTGTTGTTGCTTTTTGTCTACTCTTGGTAAGCCCTGGCTCAACCTCTGGCATCCATCCCCTGCCCCTCAAAGGGTTCTTTCTCCCCCGGCATTCTCTTGGCTGTCATCATTTTCCACCATTTCTCTTAAGATGTGACTCCTCCTGCTTGCGATCCTGGGAAACTGTCCTCACTAACTGTGACCATTTGAATGAACTGTCTCCCCTAGGCTCAAGCATTTGAATACTTGGTCCCAGGTTGATAATGCCATTCAGGGAGGCTTAAGAAGTGTGACATTGCCGGGCATGGTGGCACACGCCTTTAATCCCAGCACTCGGGAGGCAGAGGCAGGTGGATTTCTGAGTTCGAGGCCAGCCTGGTCTACAAAGTGAGTTCCAGGACAGCCAGGGCTACACAGAGAAACCCTGTCTCGAAAAAACAAAAACAAAACAAAACAAAAAAGTGTGGCCTTGATGGAAGAGGAGATAAGCTTTGAAAGTTTAAAGACTCTCCATTCTGGGTTCTCTCTGCTGTTTGCTGTCAGTTCAAGATGTTCCTGAACATGAACAAGGCCTCAGCTTCCTGTTCCTGAGGCCTTGCTATGGCTACCTCATCATGGACTCTGACCCTGGAACTGTAAACCCAAATAAGTTCTTGGTTTTGTAAGTTGCTTTGGTCATGGTGTTTTATTGCAGTCACAGAAAGTTACTAAATCACTGTACTTCCCCTCAGAGACTCCTCCTCCTGAGGGGTCCCCACTTAAGAATCTTCCCAGTGCTTTTCCACTGTGGGTCTGTCTCTTCTTACACAGAGTGTCACTGGACTTATATTGGCCCCACTAGAAAAAAATGGTGTGATGACCTAAAACTCACTTTCCTTTGCGTCACCTCTTGCAAGCAGCCTGGCCACAGAATGGGAGCCCCAATATCATCCAGTTCACCATGTTAGAGAAAGTGGTGGGTGCCCAGAATCATACAAACCAGGCATGGTAGCACAGGCCTAAAACCCCAGCTTTCAGAAGGCAGTGCAGAGTCAGAAGTTCAAGATCTCCTTGGTTACATAAAGTTCCAGGCCAGCCTGGGAAGCATGCAGCCCTGTCTTAATAGAAAAATAAAAGCCCTCTGACCAGCTGTACATAGGGGATTCTCCATTACACACTTACTCTTAGGCTGGCTTCTCTTGCCAAGGACAATGGGAAGCATGGGCGTTTAAAGTTGAGTGCTACTCGGTACCTTCAAGAAATCTACAGGGTGAACACCAAGGAATGCCTCTCAGTGGGAATAATATACTTAGCATCTTTTGTTTGTTTTGGTTTTTGTGAGACAGGATCTCTCTAGATATCTCTAGCTGTCCTGGAACTGTCTATGTAGACCAGGCTGGCCTTAAAGTCGCAGAGATCTGCCAGTCTAAACATCCAGTGTTCAGGATTAAAGGCATTCACCACCAAGCCTGGCCTATGTTTGGGGACTTTTGGGGACACTGAGTGGCAGTGGCTAGCTCCACCAGTGAACAAGAGCAGAGAATTGTTATGCAAAGAAAGCTTCTAAAATTGCTGACCTGAGGTAAACAGGGGACCAGAGGGAGTTGCCTCTCACAAGTGGAGGAAAGGACATCCTGCCAAGGAGACAAGGCAAGCCCTTAGTGGTAGCACATGGCTACCTCACCAACTACCTAAATGTCATCCATGCACGTTGTCTCCATAGGCTGTCAGGTGCCATGGGAAAAGACCCTCCAGAGCCTGCCAAATATGGTTATGTACATCTCAATTTTATTTTATTTTATTTTATGGTTTTTTTGAGACAGGGTTTCTTTGTGTAGCCCTGGCTGTCCTGGAACTCACCTTGTAAACCAGGCTGGCCTCGAACTCAGAAATTCACCTGTCTCTGCCTCCCAAATGCTGGGATTAAAGGCGTGTGCTACCACCGCCCGGCACATCTCAATTTTAAACTGCATCTCCAGATGAGCCTTCCTCTGGGTCACCATGTATGAAGTAAAATACACTTTCCTATGTCTTCCCCTGGCTGAGTGCTTTTTCAAAGCGTGGCACCTCCTATCCCCTCAAAAACACCACTTCTCTTAGTGTCTCCAAGAGCAACTCCACCTAGCTCATCTTCTGTGAGATCATGGCTCCACCAATTTCTAGCTTTGCAACCCAGTACAAGTAATTGGCCTCTCTGTGACTGTTTATCCCTCTTCCCATGGGGATGCTGCTTGCTGTATCCATGCGTGGATCCCCACGTGTGGATGTGGGGTGGTGCATACTTTGAGTTGGTCTATGGGAACCATCACAGTAGTCATGGCTTGGACGGAGCAGCCGCGTGCACCCGTGATTTCAAACCCACTTGCACAACAGTCATGAGATAAAGATTGGTGGTAGTTTATTAAACTTTATTTCCCTTTCATCCTGCACACAAAACCTCCCTTTCACACCTACCCAAAGACTAGGTGTGGCCATATGATGATTTCCAGTCAACAGGATATAACTGGTTGCACCCCTTCTAGGCCTGGCCTGCAAATGTCCTTTTTTTCTGCTCTCCATCATTGCCTGACTGATTCAGGCCAGCTGGGTAGGAGCCACACAGGTCCCACAATGAAAGCATGGGCAAAGGCCATTCTCGAGAGCTTTCCCTTGCCATGATCCCATAGCCCAGATAAGGTTTTGTTGTATTTGTACCAACATGCGCTTGGCAGGCCACAGATAGACCCTGCGCTGGAGAAAGGGCCAGTACTGAATCGTGGAAAGTGAGTGATGTCACTGGTGGTACCTGTCCAGCATGGCCCCTGTCCTTTACCTTCCTGTAAGAAGAGGTACTTCCCTCTCCCCTCTCAGAGAAATGGATTGCTGCAGTCACGAAATTGAGCAGGCAGTCCACCATGAGTGGAGGGACACACAATGTTGGTCCCAGTAGCTGGTTCAAGGATAGCTACTACTTGACCCAAAGCAAGAGTGGCAAGTGCTGCTGAAGCTGTCAGCAGAAAACAGGGCCTCTCGTTTAGGCAGAGATTACTGGCTGAAGATAAAGATGCTTCAGGAATCCTGGTAGCTCGGTGAGGGGCTTGCTGAAGAAGTCAGGAAAAAGCAGAGCTGAAGAGAGCTTTTCCCTGTGGCTTGTTGGGGCTCTTGTACTCATTATGGTTGATTCACATTTCTCAGTCACCCTGATACATAAACTTCCTCCTGCCTTAAGGTGATTGGAGCTAGTTTTCACCAGCTTACAAGGGCAAGGTACCAGTTTACCAGCTTTGCCCAGATAGCCCTGATTTCCTTGGGCCTCTGACTTAGGCATCAGTGCCCTACACACACACACACACACACACACACACACACACACACACCAGGAACTGTCTTGGCAATCCCATCTTCATGGTACACAGACTGTGAAACTGTCTTGGCAATCCCATCTTCATGGTACACAGACTGTTAACATTCTCTGGGTTGTATCAGGCCTTCCTTCTGGATGGCCACAGCTGGTGGTAGTCTCCAGGACAGCCTGGCTACTGCGTTAGCATAGCAAAACCCTCCTAAAACACACACAACGCAACCCCCCACCTTCCTTTTAATTTTCACTGAGCTTCTATCTGATTGAAGGTTTCTTGTAGTAAGTAGTGAACTGGGGCAAATTGGAAGTTTTTGTGAAATTTAGCACATTTCCTCCAATGTTTCCTAATAGTAAGATTTAACTAGTAATATTTGTACACTTTCGTTCAAAGCAACATAGTTGCAATCCCAGGTATTTCCAAAATGTGAACTAGGATGTAAGTTATTTTCTATCGCTAACTATTCAGGATTTCATTGCTGTATGGTATGTACCCCAAACTAAGCAGGATGCTTCGTAGGACCTATAATCCACGTGTTTCATCTCAACCACTGTTAGGTACTATAAGGCTTTGACTTAAAATTCCTACCTGGTTAAAGCAACGCCCTTTTCACAGAGGAGACTTTTTTCCAAAGCTGCTTAGTTCCATGTTGCCATTCTCTTCCTTTCTGGTGAAAACTAGCCTGGCCAATCCATCCTTTTCCGCCCCTGTATTCACTTCCGGGCTTTAAGCCCATTGGTCATCCTTCCTGAGAGACAGTGCTTTAGGAAGGAAAGGAAGACCGCTCTAGCTTCCTCTCTTGAGCTCTGAGCCTTTGCTCTCTCCCTTGCCCTGTGCACTCCAGACCTCCCAAAATAAAAGCCAGGAGTTCCGACTCCATGAGGAGTGTTTAAAAATAGTTTTTAAAAGCTTCATAGGGTGTGTGGGTGTCAAGGTAGCTGTCTGCGTGCAGACTTTCTCTTGGGATTCTGGGTTCTGTCCACAGAACATTTATGGAAGTTTTGCAACCTGGGGTGTAGTGAGTGTCGATGTATTGTGTCTAACCCACAGGCTGATTTTGCGCACGTTTTCCCCGACAAAGCCACATTCTGTTCCCTTTTCTTGCCTTACATATTAGTGTAGACCCCGAGATCTTCATGCCTCACTTCTGTGGGTGGCAAAGGAGAAGGCAGCCGCCAGCTCAGTGGAGAGGACAAAGCAAATCTGTCTGTTAAGAAAGAGCGGGACAGAACAAAGAGCACACATCCTTTGCCAACAGTCTTTGGAAACAGGCTCAGTTCGCTCATGCGCAGGAAGAAGGCAGGCCCGGGATAGTGTGGGCAGGAACAGGCAGAATGACCCCCGGGGATCACGGGTTTGTTGGAGTTTCCAGCACCTTTCATCCTTTGTCCCCACTTCTGATTCACATGCATATTACCCTGACCAACTCCACACTAAATTCTCTTTCTCCCCCTTACTCTCTGGAAGGTGGTGGGAGCCTCTAAATATTTATGAGGTGTCCGGGACTCTGGTGCTCTTGTGGCGCTAATGAATGCGTGCCTGCGCACCGGGACCCGAAACCCGGCAAAGGGACCGCCACACAGCTCCTGGCCTCGCAGTTCCCAGGCCCGGAAGAAAGCGGGGAGGATGAAGGGAGGAGAAGCTGTTGTCAGGAGAGAAACAAACGGTCTGGCCACACAAAAGAAAGAACAGCGTTCCATCTTTGCCCGCTGGAGCGCTCTGGAGCGGGGAGGAATGTGCGTGAGGCAGGGGAGTAACTCGCCCGATTCCCAAGTCGGAAATGAGTTTCCTAGGAGACAAAGAACCTACCCGCATTTTCTTTTAAGCCCCACTTTCTCCAGTTAGAGTCTGGACCTCTCGCAGAAGCTGTTAGGGTCCTTTATGCGTTGTTTTCATTAGGGAGCTAAATTCCGCCTTAAAGTGAACTCTCGCTAAATATGTTTGCATGAAGGTATCTACAATTCTAGCTTAGAATGTAAATCACCTGTAGTAACAGGTGGTCTTTGTGGTATCTTAATAGAAAGAGTGATGTATTCATACATTGGAAATGAACCGGGGACGTCGGAATGTCCGGGACATCAAACACCACAAAGAATCGTCTGCGCTTTTAATCGACTGCCTAGACCCCATTGGCTCGCGTCTCCAGACACCGGGAGCTGAGGGCTCCCTCAATGTCACTCCCAGGCGGGGGAGTCTGCAGGCAGCTAGTAATTGAAGTCATCCATACAATACTGATTATTTTCCTTTGTAGATCTCAATATCCAAAAAGATTAAGGTTTTGTTACTTTAAAACACTCGTTCCGGATGCAAGAAACAAGTAACCTTGGCTCTGCTCATCTATCTTCCTAGGATGCTTAAAAAAAAAAAAAAAAACACTAGGAAATCCTACTTCAGGCCTGGCCATGGCCCAAACTTTTGCTCTGCCAAAGGGAGGCAAAGCAGAAACTGAGCCCTAGCTTCCCTCTGAACACACTAGAAGTTCTGCGCGACTCCGTGACAGCCTGTAAGTCAGTTGTAGAGAGCTAAGACTTCATGTTGGAAGATTCCCAGGAGCCCACCCTGCCCTGTCACCCAGACCTGACTACGTGATTCCAAATCATTCCCCACAGGAGAAAGACTGAATTTCTTGTGCTTCTGCACCAGGGCATTTTGTGGAAAACTGCGAGTTAGTAGGAATATTTAGTAAATGTTTTCAGTGAGCATTGCGTAGCTTTGATCAAAAGAATGTACGTGTAGATTCTGTCGCCATTTTGTGAGGAGATAGAATTGAGTTTGTAAACACAACTACTGTGTGGTTGTCTATCATTGAGGCTTCTACTCCGGTGATCTTTCCAGTTGGCCTTGCTAGGATCTGCAAAGGACTCCACAGAGCTAGCTCCCCACTGACTCAAAGTGTGCTTTTAGAACCAGTGAGCAGACCGAATACAATTCATCCCAAGTTTTCCTGTGTTTTTTACTTTGGCTGGCGTTTTGAAGAGTTTGCCTATCTGCTTGCTGGCTTGTTCTGAGCACGCTGTCTTCTTCCTAAGGAACCTTTGACTTGGAACTTGTAACCAACCTCCTGCCTTTGCCTTCCCAGTGCTAAAATCCCGGCTGTGCCACCATAACCTGGTTTCCTGTAAATTATGAGCCTTTAAGAAATGTGTCTATTCTTCTGGAACGATGTCACCAATTAACTTCGCCTTAAAAGTGGTATATTAAATTAACCTATATGGGAATAGGCAGTCGGAGGGGCTTTATTTTAAGGTGGAAGATTCACAGAAGAAGGAAGGTCAGGCCCTTGTTCTAGTATCCTTGAGTAAAAACGTACTAGAATGTGCTAGAATGAGGTTCCATGAAAGCTCAGATAAAACCTTAGGGGTCAGGAAAGAGTGACATTTTCTGATGGGGCAGAGGAAGCTGCGGATGAACATGTGAACATGGAGGATACACGTTTGTCCAGGAAAATTACACAATCGCAGAAACTGTCACTACCTATAAAATCGCAAGGCCTATTCTAATCACATTGTTCACATTAGGAAGAAGGGGATGTGAACATTCTCATGCACAAAATGAGGCTTTTTGAAATGAAAGATTTCTGCAGGCAATTTGATGCTAAGTGCCAACATACAGGATTCTGTATGCCTTTGGGCTATAATCTCACTTCTAGGAATTTTGTATAAATTATGAATGAACACAGACAATAATTTTATTCTACATGGAATAAGTTAAAGGGGGAAGATTTGGATTTTTATTATTTTATTTAAGTATATTATTTAAGTACCATTAAGGTTTTTTTTTTTTTTTTTGGTTTTTCGAGATAGGGTTTCTCTGTGTAGCCCTGGCTGACCTGGAACACACTCTGTAGACCAGGCTGGCCTCGAACTCAGAAATCCACCTGCCTCTGCCTCCCGAGTGCTGGGATTAAAGGCGTGCACCACCACGCCCGGCCCCATTAAGTATTTTTAAGTATTTATTTACCTCAGTATGTTTGGCTTATCTGTCATCTCTGTAATAAACATGAACTGATTCTGTTACAAGAAATTGGTAATAAAGTTATCTTGGAAAAAAAGTCTGTCCCCATTTTTGGGATCCACGTGAGGGTTAGTTGTCTTTGACAGTGGGCATAGATCCTACAGCTGGCACACTCTAAGCAAGCCGCACTGTCCTTTAGCTCTGATCAGCCAAATCCTGGGGAACTTCAGTGAAGTAACCTTGCTCCGAAGTTATGAATAAATTCAACTATACATTTCTAAAAATATTATTCAAACAATCTCCCATTTGCTTTTTAAGGTGCAATTAAATATGCAGAAAGTCCTGTTTCTGTTAGTTGTGCTGTTCTCTGAACTGGGCATGTTCCTTGAAGTCTTTCTACTGCAACTGCTTCACCATGGAGTGTCTCAAAAACAAACAGGCGTCACCAACCACAGCCTGTCTCAAAACAAACACACTCTCCAGTTTGTATCTAAACAATCAGAACAAATGGGCCGATTAACTTGGTATGGCAGTGTTAAAGAGCACAACCCCACACTCTCTCCTAATGCAGGCCCTTCCACACCCCCACACTTGCTCCTCATGCAGGCCCTTCCACACTCCTGCACACTCTCTCCTCATGGAGGCTTCGACAAGGCTTCTCTTATGGCTTGAATTTTACTCCTCAAACGTTTATCAACATTTGACCCTGGAGATGTTCAGCCAGATCATTTCCAAGCTTACAAGTACACTTTATGCATACGTCTTCCTCCAACAGGACCAGCAGCCCAGCCCCCAGCCATTTCCAAAGGCATCTGGAGTGGCTGCCACACACTCAAGCCTGAAATTGCTGCTGAGGACTGGATGAGGACTGGAAGCACTGCCCAGCTGAACCTACATCCACACTGAGTTGAAGTTAGCTGGCTAGCTGCCACGTTCCAAAGTACCCTGACCTGTCTTCTGTGTTCTCTGGTGATGTTCCATACACGTACAAACTTGTTCAAAGGAGTCGCGTCCTAGGTAGGGAGAGAAACTATCCAAGAAGTTACACCTAGGACAATATAATCACTTTTATTTCTTTTTTGTGCTTTCAGACAGTCAGTGCATTTGGTGTGTGGGAGTGAATACCATTTTCTTTTTCTTTTGTTTGCTTGTTTGTTTGCATGCTTGCTTTTTTATTTTTAAAGACAAGGTCTCTTATAAACCCAGTCTGGCTCAACGCTCTCTGTTAGCTGAGGCTAGTCTTGAACACTTGATCCTTCTGTTTCTTTGCCTTGTAAGCACTACATAGGCCTGAAAAGACATGCCCAAATAATATTTTTTGAAAATTTTTGATGAGGCAGTCAACCTAATTGTACGGTTTATTCATATCTTGTTTGTTTGTTTGTTTTGTTTTGCTTTGTTTGTTTTTTTTTGTTTTTTGGGGTTTTTTTGTTTGTTTGTTTGTTTTGGTTTTTTTTTTTTTTTTTTTTTTTTATGGTTTTCCGAGACAGGGTTTCTCTGTATAGCCCTGGCTGTCCTGGAACTCACTGTGTAGACCAGGCTGGCCTTGAACTCAGAAATCCGCCTGCCTCTGCCTCCCGAGAGCTGGGATTAAAGGCGTGCACCACCATGCCTGGCTTTATTCATATCTTTTAATTAATCTTCAAATTGTCTGCAGAATTGAATCTTAAACATGAATTTTTGTAATATAAAGAATTCCCACTGCATAATGTTTTAAGTCCTTTTTCCCCCTTCCTTACCAATATTCAAGCATGTGGCTAAAGGCATCTAAGACTGTTTTAAAATGCTTCCTGGGAGAAGCTCAGTAGCTCTCAGCTCAGCTAGTGGTTAACAGGGAGGGAGATTCACCTCACAGATAATTTTCTTGAAGTCTAAAACCTGGCCCAGTCAATGTTTCTTTTTTTTGTTTGTTTTTTTTTTTTTTGTTTTTTTTGTTTTTATTCGAGACAGGGTTTCTCTGTATAGCCCTGGCTGTCCTGGCACTCACTTTGTAGACCAGGCTGGCCTCGAACTCAGAAATCCGCCTGCCTCTGCCTCCCGAGTGCTGGGATTAAAGGCGTGCGCCACCACGCCCGGCTTCAATGTTTCTTTTACTTCATTGTATGTTGGACTTTCTAAGAGGAAAATAAAAATGCAGTTTGAAAACCAACCATTCCATCTAGACTTTCAGCGGTGTCACTCCTGTACAGAGTTACACAAAGGCACTGAAACCAGGGCAGATCAAATATGGAGCCTGCTACCCCTTGCGGTTGGCCTGGAAGGAGTGTTCTCGCTGGCTTCAAGAGTCGTTACAATGTAACTTTGCTGAACTGTCTCTCTGCTGTTTTGGTTTGTTTGTTTCTACCACTACTTTTTCCAATAACAACAGTAACATGGTTTTTCTGGATTGTTAAAACCAACTCATAAAAGGGAGAAAAATGAGGAATCATAGTTTCATGACCCTGGAGTTTAAGCAGACTTCCCCTATAAGATGAGTTTTCTTAAACTATGAATGGAATGTGTTTGCATAACTGTAATTCCGCCAAAGGCTTCTAAACTGTGAACTAATTATGGGATCTAATTTTGGAGCCTCCCAAAGTGAGTCTCTGAGTGAGTTATCTTCTGCTTTTCTCTTGCATGCCACCTTTTTTCCCTCTCCACCCCACCCCTCCGCACACTTCATTAGGAATTAAAAACCAAGAGAGACAGAGTACAAGCTATTTATATTTTGTCAAGTTTCAAGATAATGGGAAATATTTGATCCCAGTTAGTACTGAAAAAGAATGAGGTGACTCTGACACCAGGATTTGACATGCTAGTGATCGTGAACAGTAACTTCCAAGAATGTCAAAACACAATCCTGGGGAAGATGGTTACTGGGTTGATCTTGATTTCTCCTTTTTAAGCAAAACGCACCTCTTGGTGCTCTTCTCCATGCTTGCACAGGAGTACAGCCTGGTGATGGAGAACAGCAGGTAACACACCACAACGCAGGAGTTCAAGTCCTTCCATCCTGTGGTGGCTGACAGCAGGCAGTCACCTAATTCCTCCAACCTCAGTTTCCCCGTCTAAATGCAGAGCTAATCATGTTTGTTCAGACTGGTTCCAGAACTGCACCACACAAACCAAAGGAGACAGTGTTTGTGGTAATTACCTAGAGAGGGTCCCAGTGGATACTATGATTACACCAAGAATGCAGTTGAGAGTCAGGACGCTTCATTTAACTCCAGTGAGATCCTGCCTTTTCATATGTGAAAGTGGGATTACAGAAGGTGGGGTGCAGGGACAAAAGCAATCACTGCACTGTAACCTTGAGCATGGATAGTTTAGTTACTATTTATTTATTTATTCTTATTAAGTAACACGAGCTCAGTTAGAAATAGTGTAAGAAAAATTTAAATATATATGTACACATATATGTATATATACATATATACTTAACAATATTTAACAATATATATTTATATAATATTTAAATATATATGTACATATATGTGTATATATGTATATATAAAATTTAAATACATGTGTACATATATGTATATATTTATATATACCTATATAGGTACATATTTTATATATTATATAAAATTTAAATATATGTATATATTTTATATATTATATAAATAGTTATGTATATATTTTTATATATTTATATATTTATATAAAATTTATATATTTATATAAAATTTAAATATATATGTATATATGCATATATATTTAACAATATTTAACAATATATATTATTAAATATATTTATATGTGTATATTTAACTATATATGTATATATACATATATAAATATATTTGTTGTAATGCTGGATAAAGCAAAGAAGCCACTAAGCTTGAAAAGCCCTTACAAGGTCCCACCAGACGGACAGCTTAGAGAGGAAGGGTACTTGTAGCCAAGCCTGAAGGCCCAGGAACAACATGGCAAAAGGCAGGAACCAGTTCTCACAATTTGTTTCCTGACCACCACAGACATGGTTCCCAAACATGGTAAATAAGTAAATAAATAAACATTTAAAAAGCAAACAAAACACTTCTCTCTTCTTACTATACGTATGTCATTTCTGTTTTCTCAATCAAACTTGCCATTCATTACACGAGGCTATCGGAACCCACAACTACTGAAGACAAAGAAACAAAAGCACAAACTATACCTGGACCCTCCTCCTTCCACCAGCATGGGGAACTTAAAAAGTCCTGGGAAAAGGTATTAATAGACCAAGTTGGAACCAGTGAAGAAGAGAGGGACCTCTCAAGAGAGGAGAATCCCAGCAGGCAAAGCACCCAAGAGTGAATCACCTGTAGCCCCTCCCCCTCTCCCACCCCCTATATGGTCTTGGTGCGGTGCCCAGGAGTAGAAAGTCACCAAATACACTTGAAACATTCCTGCCAACCGAAGGTAAACTGAGGGAAGCTGGCAGGCGCCGTGCTCACAGCTCAAACTGTTCCAGGCGCAAAGCTCACGGACGTGCACAAGCAGGCGCTGACACCACTGTTAAGAAGCAGCATCGATCGTTTCAGAGATTTTTTTTCCCCCATAGCTCACACTGTATTTACTGCCTATTGAATCACATGGGAGATTCATTTGGGGGTGAGCCCTGGAAGTTTTTCAATCAGAAGAACATAGCTTATGAGGTGCTGGTACCAAGTCACGTGGCAGACTGTGTTCCAGAGAACCACCTGTTGAAGCACCAGTGGAAGAGCACACACTTCCCTCCAGAGCGTCCCATTCTTAAGACAGTTCTCCTGGAAGCGTTCTCTACTGTGGACGGGTGTCTGTCTGTCTGCCTGCATGGAGTTTTAGGGCCATACACTAGGTGCTCCTGGTGCTTTAATCCTAGCACTCAGGAGGCAGGTGAGTTCAAAGCCAGCCAGGTCAAAAGAGCAAGTTTCAAGACAGCCAAGGCTACATGCAGAAACCCTGTCTTAAACGATGCATTTCCCCCCTCTCCCCCAAAAGGGGCACACATCCTGAACCCGTGATCTCAATTCATAATGATGCTTCCAGCCACTCTACAGAGAGAATGTGTCTCCAACTGCCTCTCCCAACCCTTCTGGGTACCTCAAGTCCATAAAGATGGCCTGAGGCCCACAACTGAGGTCCATTGCCTGAGGGGGTGTGTGTCAAGGACCCTCTCTTTCAGGAGTTCTTCAGTGTATGAGTGTGGGGTTCTCAGCTCTCTGACCTGCTCACTGATACATCTGGGCACAGCTTGCTTCTCCCCTCAGTGTGTTTCTTGTAAACATTTTGTCTCTCCAAAGGATTAAGACCTGAGCGGTTGCCACATTTCTTTGCAGGAAAGGTGACCCTGAGCGCTTCCGTCTAACCTTTTACCATAAAAGTGGGGCTCAGGGCAAATCTTGACGCTGGTTCCTTGCTCCAAAACTTTGTTTGGAGCCTGATGGGGAATGGGGTAACTGGGAACCTGGAATACATGTGCTGTGGCCTTTGTCTCTCTGGACCTGGGGTGTGTGGCTGTGATAGGTTACACCTCTGGCCCAAGGTTGCAGCTGGAGCGCTACCGGATAAACGCTGAAAATAATATCCTGGGGTGAGGGCCAAGGTCATGGCCAATGAGTACATCCAAACCAGTCATAAATTAAGGTAACCTGGAAAATGAGGAGCTGGGGTACAGTGCCAGAATGAGCCGCTGTGCCGCAGGGATGGCCAAGATGAAGACAGGGAATCAGTGCCACAGTTGAAGGTCATCTCAGAGTCTTCACTGTAAGGCCACAGCGGAGCTGCACTGCCCAAGGCAGAGGGAGCCAGGTCTTGCGGGCAGCGGCCTTGAGCTTGCAAACTTATTTGTTAGAACATTCCGCATGCTCCCACATAGCCCCACTCTGCTCCCACATTTAAAACTCATCACTTAGGGAAATCTCCAGTTATTCTAACTCAGAACAAGCCCTGACAGCGGTGGAGCCAGTTCCAGGCTGATGGCTGTTACCTTTATCCAAAGAAAAACAGACCCTCACCTCTAGGACGCCCTTTGAAATATCCAGAGTACAGTGAGCCAAGGACTTTAAAGAGCTCACAGTGCACAGTGAACTTGAACTTAGGAGGCTGTGTGGAGAGGAAAGGAATGGAGCAATCCCTTTCTTTATCTAACTACATTCAGACACTTCCTTCTCTTCCCTCCTCTTCCTCTTGAGATGTTTTCTTTTGGGTTTTTGTTTTGTTTTGTTGTTTTGTTTTTCCCATAAGACTCCAAAGGAAATCTGAGCTCTTGGCAACATCAAGGCCTGGCAGAAGGGCTAGGCTCTCTGTTAGAGGTGTGATCACTATAAAAACTCACCATGGACTGGTGAGATGGCCTCAACCTTCCAAATGCTGTGACCCTTTATTCTAATTCCCATGTGGCAGATGGAGAGAACCAACTCCCTAACATCTACAAAAGACCTCTCCATTCACATTGTGACACATGTGTGCACCTCCATTTATGCAAACACACACATACACACACATACAGACACATACACACACACACACACACACACAAAGAGAGAAAAACACTTAAAAAATTCAAACTTGCTGGTCTGGTGGTACATGCCTTTAATCCCAGCACTCGGGAGGCAGAGGTAGGCGGATTTCTGAGTTCGAGGCCAGCCTGGTCTACAGTGTGAGTTCCAGGACAGCCAAGGCTACACAGAGAAACCCTGCCTCGAAAAACCAAAAAAAAAAAAAAAAAAAAAAAATAATAATAATAATAATAATAAAAAAAATAAAAAAAAATTCAAACTTGAGCTGGGCGTGGTGGCACACGCCTTTAATCCCAGCACTTGGGAGGCAGAGGCAAGCGGATTTCTGAGTTCGAGGCCAGCCTGGTCTACAAAGTGAGTTCCAGGACAGCCAGGGCTACAGAGAAACCCTGTCTCGAAAAACCAAAAAAAAAAAAAAAAATTCAAACTCCCTGAAAAGTAAGACCCCCCCCCCCTCTCTCTCTCTCTCTCTCACACACACACACACACACACACACACAAAGAGAGAAAAACACTTTTTAAAAATTCAAACTCCCTGAAAAGTAAGACCTTTCAAAACCTACTTCCACAATGCTACAGATCTCTAACTACAAACTTGGTGCCCACACAGGCAAAGACACACTGACACCTGCTAAAGATCAAACTGTTCAATTCTTGGAAACAAATTTCTGACAAAAAAAACAACCTTGAACAAGTCCAGCTCTCTCCAGCTTGTTCCTCCTAAGTTTAATCTGTTAGTGATCACTGGTGATTGCTCCTCTTATACTCTCTGGATTTGGAATGTAGCAAGTTCAGCAAAATGTCCGTTCTGTCCTGTCTTCTCCTCCCTCTGCCAGAGGGAAGGAGAGAAAAGGAGGGAGAGCCCAGGAGCCTCACTGACCTGAACCCTGTAACTAGATAGAGTCTCACCTTAGTGACAGGACATGAGCAACATCCAGGTGACCCAACCTTCATCCAGAACTGATTGTGATTTTCTTCTCTGTGTGTGTATGGTTTTTTTTTAATGGAGATCTAAAATATTTAAGATTTTAGGCCAGGTGTGGTGGCGCATGCCTTTAATCCCAGCACTCCGGAGGCAGAGGCAAGTGGATTTCTGAGTTTGAGGCCAGCTTGGTCTACAAAGTGAGTTCCAGGACAGCTAGGGCTACACAGAGAAACCCTGTCTCAAAACAAACAAATTTAGAGAAAAAAATTAATAAAAAGCTTACTTGCTTTATTCAATTCACTGGCTGGTGAGTAAAAATTGATCACTTTTGTAAAAATCTTTTATTTTCTGGTAAGAAAAGTCAAGAATGCTTCAGGATTATGTTTCCTGCTTTGTATCCAAAGATTTAAGCAGTCTCTCTCTCTCTCTCTCTCTCTCTCTCTCTCTTTCCTGTCCCCCTGCATCCTTTCCTCCCTCCCCTCCCCCTCCCCACCAACTCTCTTGGTCTCACTAGCACTAGCAACACTGTGTCTGGTGACCAGAGGCCCACACCCTGTTCCTTTCTCTGCCACTGACTCCCTCTGCTACTTTGGGGAAGTCACTGCCTCTCCCTGACTTATGTTAGGCCTTGTTTCCTAAGAACTTTCTCCACAGAACTGTACATTTTCTCTGATCTGTCTACAAGATTCTATAATCACAACGACCAATATCATCAAGAAATGTTAAGATTAGTATTTGAGCAACTAAATCCTATATGTGAGTTATAAAGCCCTCCCTATGGCACCTTAAGTGTTACTTACATCAGTATTGTTTTATCTCACTTCCGGGAACATCCTGAGTATGTCTTCAAGCCCTACTGATAAATCCTGCGCAGTGGGGAGAAATCTCTAACTCTATAAACAGAGCAGCAATTAGGAGAACTGATTTTTATCTGAACAAGGAGAGCAGTTACTTATTGAACACCTCCAGTACCAGGCAATGGTCACACCTTGTATTAGTCAGGGTTCTCTAGAGTCACAGAATTTATGGAATGTCTCTATAGATTAAGGGGACCTTTTGGATTACAGGCTGCAGCTCAGTTAGTCAACAATGGGCAGCTGTGAAGGGAAAGTCCAAGAATCTAGTGGGTGCTCAGTCCCACAAGGCTAGTTGTTTCAGCTGGAAATCCTGAAGAAGTGGGTTCCAACAGATGTGCTGGCAAGTAAGTGCAAGCAGGCAAAGAAGATCTGAACCTTCCGTTTTCCATTGTCCTTATGTAGGCCTCCAGCAAAAAGCAGGGCCCAGATTAAAGGTGTTTCATCACACTTGGGACTTAAGCTTTGCACTACTTGGAACTTGCTCTCTCATAGGCAGGCTGGCCTTGAACTCAGAGATCTGCTTGCCTCAGTCTCCTGGGATTAAAGGTATGTACCATTTTGCTGGGGCCTAAGCTTTTTACAGTCGCGGTGCCTCAAGATCTGGATCAAAAGCTTGTGCCTTCCAGCCTCAAGATCTCGATCACAGATGAATCCTCCATTTGTGGAGTGTAATTCATCCCAGATAGAGTTAAGTTGACAACTGGGACCAGCCATCACGAGTCAAGTTGACAACTGGGGACAGCCATCACATATCTTGACATCCATTTCCTCGTTTCCCTTTGCAGCAAGTCTGTGATCTGCTGTCACATTCTTTAGCAATACCTTGCCTGTGTCCCCTGAGGGTTTGTACATTGGGGTTCCCTGTGTGATGAAAGGACCTTAAAGAGATGAAATCTGTCACACCATCAGGGGTGGGGACTGCCCGTGAAAGGACTTACAAAGTTGTGTGGACCTCCAAGTCAGTGCTTGGGATGGTTGTTGTAAACAGAGCACCCGCTGTCACAACATGCAATCTCTTACTCTTACAAATGCCCTTGCTATGATGCCATCTTCCATGACACCAACCACAGAGACAGGCAGAGAGGGTGTTGTACTGTACAAATGTCCATCTTCTAGAATGTGGACCAGATAAACCTTTTCTTTCTTCCTTTTTTATTTTTTAAAATCGCTATTGGGCACACCATCGTAGCCATGGAAAACACACAGACACCATCTTACAGAAGAGGGAAGTAAGTCCTAGAAAGGATGGAAATCTGCACATGTCACTAAGCTCACACTCAAAGCCACGTCTCTGGCTCTATACTAATATTCCTGGGTACTGCTCTGCATTCCCATACTCACTGGGAACATTAAAAACATGATCACGGGAGCTGGTGAGATGGCTCAGTGGGTAAGAACACCCGACTGCTCTTCCGAAGGTCCAGAGTTCAAATCCCAGAAACCACATGGTGGCTCACAACCACCCGAAATGAGATCTGACGCCCTCTTCTGGTGTGTCTGAAGACAGCTACAGTGTACTTACATATAATAAATAGATAAAAAAAATATTAAAAAAATATTTATAAAAAATAAAACAAAACAAAAAAAAAACATGATCACATTAACGGCAACTCTTTCTTAATGGTAAGACTTTGTGCTCTGCTTGGGACTCTCGAAATCTTGCTGTGTAGCCAGGTTGGCCTCAAATTCACAATCCTTCTGCCTCCACCTAGGATGTGTGTGCCACTGTGCCCACCTTCTGGCAACTTGTTTTGAATAACCTCTCTGCTTGGAACAGGGCTTATACGTCTGGTTCATGAGAGCCATCATCTGCTTTCTGGCAGATCCTATCTCCTTATAGCTATGTCCTGCATAGTTCTCTGAGGCACGGAAAAACTTTTTATAATTATCTTAAATCATGTGTCTGTATGTGTTTGTATGCCCTGTGTGTGAGGGTGATGGCAGAGACCAGAGGGGCTGGATCCTCTGGAAGTCCCAGCAGGTGTGAACCATCTGATGTGAGCTGCCAAATGTGGGTATTGGAAACTGAACTTAGGTCCTTTGGAAAATCAATATGTGATCTTAACCACCAAGCCAGCTCTTCAGCCCCATGGGGAATATGTCTGGAACGTGTTGCCCTGTCAGCAGCCACTGGCCATGTGTGGGTATTGAGCACTGGAAATGTGGTCAGGTGGCTGAGGAACCACACCTTAGATTTCATTTAATGTTTATCAATGGAAGCAGCTGAATGTGACTTGAGGCTGTCGTCACCTCAGACAGTGTGGCCTGAGTGTGTATAACACACTTGAGAAATGGTAAGAATATGGTTTGCATGTAAAAACAAACAAACAAAACCCCACACTACTTAAAATTAACTCCCTTGGCCAGGCATGGTGACACATGGATTGAATCCTAGCACTCAGGATACAGAAGCTGGTAGATCTCTGTGAGTTTGAGGCCAACTGGATATATGAATGGAATATCCAGGCTGAGAAATCCTGTCTTGGAGAGAGATGGGGGTGGGGAAAGGAGGAAGGGAGGGAGAGAGGGAGAGAGAGGGGGGAAGAAGAGAGAGAAGAGAAAGAGAGAGACTGCCTCAATCCCAATATGACCCAAGCTCACACTTTCTCTGTTAATGTCCCCATCTCACTAAAGAAGAAAGGATGGAGACTCTCGGCCTAAGGAAACCTCTGATCATAAACTTGGGAATGTCCATCAACTGACCACTCTTACCCCTCTTACCCATTGCAAATGGCTTCACATGGGAAATGTGACCATCCCTCAGGAGAGGGGATTCACTGCTCACAAAAGCTCACCCAGGCGAAAACATCCCTCAGCCAAATAGAATTTCCAGACCAACGATGGTGTCATTTACCCCTGGTCCTGTAAAGGCCATATAAGGATGTTAGATGGTGGTCCACTCTTGGGCTCCAGGGAGTCTGTGTGGGGTGGTGCACAGCTGTGGTTGCTCCAGAACAGGATTGTTCCTGATGGTCCCTCCTGCCTGTGTGGTCCTAGGTTCTTTCAAGTCCACCAATACTTACTAGTAGCTTTACTAGCTGAAGTATGAGATGATCTTTAATTGGTAGCTAAATTATGAGTTTCACTCATACAGAAACACTGTGGCAATTCAGCCCGTTCCCAAATCCCTGTCTTCCAGGGGTCATCATTTTGAATTCTCTAACTCTCAAGGCTCTTGGTGGCACCTGGGAACAGCTGCTTCCTTTGGGATGAAGGTTTTTAGGAATCAGTGCTCAGATACAGGAGGCCTGCCCATCTGGCCCAAGTCCGCTCTTACAAATGCTCATGGAAGCTTTCAGAGATGGTTGGACATCAGTCACAGGCAGTCTACTGTAAAATATGCACAGTAACACTGTCTTAATTAGATGTACATGTCTCTGAAGACATAAATAAACGCTTCCTTTTTGATATGTCTGATTTAATAACCTAATAACAGGGGAATGTTGCTGAAATATAATTCAGGGGGTGAGGGAGAAATTAATATACTCAAATATTTAAAACCCAACAGCAATTAACAATCCATTTAAAACCAATTTCTGAATTTTAATGTTACTTATCCTTATCCAACCAGGACTAAGCCTTGGTTCATTGTTATTCATTACCACGCCTAACAGGATGCTCTGCCCCTTGCTTGGGAAGCCCTTCCAACCCCATTATAGAGTGGCAGCTGATTGTGGTGCCATGACACAGTGGTGGCTCCCGTGGAACTGCATCGTCTCCTGAGTTAACACAGGCATGTCACCTCTCACTCAACTGTTCAGTATTTTACTTCTCTTGTAGTGAAAACTCTGATTTTATTATTTAATGACACATGTTAAGATAACTTGCAAAATCAAAACACCTGTTTTCTGTAGAGTTCTGGGGATCTGGAGACTGTGCGGTTAACCTAACTCCATCAGAAATGGTCAGCTGAATCCCGGCTGTCTTCCTGTTCCTGTAGAGGAGATGGGAATGGAGGGAGGGTGTCTCCTAGCATGTGCCTTAAAATCAGCCTAAAATGAGACCCCTGCCTACCCAGTTCTTTTTCGTTATGATAAACTTTTAAAATTTTTAATTATTCATGGAATTGTAATTTTACAGTAGGACTGACTGCACAAATATAGGATGTGTATAGTGATGAACAGGTCTTTGCCAATTCAGTTTAATTTTTCCATTCTGTCTCATATCACAGCTCCTGTTTTGTAGCTTAGTTTTGCTCCATCAGTGGTCAATACCTGAGGAATTATAAAACCCTGCACCCAATGATGCTTCAACCTACAGTTTGTTCCTCAGCCCAAGAGTGAAGAATAGCATCTTCAGCCGAGGAGGTACAGACTCAGCACCTAGGTATCTTCTCCATATCTACCTGTGTCTAATGGGTGAGCAACGGGCAGAGTGGAAACAAGCAGAGGTTAGTGAAGCCCACTGATGAAAGATGCTGGGTCCCTGGTGTCTGTCGGGGGATGCTGGAAGGGCATTGGGCTGAAGACAGAGTGATGCAAGCCAAGGGTGATGACCAACTCTTTGACAGAGGCCAGGACAGCCAACTCCAGGGAGAAAGGAGGGAGTGATATAAGCCATTGTGTTCTGCGCACCAGGGCACTCTGGACTCCACACTGTCTGTCAGAAGAATAGCTCCTCTATACTTTCATTGGGCCACAAAAGTCATGCCAAAAATCATAGCCAAGTGTCTTTAGTGTCTACAGGAGCCAAGAAAGTGTGGACATCTCCAGGCAACTCCAGAAGGTCAGAGAAAGCAATGGCGACAGAGACCAACATAGATGTGCAGGAATCAATCAAGGAACAAGGAGCATGGTGCTCTGCTGGGGCACCTTCTGGAAGCAGAGGGTCAACCTGTAAGGATCTCTAAAACCATCACGCTCTCATCTGAGAAAGTAGCTTCTTTCCCTAGGGATACCGTGACAAATAGTCACAAGCTCGGTATTTTACAAGAGAACGAACCTCTTGCCATCCTGAAGGGCGGTAGCCTAAGATCAAGCCATCTGCAGAGCAGTACCCCGTTATCCGGGAACTAAGATTCTACCCAGCCTCCTCCAGTGTCTGATGAGCATGTCACCACAATATCTGCCTCCTTTATGGTGTAGCTTTCTTCTCCTCCTGCTGCCTCCTCTCCTGTGTCTTATACGGCACTGAATGGGTGTCCACTTGAGTAGAAAGGATGATTGCACGCCAATGCCCAGAAATTAGCTATATCTGCCAAGACACCTGGATAATGCCACATTCACAGAGTTCTGGGAAACTTAATCCTTCTAGAAGCCACCATGTCATGCTTCCCTGATAGAAAGTGACAGAGAGGGGATGCTAAGGGATGAGCACAGAAGTCACATGTCCTTCCTGTCACATCCAAATGAGTGTTGTCTGTCTGTCTGTCTGTCTGTCTGTCTGTCTGTCTGTCTCTATCTATCTATATATCTATCTATCTATCTATCTATCTATCTACCTACCTACATTTTCATAAATATACTGGATCTCACTCTGCAGCCCAAGGTGGCTTGGGATTTACCATGCAGGCCAGACCAGCCTCAAACTTCTGACAATCTTCCTGCCTCTGCCCTCCCTGCTCTGGTATTATATTTATGAGCTGTTATAACCCAGATGTTAATTTTGTTTTAATTAAATCCCCTTTAGCTGCACAAGTGACTGCTCACTTCTTTTTTTTTTTTTTTTTTTTTGGTTTTTCGAGACAGGGTTTCTCTGTGTAGCCCTGGCTGTCCTGGCACTCACTTTGTAGACCAGGCTGGCTTCGAACTCAGAAATCCGCCTGCCTCTGCCTCCCGAGTGCTGGGATTAAAGGCGTGCGACTGCTCACTTCTAGGGAGAAGTCTGTGGCTGTCCTTTGGGCTATCTGTCCTCTCAGTGAGACTTTGAAACAGAGGAATAATCTAGATCCATCAGATCCTGGCCCTCCTGGATCCTATGTCACCCAGGAAATTGGAGGCAGAAGGCTCCCTTTCAGTAGGTTTGTGGTAAGCAAGGAAGAGGAAGAAGAAACCGCCTACTACCACAGCATAGATGTGGCTGTTGCGGCCAGTGTGGGATGTGTGGCCAGCTGGTCATAACCAGAGATGACAACTCTCAGTAGCTTTGGGCAGGAGCAGGCAACTTGACCAGTCAACAGGATTGGTAAGGTAGGTCAGTAGATTATTATAAGCAGGTAAAGTGGGGAATCCAAGGGTTTTTTTTTTTTTTTCTACTTGTTAAGTGGTTAAAAAAACCAAATCAACCAAATAAACAAAACAACAACCAAAACCAAAACCCCAAGCATCCTTAAGTGATGATAGGATACAAACCAACTATTTTAAACAGCACAGAGAACTAATGAGAGGTTAAGACGCCCTCCTCAGAGACTGTTGGAACAGAATATGTCACCAGACTCTACCATGTTCCACAACTCTACGTGACACACTGCTCCAGAGACATTAGTCTGTCCTTCCGGGTGTGTTTAAGAAAGAAAGAATTTGGCTATCCCAGTCCAAGCAAAGGTACTGGTGGCCCAGGATACAGGCATGGTCCCTCAGGGAACTGGAGAAGTCATACAAGCCAGAGTCTAGGAGAATGGTCCTCAGGAAATCTGTGAGCAGAGGCAGCTAAAGAATTTGCCAGTTCCAAGGCTGGACAGCGAATAGAAGGGAGTGAGCAGGGCAGGCAGAAGCAAGTTTGGAGATGGGATAATCAGGCAGGGCTTCTCACCATGTGTTTTGTTTGTTTGTTTGTTTTGTTTTTTGTCTAAGAACATCCTTGCACTCTCTTTATTTTCTAATGCTCTGTATGTGTTTGCATGTGTGTTGTTCTGGTGCACACATGCCACAGTTCACAGATGGAAGTCAGAGGACACGGTTGAGAGCCAGTCTTTGCTTTCTACCTTCTTTGAGACCGCCTGATGTTCAGTGCCACATATACCAGGCTATCTGGTCCATGTAAATTCCCAGGGAATCTTCCATCGCCACCTCCCATCTCACTATAGACAGTCTGAGATTATAGATGTGTGCCTAAACATCTGACTTTATGTGGGTTCTTGGGATTTGAACTCTGGTTCCCACGATTGCATGGCAAGCCCTTTACTCACTAAGCTGTCTTCCCAGCCCTATGTCTTCCTTATATTCTTAAAAGTTATCTAGACCCCTAGAGAGGTGAGCTGAATCTCCCAATATCAACCTTGTTAGAAATTAATCAGATGTGTTCTATACAGGAGCCTGCATCCCACTGTCAGAGTAGTAAAATTCCTTGTCTTCTTGAGAAAATAGCTTTTCTGACTCTTGATAGAGGAAAGAGACTAAGGTTATCTCCCCAACATTATGAGTGATTTTGGTCTTGGAGGCCCATAGGACAGATTTCATCAGGAATCCCAGACACACTAGGAACCTGCTGCCCCAGTCACATAGAGCTCCTAGGGCATTAGCTCCCAGAGTCTGAAACTGGGCTCCACACTGGGGGATGCGGCAGGTGTCTTAGCAACTCCATATCTTTCCTGAAACTGAAGCAAGACTGGTACCTTCCCAGTGCTGTCCAAAGGATTAGAGACAAGCCAGGCAAGAGCTCTTTAAACCACACCCAGAATCTCTTAGAGAGTCTGGTTCCATCAGAACTCCAGCTCAGTTCTAGCCACAGCAAGGCAGAGGGAAGCTCCGCTGCACCTGTGAAAGTGCAAACGCTTTTCTCTCAGGAGCAACTGATGATCCCTGGAAAGTAAGCACAGTCGGCATTTATCAAGGATGGCTGTCAAAACATCGTTAAAGGGCTGGGGGCATGGCTCAGCGGTTAAAAGCACTGCCTGCTCTTCCAGATGTCCTAAGTTCAATTCCCAGCAATCACATGGTGGCTCACAACCATCTGTGATGGGATCCAATGCCCTCTTCTGGTGTGTCTGAAGACAGTGACAGTGTTCTCACATACATAAAATAAAAGTAAATCTTTTGGGAAAAACAAACAAACAAAAATCTTTAAAATGATATGCATGGTGGTTATTGCAGAGATATGCCAATCAATAAATATGTGAAACTGAGCTCATTTATGAATTTTCTATAGGCAACTAATTTAAATTTGCAATATTTATTTATTTAGAGTTTTTTTCTTTATGAGACAGGGTTTCCTGTGTAGCCTTGGCTGTCCTAGAATTTACTCTCCAGACCAGGCTGACTAAATCTAAGTTCTTAATGCTTAAAAATGATTTAAAATACATCAATATCTCTGACATTGGAGTTGCTTTCTTGGTTGGTTCTTGGCTCAGTTGGCAGACTTTTCAGGGTGTGGTGCACACATCACCGAAGGCACCTACTCTAGCTCCTGTAACTCAGGATGTCTGGACCAGCTTCCTCCCAAGGATAGTCCTTCCTGCTCACCAGGAAGAAGGTGGAGCTGATGGCCAGATCCGCATTCCCTGGGTTTTATTGCAGAGGCAGCTCACAGCCAGTGGTCCTTACAATTGTAAGATGTAGAACTGAAGTCTCCCTGAAGGCCATCTCTTTCACTCCCTTAGTTAGTCTTTGGGAAAACAGACCTGCAAATGTGAAGGATTTCCTTTATGTCTTGTGATGTGGGGAGCCCTGTGACCACGGGCTTGAGGATAAAAGCAGCTGAGTGGATTCCTGCTCTCTCCCTCCCCACCCTCACCCCACCCCCCACCCCATCCCCCTTTGGGTGAATAGGAAGTCTACTCATTTCTAGTTTTGGATGAGAGAAAGGCAGCTACTCAAACAAGTGTGTTGCTTATATGTTTGAAGATAGCAACATTATCTCTAGTCTTATAGAGCAAGCTGGCTGTCAGCTCACCTGGCTCTCACCTCTTCCTGTCAATCACTGGAGCCTAAGATGTTGGCTGATAAGGGTTTCAGGAAATTCATATAAGAAGCCACTCTTAAAGGCCAAAGTAACTCAAAAGGCCCAAAGGGATGAAGTTACCAATGTGAAAATTGAATTCTGAGCTGCTGAGCTCTGTAGGGTCTCCCTCAAGGCCGTCATGGTACACTTTGGGTGTGCAGGGATCCGTTGAGAGCTCGTATTGTATCACAGCATTACCACTTCCTGGGAAGGTTCACCCTGCAGCCAGGACTAGAAGTTCTTGGGTCAGAGAAGGGATGTGATTTTCTTCCAGGTCACACAATGAATTAGGGGGAGAGGGGTGAGAACTTAGTGAGGCCCTTGGTCCAGCTAGTGCCCTCACTGTGAATAAACCTCTTCTGGTTTCCATTCTGTAGGGGATCCGTTCAAAATCAGAGCCATAACTTCGGATCTCAAACCTACTTGGTCACAGCTGGTAGCAGTGGCAATGGCTGTGGTACCAGCTACTGAAGAGGCTGAGGCAGGAGAATTGCTTGAGCCTAGGAGTCCGAGGCTAGCCTAGGTAGCATACCTAGGTTCCATCTCTTGACCTCAATTGTGGATCATCCTTTTGATAACACGGGCTTCATCGACGCGGCCGCACTGGTCCCTCTGAAGCCATCCTGACAATGGATCCGAACAGCCACAATGCCCCCAGTGACCCCTTGGGCTTCGGATTTTGAGGGCCTCTTCCTTCCAACACTTCCTCTTCTCCTCCCAGATTATATTCAAGACTTCGACTTTATGAAGTACTGATTCTATTTCAACTTCTACAGTAAGGAGACCATACCATTACTGTCCCTTATCTCCAGGGGCATGTATGATCCACCCTCATCCACCCCCACTGCCACATAGACAACTCAACCAAGAAGCGTCAAAAGATCTCTAGACATATGTGTCTTTGAGTAAGTTTAACTTAGAAACTAGTCACAGTAAAAAATTAAGAACAAAACTAATACTAAAGTAAAATAGTCATAACAGTATATAGTAGGAAACATATGTGACTTGAGCTATTATTAAGTGAAACACAAATTACTGGCACAGATGCTTTACCATAACAGTGGCTCTGATACTGAGCAGGCTACTGAGTGGACAACGGTGGTATAGGGTATATGGCACAGATATCCTGGAACAAGGTATAAGTGGAGACCATGGCAGGAATAGAGTGGGCCATTTCAACATGCCGCCCAGCTCAACAAGTATTTTAGAACTTATGAGTCATTTATTCGAGTCTCCATTTTTTTTTTCACACAGTCACTGGAAAATGAAATGGAATAAAGAAGGAAGGGAGTGTGTGTGTGTGTAACTTACAAAAAGAAATGACATTTATTTGACCTGTGGAATAATACAGAGATCTTGGCTCTTTCAGGCCTCTCCTACTCACTATGGAGGACTGACTTTAATCTCCTCTGGCTGAAGCTATTTTCAAGGGAGTTCATGAAACACAAGACTAGGAGAGAATCTCCGCTGGTGACAGCAAGACCATTCGTGGGTTGACTCCTAAAAGGTCCTAAAGGACCTAAAGGTTGACTCCAGATCACAGCGAAGCACTTTCAATGTCCTGGTCAGCTTGTGACTCTCATACATACTGTGTTTGCATGCCGCATTTCTAATTACTTATTCTCCACTTGAAAACCATGAATATTTGGGACTGGGTGGGTCTTTATTAGGGAAGAGATCATTGTATGTATAAGCTTTATTTCTGCCAGTCACTAACCAATAGAGCAGTGATTCTCAACCTGTGTGTTTGACCCTTTTGAGGGTTGGATGACCTTTCTGCAGGGGTGGCCTAAGAGCATCTGCATATCAGATTACATTGTGATTCATAACAGTAGCAAAACTAGTTATAACAATAAAAATAATTTTATAGTTGGGTAGTTGGGGATCCACACAACATGAGGAACTGTATTAAAGAATCACAACATTTGGAAAGTTGAGAATCACTACACACACACACACACACACACACACACACACACACACACACAGAGTTTTCAATACTGGCCTAGAGATATAGCCAGCTGACAAAGCATTGCCACGAAAGCCTGATGACCTGAGTTCAGTTCCCAGATTCACATAAAAAAGCCGAGACGTGGCCCATGACCATATTTCCTGCACTTGAGAGGATCCATTGGGTTTAGTGGTCAAACAGCGTAGCCTACTCTGTGAGCCCCAGGCAGTGAGAAGCTCTGTTCAAAAACTAAGGGGGAAGCTCCCGAGGAAAGACAATCCAAGGACAACCTGCCCCTCCCCCAACACCTCTAAAACCCTCCTGTAGCCTTAGCAGTCAGTTAACAACTTTCCTAATGGGGACGAGCTTCCTGTGTCCGTCTGGGGATCTCTTTGGCTCAAAGGAAGCACCCTTTCATCTGAGAAACCTTCCAGAATTGCCCCCAGGCAGGGCAGAACTGGTCTGCACTCTCCCAGGTGCAGAAAGAACCTGGCTGCTGAGTTTATCGGTGCTGTGGTCATTTCTTGCCTCTCCCTGTCACACTGTAAACCTCGTCACAGTGTGAACTCCAGGAGGTCAGTGATTATGACTTCAATCTGTATTCTCCAATTCTCTGCACTCAGCATGTCTGATCCATGGGAATTGAGAAAAGAGGAACGAATGGACCATATGCTTATACCTGCTGCTGGCTCTCCCTGAGGGGAGACTCCTGCAAGATGCAAGTACCTTTATCCTCGCCACTGGCAAGATTTCATCCCTGTGTCCTTACTAGTTGTTGATAAAGGACAAGTCCTGCCTGGCTTCTTTTTCTAGTCACAGTTGAGTAGTGTCAAGGTTACAACGGAAACTGCTCAGGCGCATCCTGTTGGTTAGCTTTCTTTGTCCTTTTGACACAACCTTGTGTTGACTGGGAGTCTTAAGGAGAGAGTATCTAGATCAGGTTGGCCTATGGGCATGCCTGTGGGGCACTGTCAAGTTAATTAAGGTGGGAAGACCTACCCTGAAAGTGAGCGGCACCAGCACCAGCTGGACTCTAATCTATAGGAGATGAAGATAGCTGAGTGTTAGCAGAAGCAATCGGACAGCTTGAGTGCGTTCATTTCTCTTCAGTCTTGCCTATAAATGTGTGCGACTAGCTGCTTCAATTCTTACCTTGACATCTTCAAAATGATGGACCATATGGTGGGACGGCAACCCAGATAAAGCCCTACCTTAGTCTGGACGCTTTAGCTCTGCGGCTGGGACAGCCACTTTGTTTATGCTTTGTCTGCCTCAAGGAGTGGAGACCCCATTCTATAGGTGGGGGATACTGAGGCCGTAAGGGTTTATTCACAAGCCCAGTGTTCTGTAGCCTTAAGAACAGCCTAAGGCAGATTTACTGCAAACCCCATTCCCTGCTCTGCCTATGGGCTCCAGACTTTTTTTTTTCAAGACAGGATCTTGCTATGTAGTCCTGGCTGACCTGGAACTCCCTGTATAGACCAGACTGGCCTCACTATGCTCAGCTGCAAAGTTATTTTTTAATTTGGACTATACTTAGCCTGTTGCCACATGAAGTCTGAGTGGCCTCTTTGCCCAGACAACGGGCTGTTGATACCCATTTGTGTTACTTCCTGCCACTGTAATCAACATCCAATCCTACCAGAATATGGGGGTGTTGAGGGGGAGGGGAGATCTTGATGTTGGATTTGCATATCCAAGGACTGGAGGATGGTTTGTATAATCAAATTATGTGGAGTTGTAAAAGGGAGCAGCGCTTAAATAGCTTACAAAATTACTTTGAAGACACACATTAAAACGGAAAGAACCCACTGCATTCTTGATCTGTGTGGAAAGTTCAATGCTAATTGATTATGACAGCTCTGTCTTTATCGTCAGCATCATCCACCCTCTCTGCTTTGTCGGGATCCCAGGCTCACACATCACCCCACCGTCTGCCCTTCTTCTAACCACATTCGATTGTTCTGAGATGAACAGATGGGGTTTTATACAGGACACCCCTCCCCATCCTGTAGATGATCGCAAGGAGCAGCCTTTAAAAAACGACAACGAAAACTAGAACTTGCTGAAATTCTGATTTCTTTCAGCAGTTTTACAGATTCTATAACTTTTTTTTTTAATTGGCGATGCAAGGTCTTTGGGCTCAGCATCTGTTTGTTGCATCTGGGGAAAAAGTTAAATTCCCTCTTCTATGCCACTGAACCAAGTTGAAGAGGGAGGTAGACAACATGCTGGAAGAGTGAAGGCTGGCAGCACACCTTCTATTGTCTACACTGTCCTCTGTCCCAGTCTCCATATCCTGTGGGCAGGACAGGGAGAAAGAAGAGAAACAGGAGTTCAGGGCACCTCTGCTCTGCATGGGTTGCCAACTTTGAGATGAAGCTCTGAAGAGTGCTGAGCTAGCAGAGCAAGCGCCCCCACAGAGGGTCCTGGGCAGCTATTGGTTGGGAACATGGGCCATAGGGAAATAGTATGTACACTCTTTAAAAAAGACTCTATACTTTATTTACAGTTTTTCAGCCTTGAAAGAGTTGTTCCTGGTCACTCAGCTCCATGTTTATATATCAGAGGGCTTCATTATAATAATGGTCCACTACACCAACTTCTTAAGACATCAGCTGTTCCATTCAGGGTCTTCAGCTCTGTAGACTCAGATGCATAATTGACTCTGAGAGAGAAAGGGGGGGGGGGAGGAGAGAGAGCGCATCTTATCAGAACACTCTTAGAAGTGGCATTCTGAAAATGAGATAGTATTGTCCCCTTGAAAACCATCGGTATGTGGGACTGGGTGGGACTTTAGTAGGGAAGAGAAGAGAAGAGGTCATTGTATGTATTAGCTTTATTTCTGCCAGTCACTATCCAATAGACCATTGATTCTCAGCTTGTGTGTCTGACCCTTTGTGTCAGGGATCAGGGAGAAGTGCTAGCCTGGTGGGAGAAGGCTTTGAAGGGCTAAGAGATATTCCCAAGTCCTGAGGTGGCTTTGATAGACATTTTAAAATAGCCTTAGCTGTACAACTTGTGGGCTGGGGACCTGCTCTGCTGCCCTTAGCAGAGCGATCTAGGTGGAGGCAAGGCCCAACAGAGTCTCGGCCACATCCACAAAGAGGCAAGGGAATCATGGGAGAATGAGCAGGGGGGTGGGTGATGAGGCCTGACAGCCTTGGGCAGTGAGAGGGGTTCAGAGATGCCAGTGTTAGGCTCTGGGTTTTCTATCTGAGGTCGTAGGTCACAGGACCTATGATCAGGTTTTGCAAGACTCCCAGAGGGATCAGAACAAGTAAGAGTGGCAGAACAAACCTTAGTGTGTCACCCTGAAGGTTACCAGAGATGAAGCCCTGGGATAAGCGGACGTAAAAGAAAGCTTGGTAATAATATCGCAAGGGGCGGGGGGAGGGGGCAGTGCTGCTGGGACTTCAAGGCGGGGCTAGGTGACTGTGGCAGAGCTGTATAGGGTGCCTTGGGACAATGGAGACCAGGGACCCAAGGGACGGGGGAAGGGATGCCCTTAAAGGACTAGGATCCATCTGACATGGTGGCTGCATACCTAGGGGGTCATTTGTATAGAGCCATCCTCAGTAGATATATGACTGAGCATGGAGATGGGTCTAACAAAAAGACAAAAGCTGAAATAGAATGTTGATGGTCTATCTCACAGTTCTGTCTACAGCTTTTCTCAGAGTTTCTCTGAATGTGTGTGAGAGAGACAGACTGACTGATGGTCGGGAGAGCTCACCAACCCAGATGGCCGCAAAAGCAAAAATAATAGGTGGAAATGCAGAGTGCCGAGTTTCCCTCTCGTGGGCAGTGAGTGGCTGCATGTGAGGCACGTCAAGAACTCTGCTCCCCAGTTTGAGGAACAGAAATGAAGCTGATAGTTCCTCGTCATCAGATTTGGGATCCTTCCCTTTTGCCTTAAATAACTGCCTTCAGCTAGCTGGACAGCCGGCACGTCTGCTGCCTCTCCAGTGCTTGGAGAGGATGGAAAAAGATTAAGCCTTATCTCTGCTTCTGTTTCCTTTTAAACTGACCGCCGTGTGACCTCAGGGTAGACATAGGTCAAATCTGTTTTAATGTGGCCTCACGGTGCAAGGGTGCAGAGCTGACCTTCACGAGCATTTTGGATGTCAATCCTGTCCTTGGTTGATCTTTGTGAGACTCTGCACATTTTTTCTTTTCTCTTTTTTTTTTTTGGTTTTTCAAGACAGGGTTTCTCTGTATAGCCCTGGCTGTCCTGGAACTCACTTTGTAGACCAGGCTGGCCTCAAACTCAGAAATCCTCCTGCCTCTGCCTCCCGAGTGCTGGGATTAAAGGCGTGTGTCACCACGCCCGGCTTCTGCACATATTTGTATGTATATATACATATGTACAGACAGGTTTGTGTAAGAACATGTATGTGTATGGGTGTGTGTGTGTGTGTGTATGTGTGTAGGTCAGAGGTCAACCTCAGGAACTGTCCACATTATTTTTTAAGACAGAGTCCCACTAGGACTTGGAGTTTACCAGTAGGCAAAGCTGTCTAGTCAGCAAACTCCAGGGATCCTCTTTTCTCTACCTCCCCAGCCCTGGGGTTACCCTGTGTGCCACCATGCCATGTCCTCTTACCCGGGTTGTAGGGACTGGCCTGGTCCTTATGACTGCATAGCAAGCACATTACAAGATGAGCTATTCCCCTATATTTTAGCATACTTTTTAAAGGGTACTTTAGTCATTATTAGTGTATGTGTGGTGGTGGGGGGAGACATACGTGTGAGGTCAGTGGACAACATATGGGAGTGTGTTCTCTCTTTCCACTGTCGGTTCTCGGGCCTGAACTCGGTTCAGCAGCTAAGCTATCTCACCAGCCTTCGGTTCATTTTGTGTCATGGATTAAAAGGCTAAGGTCTCACAGTTATATCTGTCATGAAGCCTCCCCTCCTTACAGTTCAGACTTTACAGTTAACCCTTACCATCCTTTTCAGGGTGAAAGCAGCAGAGACTGCCCTACACCCGTTTAGCAACATCTAAGAACTACTGGTTTTTGCAGAGGAGTAATATAAGTCCTGTCAAACTGAGTGTCTGATAGGTGCTAATTTGGCATGGCAATGGGATAAAAGTAGGTCCCAGGCTGTCCTCAACCTCACAGGATTGGAATGCTGTCTACTTAGCATGGGAGTCAAACATTTCCCTGGCAATAGATTGCTTTCCACTCACAGGTTGACTCAGTAAATAGAAAAGTAATTAGCAGTGTGCTGGGGTAGATGTAGCAGGAGGAATTTCATCAAGGCAGAAGGACCCACTGAATCAAGAAGCCTGTTGTGTCCAGTGTGGGATGAATCTTTCATGCCCACTTCAGGATGAGCATGTCGCTTCTGCCTGTCTCCAAGAAGAGAAATTTCTGAATCTTTAATTATATTTTCACTTTGATCAAGGAGAAAAGAAAAATCAGAGACTACTTAAAATTGGTCCAAAAATAAAGACTTCTTCTCACTTTGTGGTGCAGTGACGCTGGCCTTGAGTCCTGTGCGTGCTTCCCCCTCCTTTTGGCTGCGCGGGTTTCCTTTCATTTTCTTCCTCCATTATTAAATGCCTTCATGCTTGAAATGTGGTCTGAATGCTTCCTTGTTATGCCCCCTCCCTCTTCGGAAAAATAAATGGTATTAAGTCATTTATAATGGTAGAAAGAAGTGGGATTTCCAGGAAGGAGATTTACTCTCAGGCTGGAAAAAGAAAACAAACAAACAAACAAACAACAACAAAACCCAAAACCAACAACAACAACAAAAACCAGATTAAGGCATTGTGTTTAACTACCTTTTAAAAAATACATTTGAAAGTATTAAATTCCATTTCACATATCACAGTATAATGTGATATTAGCATATCAATGAACAATAGAAATAGTGCTTTGACTCATACAAAAAAACAAAAACCAAAAAAAAAAAAAACAATTCCCTTATGGAGAAAATGGGGATGGGATGGAGAAGGGGTCTGGGGGGAAGGGGCCCATGGATTTTACTTTGAGAGAGTTAGAATTGCTCTATCTATAAGAAGGTTTTGCAAAGTGGCCCAGGCTGTAGGGCCTCTTTGGAATTCTTTTGCTAAGTAGTTGACCAAGAACCAGTTCCCCATCTTAAAATGTTACCTGTCTGAACCCAGGAACACTACACCTGCTTCAGCCAGGCTGGCGAAGCTTCTCAGAAGGAATGCCAGGTGAGGGTGAGGCAAGCTTTCATCAGCTTTCAAGCGTCACCTGAGTGCTCACCTGTGCCCTGGCTCCATAAGAAAGCGGGTTTGTCAAGTGCCAAGGTGTTTTCTACTTGTGGAAAGAACTCTTGCCTTCCATAGCTTACATAGTTGGACCTTCGAACTTGGAATATTTTCTTACACCTCACATAGCTCTGCTCCCTGGGGGGAGAGAACCCTAGTCTTTCAAGTGGTTATTATAAATCTTAGTGTATAAATATGCAGGTCATCACCACTCCAAGATGGTACTTCAAAGGTTCAAGTGTCTCTCCATAAAATTTTTCAACTTGTTCAGTGACAGCGAATCAAAGTCCGCAAGCCAGAACTCCACTTTTGATTGTTCCTTCAAGATTTTCAAGAAAAAAAGATATTTTGGGGAGACTTGATTTATATTCATTCTTTCATTCACTTGCCCTATAGACATGCAATGAGGTATTGGCTTGGCTGTGACCACATTTGGTGTTGAATTTCCCACCTTAGGCATTGTGGCCAGGGCTGTGAAGGTTGAAATTCCTAGATTTTAGATCTGGATCTGACCCAGAGAGGCTGAGTGACCTCTCCTGTGCCAAATTATATCATGTAATCAAAGGAGTAAACTCCCCCCCGCGCCCCCCCCCAGGCTGTGTCCAGTGAGCCTAGGCCTCTGGAAAGCTTGAGGGCCCAGAGTGTGGGATCATCCTGGGGCCATAATCTCATTAGTTACGCTTGACTACATATGACCTCACTATGTTATCAACTACGTATGACCTCACTATGTTAGTATCTTGTGGTCTTGGTGATATTTCTGATCTTTTGGGGCAATAGCTTCACGTCCCCCGTGATACTGGTGTGTGTTTTTCCATCTGTGATCCCTTAGAGTCTCTGTGCGCACACAGGTGCAGGTGTCTGTGCAAGTGAAGGGCAGAGGCTAACGTTGGGGGTCTTGCTCAATCACCCTACACCTTGGGGGGTTTGTTGTTGTTGTTTTGTTTTGTTTTTGTTTTTGTTTTTTGTTTTTTGTTTTTTTGTTTTTTTGTTTTTTTGTTTTTTGTTTTTTGTTTTTTGTTTTTTGTTTTTTGTTTTTTTGTTTTTTGTTTTTTTGTTGTTTGTTTTTAAAGAAAGGGTCTCTCACTGTCTGATTGGCTAGCTTGGCTCTCCAGGGAGCCCAAGGGATTCTTCTGTCTAGCCTCCTAGTAGCTGGGATCGAAGGCATACAGCACCATGCTTTGCTCTTTTCACAGTGGCCAAGTTAAATGCCAGGTCCTCATACCTGACTGGCAAGAACTTTACAGTCCAAGCCATCTCCTCAGCCCCTCCAGAGTTTCTTTTTATCCAGAATCTTGGGCTGGGAATCCGTGCAGGTATTAGAGCGAGAGAACTTCCCAGTCAAGGCACATTAAATGAAGTGTTTCTCTCACTCCTCGAGGACATTTGTCCAATACTTCAAATGAAACAGTTTCTCCCCCACTCCTGTTCTCCAGAGTTTTCAGCCAACATTTTCTGAGTTCCTGTGGTGAACCAGGTCCAGTCTGGAGGCAGCTCAGAACCAGGATCTACCTCCCTTCTTGTCTCCCAAGGGTCCACTTGTCCCTGTGCTCTGAGGCTCCCACTCAGAATATACTATCCCATGACAGGATGTCTTTCCACGTGCACACCAATATAGCGCTGGTCTCTGTGTGCTGAGTTCCTTTCTCAAGCCACTGACAAGGTGAGAGGGACAACTGTGGGCCCAGGCTGACTTCCTTCTTTATCTGTAAGCTTTGAGTCCGCTCTCCTCTCCTCATCTCCATTTGAACTGCATGCCTGGTGGGAGCAAGATCCTGACTGCAATTCTTTGTGCTCCCGCACTGAACTCGCTTTCTTTCTGCTAACAAAGTTGTTAAAGAAACTGGACCCAAGCTTGGGAAGGGATTTTGACTGCATTTTAGAACATAGCACTTATTCAAACTTAACAGATTTCTCTTCTTAAAAATGTTTAGAACTGGATGCAGTCTTAGAAGTCCAGGGCCCAGTCCCTTTTCTTTATGGATTGCAAGGTACACAGAGGCTGGTAGGTGTACTATGGTGCTAATACAGTCTTCAAATCCTATGCTCTTTCTTGGCTTCAATTTAGTGGGTTAGACTGTCTTCTCCTTCTTGAACATTATCTTTTATTTTAATTAAAAACACACATGTAAAAGAACAACAGCAGTTTATTCTGTCACCCTGATCAAATATGTGTAGAGTGTTGTTTGGCACCCAAACAAGCCATTTTGGCCCCTGACATGCCGGCCCTACTTCTTATGTCTTCTTATGTTGGGCCCTGGTAGCTCACATTGACTAGTTGCCCTCTGAACTCTACAGAATCCAAGTGTTCCTTCCCAGTCATTGGCAGGGCTTGGGCAGGTGGGAACCCCTCTCCTGATAAGGATCACGTTTGACATTTGCTGAGCTCTGTTAGGATGTTTTCCTTCTAAAACTAACCCTACCTTGCTTTTTTTTTCCCCTCCAGTACCCATTTACACCCCCCACACACACACCCCACGCCTTTAAATAGGTTTGGCCTAAAGACAAGACTTCACCCTCTCTTGTCTCCCATTCCACCTTTATTCTGGGCCCTTGACCTTCCTCATTTTAATTATTTGTTTCTACTTAACACGGAGGCTATGTCACCAAATGACCCATTGGGTTGTCTTCCAGCTGTTTCTTTCCCACAGTTCTCTAACTCTAGGGTTGCCCTCTGGTCTCATGGGGGCAAACCTGTGGTCAGGAATCCACTGTTCCCCTAAATAGGGAGAGTGTGGGAGAGATTCCTTGTCCCCACCAGTTGGGAATGAGCCCCAGCTTCCCTGGGACGAATTCCGTTCCCTGTGGCAGCTCAGGGTACATCTAATCCCTGCTAGTATTTTAAGGCTGTGATGCCATCCGTCCCTCGTGCCCCTTGCCCCTCTTCTTATGCACTTGTAAAGAATAGGCATAAATGTGTGCAAGTGTGGCCCATGTGTCAGACAAACAGGCATTTTCTTGCCTCTGCTGGACTATTCTATTTTCACCCAGTGGTTTTGTTTAGCAACACCGTCATGTCCCGGGTTGTTGGTCAATCAAACCCTCCACCTATTTGCTCACCTCACACGAGGCGCTGGGAGCTGGCTCTCTATTATTCGCTACTTAAGTCATTTATCTATTTTGAACTCCAGTGAATTCGGATTCCTATTCAGCTTCAGTTTTCCAGCTGATTACGAGAATCTTCTTGCATCTCAGTATTCTCCCTCAACATTTTATTATGCACAAAGCTAGCACATTAATAATCATGTCAAAAGCACAGATAACAGTGTTCAGTGGGGGTTACAGGTTGCCACCTTAAGTAGCTGTATACATGTATTGGGGCTGCACTAATCCGAAAAAACAACGGAGGCTGCTGAGAGACAGCTTTTTCTTGGTGGGACCAGGAAGCTGTAAGTTCGGAGAGGGGTTGGGGGTGACTGGTTCAGGGACGAGAGCAGCCTGAGCTAAACCATGCAGCCCTGCATAAAAGGAGCATGCCTGTGCGTGCGTCTCCCAGCTCTGTCCAGTGAGAACGGAGAAGCAACACCCCAGAAGAACCACAGCCATCCTAGCTCCACAGGTTAGATTCTAAATCCAGTTCTCCATAGCACTTTAGCTAAATGGCTCTCTAGAACTGGATCAAGGGAAACTTGAAGCATCTTGCAGCAAGAAGAAGGGAAGTACTTAGATTTAACTTAAGAAGTAGGGCTTGTCAAAAGGACTCAGCCGCCAACTTAGAATGCACCCCCAGCCCCAGGCCCAGCCCCGGGCCAGAGCTGTGTAAGAGTAAGCAAAGAAAACGAAGTAAAGTCCTACCGTTTTGTAAGCCCAAGGTGTAACATGAATATGCATGTGTGTGTAGCAACAGAATAAAAGATGGAATGTATAAATGAGTGGTCGAGAAAAGACTGGGTGGGGGTGGGGACTCTTCAATGAAAAACCCTCTTTTTATTTATATAGTTGACCTCCACCCAACACACAGAGCAAGACTTTGCCACTCTCCCACCCTCATTCCCTGAGGTCAGTGGACCTACTGCCTTTCTCCCTAAGAACAAAGAGTTGGGGGGGGGGTCCCGGTACACACTCCCTCAGCCAGTAATCAAGGCAAACACTATCAGCAGTAAATCTCAGGTGGGCTGTGCCTTTGAGGCAAGGTGACACACCCATTGGCTGTAGTCTATTCACTAGAGAGAAGGTAGGAGAAACAAAACTAAATAAAACAGAGGAACATTTACAAAAGACATCTTGCCAAGGTCATTGGAAACAAGGGTACACAGGGAAGCTGTCACAGAGCAGGGGGTAGGATTCACGGGATGTGACAAAATCTAGAGGATTTTTGCAACCATTTCTTTGTATCTCGGATTATTCCCTGAAAAATTATTAAGAGATAAGAAAGAGAGGTGTGTGAATGACTGAAATGTTTGCTGGGATAAAAAAGAAATTCCTGTGACATTCTCCCGATAGCTTGGCAGTTGGTATCAACGCAACAGTAAGGCAGGGTCTTAGGTAACCTAGTCTAGCCTCAAACTTGCTATATGGCCAAGATGACCTTGAGACTCTGATGTGCCTGCTCCATCTGCCAGATGTGTCCCACCACACCCAGTTTGTGCAGTGCTGGGGACTGGGGGTTGAGCCAGGGCTTTGGGCATGTTAGGCAGCCATCCTTCCAGCCTTCATTCAGCCACTTTTCTGTGGGATATGAAGGACTGTGGACCTTCATTCTTGTGGGTCAGATGGCCCAGTCTGGCCTGGGACTGTGTTCTGAAGCCTTCTCTTCAGCCCCCATGTCTTTGCTACTGTGGAACATTTTATATTTTCTTCTACTTACCAGACCACGTCTAGCCATTGACTTCCTATTATTTTTGGAGGAAATCCACTACTGCGAAATCCACAACTTTGTACAGCTAAATATATCTATATCCAAGGTCCACACAATGTTGCTTTGTAATGTTATCTTTTCCTGTGTCCCAATCACCAGGTGAATTCCTATGTCCCAGTAGCTGAAACTAAAGACTACTGGGTTATTTTTGAATTTCCTCCCTCTCTACAATATCCAGCCAGTCTCTGACCTGCGGGGGCCATTGCTTCCTGTTGTCAGTTTCTATTTCCCCTCCACACAGTGGGTGACTCCAATCCCCAGAGCTTCTGCAGACCTCACCCCACCCCGCCTTTCTTCCCACCCTACGCCCACAGAATTTCCCCTAGCATGGTAATGTTTTCCTGGAAGCCTCCAAGTTGCTGAATTCCCTTCAAGCATAACCCAGGCTTCTCAGTGAAGTTGGGATCTACCTATCAGGGTGTTCTGCTAGATAGACAAATGGAAGTTTACCTAACTCTGCCAGCCCACTCTCCAGATCTGCCCTGTCACCTGAGGTTAGCTACTGCCCCTCAGGTTGCTTCTTGCTAGATGGCCTTTTCGACTTCTTTCTCCTCTTCTTGGATACCAACACTTGGCACATGACACATGACACATGCCATCAAGGGGCCTTCGAACCAACTTCCACTGAGGACACCACATAACTCCCGCTGTCTTGGCAACTGCTTTGAGTTTGTGATGTTTTGAAGAATAAGTTTCTTCTGTTTTTGGATTCTGGTTTTCAGCACTTTTTTAGACTATAGGCTTTGGGGTTTGGATTCTGCGTCTTTATTTTTAAATTTTATTTACGTGTAGCTTGGCAAAGTGGTGTTTGGGGATAATGCATATCGGATGAAAAACACGTTCCTTTTCAATTGGTGAGGGCAGCCTTCACAAGAATGCATCTGGTAGTGCCTGGTGAGCATTTGTTTGATAGTGCTTTTTCTTTACGATTAGTTTACTTATCTATTTTAACATGTATGAGTGTTTAGCCTGTATGTGTATATGTGCATCATGTCTATGCTTGGTACCCACAGAATCCCGAAAAGAGCATCAGATCTCCGAGAACTGGAGTTACAAGTTTTGGGGACCAAATCTGGCTTCATAGGTAGTTATTGTAAATATTGGTACTTTAAGGTGTCCCTGGGACCCACCTTTGGCTTGGCAGGAATTCTGAGGCTCCTGCTCAGTGCTTCATTAACAGGTACGACTCACGGGTCGAGGTGCGTTCACCCAGTCAATCTGAACTGCAGGATACCCCGCCCTCGCCCCCACCCCGCCCCCCACCGCCCCCACCTCAGCTTTGCTGGGGAAATAGAAAATATAATATGCTCACTGTCCTCTTGATCTGTGAGCTTCTATAATGCTGTCAGAAAAGCTTTGACATTTCCAGAGCAGCTCTGCAAACCCACCCACGCTTCAAAGGACTGCTCTTCTCTCCGGGTTGAGGCACTGGCCACGGGCGGGCATTCCTTACCTGTCTTTCTTTCTCTCTGTATGTGATCTTTGCGTGTGGTGCTGGTGGAGAGTACGTGCACACCTGTGTGCGCATGCGTGCAGAGGTCAAAGCGGAACATCAGTCGTCTCCCCTTAACATTCTCTGTCTTCTTGCCTTGAGCCAGGGCCTCTCACTGTGCCTGAAGCAGCCATTTCTGCTCTGCTGGCTGGCTTAGTGAGCTCCAGGCCCCCCCTGTCTCTGCTCTGCAGTGCTGGCTAGCCTCTGATGCCTTTTTCTGACTTCTGTGGACCAGGTATACATATGGAGCACACAGGTTATAAGCATGCCTTATATGCCATCAGATGGATGCTGAAGGCCGAGTTGACTTCAGGACCTGGTGCTTGCACAGCTTCTATCCACTGGGCCCTCTATCACTTACCCTTTCTTTCTTGATGATCAGCTTGTCACTGCCCTTCCCAAACTCTGCTTATTCTTGTTGTCCCTACACACACACTCTCACACACAAGCACACACACACACAAGCACACACACACACACACACACACATGCACATAAACACACGCAGCCTCTTTGGAAACAGAGCATTGTTTTGTAGTCTAGGTGACTTCATGATTTGGATCCTCCTTCATCAGTCTGATGTGTTTGGGGATTGCAGGTATATAATATACCCATGCTCCTGACTTCAATTTCTCTTCAATATACAGAAAGGCCCTATTCAGATTGTGGTACCATCTCTGACTCCAACATCACCATTGAACATATTCCCTCCTAACAATTTCTGTTTCCTTCTGAGCATTCCAATGGTCATTCCATGGTGTTTGACCTTGACACAAAAAGGAGCAGTCACTATAGCTTCATAAAGAGGAGCGGAAGGATGTCTTGCCTATGTGTACATGTGAGAGTGTGTAACTGTGTGAGTTACACACTGCGTGAGGGTTTATCTGTGTGAGTACATATGTGTAGGTGATCCAGGCTGGTTTGTGTACTTATGCATGTGTGTGCATGCTCGTGTTTTTGCACGTGCCCATGTTTGCCTGTGAAGGTATGTGCACACTGTGCCATGTATTTGTGGCTATGTGTGTGTGGTGTGTGGCTTACGTGTTTGTGTGTATTGTAGGGGTATGTGATATGTACATCTATGTGTGTGTATGCATATGTGTATAGTTTGTGTAGTTATGTGTGTGTGTTGTATGTATATAATTATGTGTGTGTGATCAATGTAGATATGTGTGGTATATAGTTAAGTCTATTTGTGTATGGTATTCACAGTTATGTGCATTTGGCATATGCATGTGTGTAGTTATATAAGTATATAGTATATATAGTTTTGTGTGTATATGGTGTGTATATGTGTAAGTGTGTGTGTAGGCATGTTTGTGTTACAGCATGGAGGTCCGAGGACAACCTTAAGGTGTTGGTCCTTTCCCTTCCGCCTTTCTTGAGATGGATTCCTTGCTGTTCACTCTGTCTGCCACGCTGCTGGCCCCAAAGCTTCCAGGAATCCCTCTGTCTCCACTTCTCATCTGGCTGTATAGATGTGTACTACCTGGCCAACTTGTGGGGATTTGAACCCGGGCCTTCATGCTTACACGGCAAGCCATCTCCAGGCCCAGTGTTCAGCTGTGACGAAGAACCCTTGGATGTCATGACTTATTGGCTCTGAATTGATCTACTGGTGCAATACTAGTCATGCATCTCTGTCACTGGCTCAAGATAAAGCACTCAATTTATCTCTCTGGCTTGGCAAACGTCATCCATAATAGATGCTATGCTGATTCAGTCCGGTGACTGATCTCCACGGCACCGTCATGCAAGTCTCTATCGGCCGCCACGATCTGGATCTGGTTTCTCTGCATTTAATTGGTGACCCCATCCTGCTAGCTGATTTGGCAGCCAGGGGCTCTTCAGGTTGGAGTCACCAACACTAGCCCTCCATCTGAAGGAAGGTGCAGCCAATAGCCTCAGGGACAGGGGTTGGGGTGGGGCTGGGCAGGGGCAGTGGGGCTAACTGTGGGGCCCTGCCTAGGCTCTGGCCTTTACTGTTGGCCCTGCTGACCTGCTGGGGAAGTAAACTCCCAAGCAGCCATGGTATTGTGGAGAGACCGTGAACATGAGGCCACCAGGATGGACTTGCTTCCTCCAGACATTTATAGCCACACGAATAAGAAAAGGCTTCATGTAGCCAAAATGCACCAGAGGCTTGAAGGGGTCGCTGATTCCTGCTACTGAGACACAGCTATGAAGAATGTGAAATAGATCTTTCCTACACAAGTGTGCGCATGTGTACCCCAGCGCTATCCCACCTCACACCTGCATCACTGAGGTGTGTGGCCACAAGGCAGAACATCTTCAGGTCTGTGAGGTTTTCAGAATTTCAAGTCTACACACTCTGCTCCAAAGCTTAGAGCTTTGTCCACTGCTCCTACCAAGGGTAGGCTGTGTGAGTCCTCATGTTCTTTAGGGAAATGAAACTTGGCCTCTCAAAAATCAAAGAAGGAAATGAATGTGGCTGGCTACATTCCTTCCTTTGCAGCCTCAAGCATAGCAGGGCCACTCTCCTGGGCGCTATTTGGATCCTTCCCGTGTTGTTGCTGACAGGGAGATGACAGCTCTGTCTAGCATGTCTTTCCACAAGCCACAGCAGTGTCTCGGACCACAGAGAAGCAGTACTAAGAGGGAGCAAGGGTCTGCCCTTCCTCATGCCTGCAGCCTGAACAGCACCAGATAAAGAAAGCACCGCTGCTCTGGGGAGAGTGTTCGTTAGCAAAATACTTGCTGAGTATATTGACGCCCAGAACCCACATAAAAGCTGCACTGTGTCTGTCCCCCCAATCTCGGCACTGGGAAGATGGAGGCAGAAGGATCACTGGCCAGTCAGTCTAGTCAAATCAGAGAGCTCTAGGTTCAGTGAGGTACCCTGTCTCAAAAACTAAGGTGGAGAAAGAATGGGGAGGCTGTGCCAACTTCTGACTTCATACGTGTGGGCATACATGTGCACACCCCCTCTTGTATATATTATACACACGAACACATACAATTTGTTTAAAGCAGAATTTTCTTTGTATGTGTATGTGTTTGAGGTGTATGGGGATTCAAATTCAGCTCTTATGATTGCAGACCATGACCTCTCACCCACTCACCAAGCCATCGCCCCACTGTCCCCTCAGCCCCAGCATTTCCCTTTTGACTTTCTGAGGGCAAAACATCTTCAAGACACTTCCTCAGAAGTGGCATCCCCAGACCCACAGTGCTGACGGGGAGGAATCCCAGGTAGCAGCATCCGGTTTGTTTTGTTTTTTCTTTATATGTTGGTCCTGTCTGTGGGAGGATGACTACTTCCTGTAATGATTAATTACGGTGCTAATTACAGCATCTGTACTATAACCGGAAAAGTAAGCTCTGTTCCCCTGGATTTCTTGCCCCACCCAGGGCCTGAAGGGAAACATCTCCCTCAGCCTTTCTGGTTAGGGACAGAGCAAGTTTTTACCCGGGGGGGGGGGGGAGCACCCTCTGTTACTATGTGGAGTTGCTGGTACCTCACACCCTAGCATTCTTCAGATCACTGTGAGAGGTGCGTGCCCTGACCACGCTCACTGCCTCACACAGTCCAAGGTGCGATTTAGAGCAGCGGTGCGCAGGCGGGGTGAATGAGCGTCTCACCGTTGGGTGCCCTGTGGATTCTGGGTCGTCGCTGGCTCAGAGTTCTCTGATTATTGCATATTTCTGACTGCAGGATGGAGATTATACCCTTAGCTGGTCCTGAACCTTCTTCCTCCCCATCTGCAGAGCCCAAGGGCTTCCTGAGAAGAGCGGAGGCTGGAATTCAGCCCGGAGGATGTTCAGGGAGGGTCAGGAATGCCCACTGGTTTATCAGAGTCTTTCTTAGTTCTTTTTTTTTTTAATTCTGCAAAACTGTTTGGCGTGTGACTGCACTTGGCCTCCACTCTAAAGATGATGGAAGAAAGCAAAGGGAAGCCAGGCATGGTACACACCTGTGTCGCAGCACGGAGATTTCGGAGGAAGGTGGATGGCTGGTTCAGGGTCAGCTGAGGCTACAGTCATGAGTTTGAGGCCATCCTGGGCTGTGTAATAACACCCAGTTAAAAAAGAAAAAAAAGACAAACTGAACAAAACAAAACCTGATGAAGGGCCACAGATGTTGAAATTCGGTTGCTCATAGCAGGGTGTTTCTTGCTTTCTGGGACTGGGCCACACAGCAGTGAGTCTCGAAGAATTGATTCCATGGCACTTATGATTTGATTTGCCAAAACTCTTCCCACAGAGATATTTTTCAGGAACGCTAAGTGCAAGATTCCCGTGGAGCCAGAAGCTTGGTTTCTGCTGGACCCCCTTGTGGATCAGGTGGCCACAGACAATAGCTGGAGGCACTCCATGTGCTTGAAAGGGCTGGAGGGGCCCAAATGCAGGAGCCTGCTGGCACGGAGGCTTGATGGTGGTGGTGGTGGTGGTGGTGTGTGTGTGTGTGTGTGTGTGTGTATGACTTGCACACCACAGTGTCTGACGCATGTAGGTACTCCACACACAGGCATCATTACTAATGTTCAGTGGGGCCTGGGAAAGGCACCTGGAAAACAAATTCTCTTCATTGACCCTGCTAATGAAGGAGACTCTCCTTGACCACTCAGACCTGAGATTCCATCCTTGCTAAGCACCTGGTAAAACAGAGACCATAAGGGTTGCGACCCCCAAAGGGGTCACACATATACCAGCTAGCCTGTGTATCCGATATTTATATTACGATTTCTAAGAGCAGCAAAGTTACAGCTATGAAGTAGCAAAACAAAGTAAATTGGGGGCTGGGTCTCCACCACACGAGGAACTGTAGTAACAGGCCACAGCATTAGGAAGGCTGAGAACCTCTAACCTTAGTAGCTGGCACAGGAAATAGTCCCAACGGAAAACACCTTTGCTTGTCTTAGTAGCTCAACCCACCAGTCTGTTCATTACCGGGGCCCCAACAAGGGGACAGACGGACCCATATAGGGGTTTTGCAGGGAGTGGCTATGGGTAGAGATGGAGGAGGGGAAGAGCCCTGACCCCCAGATGAGTTGATGGGGGGAGGCAGAGTGAAGAAGTACAACATATCAAAGGGATCTTAAACCACCTAGAACTTATCTGTCATATTTCTCTTTAAACGATAATATACACATTCAAATAATATGCACGTCTTCTTATTCAACCTCTGATATGAGAACATGTGCCCTTCACCCCTTGAAGGGACACCCTTGACATTCTCTTCCTAGCCAGGGATCTTCTCTAAGCCTCTGGGACTACCCCAGAGAGAAACAGGAGGGCGAGGCTGGGGTGACGAGCACCGTGGAGAAAACCAATTCCAAGCAATTTACTTCCTGATGGGATCCAGCTCCACGCAGCCTGTCCATCAGTTTGAATTCCATGTATCAAAAGCATGTCAACAGTGACTTCAGCCACTTTGGCGCTGTTCTCATTTTGTTTCAGGGGCCACAGTGTACACTGCCGTAGCATGCCCAGCAGCACCCCTCCCCGAGACCCTCCAGATACCAGAAGGAGCCTGCCTTGTGGTGATACCCTAAAACATCTGTTTGTATTGTTAGTGCCTACTGGGGCAGGAGACTGCTTCTGTGGAGACAGTTTTTATGGGGTCAGTCCAGAGAGAGGGTGGGGGCTTGAAAGAAGGATCCCAGTCTTGGATTTTGCCTTCACTCCTGTGTGTGATGTTTGTCAGTGTGTACTTCTGACATTTATAATACAAAGAACCCAGGCATGACAGCTATTCCTTAGGCAGGAGACAAGGGTGGGCAGGCATGCAAACCTGCAGCTAGGATGTGGTAGAGAGCACAAGATAAGACGAGAAGGATGTGTGGACCAACCAATTGCTGGTCTGAAGTGTGAAGATCGCTGCTGACTGCTCCGTGGGAAGAGGGCTGATAGAGAATCTGTTCTGGAGGCTGGACAGCCTTGGGGACAGCAGCCCTTGGGTGATATGAGGTGGAGGAAGAACATTCCAAGGAACAATGTACGGGGGCTGGAGGCAGAAGCACAATGGGCCTGTGTCGAAAAGTGCCAACTGTTTCATTCAGCCATCCTGGGCGGAAGGTCTTATGGAGAACAATGTACTGCCATTGATCCAAAGCCAGGGGACCGTGGGCCTCAGCGACAGAATTCCTGCATAAGGACCAGCCAGAACTGGAAGCGTCAGTCCTTCAGTTCACAAGTGTCGCTCCGTGGGACTTTAGGATGGCTGTTTCATGCTTCGCTCAGGCCTTGTCTCCGGAACCTCCTTCTTTTGCAACAGAACATTCAGAGGAGCCTTAAAAATCACAGTCCTATCGGCTCTGCCATCAAACACTCACATGAAACTGGTTCTCTGCACTAATGGTGGAGTGATTTTTGCTCTGTTAGCCCATTTTTTGTTACTATAATGAAATTCCTGAGTCTATGTACTTTATAAAGAAATAAGGTTTATTTAGGTTCAAAGTATGAAGCCCAAGGCTCAGGGGCTGCCTTGGTGACAGCTTTGCTGCAAGAGACCTCAGGTGATGCAGAGCCATCAAGTAGCAACTGAAAGAGGGCACAGACCTGCCTGGTGTCTGTCTTCCTACAAAGACCTGGTATCCATAAGGACCCTACTATCCAACTGTGCTGGGTTTTCTGTTTGCTTTTCCTGGTTTTATGTTTTGTTTTGCTTTTGCTCTTTGTTTGTGTTTGTTTTGTTTTGTCATCTTGACACATGCTGGGGTCAAAATACCTCTTAACAGATTGTACTGTAGGCAAATCTATGATGCAGGTTTGTGTGTGTGTGTGTGTGTGTGTGTGTGTGTGTGTGTATGGGTGGTGCCATTCCCAAGCAGATGGTCTTGGATAGAATAAAACAATAATCTGAGAGAGCCATGGACAGCAAACCACAAGCCGTACTCCGCCATGACCTGTTTCAAGTCTTACCTCAAGGTTCCTGCTTTGACTTCTCTTCATGTTGGGCTGTAAGGTGAAATGAATCCTTACCTCCCCAAGTTGCTCTTGGTCACAGTGTGTATTGAACCAACAGACACCTAATTAAAACACCAGTCATGGGGGTTGCACCCTAAAGTCCCCATCTACCCCCAATTGCCTCCTAAAGGCCCACCGCTGAACACCAGGCCTGAAGTTTCCACCCATCTAACAGATCCAGTAAGGATTAAATGCCCACACGTGAGTCCCTGAGGACACACTCGATCCATATCCAACCATGGCATTTGCTAAGCCCTTTCTGGAATATCCTATGGGAGAACTTGGGCGGGATAACAGTATCTCGTTCGCTATATGTGTCATGGAGCATGGTGGTGGGCTCTAACTCATTCAGCACCACTGTGCTTGGGCGAGGTATTTGCTACCCAGCTACTCCAGAGCACGGATTCAGAATCCCTGTCAACCTCCCTTCTACCTCCTGCATCATGCTAGTGAGCAAAACAACTACATGCCTGGTTCACAAGAGGATGTGACTCTTCAAATGAGTGTAGGTGACTGCTTGGAAGGCAAATCTGGCAAGCTACAGTGAGCTAGGATATTCTCATTTCCAAACTCTATTATTCAGCACACCCCTGTGGTATTAATCTCCTGAGGCAACTTACATATAAAATTGCCACAAACCCCATGACTTACAACCACATAGTTCACTTGTTCCGAAGGTCAGAGTTATAAAATAAGCCCTAACATCATGGTGCCAGCAGTTCTTGCCTTCTGAAGGTTCTGGGGAGACCCCATTTCCTTGACTTTTCCAGCATTCAGAGGGGACCCCCACTCTTGGATTGTGGCCTCTTCCCCCAGCTGCAGACACACTACCCCCAACCTCCACGCCATCTCCTCTGTGTTCCTCCTTGCTCTTATAGAGTCGTGGTGATTGGTTAGGCCTTCCCGGAGAATCCAGGTATCCTGGTGTGGTTTTTACTACGTGATACACACCACAACCAAAATAAGGAAAGGGATGGAAGGGTCTTCTTTTCGTTTTTGACTTTTGTCTTGCATGTCCCAGTCCCTGTCGATCACCGAGTGAAGTCAATTCAGGAATGTCAATCAGGAGCAGAGATAGGAACGATGGGCAAGTACCACTTATAGTTGTGTTCATCATGGCTTTCTCAGCTTCCTTTTAATATAAGCCAGGCCCACCTGCCCAGGGAAGGCACTGCCCACAGTGGGCTGAACCCTCCCACATCAATCACCAATTAAGAAAATGCCCTCATAGACTTGTTCCCAGGCTAATCTGATAGAAGCATTTTCTCAATCAAGGTTCCCTTTTCCCAGATGATCTTAGCTTGCATCAAGTCGACAAAACCAACAAACAACAACTAGCTAGGATACCACTTGGGTTAAACATACAACAAGACCCTCTTCTCCCTAAGGTGTCACAATTCACAGGCTTAGGGTTTGATGATGTGGACATCCTGGGGAAGGATATTATTCTGTCCATCACGTTTTGCAAACACACTCTCTCTCTCTCTCTCTCTCTCTCTCTCTCTCTCTCATTTCAGACAAAGAAATTTAGGAAATGTTGAATTAAATAAAGTTAACTGGGTTTCATTATTGCAAAGCTGTTTAGAATTTTGCTTATATTCTCAGGCAGGTTTTGTTGTGTGACTTTACTGTAGTATAACTAATTTAAGTTTATCCCCGACTAGCTTACAAATAAATGAGACTCAGACTATGGTTATTTTATTTGGCTTTAACAATTACTGGGGGCTCACCCCTAATCTATTCTTCTCACTGCTGGCCTGGCTACCTCCCCAGTGGCGAACTCTTGCTGTTTCTCCTGGCCACGTTCTGTGCTCATGATCGACTTCCCCTTATGGTGGCTTCTTCCTCTCCTTGTTCTTCCTCCTCCTGTGGTCTCTCCTCTTTCCTTAGTGTTCCTCTCCATCCCAAGCCAGGTAACTCAAAACCCACCCACCTCTAACCCCTCCAGGAATTGGCTATAGCCAGTTTTATTTAACCAACAGTTTTAAATTAAGGAACAAGGTTTGCAGAACAAAAGCTTGTAAATGTAAGAATTCACTTAAAGGCCTAGACTTTCTGGTATAGAATTTAGCATCACAACAGCTACAGATCAAACCTCAACACCTTTCCTGTTGAGATGTGATTAAAAGTTCACTTACCCTAGACAGGGCACCAGCAGCAGACCAAAGTAACAGTTCTACCTAATTCTAGGTTTGTGAACCAGCGTGCATGTTGGAATTACTTAGAGGAGTACAGGTGACATAATGGTAGCTGTACCTCTGAAAAGTTCCACCTTAGCCTGTGTGACAACTCACAGAAGCCATGTCCTTGAGCTCCCTGCATGACTAGCAAGCAGCTGATCAGACTGGAGACTCCTCGTCCCCAGCCATTGTTATTGCTTATATAACTTTGGGGTTGAACCTTGTAAATGTTCTAAGTTTGGGTGTTGTCTGGGATTTCATTCCTCATCCTTGTAAATTTCAGTTACTTCCTGAGTCTTACAAACTTCCCTTATTCCGCTGTTCAAAGGGAACACTATACAGCTGGTTCTCTGGTAGCCAAGCCTGGTCTTCGACTTCTGATGCTCCTGTCTCCCCTCCTGAGTGCTGGGATTGCAGGCATGAGTCTCCACATTGGTTCTTTGGATGTGTTTGTGTATAATACAGAATACAATTCAGAAAGTTTGTTATCTGCTACTCTTGTTTCATCAAATGCCTTCTATCCCATCCCTTTTTAAAATTCCTGTGAAGAAACACCTAATATTTAGGGATTGAATGGGATTCCAGCCTCAGGAAGACAGCAGAGTCTGGAGGTGTTTCTTTGCAGCCTGTAGACACCCGTGATTCTAAGCTTTAGCACATTCCATGTGGGTTGCCTCATGTCTTTGTGCAGTGAATTGAACACCGGGGAGAGAACATCTTCATTTCATCTCTGAAATCTCTGGTAAGAAATTAGATGCCCTCCTCCACCCTCCGCCCATCCGTTCCCTGAACCAGAGCATGCTGCAGAGCCATCCAGACCTCCATGTTTTCTGCCCACTTTTACTAACTCCAGTTCCCTGGTCCAGCCCACTTTGTGCCTGTGCCTCTCAGACTCTTGACTAGAAGAGCAAACAGCTGTCTCCCAAAAATACTCAGAGAGATTCCCTCAGCATGTATATATTGCCAGGGAGGCGGGGCGATAGGCCAACGGGGTGGGCCCAGGAAGTCATGAGTCACCTGGCAAGAATTGCCTGAGTATTTTAGGCCCCAGGGTGGGGTAGCAGGGGGTGGAGTGGGCAATGCTTGTATTCATGGTTGGGTTAATTTATGGTTTTTATCCAAGTTAATGGTAGTTCTGAGAGGCGGCTCCACGGAGCTTGGCCACTAGAATGTGTCTTTAACCACCCCATTAAGCTTCCCTGCGGATGGGGGTACCATTCCCACCCTGTTTGCGGGTTTTTAATGTCAGTCTGTGAACCCCTGTCTTCCTACTGCCCTATCATTCCTCCTTCTTTGTCCAGTCCCCTCCCTGCTGAGGAGGGTGTCAGGCATGTCTGCTTTGCCACATGCCCTGCCCAGCGCTTATCAGCTCTATTAAAAGCTCCAGTGCAGGATTCAGATTGGGGACTTCCATTAAACATCACATTAACGAGTCCTCAGAGAAAATCTCTCTCAAAGCTTTTGAGCTCGTAACTACTTGGCTGTCTTATGAGCTTCTACAGCTCCTAACATGTGAACAATCAGAAAAGAAAAAGGGTCCTAGTGACGGTCGGCAGCAGCTGGTCCTGGGAGACCCGAAGCTTCTCCCTGGATGTTTAGGGAGTGAGCTGCCTGTAGGGTTCCATGTACTGGTGGCCACATGTCCATATCCCTCTTCTGTCCCTGTCCAGACCCAGCAGATGCTACCTATGTAAAGAGTTGGGAGGCCAGCAGAGATGCTCACTGTCCTCGAGGCGGTCAGAGCTCTGGCTGCAGCCCAGGTACCTCTCAGACTCACAGCTGAGCACCAGCCTGGGAGTGTAGGTCAGAGGTCACAGCTTACAGGGATAAGATTATCACTGAAAAGTGAGCACCCTGGGGAGTTGAACCTCTGTGGACACAGTTCTTCATTGTCCGTAGGAAGGGAAACAGCGCAGACCACTGCTGCGGGGTGGTGGTGGTGGTGGTGGTGGTGGTGGATTCTCTTTCTGCCACACATCTCTGACTCTCAGACTACTGCCTCCTGACATCAGTCCTTATTTTTAGGACTGTTTTGACAGGACATTGCTGGGACCCAAGCACTGAGCTGTGCAGTCAAGGGGCCCTTGAATGGATCCACAGTATCTTTCCGTGTCATTGAGGGCCGGGCAGAACTCAGAGGGCTGAGGACCTGCAGGCTTCTCTGATCCTCTGAACCCCAAGGAAGGTTTAGGGCCTGTCATGTTCTCTTCCTCCTGCTACTATTCTATGAAGGCAGCCACAATGACACATTAACAAGAGTCTTCAGGGGCTCCGGAGATGGCTCAGTTTGTAAACTGCTTTCCTGGCAAGCACAAGGGCCTGAGTGTTTGATCCCCAGAATGCACATAAAAGACAGACAGACAGACAGACAGACAGACACTTAGTCAGAAAGAAAGAAAGAGAGAAAGGAAGGAAGGAAGGAAGGAAGGAAGGAAGGAAGGAAGGAAGGAAGGAAGGAAGGAAGGTGGGCCATTTTTAATCTTAGTTTAGTGCTGAGAAGGCAGAGACTGGTTGATCACTGGGGCTTACCAGCCAGCTGGAGAGTTCCTGACCAGTGGTAGATTCTTGTTTCAAAAACTCACAGTGCATAGCAGAAGTTGACCTCTGGTTTTGACACACATGAATATGGACACACATACACACACACACACACACACACACACACACACACGCCCTACAGTCATCATCCCTTTCTCTGTTTTTCATCCCGAGTGCTGACTGCAGGAGTAGACTAGGGGATGAGTTAGGCTCCATTTGAAGCAGGCTGTTGGCTAGGTACTGGCTACAGTGATACACAGTAATACCAGGGAAGGGTGACAGCTGGGTCGTGTGGCTCCCGTTAATGGTCAAGGAAAAGAGGTAATTAATTCCTTTCCCAAAGAACAGCAGTGAAGAAGCAGCAGGACAGCGTGCTCAGGAGCACACCCAACACCTCCCCTCCCCCACCGCCCTATCCTCACCTCCCCACTCCCCACTCCCCACCCCTCACCCCCATCCTGCTGCCCCACGAGGGATCTCAGTTGCAGCAGCCACAGGGGTATGCCTCAGGATTGCCTGTCCTCTTTTCTGGCTCATCTTTCAAGAGAATGGCAGAGCTAATAGAGCTGTGTGAGTTTGACTCTTCTGGCCTGGCCACCTTCCACTGTGCCCCTGAGCTCATCTACCTCAGGTTGAAACTGCCATTGTATAACCCTTCCCCATCATCTTGCCTTTGGCCCTCCCACCCTGTACCTGCAGCGGTTTCCCAGACGACCTACATGAGTGACAGACAGACACAGCTGAAGACAGGTATGGAAAGTCTAGCTGGCCAGTGGCACTGCCCCACCCAAATGTATTACAAGTTGATTAAGTATGGGACGCCCTTAAGAAAGCTTAGGAATGTCTACAAAGACAGAGGATGAAGGCAAAGGGAGGAAGCCCATGGAAGGGGAACACTACTGGGATATGGGAGGAAATCACTCGAGGTGGGAGACGTGGGGACAGGTAAGACCATCACTTACACTGCTGCTAAGTAAGCATGGGCCGGGATGCCAGTGAGACCAGGGAAAGCCTTTTCTCCCTCCTCTCTACACATATCAGGTAGAGTTGTGGGGCTGAACATGTGTAGGGATGTTCTGTTTCACATTCAAGCTTTGGGGAGCCAGCCTCCTCTGAGGCTCAGTTACTTTGGAATCTTTACCTTGGAGGAGCCTAGAGAGAAAAAGAGGACACAGGTGGCACCTGGGTGGGGCTGGACTGGTGCCGGGCCAGGAGGCTGTGAACCGTGTGTTCTTTAAGGAATACAGAATTTCTGCTGTGTGACAAACCAGCATATTTCAATATGTGCCTAGGTGTCAACTACAGGCATGTCAGGGGTCACTTATCTCTGCCTAATATCTCCCTACGCAGGCATGCACAGATACCATCTCACTCAGCTCTTGGTGTAGCAATGAGTTGTTCTAAACACAGCTGCTTTAAGGGTGTGCTAGAAGCGCTGGTACTTACAGCATCTGTGAGGAATCTTTACAAAGCAAACTTTGGAAGGAGGCAGCTGAGCAGTTTTGCTATGGAATAGCCACTATATTTATTGTCTGCACTTGGAATTTTGGTGCAGTATTTTGGGAGCAGCATGAGGTGCTGATTCCAAACCCCATCAGGTGTGACATCCCCGACCTATGCACACCTTACCAGTGCTGTGTTTGTGAGCACTCTTGACTCTCCCACCCCAGTGACTCACCTTCCATCCAAGGCCAGAACCTCAGGTCTTTATCTTAATCCCAGAGGGCACACTGGAGCACGGGGCCAGACAATGGTGTCTGTCTGTCCTCAGGCAGTGGAGTACACACTTTGGCCTTCTCCACCCTTACCTATTTGACAGAACTAATGGAGGCGGGGACGTCTGTGCATCATAAGCACAGTGGTCAAGACAGGTCAGATCTAATAGGAGGGATGTTTGTCCTCTCAGGTCCAGGTGAGGCATAGTAGACAGGATTTGGTTTTGTGTCAGCCTTTTGGCAGAAGCTGCCTGGACCACTGTGTGGGGTGTTTTCAGGGTACCTCAGCTGACCAGTCTCATGGAGGTAGGTGTTGAGAGGGCACCCAAGACTCCATATACCTGTGATAACCATTCAGACCCAGATTCATATTTTTTTTGTCTGCATCTCATAGCAGCCCCTATTATGACTTTTCTGTTCAAAGCTGGGGTTTTGGGTGGCCCTGCCTAGATCCAAAGTGACTGAGTGTTGAAGTTTGGTCTATTGCTATGTATTGTGATGCTAAATACTGGCCTCCAAGACCTGGTGGCCCCCAGCGACCATAGAATCTGCACACACACAAAATAATGCTATGTAACTTTGCTCCTTAATTTAAAACTATTGATTGAATAACAATGCCTACAGCCTATAGCTGGACAAAAGAGAGGTAGGCAGAGTTTTGGTTCCTGGGCTTGGAGTCTGGGGCAGGACCGAGAGGGGGAAGGGAGAGAAAGAAGACAGAGAGACAGGAAGATGCCATAGGGTAGGTGAATCATGAAAACATGGCCATGAAGGCTGGCCAATCGAAGTAAGAGCAGCCCAGGTGGAACATGGCAAGTTATATCTCAGGGTTATTGACAGGGAAGTAGACATAATAGCACAGACGGTAGATATCTGCCCAGCATCAGTGCCGATTAAGGCTTATTATAAATATAAAAGTTGTGTGCCTTTTATCGAGAACTGAATGATCAAAGGCGGGGTAGAAATCCCAGTTTTTCAGATTAAAGCATGTCGGTTCGTCTTGTGCTGCTCAGGCCAGGGAACATCTGGTGGGTCTATTCTTCTGGACACTTGACTGACTTCTACCTTGAAGGGGTGAGTGGCTGTCCAAAGGAACTGTTTCTTGTGGCTGAGATCAGCAAGACCATGAAGCCTGCTCAGGCTCCAGCATCCTCAGGGAGGAGATTAGGATGGGTCTCGGGAGAGCTGGGAAGGAGATTTGGGAAGACAGATTTTGGTCTTATCAGGAAGGGGGGGGGTTTGAAGATGTAAATCAAGTTAAGATGTGCTCATTAGAGTGGTCCTTAATGATGCTGTCTTCACAAAAAGGCCAGGGAAACTCAGGAGAACAGCAGTGACAGCAGAAGCAGAATTGGAATGATACTGACATAGGCCAGGCAATACCCAGTGCCTCCAGCAAGGAGTGAGCCAGTCCCTGTTGACACGCATCAGTCAGCTTCCAGAACAGGGAGTGGGGAGGTCCGTTCTGCTGTGTTAAGCCTCAGCTTGCCGTGCTTCGTAGTGGTGGCCCCAGGAAGCTGATACATCCAGTTTCTCAACACCAACCCATCACTGATATATACCCAGAGGTACGGCTGTTGTGTATAGGATGCTTTGAGAATCTGAATAGCCATAGGAAAAAGAAACAAAGAGCCATCTTATAGGGAAGTTCCCAATCCAGTCTGTCTGTGAAGCACCACTGAGAAAGAAGTAGGCTGGCAGTGGACATGACCAACGCAGCTATCCTAGTTTGGTTTCAGTTCCTGGGACAAAACACTGACCAGAAGCAACTTGGGGAGGGAAGGGTTCATTTCAGTTTACAGATTACAGTGCATCAATGTGGGGAAGTCAGGGAAGGAACTCACAGCAGGAACCTGGAGGCAGGAAGTGAAGCACAGGCCATGAAAGAATGCTGCTTACTGGCTTGCTCCCCTTGACTTGTTCAGCCTTATACAACCCAGGACCACCTGTCCAGGAGTGATACTACCCGTAATGGTCTGGACCCTCCCACATTAATGATCAATAACAAAACATGTCTACAGGCTAGTCTGACAGATGAATTTCTCAATTAAGGCTTCTTCTTCCCAGATGACTCTAGCTTATGTCATATTGACAAAGACCTAACCAACACAGATGGCCAGAGAAATGTCAGCAGGGACCAAAGAAAAGAAAGGAGGGTGTGAGGCCTGTAAATCTGCAGATTTAAGACTCTGAAGGGCTGGGCATGGGCACACATCTGTGGTCTGCGCTTAAGAGGTGAAGGCAAGAACATCAGAAATTCAAGGACAGACTCAGCTCCAACACACGTTGCAAAGCAAGCCTGGGCTACATATGACCCTTTCTTCAAACAAGTGGGCAAATAAACAAACATACTAGACTAGGGGAGGAAGAAAAGTCTGAAATAAAAGGCAGCTTCAAGACAGGGAGATGAGAATGGGAGATAAAGGCTTGGTTGGCCATTGTACGCATCAGCCCCCAATAGAGATCGTGTAGTCTATTGGTCAGTGGTTTCCATAGGCAGCATCGTGTAACCAGGAAGGCTGATGGGCTATCAAGGACTCTCAGCTCTACCTCTGCAGCAGCTGAGTATAGGAGAGGTCTCCATCCAGGAGAATCATGGGAACTGACTCTTTGAGAAACAACCCCATTGCTAGAATTACTCAGAAGACAAGAGTGGTAGATTTCGAGACCCAGGAATCTGTGTTGTCGGTGACAGCACCTACAGCCTCGTCAGACATATGGTACCAGGAATCTGTGTTGTAGGTGACAGAACCTTTGACCACGTCGGACATGTGGTACCAGTGAGCTGTGTTGTTTTAACCTGGGGTGGTTGAGTTCCCAGGCTCCAGAATGGAGCCAAAGGGAGAGCCTGGTCACCTTGTATGACAAGAGAGGTGCTTGTAGCTCACTGGGAGTCAGATGGGACTGTTCCATCAAGGGGGACACTTTCTTAGGGACAAGCAGTAAGCAGGGGACAAAATCCAGGAGAGTGAGTCATGTTGTTCATGATAACTTTAAAATGAAGACAGATAGGTGGAGTCCGTGTGTCCACAGTGGGTGTCTGTCCCATGGTGCTAACAACGTCGAGTTTCTCTCTGAAACAAGCCAGGAGTTAGTGGGTGTGGTTATTGAAAGACCAAGTCAGCTAAAACCAAGTCAGCTAAAAGCAGCAGATGCTTTATGCTAACTGAGTTTGCTGGGTGACAGAGGGTGCGAGCGTTCAGGATGAGAATCATACATTAGGGTCATGAAGGTGGCAGAACACAGCAGGACAGGCCGAGCATCATCGTGCCGAAGCTACTCAACATGGCACTGACATTGTGTCAACAGTGGTTTGTTGCCAAACTAACAAAAACATCTCCTCAAACAAAAAGATGTATATATCTATCTATATAAACCCCCCTCTTTCAAAGGACCCCATGTCAGTCCCAAGCACCCACATAAGGTGGCTCACAAACACCTGTGACTCTAGTTCCTGGGGATGCAACTCTCTCTGGTCTCTGCATACACATGTACACATGCACACATAGACAGGACCATGTTTCTGTCACCTCAGGATGCTGACAGTGGGAAACAAGGGCCTGTTCCTGTAGGAGAATCACAAGTTCAAGTCCAGCTTGGCAACTCAGTGAGATGCTGTCTCAAAGAAAAGGTAAGAAAACATTCTAGGGCTATAACTCAGACACTGAGTAGCTGCTGTACTGAATGTACAGGGCCCTAAAAATGTGATGCCCAGTAGTACAGGAATGGCTCATTTTCCATAAAATATCAGGTCTTCAGCATGTTATGTTATGACTAAAACTGATAGAATGTATACAGTAGTGTCACAGAGAATATAACATGTCAGAATGAACATATTTTGGAAACAGTATACACATATAGGTAAGGCTGAGACCAAGCTAGGTCAAGGCGTTTTGTTTTATATAGGTAGATGAATTTTTATACATATATTACTTATGATTTTATTAATAAATATATTTAAATACACACAGCAAATAATAGTAATCTCTCCATATCCCTTGCTAAGGATCACTCTTCATTTTCTATTTAGTTATTGGGTTATAGGAAATCCAGTTCTGGGACAGAATAATATAAGCTACCTCTGCTGTGAGTTTTCTTTTATGACATTTGTTTTTTATTTTCTGAATGGTGTGTGTATGTCTGTGTGTGTGTGTGTGCATGTATTGCTGTTCAAGGAAAACGTGTAGGAGTTGGTCCTCTCCTTCGACTGTTGTGGATCCTGGGAATCAAACTCAGGTTGTCAGGCGTGGCAGCAAGCACCTTCACCTACGAGCCATCTAGGGGGGCCTTACGTCATTTCTTACCCTCATTGTTAGGATCTTTTCCGACTTTAATTTAAAAGTAGTGGGTGAGTATATTTGTCTCTTCAAGGAAGCCTTCACTGTCTTAACAGTTACACTTGCTCCCTGTATCTATCTCTTCAATGTTATCGCAAGAACTATACTTTTTAATCTTCTAAATCATTCTCTATTATACCCACATCCCCGAGCAACGCCAAAGCCACTGGACTTTGCCTGAAGGGAGAGTTACTTAAGAGCGAACTGAAGAGCTCAGAGTATTGTGCATGGTGGATCCAGCCCCGATTAGAACGGTCAGTTGTTCACCCGATTTGTGCCTTTGTGGGATCCTCTTATAAAAGGCAAAACCCTCTCTAAAGCGAAGGGAAGAGTCCCCAGGCGCACATGGGAAGAGCAGCTATTTCGGTCCTTAGGTTCTAGTTTACACACCCAGAGCCTGGAAGCCTCGTTCTCAGAATTCACGCTGTCATCAAGAGGACTCAACATAAACATGGCTGGCCCAAAGCTTCACTGTGACTGTGAGCAGCTGCAACTGCCTGCCAAGCGCTGGTCTCCTCCTGGGTGTGGAATGACTGCTTCTGCTCTTTTTTCTCCTGGGGTAGGCTCCACCCTTCCGACTAACTCTCTGTTCCTATACTTCCCGCCCTGGACCTGCCTTCACAGCTGTGGACGAGTTGTCTGCTTTTACACACGCCATGGGAATCTTCAGTTTGCTTCTATGAAGTCAGTGGCTATCTGCATGATGTCCCCTGTTGGAACATAAGCTCTCCATGTTTCTCCATGATCTCCTTGGATCTTGGCGTTGATGTGGTATCTAGACTAAAGCCCCTTAGGAGGTCTTTTTTGTTTAAATTTTTTGAATTAGATATTTTCTTCATTTACATTTCAAATGCTATCCCGAAAGTCCCCTATACCCTCCCCCGCCCTGTTCTCCTACCCACTCACTCCCACTTCTTGCCCATGGTATTCCCTTGTACTGGGGCATATAAAGTTTGCAAGACCAAGGGGCCTCTCTTCCCAATGATGGCCGACTAGGCCATCTTCTGCTACATATGCAGCTAGAGACACAAGTTCTGGGGGTACTGGTTAGTTCATATGGTTGTTCCACCTATAGGGTTGCAGACCCTTTCAGCTCTTGAGTACTTTCTCTTGCTCCTCCACTGGGGGCCCTGTGTTCCATCCTATAGATGACTGTGAGCATCCACTTCTGTATTTGCCAGGCACTGGCATCGCCTCACAAGAGACAGCTATATCAGGGTCCTTTCAGCAAAATCTTGCTGGCATATGCAATAGTGTCTGCATTTGGTGGCTGATTATGGGATGGAACCCTGGGTGGGGCAGTCTCTGGATGGTCCATCCTTTCGTCCTAGCTCCAAACTTTGTCTCTGTAACTCCTTCCATGGGTACTTTATTTCCTATTCTAGGAAGGAATGAAGTATCCATGCGTTGATCTTCCTTCTTCTTGATTTTCTTGTGTTTTGCAAATTGTATCTTGAATATTCTAAGTTTCTGGCTAATATCCACTTACCAGTGAGTGCATATCAAGTGAGTTCTTTTGTGATTGGGTTACCTCACTCAGGATGATATCCTCCAGATGCATCCATTTGCCTAAGAATTTAATAAATTCATTGTTTTTAATAGCTGAGTAGTACTCCATTGTGTAAATGTATCACATTTTCTGTATCCATTCCTCTATTGAGGGATATCTGGGTTCTTTCCAGCTTCTGGCTATTATAAATAGGGCTGCTATAAACATAGTGGAGCATGTGTTCTTATTACCAGTTGGAACATCTTTTGGGTATATGCCCAGGAGTGGTATTGCTGGGTCCTCAGGTAGTACTATGTCCAATTTTCTGAGGAACCGCTAGACTGATTTCCAGAGTGGTTGTACAAGCTTTCAATCCCACCAGCAATGGAGGAGTATTCCTCTTTCTCCACATCCTCACCAGCATCTGCTGTCACCTGAATTTTTGATCCTAGCCATTCTGACTGGTGTGAGGTGGAATCGCAGGGTTGTTTTGATTTGCATTTCCCTGATGATTAAGGATGTTGAACAGTTTTTCAAGTGCTTCTCAGCCCTTCGGTATTCCTTAGTTGAGAATTCTTTGTTTAGCTCTGTACCCCATTTTTAATGGGGTTCTTTGAATTTCTGGAGTTCAGCTTCTTGAGCTCTTTGTATATATTGGATATTAGTCCCCCTTAGGAGATCTTCAGGGTGTCCTAGAGAAAGATATTAGGGAAGTGGTTCTCGACTTATGGGCTATGGGCTGTGATCCCACTAGGGTCACACATCAGGAATCCTGCTATGAGATATTTACATTATCATTCATAACAGTAGCTAAATTACAATTATGAAGTAGCAATGAAGTAATGTTATGGTTGAGGAGTCACCACAGTATGAGGAACTGTATTAAAGGGTCACAGCAATAGGAAGGTTGAGAGCCACTAATGTAGAGGATCTGAAAATTCCTTGAAATTGTACAATGTGGTGTGTGCCCTGTTGCCTACCAGCAGGGGTATCATTCTTTGGTGTCTTTCGTCCTGATGACAGCTGCCCTCCAGGGAGTACATCAACATGGAGGGCTTTTTGCTTTGTAGTGCTTTTTGACAGGCAGACCCACAAGAGCCAAAGGGAAGCTTATCAGGAACCTGTGGGAATGAGTATCCTCATTAAGAAGGTGACCTGTGGGCTTAAATTCTCTTCTTTGTCAGACACCACCCTTACACTGATGCCCAGTGTGGACAAAACCCTTGCAGAGCACACAGAGGGTAGACCAAGAAGCAGGAAGGTACCCAGACCTTTCTCTTCATGGGTCACCATGGTTACTGGCCAGTGACCATTCACTTTAACCTATGGGATACAGATGTCTGATTCCTTAAGCACTGTAGTGTTCTTGAGGCGAGCACCAGAGAGTTATCTCTACATGACTCTCACTCCAAAGATTACAGATGTCTGTGGGTGTTGTTAGATGTTGGTTGATTGATGGATGGACACACAAAGAATCCATGTGCAAGACCTCTAGATCAAGTGTCCAGGCAGAGAAGGCCTGCCAGGGCTCTGGTGGGCGTTGCCGAATTGGGGTATGTGTTGTGCCCACTGCTCAGCCTCCGCCAGGAATAGGAAGGAGGCATGGATGCCCGAGTATATGGGCCTTGGGATGTTATACTGAGAACCCAGCTGTCCCTTGACTAGGTGTCTGTGGACTCATTGTTGAGGGACAGAGAGATCCTGCCCTCCTTAGCAAGAATATGAGGGCGAGTGGGCTTTGTTGACAGACATGCCAACACTGGGTGACTTATAGTTTTGAGACAGGGTCTGAAACTACGTCCATGCTTAGGTTAGAAATCACCTGGTGATCATTGAGGCATCTGTGGCTAGTGAGGCACAGACATACTTACTCCAGTTACTTATTCTTCCTACATCTGCCTTCCAATCAGGAAGCTCATCGCACACACGCGCGCGCACGCACACACAGAGCAGAAGCTGTTCCCTTGGGCACACACCCCTTGAGAAAGGCTCAGCTCCTTTTGATACAGGCTGTTCAAATACCACCCTCTGAGGCAGGGAGACCCCGGAGATCTTGGGAAAGGCCTTCCCATCCACGGGTGGACAAGCTCTTCCTTGGACAGTACAGGCAAATATCTATCATAGGCAATACGAAGGAGTGTGGCGTGCATGCGGTGTGGTGCAGGCTCAGATCCAGCTATGGAGTTTTTAGAATTGGCTGTGTACTCTGCGTGTTGGGGGCAGTGGGTATGGCTGGTCTTCTCCCCTTTGTGATTGGATGGTCTTGATGAAGGTCACATCCAGACTCCAGGATGCTCAGCTTGTCTGGAAGGCTGCAGTTCAAGCACAAGGAATAGGAAAAGGTCCACCGGTAAAGAACTCGGGACTGTAAAACTGGAGGCCCAGTCTGCTAGGAGTCAGGCCGCTCCGTGTGAAAGAGAACTCTAGATAAGGTTAACTGGCTTGAGAGAGAGCCTATGGCCTACCTGTTTCCAGTGACCATAAGCCTCATTTTTCCTGAGCTGGTGCTAGTTCGTAATCTGTGGCCTCTATTTTGTGGTCTGAGGGTTAGCTGTGCCTTTGTCTCTGGACCCTCTGGAGCCTGCAGGCTCTCCTGGGGCAGCTGTGTGCCCAGATCCAGTGGCTGGGGCCAGGGTGGAAGTCAGCTGACTGACCAGCTTGAAGCGAAGCAGAAGGCACTTTTGACTCACTGGATGTGGTTGAAGGACATGACCTTCCTGTGGGTCTTTCTTTTGGGAAAGGAAGTCTTTGGAAGTTTGTAGCAACTGAATAAATCTTGTCCCTTTGATAAGCGGGGCTCCCCGTTTGGAGGGCCGTGGAGAAAGCGCCACACTTCCTCCCATTGTTTCGGCTGATTGAGTTCCAGAGTGTGTCACTTGATAACTCATTCCTGGGGAGCTGTGGCAGAGTGAAGGCCCAGGCCGGAGCTGGAGCACTTCAGCCTGCAGGCCCACACGCCTGAGTCCAGCGCAGGCCTGCGGCTGCCTGGTTATTCTTGGACGTTATTTTGATCCGCTGGCCTTGCTCGGGTTCAGGTTTCCGAGAGCCCAGCCCCAGGGTTGGAGAAGCTGAGAATGAAGCAGTCCATTGTAATAATAGACTTCTGCTTGCTGAGGAGGAGATGCTCCGAGGGTTTTGGAGGCCCCTGCGAGCTCCATGACGCCCCCCCACCATGTGACCTGTGGCACCCTACAGCATGTGCCTCATCCCTGTATCAGCCACATGGGATGTGGTCAGGCTGGAGCCAAGCTGCCGTGATTGTGGGACGGACTCCATCAGCCAGAAAACCTGGCAGCTCCAGGGAGCAGAAGTGACTCAGGGAGACTGACAGCAGAGAGGGAGGAAAGGCTCCCCAGAGCCCTGGCACAGTGAAGGATGCTCTCCTTACTGAACAGCTGAGAGCGAAGAGGCTCCAACCCGGGAAGCTGCAGTTCCTGGGTGGGGACAACTGCTCTGTACTTCCAGATACTCACCCAAGCAAGCCTCACTTTTTTTTAAAGCAATTCTTTTCTTTCTTTTTTCCCTTCCCTTCTCCCTCTTGCTCCACGCCTCACCCCCCCCCCCCCCCCGCGCCCCTAGCTTGCTCCAGGTTTGCTCTCTCTGGTCCCCAAGCCTAACTTTTAACTTTAAAGTCTGAATAAATTTTTGTTGTTGTTGTTAGAGTCATCATTTTTACTAGGTGGCATAAGTGACCCTAGCCTGGTGGCCCAAATGGCAGAAATATACTGCCTTGCCATCGGTTTTTTGGAAGTTGGTGGTCTGAGGCCATCCATGGTTGTCAGGATGACTTGTTTCTAGTCTGAGTGCGGGAATGTGCCACTGTGGACCAGCGACCAGTTCCTGGTGGTGACTGACATCCAGCTGTTCCTCAGCATGTAGAAACACAAACGTGCCATCTCTGCCTTCACCTCACCTAAGTTTTCCTTCTTTTAAAGGGACACAGTCACAAGGGATGGTCATTATTCTCTAGTAGGACCCATCCCAACTTAGCTGACTACAGACACTCTCCGTTCTGAGCAGGTCTGTCTCAACAAGCCCACATTCCAAGGTACAAGTCCTGCGGAGACCAGTACTTTTGCATGTGGATCCCGAGGGGTAGGGGTGGGAGTTGAACCTGTGACAGATGGAGACTATCTGGATTGCAGTTATTTGGAAAATTGTGACAAGCAAAAATCAAAGGAGTAAACCTTGTTCCTGCCACTCAGGCTGCCGTGGTGAATGCCGTAGTGCACACACTTCTGGAAATGTGCCCTCAGATGGCACAGGATATAGATAATTCTGTTACCTGCTTCGCCTGATCTTTGCTTTTCAATTTTACAGATGTTTTCTTATCAATACCTCATCCCTGTTCTTTTTTTTTTTAAGATTTATTTATTTATTTTATTTATGTAAGTACACTGGAGCTGCTAGACACACCAGAAGAGGGCACCAGGTCTCATTACAGACGGTTGTGAGCCACCATGTAGTTGCTGGGAATTGAACTCAGGACGTTTGGAAGAGCAGTCAGTGCTCTTAACTGCTGAGCCATCTCTCCAGCCCATCATCTGTGTTCTTAACAATGTCTTTGTTCTAAGAAAAATGGATCCGGGACTATTCCAGGCAACTGGTCTATTTCTACAACGTGGAGACTAATTCTGGGCCAGATACACTGCCAGACACTCTCCCCTCAAATCTGTCAGTCTTGTGACATTACTTCCCTAGTTCCTGGTCTCTTGTTGTTGCCTGTGAACTGAGGCTCACAGCTAAGCTGCAAGTGCTTCAAAATTAACCTCTTTTGGATAGCCAGCATTGCCGGCACACCTAAGAGTCAGGTACCAGGATCTTTGCTTCAGCTGTATCAAGTCCTACTTACTCCTTGAGGTTCCTACCTAGCCTGGATGTGAGAGCTCACATTGGAGACGATCCCTTGCCACACTGAGGTTTTTCTGCTGCGAAAGTTTCTGACTGCTGAGGGGGAACTTGCCCTTCCTGGTGGCAGCTGGTGAGGGAGGGGAAGTAAGTAGGGTCAGCTGAGACATGCCTGGGACTGCACAGTCTCAAGACACTCAGTTCTAAGAAGTCCTACGCTTGCATTCCGAGCACTCTTGGCCTGTCGATGATGTGATGGGCACATGTGCTCTACCACCCTTAGGCCTCCAAGCTCTGGTTCCTGCGTCAGCTGCACTAGCTGTGCTTCCAGGGAAGAACAGGGCTATCTCCTCCTGTGTGTGTGTGTGTGTGTGTGTGTGTGTGCGTGCATGTGTGTTGCACACATAGAGACCAGAGGCTCACATCAGGTGTCTTTCTCAATCCCTCTCACTGATGTTGGAGTCCACTGATTTAGGTACACAACGGTCCCCAGAGCTCCTCCCGTCTCTGTCCTGCTGTGGTTTCAGAAGTTTGCTGTTGCTCTCGGTTTCCCTAGAGTTGCTGGGTTATCTGGCTCCTGTGCTTATGTGGCACATTAATGACAGAATTGTTGATTTTTAAAAACCACATGTGTGTTCTTATATAACTCATCCGTCAAGCTTCAGAATGCTCCCACACTCCCCTTCCCAGCTAATCGCTGCCCATCCACAGTTCCCAGATAGACCAGAACTTTTTTCTTTGCTTTCTTTCTTCTCTCTCCCCTTCTTCCCCTCTCTTCCTTCATTTCTTCATTTCATCTCTTTAGACAGAGCCTCATTACAGAAGCCAGGTTGTCCTCAAACATCTGATTCTCCTGCCTCTGCCTCCCACGTGTTAGAACCACCGCCCTGGCCTCCTGCATCTTCTTTCTCCACATAGATTCTGTCTCTCCTGGAACCTAGTGTGGTTGGAACGAGCTGCATGCTCTCTCCTGCTCAGTTTTGGGGTCCATCTAGGGTGAGCCCTGCAGTCATCCCCACAGGCTTCTGGGACAGTCTTGTCCACTGGGTGGGTGAAGCTGTTTTGAGATGTGTCTGCAGTGGGGATGGGGGAAGGGCAGCACAGTCTGTCTGTCTAGTGAACTGGCCTTACAGTTGGTGGGAGGAGACAGAGCTTTGAGTGGCTGTGATTAAGAGTGGGGAGAGCTTTGTACTGACACCATCTTAGCTCAGACAGTTTGCAAGTGATCAGTACAGAACCAGGAAGGGCTGCACAGCAGCCCACGGTCTGGCTCTACATAGCCCAGCACCTACGCTCCTGGGCCTGCCCTGGTGGCGACTGAGAATCAAAGAAATCCCATACTGTTTTCCTCATAGTGGTATTTGTGCTTCTCAGGCCTACTTGTCCTGCCCAGTCCCACTGACATGTCCCTTCTTTTACAGCCACTCATCTTGATGGGATGGACGGTCTATTTTCTGTGGAGCTATAAGATAAGGAACTTTACAGGGCATCTTCGGTATATGCCAAAGAGAAGGAAAGAAAGAGAAGAGAGTGCGTGGAGTACAAATGGCCAGAGAAATTAGCGGCTGCGGAGGGGCCTTGGCCCTGGTTGCCAGCGTCTCCCCCCTCCTCCAGGGTGCATAAGAAACTGAGGCCTCTGTCTTCCACTCTCCCATGCTAGCCTAAATGCAGTGTTGAAGCCCACCCTGTCAGGAACATGATTCCTGAGTGGAACTGTGTTATGAGCACAGGAAGGGGTCTTCTTTGGAACCTCCTTGTGCCAGGTCTGTGTCACACGGTCTATGCCTGTGCCTGAAAGTTGCCTTCGGCTACGTGTCTCACTTCCAGTTACTCAACTTGCTTCTTTAGTATGATGGACAGTCACAGGACCAGTCCCAAATTTGAAACTGGCTTCCCGTGTGTGTGTGTGTGTGTGTGTGTGTGTGTGTGTGTAAGAGAGAGAGAGAGAGAGAGAGAGAGAGAGAGAGAGAGAGAGAGAGAGAGAGAGAGAGAGAGAGAGGATACGAAACACAAGGAGAAGGAAGCGATGAGTAAGAGGGCCCAGTGTGATTTCTGCTTGAGAGGTCGCCAGGGACAGAGCCTGGGTACTGGGATGCGGAGATCAGGCCAGCAAGGATTAGAGGAAGAAAAGTCTCATGGAGGAGAAGGTCCAGGAAGACAAAGGCAAGCCCCTGTGTGACTGCCATGGCAAGCATCCTTCCAGCTGAGAGGGGCTGTGGGAAAGCCCTGGCGGCCCGGCCCCTGTCAGTTCTGGTAAAAGCAGCTCTTGGCAGTGGTGCCCCAGGGACTCCAGGAGGGCTGTGGGCTGGCACACATTGCTCCTTACCCTGGCCACACTTGGGGACTGTGAGTTCCCAGGCCCTAGCAAACAACCTTGGGCAGAGTCCCACTTCCTCTCTGAGAAAAGCTTTGGCGAAGGAAGTAGGGAGGGACAGTGCATCTCTAAGGGATGGACTCCCTCAAGAGTGCCCCAGATTAAGGTCATTCTGGCTGTTTGCTACCTTCTAAGGGCCCTCAGAGGGAAACAGGAAAGAAATGACCATTATTCTCCAGGCTCTTGCTAACATGGGTTTGATGACAGAATTCTATCGTTTGGAGGGGCCTTGCAGAAGCGATAACCCCAATACTTCATTTTACAAAAGAGAAACAGAGCTTAAGGCACTTGGCCCAGGTCTCCTGGCTGCATGGTGTCTAAATTCTAGCTCAGGATGAGTCCTCCAAGCCCACAGGAGAAAAGGACCCAGGGAAAGGATCCAGGGAAACGATCCAGGGAAACCCAGAACCGAGAGCTCTCTTGGGGACTTATTAGTTAAGAGCACATGCTCTTGAAAAGAATTGAGGTTCAAACACCTATATGGTGGCTCAGAATGATCTATAACTCCAGTCCCAGTGGGTTCAGTGCCTTCTTCTGACCTCTGCAGGCATCAGGCACATACATGTACACAGACATACATGCAAACGAAGTATGCATACTTATGAAATAAAATAACTATAAAAATAAACTTTAAAAAAATAAAGAGTGTTCTCTTGGTCTGAACCCCATGAAGCAAGGGCTGCCAAGGTCAGTTTTGGGGTGGTAGGGAGAGGCAAAGTCATTGTGACACCCGGCATCAAGAAGCGATAAATGAGTGAGACAAGGGGTATGCTAATGACCTTATCCTGATCCATTCTGAGCTGTCACAGGACTGCTGTGTATCATTTGTGTGTGTGTGTGTGTGAGAGAGAGAGAGAGAGAGAGAGTGTGTAAAGATACAAAGAGATACAGAGAAGGAATGCAGGATGCTTTGAGCAGTGCGGGAGGGCATGACATCCTTTGTCACGTTCTGGCCAAGCATACTGTAACCTAACTACAACTCATAGCCTAGCCATTTCTTGCAGCAGAGACTGTCCTGTGCAGACTCACAGCCTGTCAGGGAATTAAGGGATTTTGAGGGTCTGTTAACTAACTTCTTGTCCAGAGTGGAACTCCTGAGACCCTGTGACTTTTCTAGAAGCTTCCGAAGAGAGAGAAGCCTCTGCCACCTGGGTTGCCATTCAGCCTGGGGGCTGGGCATAAGTGTTGCCCTGAATCTTGAATGTTTATCAAACCCCGTGGCTCCTTGTGGGATGTCATTCTGAGGAGTGTGCAGAGCTGGGTCCCGCATCCATTGACTTCTCTGGAAGTGCTGAGGCCCTGGGCCTGGTGGTAGGACAGGGCCTGGGAGCTGCCAGGGTAGGCTTCACTGGTATCGAGGTTCACCAGGCACATGTCCTTGAACAAATGGTTTCATTTCTGTGAACATCCCCTCAGCTATAAAAAAAAAGTGAGGCCCCCTCCCAGGGGTGTGAAAATACTCACAAGTGTCCCTAAGTGCCTGGAGCTTCTTGTTTGACCCACTGTTACCTTACCCAGCCTTTACTCCTGTACCCTGAGGCTCTTCTTGACCCACTTCATGGATCTTCTCTCAACCTCCAGGCAGCCACATGGGCAGGATGCTTCTAGTGTTTTATCTGAGCAGGAAAAACTAGGAGAGGATGAACCAGAGCCTGGTCCTGGGCAGTTGGAGCAGTGACTCTTGGCACTGGGTAAGAAGGCTGGATCTGCCAGCTGGTGTGGACCAGCCAGCATGAACCAGCCAGCTGTCCCACCATTCTCCTACCTGGTGGCCACGACCCCTGAACAAGTATATCTGGTAGAGAAGGCACTGGCAGGCCTGCCTGTGGTGGCCTTCTTGCCACAGTCCTCCATGCTGTGGACAGATAGCACGCTCAAGGCCCTTGGGCACAGCCAGCAATGTTAGCTAGCAGATGCTCCCCAAGGGTCTGAAGGTGGAGCTGGGGAGATGGCTCAGTGGGTGTGGGATTTGCGAGTGTGAGAGCCCGAGTTCAGGCCAGATAAAAGGATGACTGTAAAGGGGATGTAAACATGGCTGCTTGTGAACCAGAGGAGGCCGTGCCTCTCTGGAGGTGAACCGAGCCTGACAGTCTCACCAATAAAACGCCGAGGAGCAAACTGTAAAGCGACAGAGGCTGTGTTTGCTAGGGCTAAAAATAGACATTCCCTGGTGTTCTGTAGTAACACCCGAATCACTTCACGGCTGTGTAATGTGGGAAAAAGAAGATCTATTTCATGCCTTGGTCTTCTCAGCCGTAAACAAACAGGGCTTGCTGTCCGTGGTCAGCATCCTAACAAACTGTGGGAAAGATCTCAGCACGGCAGCCTGTCAGCCATTCGAACCCGCCCATGGCCATTTTGATGGCAATGCGTTCTAAGATGAGTCTGAAATTTCAGAGAGAGAATCATATTTCTGTTGTTGTTTGTGCTTATATTACCTTTTACATACCTGTGATTCTATTCTGCCATGCGTTCTGAACATTGTCTACTGAGAGAACACGTAAGGCGGGATTTAAATGACTCTGAGAACGCTGTGGTCTTACTGCTTTCTTTGCACTTGCATGGGCAATCAGGGGTGGGGGAGGGCTGGAATCGTGTTATTGTCCAGAAGGGCTACAGTGTAAAGCCCGGCTTTGACCTGACCCTCACCAAGTGGTTTGCGCATCATCTCATACCTGGCTCCAAGACATTGTTTTCTTTTGGGTTTTAGCCCTAATTCCAACGCTGCTTTGGAGTGTCTGCACATCCGCTGTACACCGTCCCTTTAGCTATAACCCACAAGCAATCAGCAATCCTCCCCTACCCGGAGACCTTTGCACTTGTTTTATGTCCCTGATGTGAATAGGTTCTTGGACTCAAATTTTAAGAGCAATACTGTGCCGTTTGCTTAGTGTGCTCAGAATCCCCCATTTGCCTCGTCTCTTCTTGTGTATGTGTTAGGTTACCCTCGGGAGCCCAACCACAGCTAGAGGAACAGGAAGCCTTCTGAGGCACACAGCCTCCATGAGCTATGTGGTAGTTTCTATGGCTGCCCGGGAAGCCTACTGCAGTCAATCCGCTTGAATTTCTCTGTAGATTCCATGGATATTTTATAGGGAGAAGCTTAGCCCAAGTGGGGCTCCTTAACTTCGCTTGTGAGACTCTGTGGTATATGCTACGTAGGTGGCCTTGGTAGTACAGGGGAGACTAGTCACAATTTCAGCGCATCTAAAAGCCTTGTTCTGTGTTTCTCCAATGAAGTATGTTCGTCTGTTTGGTTGTTAAACTAGGAATGGAGGGGAAAATCCCTTTAGCAGGCTGTAGTCTCTCTCTCTCTCTCTCTCTCTCTCTCTCTCTCTCTCTCTCTCTCTCTCTCACACACACACACACACACACACACACACACACACACTTGGAATGCTTTCCAGTGGGCTCTTTCTAAACTGAAAACATTCTTTTAATGTGGAGAATTCCTAGGAAGGCTATGAAAACCCTGGTCTTGTGACATAGCATCCCTCTGGAATGGCGCCTACTGAAAGGTTATTAAATTTTTACCTTTTCATCAATAAAGTTCTTTATGGGACATTTTTTTTCCTGGCTGCATTTTAATGCAATGTCCCCTGCCCCAGATGCACGAGGGAGGAGACAGAAAGGCCATTTAAAAATCTGGTCTTAGAATGGCCCTATTATGCATCTCACTGAATCTGGTGCCACGTGGGCTCTGCTCTGTGCGGATACAGTTTTAGCTGTTGATTGCTTTCACTAACCCAGAGAGAGACTGTAGCCTGTAGTATGGGGAGGGACACAAAGATCTCTCCCTCCCACCCTCAGGGAGGGTGAATGTCTGCTGAGCAGAGCCCCACCAGCTCTTCTTTGAGCTGATCTGAAATCCTTGTATTTTGAATATTTTCTAGAAATTTCCCTTTCTGGATTTAAGGACCTGATTCTCCTTTTTTAAAGTTTCAAGTATAAAGGTGCCAGTAACAGTGAATATTTGGGAATACTTGTAGATCCTTCTTTTGTCTTGATGATGCTTGCAGCCAAGATGACTGGGTTTTGTCGTTGGCCTCGGTACTGCCTAGTTTAAATCATGTTTTTCTTCACCCTCTGGACTGAGGACAGCACCGTTACTTTCCACAAAAGGGATATTGATGGTGTTCTTGTGTTCCCAAAGCTCACTTCATATTGGAGCCTGTGCTTAGTGGAGCCCACAGGAGTATCCAGGCCAGCTCAGAGCATCAAGGAGAACCTGGCTTGAAGGTCACCGAACTTCAGTTTGCCAGGACTTTCTAAAGAGCTGGGGGTTGACATCTTGGTAAAAGCCTGGGCTTGGGACAGTGGCCCACAAACCCCAGGGTGCATCACAGTTATATGGAAGATTGACAGGCCCTGTATCAAGGCTGAGACTCAGAAGTCCCAGCCAGGGCCTAAGGATCTGCAGTCCACCCAAGCTCCCAGGTGTTCGTGCCTCGGCTGGAACTGGGGAGCACACTTTGACTGGGAACTGCTAGTGTAGTGTCTGCTGGGGCAACTCTCATTGTCAAAGGTGTTAGGACAGGAGCGCCTTCTGTTTGCTTGCTATGGGGATATGGGTTGAAATAGTTGAGTCTGTTTTCCCTAAGAGGAGCCTGTGTGTGTGTGATTGTGTCCTGGTTGCAGCAGGCTTCTTACAGAGGAATCTGTACAGTTCCACAGAGGCAAGGTGGGGTTTAGAGTCAACATCCAGCCAGACCTGGAAGGAGACAGACACCCATCTGCGTGATGTTTATGTCCCACACAGGGAAGACTGTTTCTTCCTTGAAGGTCCCGGTGGGCCTGAGAGTATGTGTGCGTGTGTGTAACTTTAGAGATTAGAATGCTTCTCTTTGGCAGAGTAATGCCATACCTCTGCATGGCAGAACTGCCAGGTTGTCCTTGCTGGTCTCTTCTTAGAGACCCTGCTATAGTTTGATGAGTCTCCATCCTTCAGCACAGCAGCATCTATGAGATAGGTGATTTCACAGAGTGACAAATGTCCTCTGAGTCATAAGGGCAGGGTGAAGTGACCCTATGTGGCACAGAGACAACGGACTTTCTCTGTTGTTTCGGAAGCACCTTTAGTCATTTGTCCAACAAATGCCATGTGAAGAATGAGCATGCTCTGTGTAGGTGTGCAAGTGAATAACCATGGAGACAGGAAGCCATGCCAGATGCTTCTCATGGCCATGGCCAGACGCTTCTCGCTGCTTTGTAGGAACAGCAGATGGGTGGGTCGAGTGAGAGCAAAGGGGCCCATGTAGGGAAGGGACATTTAGGTGAGACCAGAAAGAGGCCAGAGAAAGGCAAAGCCCACAGCTGGCCAGGGCACTTGCAATGGAGTTAGGGACCCTACTGAGCCCTTAAATCAGGGCCTTCTGCATGTGGTTGTTATGAAAACACACAAGGCATTGGTATTGACTACATTTTTGCCTAGTGACTATCATTTTTAGAGACTTTATATAATCTGCTGCAGATCAGGGGGTGCCTGTGCAGAGGACAGAGGCAACCAGGGGGTGCCTGTATGGAGGACGGAGGCAACCAGGGGATGTCTGTGCGGAGGACAGAGGCTTCACAGCCAGAAACCAAGCTCCCGAAACAAGCCTGGCCTGGTCATCGGCTCGTGTCTCTTGTTGCTTTGCTGAAGTAAGAGGGATAGCTACTACAATGCCACACACACTGAAAGAAAGCCAGTGTCCTCCTTAGGGATCTAATGCCCAGTGACAGATTTCTGTCTCTCTCTCTTTTTCTCTCTCTCTTTCCCTCTCCCCCACCTGCCTTGTGCTTGTGTGTCTGCCTCGCTCTCTGTCTCTCCATTTGTGTGCGCTGACGTGCGTGCATGCATGCATCCGTCTGTCTGTTTCAGCTGGAGAATGAAACCCCATGCCCCACATGCTAGGCCTTTCACTTTGTCTTCCTTGGAAGCTATTCAGACCATAGTCTTGGGGTCAGAGAAAGCAGGCCGTTCTCAGCTCTGTACCAGTGGAGCAGCACAGGAGTGTGTAGCTCCGTCTGCTCTTGCTTTTTTAATCTCTAGAGAACCAAGTGTTGCCTTTGGTGTTGGTTTGGTCCTTTGAAGAACTGTCTCACTGTGAAGTGACTTCCATGTCTGGGTAGGAGGTCCTGTATTGTCTGTGGGACGTTCCAATGTGTACTGCCCCGTTGGGGCAAAGTGAGTCACTCTTCATATTCTGCTTGTCTTCAGACTGAACATATGACACTAGCATGTGTGGAGGTCATCTCTGGTGTGGGTCACCATCTACAGACCAGCCCACCTGCACTTCACAGTGAAGGGTACAAGGGGCTCAGACAGGTTAAGGAATTTGCCCAGGGCAGCACAGCTAATGAGTAACAGGGCCAGGTGATCAAGGCTGATGCTTCAGTTCCAAGCCAATCCTGGGGCTCCTGGCCAGGCTTCCTGGTTGAAATCAGGTGATTTTCACACATGTGGCAGAGTGAGAGCCTGTAGGAGTCATTCCAGGCCAGTCTCTTGACCTTGGGGTCTCCTTCCAGTGCATTACCAATGCCAGGGCCGCAGCTGTGCATGTCACTGGACATATAGCTAGCTGTGCCTTCCAAATGCCATCTCTATAAGTACCTTTGTCCTCTTTTTCTACCTCATTGAGTGAGCTCCCGAAAGCAGAAGGTGGTGCCCCAGTGCCAGACTTCATGTATCTTGCCCATCTAACAGAATGAATAGTGAATTAACTCATTTGCAGAATCCGGTCTTTAATTTTGGAAACAGAAAACCTTAAATAATTAGTATTGATGATGAGGCCAGAGGGCGGGGAGCACACAGCCTCTCCCCACTTTTATGCAGAAATTGCACTTTGCTTCAGAAGCGAGACATTTGAGGTTAGGCATTTCTGGGTGGCTAAGCTCTTTCTCCAGTATGTAGCCCTCGATTCTGCTTCTTGAAGTTTTCTGGGCTGAGTTTCAGATGCTCAGAGCTCCCTGCCTGGCTTGTCTGAGCAGTCATGGTCCAAGGCTGAATGCCGTATGTTTTGTCTTTGCTTTGCTTTTTTTCCCCCCATTCTCTGCTGAATGAAAAAGTACATGTCCTTTGTCCTTTCTGGACTCGATAAAATTCCAAAATCATGTCATTGGACCCATGTTCTCATGGAACTGTGAGAGCAGTACACTTGGGAGGAAGCAGGGGTCAGGGAGACTTGCTAGGCCAACATCGGTCTTTTCCAAGGGTCACTAGGAGGCACACAACCATGTCCAGGGGACGATAAGACGCCCTGAACCAACTGCTGGGCAAAATTTTGTCAACAGCACGCCTAGCCTCGAGATGTCCTGAGCTGTGCCATCCTCACTGTGGTGGAGCCTCCAGCCAGCTCTCTCCTTAGAACTAACTGTTGCAAACCTACCATTTCACACCTTAACCCTGACTCCAGCCCCTCCCCAGACGTCTCATCTTCAGCCAGATCCAAACTGCAAAGGCCCTGAAGCCTGCATCACTAGTCGGTCAGAACCATTCATTACGGTTATAGTGTAGCTTATAATGCAGCTACAGAGTTTCCCTGCTGTAATTGGGGTTCAACAAGTTGTATGGGATGTCAGAACACAGCACCACTGGAGTGATGCTTCTCATCCATGGCAGACACCTAGTAAGCTCTTAGCACAGACTCTTCTTTTCAGCCCATGACGTGGCCCTTGGGGCAGGCAGACATAGTGCGGCAAAGGGTGAATTGCATGAGAATTATGGTTTTATTGTCTATACAACTGAAGGTTTAACTCAGACTCCTGCCTCCATCTGAGCCAGATAAAGACGCAATTCTCCTTGTGGGGAGAAGAAGAAAAGCACAGTACACTATTGTAATCTAAGAAACAGGCACTATTTATGTATCGGAAAGCCTTGCTTTCAATAGGGCTAACAGTAACAGTCTTTTGGCCCAGAAGCTACTATGTTTGCAGCTGTAGAAAGAGAGCTGTAGAAGTCACAAGTAATGAGATGCTAGGACTTTAGGGACAGACGGCTCTGATACCAAGGGAGGCTCCCTCCGGCAGCTGCCCGGTCAGTTCAGCAAGCACGACTCATAGGTAGGCACCATGTATTTGATGTTGATGAAGGCATCCTCCCCTCCGTAGCGCTCGAAGGCTTCCAGGGTCTCCTGGATCAGGTCGCCAATGTTCTCCCTCTTCTGCTGGCTGTAGTCGATGCCATCCCCGGAGTTCACTGGATCAGGCAAAGAAACCAAGAGGCAGTTATATCTGTGCACTGTTCCCAGAGTCCCACCCCACAGGCCAGGCATTTCCCGAGCACCTGATAGGAGACACTGACAGGTCACAATTTCACGCTATCTTGCTGAAATTTGAGGCTGGTGGCAACTCCACAAAAATACCAAATTGTGTATGATGGTGATGCCAGGGCCTGAGATCCTAGCATCACCAATCTGAGGCAGGAGGATCACTATGAGTTTGAGGCTAGCCTGGCTACATATTAAGATTCCCCTTCTTTTTTTTCTTGTTTTTTGTTTGTTTGTTTGTTTTGTTTTTCAAGACAGGGTTTCTCTGTGTAGCCCTGGCTGTCCTGGAACTCACTTTGTAGACCAGGCTGGCCTCGAACTCAGAAATCCGCCTGCCTCTGCCTCCTGAGTGCTGGGATTAAAGGCGTGCGCCACCATGCCCAGTGATTCCCCTTCTTTTTTAAAAAAAGTCAACCAACCAATGAACCAGCCCATTAGACAAATGAGAAGAGTAATAAAACTCAAACGCTGGGCAGAGCTAGTGAAAATGAATCTAAAGTAGACAAATGTGAAGGAATCACGGGACAAGCTCCCTTTCCAGACAGGAAACCTTGTCCACATCACAGCCCAGTGCATAGTAGAGGGATTGTCTGTGGTTAGACCAGGCAGGTAGCCCCACGTAGCTTACAATAGGCAGGCTGTAAGGATGGGCTCAGCTTAGAGCCATGGCCTATGTCTTTGAAGCTTTGTGTACATGATGAGTCTTTCCCTCGAGGGTTGGGGACCGCAGGGTCCTGCAGTTATTCCCAGAACTTTGCTGTGGCTGCTCCAGAGTGACATAGGACATTTGATGGTCCGTCTTAGGGTTGTGGCATGCCAGGGAGCTATTGTTGCCAGTCTTGGAGCTTGCAAGTCCATCCTCCTGCAGCTTGCACTTGACCACTGTGTCGGCCTTGCTGGTACCATCAAAGACTTGAGTCCTAGGTGGCCTTGGCAGGCCTTAAAAACCTTCAGGTCTCCCTCCTACTCTGAAAACTCAGGCTGCAGCGACTCAGACAAAAGTTCCCTGACAGCACCTAGACTGTGAGATATCTGGAGGGGCCCCAGTTCTGACAAAGGTGCACCTCCTGTGCACCCTCTAGACTCCATTATCATGGTTTCTGTCTACAGAGTCATTAACACACTTTTTTGCTGCATCCACAGTTTTCTGAGGGCTTCGGTGTCCCTGTACCCAGAAGGGGGACATTATTGCATTTAGAGAAGTTGCTCACATTGCCTGGTGACACAGGAGGGGGCGACAAGCTGGGCTTCTAGGGGACAGAGGGATGAAGAGGTGAGTGAGGGACAGAGGGTGGCACTGGGCCAGGGAGCAGAGAGCATCCGTGAGCATCTACCTCGTAGAGGAACAGTTTACTTTGCTCATACCTCAGGTACAGCCTTCAAATATTTACCTCACTTGATGTAAAAACAGTGGAGTTTAAATTGATGCTCCAGACTCCCTATCCCAAGTTACTTGGGGACATTTCAAAAGGACCAGGTAGTGGTTCAGACCAGAGCAAAGATAACAATGAGGACCCCACCCAGCACAGACAGCACTGCTTTCATCTGGTGTTTTTCCAGAGACTTCTTAGAGAAATAGGACTGTCTGAGATAATACAGAAAAAAAATGAACTGTCATTCTGACCGCTTTTTAAAAGAGTGAAGGCAGGTAGAAATACAGCAAAGTTGCAAAAGTGGAGTCTTACAACTGTAGCACGCATTCATTTATCCTATCAGGTGAACTTACAAAGGTTGACAACACTGTGACCAGGAGACTTTTCTCTCCATGGTGGATACCTTGTGGGATGGATCTCAGTCTACCTAAAAAGTTGAACTCACTAAGTGGCTGGTTATTCAAAATGTCAAATATATGGAACACTTTCATGAACATTGCTCAAGGCCATATTTATTATGTGGAAAGAATATTTATCACCAAGAGAGAAGCATAGTAAAGACTCTTGTCATATTTTTGAAAAAAAAAAAGCATAAATATCAATAAGAAAACAAACCACAGGTAAACACGAGTTTAAGCAAACAGACTACCATTATCTTCATCATTAAAAGTTGGCATGATGCACCCTAAGAAGAGAGGGTACTGTTAGGAATGGCCACACCAGGGAGAACGTGAGCAGTCTGCCAATCAGAGCAGGTCCTGGAGTTGAAACTGAGATGCTTGGGTTTGGCAGGAATTGTGGGGAAAAAATGGTCAGAAACAAAGAAGGGGGCCAGGAAGTCAGGTACCAACAGGGTCAGGCAAAGCTACAGGAGAGCATACACTGTGTGCTAAGACTGATGGCTAAGTGCTGTCCTTAGAAAGGAGGACATGCCAGGAGTCCACCTGGAGTGAAAGTGTCCCAGGAGGTCTTGGGATAATCTCTGTGTCCTTCTCCCAAATGACATTCCTTGTAAGTACCAGCCCGTGATCTTTCCTATAGTTAGTGATCTTTCACACAGGGAGAAGTGGGCAGGCTCTGTTTGCCTCGGACAGTTGAACCTACAACACTCCCTACCCCACAGGCACCTGGAAAATCAAATTGGTGATGCTGGGTTGTGACAGCGTTGGTCCAGCTCCTTTTAGACAAAGATCTATGTATTAATCACTGGTCAATAGCGTCTTTTGTTGTGCCCAAAAGGTCAAAGACTGAATGGGTCACAGGACAGGCACATTTTCCCAATGTAGCTAGGGGGTTTGGGAAGTCTGCGCACAATAGAGAGCTTAACACACCCTAGGCTTCCCTCCCTTGCAGAGCACGGCAGTGACAAGCAGCACTTTATTCCATGTTCTTACTTTTTAAAAAATATTTAGCTGTGGGAGTAGGCTCTGTGGCTTTGTTTGTCTCAAACTGTACCAACCCCAACGAGAAAAGAACGGAGCAGAATAGAAGTCGCTTGTTCGGAAGGGAGTTGGAGTCGCACTGTTCTGTGGTTGCAGAGTGTGGATCATGGGGGCAGACAGAGATAGAAAAGCTAAACAAAAATCAAGAGCCTGCGCCTTGTTCTGCATGCTGTAATGATGACGGGCCAGGCTAATGTCAAGCTATGCTGACAAGCAGGTCAGGGTGTGATCTCCATTTTGAAACTTGGGCTGTTCTCACCATTTCTTGAGAAGCAGGAGTCAAGGTGGCTCCTTTGAGCTCCCTGCTTTAAATGCAGACAATGCCACTGGGAAATGTGTTTGTGAGAACAGGACCCTTAAAATAACAACAGCAACATCAACCAGGTGGTGATTTACAATTGCCAGCTCTGATTGGGAGCTGATATTACTACTTAAGAAGTGGGGCGCCTACTTTAAGTTCAGATGGCTATGAAGAGACGTTGATGATGGAAAAGATATGTTTTTTTTTTTTTTGGTTTTTCGAGACAGGGTTTCTCTGTGTAGCCCTGGCTGTCCTGGAACTCACTTTGTAGACCAGGCTGGCCTCGAACTCAGAAATCCGCCTGCCTCTGCCTCCCGAGTGCTGGGATTAAAGGCGTGCGCCACCACGCCCGGCTTGGAAAAGATATGTTTTATTTATAACCACATGAGTGGGGCTTACATGGAGGGTGCAAGGCAGACTTGTGCCCCATAAGAGGGACATTCAAACAGCTGAGGGAGGCAGAGGGGCTGCTCTTAGAGATGCTGGCATGCAGGAGGCAGGCAACAGCCTCCCAGAGATAGTTCCCAGTTATTTAAATGCCATTAGCACTTGGGATGCTGAATCTTCTCTGATTATCTGAGAAACCTGCTTCAGCATTAAACACATTGAGACTCCTCTCCTGCCTAATCCCTTCGAAACAGATCTGATTTGTATGCTACTTCTTGGCTTTTTTCAGGTCATGGCAAGACACGTACACTTCCTGTCTGCCCACTGACGGCATCTTCCTGGTGCAGAGGCTCAGCTCATGCCTGTCACTAGGGCCCATAGCAAAGGGCAGTTACATAAGACACATTTGCGTTTCACACAGATATCTGCTACTCGGTGGACACTGGCCAACAGCAGACAGAGATCATGGAGAATTTTGATAAAACATCCCCACTGTGGTTTCAATTTCTAGAATGTGGAAGGCCACTCTTCTCCTTTATTTAGTTACTACTTTACAAAAAGGAAGGAACACAGTCAGAGGTGAGAGATTCAAAGCAGAAAGGCAGGTCAGTTCAGCTGGAGCAGGCACAAACACTTTTCTTAAGCCAGGCTTGGGATTGGCTTTGAAGCCTTGCTCCTTGGGGCTGAGCCCACCCTTGGCCTTGGGAGGATCTGTAGCTAATGTTACAGGGTGTTCTTTGTGCACAGGGAAAACTCTGCTGGGCCCTGCAGGTTGAAGGGATGGTAAGTGAATACCTCAGGCCCTTGCCTCCATGGGAGCTCACCAGTGGGGAAGGCACTCTCTCTCCATAGGCTGCCTTTCATACAGAGCAAATGATCAACACCACCCACGGGAACACACATGGCTCCTGAAGTGCCTACAGTCACTGCCCACTGGACATGGTCCCTGGCCCACTTCTTTTAGCGAGCCGCCTACGGGAGTCTTAGGTGAGAGACAGGCAAAGCAAAGCAGTATGTGGATGGTCACCTGGCTCAGAGAAGATTCCATTCAGATTGGGGTTTTTCTGTTTTGAATGCTGCTTTTTTTGGTAATACTCTAATGGTAAGTGGAAAGATAGTCTCGGGAACAGTCACAGCCACTAATACTTGGAGATAAAAGCCTTATTTAAATCATGAGAAATACACAGAAATACACAGAAAACAAATAAATGCTGGCTTCAGGTCCTTCCCTGACACGCAAAGGATGAGCTCGGTGGCTCTTTCTGACACTGACTAATCAAAAGGCCCATTTTAAGAAAGAAACATCTTTGTTAACTCTGACATATCATGGCCTCAGGCCGCAGTGGTGGCCTGGCCCTCAGGACTAATCAGGACAGGATCTCACAGCTGGGGGCAATGTCACCAGTGAGGATGACAAATAGGTGCCTGCCATACCTCCACGCCTTGGGCCTGCAATGGCCTCAAACATTCTGTAAGGGCCAGGAAAGATGGTGGGTGAGGGATGGTGAGATGGCTTGCTTGGTCACAATACCCTGACGACACGAGATCTGCAGGAAGGACAGTAAGAACTGATTCCCACAGTCTGTCCTCTGCCCTCCATATGCGATGTGGCAAACCCTTACCTCTACACATCCAAAAACCAAAACAGAAAGTTAAATAATAAGTGTACTAAAGATGCCGAAGAAAACAATAACAGACCTCCAGATGAGGGGGGCTCTGATGATGCTTAGATGTTTGTTCCCTGTCTCTTCTTGCCCAATTTGCTAGCTTCTAGAGGTTCAGACTTTCTGTAACTCATGAAACTTAATAAGAAAAGGGATTGGTGTTGCCTCCCAGGTGTCTGATAGACCTTGAAATAACTGAAGAAATCAGGAAGTAGGCCAGGGATACAGAGAGCAGTGAGCAGGCAGAGGCCAGTTGGCCTTTGCCCTGAGCAGTAAGTAGCAGTGCTGGAGGGAAACTGGCTCTCTCACCCCAGGGGCTGAAGGACAGCTGGAAAGCAGGCTTTGCAATAGAGCACTGCTGGGTATTATGGTGGTGACACCCTCCATCCCCTCTGCCTTGCTGGTGCATAGAAAGCATGTGGTCTCAATTAGCCGATTTGCACATAGAGTACTTGAATGTGACCCAAGGCCAAATCCTGATCGAAGCTTTCCCCAGTGAGGGAGTGTTCAATAGGAAACAAAGTGCCAAAGTGCCTTTGGACACCAAGGCTGTGTGGGTGCTGGTCTCAGAGGGCAGCCAGGAAGGACTCTTGTCCATTGTGGCTGGGTGAGCTTGCTCAAGGAACACGAAGTGGAATTGAGAATACATCAATGGAAAAAAATGCAATTGTTTCTGGATCAGAAAAGGCCTGCATCTGGTTCTTGATGAAATCAAAAGCCCCTGTGACCTCTTGGGATGTGGTGGCTTATACCTGTAATTCCACTATTGACTTAGAGGGAGCAGGATAGCAAGTTCAAGGCCAGGCTAGGTATAGTGAAATCCAACAAAATAATAGCAAAGGAGGAGACTTGTGATTTCACTATCTATCTATCTATCTCTCTCTCTATCTATCTATCTATCTATCTATCTATCTATCTATCTATCTATCTATCTATCTACCTATCATTTCTATTTCTTATGGTACCAGTTACAGCTAAAGCTGCCTTCCTCCTTAAGTGGCTTGTGGTGATATCACCAAGAGATAAAGCCCAGGGCCCAGGCGCTGGTCTTAGCAGGTAAGCTGGGAAGACTCTATTGCAAATGTCTTTTGGACACTGAACAACTGTAGATTTTCTGTCCCAAGCTTCTGAGTGATGCTTTGCTCCAGGCTTGCTGTAGTTAGCAGTCACAAGATTGAGAGAGCCAGAATGGCAAGTTCCTGCTTGTGATAACTGCTGCTTAAGCAGATATCAGGTTCAGTGAAAAAAAACCCACATTTTAAGAAAGAAATTTATTTAAATAATGCCACTGAGATAATGTAATGTTTATGAGTTTAGGAAATGTAGATTTTGAGTCATTTTTTCCTTTCTTTTGAGACAAAAATCTCATTATGTTGCCTAAGCTATTATTTTAAAAAATATTTTATTAATACTTTGAAAATTTTACACAATAAATTTTGATTGTATGCAATTCTCCTTCAGCTCCCCAGGTCTGCCTCCTTGGCCACTTTCCCTACTTTGTATCCTCTTGAAATGTTTGATTATGTATTATCTATATTATATATGTGTTATATATAAAATATATTTATATATAATATGTACAAATATGTTATATATTATATGCAAATAATAAAGAAGATATAATTCTACATTATATATGTATATAAAAATCTCTATATAAATAAATATATATATATCATATTCTTGCAAGTGGGGCCATCTACCAGGGCCCACACCTTAAATACTTAAAGAAAACTGACTCTCTGTCTCTGTCTTGTTGTGTCTCTGTCTCTGTCTCTGTCTCTGTCTCTGTCTCTCTCTCTCTCTCTCTCTCACACACACACACACACACACACACACACACACACACACTGACAAATCCAAGGCTGGTTTTGGACTCCAGGTTTAGTGATCTTCTTCCACCAGCCTCCTGAGTGCTGGGACCACAGTGGTCACAATACTGCCATGCTTGGCTTTTTCTTCGGTGTCATTGTGGATCCCTCCATGTGAATAGCTGTGTCTGTTTTAGGATGGGGAGATTATCCTTTTTCTGGGGGTGGGATCATGAAGGGGAGAGGACTATGAGATCCAAAGGTTGGGTATGCAAAGGCAGGAAAATGCCCAGGGAACTAAGGAAAAATTCATTTTCCCACAACAAGTAAGAGGAGTTGGCTTTGGGGCAATGGTTGAGGTTAGCTGCTTTCAGGAACTCCCAGAAATGTTGCCTTTAATGTTTGTTTGTTTGGATTATTGTTGTTGTTGTTGTTATCATCATCATTGAAGGAACTGGTCTTTACCCCCTTAATCATGGTTATGTGTCACCCCATTGGGAATTCTTGGTGTTTCTGTGCCAGACGCCACACCAGGCACTGTCTCTTCCACAGCCTGGAATCCTGTTGGAGACTGTACCCTGAAGGACGACTCTGCAGTGGATATTTCCAAACTCTTGTTTTGTGGTTGGTGTGTGAATTAAAGCTGCAACAGTGTTGCAACCACAAACTTTTAATAACCATCTCAGCTGGCACGCTGGAGATGCCCAAGGGCTTACATCCTTCAGGCTGCTCAGATCTTGTTGACATTAATGAAATTCACAAGGTCTCTTTTCTCTGAAGAAGAAAGCTTTGAAGCAAACCCTGGGTGCCCAGCTGGGTGTCCCACTCTTCTAGCCTCACTCTTCTCTCTCTCTCTCTCTCTCTCTCTCTCTCTCTCTCTCTCTCTCCTGACTCTGAAGCTGGGTGTCCCACACTCTGCTTCTCCCTGACATGGGAGCTGTGGACGAAAGCAGGAAGCAGCTGAGCCATTGCCCCTGAGGGCTCCAGGAGGGCCCTGGTGGATGGTGGACATTACTCATGTATGTGATGGGTGGTGGCTAACAGCCAGTTTAGTAGCCAAATTTCCACCCCCTGGACAAGGGATGCTTCTAAACAGCTGTCATTTTTCAACAGCAGCATAGCATTACTTGTCTAAGGTCCGGTGTTGGTGGAGGAGGCACTGGGCCCAAGGAACATAATCTGGGGTAAAATTCCTCAGTAATGGGCAATGTAGAAAGAATCTGGGACGAGTAGGGGGAGAGGGAAAATGACCAGCATATATTGTATGAAAAAAATTTCAGTTAAAAATAAAATAAAATTCTCTGTAACTTAGCAGCTGTTTACCTTGACCTTAGTCATGGCCTCTGTTTAAGAAAGGGATGTGCCTTCAGCCTCTCACCCTACTGCAGCCCTTTATACTGTTTCAGTATCACTGTGGACAGGTGCTACATAAGGACGGCTCTCTAGCAGACAGCTCCTACCAACACAGCAGCATACGTTTCTTCAAAGCAATCCACAGATCCCGGCAACACCAAGTTCAGTTTTTAAGTCAAGTTCTAAGAAAACTTGAAGCGAACAAATGTTTACCAAATTAATTCTAGTCAGGCAAGAGAACACTGTCAAAATTTAAATTATTTGTTGACACCCTACCACATGTTGTCCAGGTCCATGATTTCAATGTCTGTAAGGTTTATTAGTCCTTAGTACAGCATAACTCATAACTTTTTTGAATGTCCAGTTGAAAATGATTTGGTCAAGACGACAACAACAACAACAACAACAACAACAAAAGGCAAATTAGAATCTTCATTGATTAATGACTGCTTTGATTTGGATGTCATACCGAGAGAAAAAAATAGGTGAAATTACTAGTTTATCCCTGTCTGGAATGAACATACCGATAGAGTCTACAGTCAGGGAAAGGGGCAGAGTGAAGGCTTTTGAGGTGAGAACTGATCTCTTTATGATCTAGTGAGCAGATGCATCAAGAAAGATGCAGAGCATTACGAATTCTCTACATCTGCTGCACACTTGCTGCCTCAGGGTGGAGTCACGACAGCAAGAGCACAGGGCCTCTTAGGCAGCGAAGGTCTTGTGAGACAATAGCTGTGTGAGCCAAAGACTACTCTCTCTTCCCTCCAAGAAAAGGAGAAGCCATGTCCAGGCGGGTTGGACAATCAAAGTGACGTAAGCAAGAGGTGGCGGTGTGGTGCTGAAAGAGAGGGACAGAGCAGGACCCTGTTATGTGTGAGAAGGAAGAAAGAGGGGTGTCACTTGTCACCACAGGAGGGCTGGAAGGGTGCAGAACACTGCCTCCCCAGTATAGCAGGGTGTCAGCCCCATAGAGTCGGCGCCTTGACTTCAGAGAGGCGCCAGGTGAGGAAGGCAGCCAGCAGGTACTGGACTCGATGCAGTTGGATTGCCCAGCATCTCCTATGGGGGGCACCGGCACATGGCCTCCCCTGCACATGGCCTGTGAGAGGGGTGGTCATGCTCGCTTTCCTTCATCATGAGCAGGATGACAAAGTCAGGGGTCTCAAGCACTTTTTTTCAGTGCTGAGGATCCATGGTCAACACGTGGAGAACTGCAGCATTAGTTTCACGTTTAATCTTCTCATCCTTATGAGCACTTATTAGGCTTTATGTGTCTTACTTACGGCCTACAGATGAGGGACGTCTGGGGCTCTTGGTGTACATGGGAGAGATTGGGGCTGCTTGGCAGAAGCTTGCCTAGAGGATCAGGTGGGAAGCTGAGGAGCAGGAACCTTCTAAGGAGCATACTGGCCTTTCAATAGCTTTCAAAACAGACACAGAAGGCCACAGGAAAGTCACAGGTGTCGGTGACCTTTCTGAATCACGTTCAGGCTTTCCAGGCTTCATGAAGATGGGGAGGCTATGGTCTTCCTATGAGATGCTCCGCAGGACACTCCCATGCTACGCTAATCCCCAGGTGGGAGGAGCAGGCCGAACAACCTCTGAACAATCTCTCCTTTTCCCAAGGGAAACGTTTGATTATCCCAGTGACTTTGGTAGCAGCCGTTGCTCCAGAAAACTTAGATCTGCATGGAGCTTGTAATTAATATTTAAGTTTAGCTTGATTAAATTTCTCTCGGAGATCCTTGGTCATTTCTTGTCATCTTGATAAAGACTAACACAAATGCTTTTTTGTTTGGAAGAACGTACAGAAGCCTACTGGGGAATGTTGCAAAGTTGCTGGGATAATTTTAGCTGCCTGTGGACTGTCTAGGTGAGCCTGCATGGCAAAGGTTAGCACCACCTCCCGTTTCAACACAACACAACACAACACAACACAACTACCACTTCTTAGTCTTGTGGTTTTGTTTTCTTTTCTGCAACTGAGGCTTTCTAAAAGATGCTATTCTCAAATCAAGTAGTAGTCTGAGTTCTCCATAATTTGATTTCACATGTTATGGTCCTTACAACTTTTGCCTAGGGCTGGACAAAGAGCTTCATTGCTAAAGTCCATCCTTCCAAGCATGAGGGCCAAAGCATCCTCCCAACCTGCCCCATCCAGAACCCACTCAAAAGAGCTAGGTGTGGTGGCCCGCTCTTGCAGTTCCAACCATGAGGAGACAGAGATATAGGTGGATCCCTGAGGCTCCTCAGTCAGCTGAGTCTGCTTTGTGAGCCCCAGGCATGTGAGAGACCCTGTCCCTAAAAGAATAAAAAGCAAAAAAGTAGATGGCACCTTAGGAATGGAACCGGGTGGTTGTTCTTGGGTTTCCGTGTGTGTGTGTGTGTGTGTGTGTGTGTGTGTGTGAGCATGTGTGCACCCACATGTGCACACACAGACAAATAAATGTAGAAGAAGCGTTCATTTACAAAATGATCTCAGCTCCCAAGCCATCTTGTACCCTGTATAAGGGTGCCGTGTGAGGGAATCTGCAGGTGACAGCCTGCCTCCAGGCACAAAGCCCAGAGCTAAAGACTTGTATGGTGTGATGCACGATTTGTTCTACTTTAAAAAATTAAATAGAATGCTCTCCGTGATTGTGCTGGCATGAAGAAGCCGTGTTGTGCTGCCCCAGTCTTTCTATAGGTTAGGCTTTGCTTGGATATGCGGGCTACATCTCAGCTTGCCTGAAAGATCTACTCTTTGAAAGTTCTGAAATGAATTTATGAGGACAGAATTTGAATAGATTTCCAAGCCATTAGCCAGAAATTTTATAGAGTGGGAATAGTTCTCATCAAATGAGCTCAATTAATGCAAAAAATTATATATTTAATGAACAAATCAAAGCAATCTGCTGTGCTAAACTGAGCTAAGTGCTGTAAACGGGACAGAGCTAACACCCTCTAGCCATTCCTAAGTGTCTCAGTTAAAAATAACCTTGGACTATCTTTCAAAGCTCTGGCGATCAACTTTTATCAGCTTTCACGTTGGTGAGTTAAATGTGGCAAGGGACATTCACCAAGTGTCTGGGGCTTGCATAGCAACAGACTCACCAGTGTCCAAAGTTTTGATTGGACTCACCAGTGTCTGCAGCTCTGCTGAGTCTAATCAAAACTTCTTGAGGACATGCATGCATACAGACACACACACACACACACACACACACACACAGAGAGAGAGAGAGAGAGAGAGTGATAGGCTGTAGAGGAAAATTAATATGAAAGAATGTTTGTTTGCCTGACTTACATTTTTATCTCCTGAAATTCTCGAGTTTAGCATACCCAGTTGCTTTTTGTCTGAATCAGGACTTTGTCCAGACGAGTGGGGACAGAGACAGCACAGTAACAAAACAATGTTTTGGGGGATGGTCAAGAGGATGCAGGCCAACTTGCTGTTGACCCTGCATAGCCTGCTACCAATTTGCTCTGACAGAAACAGCCTTGATGCTACATCCACAGGATGGAGGTGGTGATGAATAAGAGTCTACAGGTTGTGACTTTAGTGCTATCAAAGCCCATTGAAACATGGTGGTCATTATAACTCCATGCACACTACTCCTTCATCATGGCAGATTATCCACAATGTAACCTTTCTCTTGAATGGGCAGGGAGAGACCCCAGTGAGCACTGTGTAGTCTACATTTTGCCCTAGTGTTTGATAAAAGAGGCTCATTCTACCACTTCAGAGGGTCGCAGTGATGTTAAAACATGGCGTTGGATCATAATGGAGTCAAGAGCAGTGGGGTCGGTTTGACCTAGGACATGTGTGATCACCTACAGGACACACTGTCACTAAGCTGCAGGTTGTCTGCAGCCCAGGTAGTCATGGTCCCTGACAGGAGGATTTCACGTGTCAACAGTTTTTAGCTTAAGTTTATACTCAGTAATGTCTTCCTCTTCTTTCAGACCCTCGGCAGTCCTGGTGTCGAAATGAATGACCTTGTTTTCCCACTGTGGCACGATTGGCTAGATGAAAGTGGATGGTTCTGTGCTGTGCCATCACTAAGTCTTGACTTTTCGAATCTCAGGAACATGCTTTGCTATTGTTATTTCCTCGATTGCTGCTTCTCTCTGAGAGTTGCCGTTCTAGCAAATCAACTGGAAAATGTGGGGTTTCCTTTCGTCATGACCATGATGTGGAGGCCTCTAATTATTCAGACAGTATCTTGTGGCATTCCTGTGGGGGCTTAGTGCCTGCAAGACAATTCCCTTTTTTATTGTTCTTGAGGAGAGATAGCTAAGTGGCTCTTAATAGTCATACTATAAATCTAATTTTATGTAAGACAATGAGATGGGTTGGGGAAGAGGGACCTTGCCTAATGTGGACAACAAGAGGAAGGGATGTCCAGATGGGGAGGGTATGAGCCTGAGTCTCTGTCCCATCTCTGAGATGAGGTCAACTTGAGAAGATACAATCCCACTTCATATAGCACCATTAAGATCTCTGCCTGTACATGGATCGCTACTTTGACCTGGGTGTCTGAACCAACTCTTCCGTCATGCCTAGAGTCACTTGCAGAGCAGGCTCATGGCTCTGAGGATACTGGACTGAATGGCCTGGCAGATGAGCACAGCAGTTGGGCAGTTATTATGCCTCATGACCTGTCAAGTCAGATCAGGACAATTACAAGCCCCATCAGGATGTATGTGGAGACCTGGACGAGGCTCACCAGTCTTCTTGGTCTTTTCTCTGAGTCTCTCAGCAGGGATCTACTGTTGTTCAACTGTCCATGGCCTCTACCTGAGCTATTCTGCTCAGTCCCAGCCCTAGAAGCATCCTTCACTGGGGAACCCTGTTCCCACACTCCTGTGCCCGAGACTTACTACTAACTCAAGGGCTTGCTGTATGGCTGTGGCTCCTTAGATCTGGATCAATTGTTTGCATTTTTACAGGTCAGAGAGCCAGTGGCAGTGAGTGCCAGTGATGGAGTCTTGGGAGTCTAGACAGTCTACCATAGGAAACCTTGCACAACAGTGCAGGGTAGCAAGTATAGCAGCTACACAGCCAGCCTAGTGTCACCCCAGAGGCCAGGAAGTTGCCTGTTCACAATTTCTGTCTTCCGGGCCTACCTTGTACAATTCATTGTCTTCAGTCAAGACTATGAAGGTATCTTTAGACTGCATTGTCTATGAATGCATAGACACCATTGTTATTCTGACTGGTGTGCAAAGTGTTAATTTGTTAACATATATAATTCTAGAATTGAAGTTGATTCGGCCTGTATCGGCACGGGTATGCTCTTTAATATGTAGGTGAGTTCAGAGATACAAATTGTCTAGGACTAGCTCCCCTGACCTGGGGGACACAGGCACTGAAGGCAAGGAGTCAGAGAGAAGAGACAGCAGAGTAGAAGTTGGAAGCTGAACTTGGATGGGGCCAGAGGTGAGGCTGACCAGTAGCTGGGGAGACTAAAGTCTGCTATCTATCTTCTGGCAAGGGACAGTGCAGACAGCTGTAACACAAGCCTCCACATAAATCCATGCCAATGACCTTAGCCTTCGCATGTCCTCTGATGGGAACAGGCTTCAGCTGGAGTCTCTTTTAAAGCATCCATAGGCACAGCTGGCTGTACAACGATGTTTGGAGGTCCAGGAATGACTGACTGTGCCCCCAACCTTAGTGCTAACAAGGGAGGAGGGGAGTGGGATGTATATGTTACTGCATGAAGCAAGGCTTTGGAGCCAGGAGAGACATGGAGAGTAGATTCCAAAGTTCAAAATAAGTTACAAAGGCATTCAGAATTTCTGATCAATGCAGGGAGGTCAGAATCAAAGTCAGATCAATAACTGATATGGCCATTCAATGAACAATGCAATTATTTGGAGGGAGCAGCCATTCATTACAGGCGATCTTTGGTTCAGAATCATCTCTCCTTTCAATCTATTTCCTTGTATGCCATTAGAGCCTGTTAGCAAATGCGTGATAAACTGAGATAAAGCAGGCCATTTACAGATCCGTGTGAAACACACTCCTGCTGGCAGGTCTAATTACTAGCCTATTTGAGAGATCATGGTACAATAAAGTGGGAAGAAATACACCTGCAGGCTGCATGTGTTACCACCTGACCCAGCCATTACCCTAAAGCTGAGTCTGTCAAGGAACCATCCATTCATCCTCCAGAGGACCACAGAATGGGGGCCTCAAACAAGCTTGACACAAAAGCCGATGGAGAATAAAACCTTAAGTACCTTTAAGCCCTCTTACAATTGTTTTCTGATAGAGAGAGCTCAGTTGGCTCACTTTTTAATCTGTTCTACTGTTCTTTTAAAGAACCTGACAGCTATACGATGACGAATTAGACATTCCATGGCACATTAGATGGTGGCATCTGCATTTCCTGCAGGGTGGAAGTGGAATATCACAGGAACAGGTTTCTACAGGGATCTTCCTGTCTGGGTGGGTCATGGTTAGAAAGGAAGGTTCCAGAGCACTGGCTGGTGCTGTGTGGTAGAGAGCTACAGGCTGTGTGGAAGGGGATGGACTAAGGCACTCTGCTGGGCTTTGTTGAGCAAAGTGTTACGATTGGCAGAAACACAGCTACAGGCACGTACATCTTCCCCCCCCCCCAATTTTGAATTAGGTATTTTCTTTATTTACATTTCAAATGCTATCCTGAAAGTCCCCCATACCCTCTCCCCTACTCCCCCCTCCCCTAACCACCCACTCCCACTTTTTGCCCTGGTGTTCCCCTGTACTGGGGCATATAAAGTTTGCAAGACCAAGGGGCCTCTCTTCCCAATGATGGCCGACTAGGCCATCTTCTGCTACAAATACAGCTAGAGACACGAGCTCTGGGGGTACTGGTTAGTTCATATAGGGTAGAACAACACCCTTCAGCTACTTGGGTACTTTCTCTAGCTCCTCCATTGGGGCCCCTGTGTTCCATCCAATAGCTGACTGTGAGCATCCACTTCTGTGTTTGCCAGGCACCTGCATAGCCTCACAAGACACAGCTGTATCAGGGTCCTTTCAGCAAAACCTTGCTAGCATATGCAATGGTGTCTGTGTTTGGATGCTGATTATGGGATGGATCCCTGGGTGAGGCAGTCTCTAGATGGTCCATCCTTTCATCTCAGCTCCAAACTTTGTCTCTGTAACTCCTTCCATGGGTGTTTTGTTCCCAATTCTAAGAAGGGGCGAAGTGTCCACACTTTGGTCTTCATTCTTCTTGAGTTTCATGTGTTTTGAAAATTGTATCTTGGGTATTCTAAGTTTCTGGGCTAATATCCACTTATCAGTGAGTAATTCCAGTTCTTCTCAAACTATTACACAAAATAGAAACAGAAGGTACTCTACCCAATTCATTCTACGAAGCCACAATTACTCTGATACCTAAACCACAAAAAGACCCAACAAAGATAGAGAACTTCAGACCAATTTCCCTTATGAATATCGATGCAAAAATACTCAATGAAATTCTCACTAACTGAATCCAAGAACACATCAAAACAATCATCCATCCTGACCAAGTAGGCTTCATTCCAGGGATGCAGGGATGGTTTAATATATGAAAATCCACTATATAAACAAACTCAAAGACAAAAACCACATGATCATCTTGTTAGATGCGGAGAAAGCATTTGACAAAATCCAACACCCATTCATGATAAAAGTCTTGGAAAGATCAGGAATTCAAGGCCCATACCTAAACATAATAAAAGCAATCTACAGCAAACTAGTAGCCAACATCAAAGTAATTGGTGAGAAGCTGGAAGCAATCCCACTAAAATCAGGGACTAGACAAGGCTGCCCACTTTCTCTCTACCTATTCAATATAGTACTTGAAGTCCTAGCCAGAGCAATTCGACAACAAAAGGAGGTCAAGGGGATACAAATTGGAAAGGAAGAAGTCAAAATATTATTTGCAGATGATATGACAGTATATATAAGTGACCCCAAAAATTCCACCAGAGAACTCCTAAACCTGATAAACAGCTTTGGTGAAGTAGCTGGATATAAAATTAACTCAAACAAGTCAATTGCCTTTCTCTACACAAAGGATAAACAGGCTGAGAAAGAAATTAGGGAAACAACACCTTTCACAATAGTCACAAATAATATAAAATACCTTGGTGTGACTCTGACTAAGGAAGTGAAAGATCTGTATGATAAGAACTTCAGGTCTCTGAAGAAAGAAATCAAAGACGATCTCAGAAGATGGAAAGATCTCCCATGCTCATGGATTGGCAGGATCAATACAGTAAAAATGGCTATCTTGCCAAAAGCAATCTACAGATTCAATGCAATCGCCATCAAAATTCCAACTCAATTCTTCAAAGAATTAAAAAGGGCAACATGCAAATTCATCTGGAATAACAAAAAACCCAGGATAGCAAAAACTCTTCTCAATGATAAAAGAACCTCTCTGGTGGAATCACTATGCCTGACCTAAAGTTGTACTACAGAGCAATTGTGATAAAAACTGTATGGTACTGGTATAGCGACAGACAGGTAGACCAATGGAATAGACCCAGAAATGAACCCACACACCTATGGTCACTTGATCTTTGACAAGGGAGCTAAAACCATCCAGTGGAAAAAAGACAGTATTTTCAACAAATGGTGCTGGCACAACTGGCGGGTATCATGTAGAAGAATGCGAATTGATCCATTCTTATCTCCTTGTACTAAGGTCAAGTCTAAGCGGATCAAGGAACTCCACATAAAACCAGAGACACTGATACTTATAGAGGAGAAAGTGGGGAAAAGCCTCGAAGATATGGGCACAGGGGATAAATTCCTGAATAGAACAGCAATGGCTTGTGCTGTAAGATCGAGAATTGACAAATGGGACCTCATAAAATTGCAAAGTTTCTCTAAGGCAAAAGATACTGTCAATAAGACAAAAAGGCCACCAACAGATTGGGAAAGGATCTTTACCAATCCTAAATCAGATAGGGGACTAATATCCAATATATATAAAGAACTCAAGAACCTGGACTCCAGAAAATCAAATAACCCCATTAAAAAGGGGGCTCAGTGGTAAACAAAGAATTCTCAACTGAGGAATACCGAATGGCTGAGAAGCACCTGGAAAAATGTCCAGCATCCTTAACTCATCAGGGAAATGTAAATCAAAACAACCCTGTGATTCCACCTCACACTAGTCAGAATGGCTAATATCAAAAATTCAGGTGACAGTAGATGCTGTCGAGGATGTGGAGAAAGAGGAACACTCCTCCATTGTTGGTGGGATTGCAAGCTGGTGCAACCACTTTGGAAATCAGTCTGGCGGTTCCTCAGAAAATTGGACATAGTACTACCGGAAGATCCAGCACTACCGCTCCTGGGCATATACCCAGAAGATGTTCCAACCGGTAATAAGGACACATGCTCCACTATGTTCATAGCAGCCTTATTTATAATAGCCAGAAGCTGGAAAGAACCCAGATGTCCCTCAACAGAGGAATGGATACAGAAAATGTGGTACATTTACACAATGGAGTACTACTCAGCTATTAAAAGCAATGGATTTATGAAATTCCTAGGCAAATGGATGGATCTGGAGGGTATCATCCTGAGTGAGGCAACCCAATCACAAAGGCACGTACATCTTGAGGGCCTGGACTGACCCTCTGGAAACAGAAGGTATCAGGCATGAGTCTTGTCTTGGAGGCTTCATTATGTCTGTGGGGCTGGCAGTGAAGAGATTGATGATGAAGACACCTTCAGTAGTTACTCTCGCAGGAACCTATGTTAGAGCGCTGGTTGTGGTCAGGAAGTGTGACTGGAGCTGGCTTCCATTTGCTGCAGAGGGTTATCACAAGTCAGCACTGGGGTCCTCACAGTGGTTGCTACGAAGACGAGCTAACACTGTTCCAAAGCTTGGCAGCTGCTGGGAGCTACTCCCTTCTGTGCCCTAATAAGGTTGATCTAAGAAGCGTGCACTTATTATTACTCCAAACATAGCCACTCTCCAGATGGGCAACTGTCAGAGTCGGAGATGAACCAAAGGCTTCGCAGTTCCCAACTCTCTTGTCTCCATGCTCAGGTTGCCCAAGGTTAGTGTGGCATGGCAGATCTTTCCAACAGACGCTATATCACTGTATACTACTGGCTGCTACATGCATCTGGGTCCACAGCACTCTTCCTTCTGTGCTCCAGAAGGAAAGAAATGGAGAGAAAACAAAACCAAACTAAAAACAAAACCATTAAAAGCAGAATGCTAATAGGTATTTTGTTTGTTTGTTTGTTTGTTTGCTGTAAAATTATGCACATACCCTAAAGAACAGAAGCTTGTATTGCTTCATACTGAACTGAATGGTGCTGTCTAGCCTCTTAAACCCGACCCAAACCTTCATTCTTACTATGTATCGGGCACTGCGCTAAGCATCTAAGAGCATTTTCCTATTTAGTTTCTCTCTCTCTTTTTCTCTTAAATGAGACATATCCAAGCATAGGTATGAGTTTCTAAAACCCTTTTAAAAGGGTTATTTTTAAATTGTGTTTGTCTGTGCTTTGTGCACACATGAGAATATAGGTGGTGGTGGTGGGGAACAACTGTGGCTCCCCTGGAGCTGGACTTACAGGCGGTTGTGAGCTGCCTCACTAGGTGCTGGCAACTAAATGTGAACTCCTAGTGGCAGGAGCCATCACTCCAGCCCTGTTCATTTTAATTTTAATTTATCCCCCACAGGCTCCCCTGGGGCATAAACTACTTCTCCTGTCTTGCAGAGGAGGAGTGTCCAGAGGGAACATCAAGTCTGACCGTTGAATCTAAAACGTGAATTGTCACATGCACGAGAACTAATTATTTATTTCTTATGGGTGTTTTTACCCATTTGGTTTTCATGCCTATGTATGATGATATATGACGATAACATAAATTATATAATGCTAGGAATACCACTTTAGGGCCAGCACGACAGTTGAGAGGGTAAGTGGCACTTGCTAAGCCTGATGACTTGGCATTTATGCCTGCGACCCAGTGGTGGAAGGCAAGAAGTGGACGCTCATCACCCCCTCTCCAGATGGACATGCACGTACACCCATGATAAATTTAAAAACTAACCTAAAAATTATAATTTAGTAACTTTTTTCTTTAGAACAGACATATTATTCAACTAGCGATAATCTGAGTCCTAATTTTCACCCCATCAGTCATCTTTGGCTTCTGAATTATCTATGAAATTAATTACCAATTAGTAACTATTGTTGTAACCCGGAGTTACTGTTAATTTAAATGTCAAAATAGGAATGGTTATCATGGAATTTATTGCAAAAGAAAGTTAAAAAAAATATATACACCTACTCCTTCAAGACATTTCTTTATTTTCCAGTTTTTCTGCAGTGATTTTCTTTTGCTTGAGTTACCATTTTACACTTGGGTAAAGCCAAGACTGACACTAGCAGACCACTTTCATTGACTGATTCGAATATAAATTTTGTGGCCTTTTGGGTAATATTTCTTGCTTTTACACAAAAATTATTCGTTTCTAGGTACCATCAAGACTAAATCTACAGACTCCCCCACCCAACCATAATATGCTTTTTAATGATTTTATAAAAATATTTCTGTAGGGGATACAGGATAATATTATGGTGACATAAATTGTTTTACTGTGTGCAATTTCATATAAACATATATAAAGCAATATTATAGCAGATTAACTTTCTTATATGAGATTAAATTCTCATTAATATATTTTTAATGTTTTATGAAAATATTTTAATACGAAGAAGTGCAATTTCTTCATCTATTTTCCTCCAACTGCATTTTTTCTTTTGGATCATTTTCATTAAGATCTGTTTGGTTTCCTAACCCCAATGTTTTTTCTTAAAGAAATAATTGGGTCATTTTCTATAAGAGCTGTTGGAGGTCTCAGACTAGACAGAGTCTCAGCAAAAAAGCGAAAGCTAGGGTTGAGTGTGAGGATGGAGAGAGTTAGGTGAGGTGGATCCTGGTCTGAGACTGAAATGTTGTTAGTCTTGGCTTTCATTTACTCGTCTTTTATTTTACGTTTATGTTAACAATGTATTTTTCTCTAGACTAAAATCTTGTAAGAGCATAGTGCTATAAACTTGTGCCAATTAAAGACCTCATATTCTTTTTTTTTTTTTTTTTTTTGGTTTTTCGAGACATGGTTTCTCTGTATAGCCCTGGCTGTCCTGGAACTCACTTTGTAGACCAGGCTGGCCTCGAACTCAGAAATCCACCTGCCTCTGCCTCCCGAGTGCTGGGATTAAAGGCGTGTGCCACTACGCCCGGCTAAGACCTCATATTCAAGCAAGTAATGTTGACTATTCAAGGTCTCTCTCTCTCATGGTGATGGGAGCCGGGTGCTTATCTTGTGGATATCAGGTCTTCTTGACTTTTAATTCTTTATGTGAAACTTACAACTTTTTAGTTGAAAATCTTGTTCATCTCATGGGCCAGGGCTCAGGGTTCCGGATTGCCCGATTACCAAGTCACGTTTCCATGAATCACGGTGTAACGGCTAATAACTCAGGATCTGTACTGGGAGGCAGAACAGCTGTGGCTGGTGGCCATTGCATCAGAAGCGGGTGTGGCACGCTGAAAGATACTGCTATGCAGATGGCTGTCTTCTGGGCCCTCCGGAAAGCTAATCATTTGTTTGTTTATTATTAGAGCCAATATGAAGACAAGGACTGGCTTTGGGCCTCTGGAATCTGTGAATCACCGAAGTAGCAGTGGCACCCACCCTCCACATACTCACTTGTCTCCTGCTGGCTTGCACGTGTGCACATAAGGCCATGTGTATGTGTATGCTACAGTGCACAGCAGGAGGGCCCAAGGCACTTCCAATCAACCTGAAGTTAACTGTTCACAATCTCTATGTCATTAAAGTCTCCAAAGAACAAGATGGTCACAGGACCCCTAGACGCTTCTTGCCAGCAAACCTCTCACGTCAGAAGAAAAAAAGAAGCCATTTCTCCCAGATCACTTAAGCAGTCCCTAGATACACTGGGAAGAGCTAAATATTAGCACTGTGTTTCATTTTTATATTGGGATAAATTGATACCTGTTTTCAGTCTTTGGGAAAAAAAAACAACCCTGTATGAGATCAGAGGCTGTTTTCAAGGTGGCCTTGCTGTTTTTATACTGATGACCCATAAGAAATAGCAAAAAAAAAAAAAAAAAAAAAAAAGTGTGTGCGTGTGTGAGTGAGTGAGTGTGTGTGCACGCATGCATGTGTGAGTGAGGGTTGGTCATGACTGGGTATTGTCTACGTTGGGAGCACAAGCTGGCCACAGAGGCCACCACCTTCCACCCTCTCCTCTGCTGTCTTAACTTACAAGCTGAACCTGAGTAGCAAGTCACTCAAGCCCAGCTGCCTTCATTTCCTCACAGAGGACCTGGGCTCATAACAATGCCCTCTAGGGACTAGTGTAGGGCTGGCTGGAACAGCATCATGCCATACTGGGCCCGGAGTGAGGGTTGCCAGTGGACACAATATCACCACTCTGGCTGCTGTCTATACTGGCTCCATGCTGGGGGTTATTTCATATAAAGATGTAGCAGGGCCGAATTAATTACAAGGCAAACATAATGTCCACCTAACTCTATTTCAAAGATCATCTTAAATCTTTAGGGACTAATAATACCGAAGAGGAAATACAGAGAAAGGCAATTGGAAGACTACAAGGGAAAACAGAAGTGAACTTAACGCGAGGAATATAACCGGTAACGGGATGTATGTACAGTGCTTGGAGCACTTTAAAAGCATGATGCTTCTAGCTGATTAGATCCTAATGTATCTTCTAATGTCTGCCTAGGACACTGGTAAAGCAGTGAATCAAAGCATCAGGGAGAGTCTGGGACAATAGCAGCCCCCACCCCTACCTATACCCCTGACACCCCGACCCTCAGCCACACAGGAAGTGCTGGTCACTGATACAGAGGAAGTGGTGGGGAGTGAGCCCAAGGAAGACCTCTGCTTCTGCTCACTCAGGATAAAGGACAGGGTTCGGTCCCCTATTGTCAGCAACATTTCCCCTGCATCTCCAGCCTTCCCTACTACTCTAGCATTCTGGCTGGGAGTGGCTGACCTCCATCCCACCCTCTCCAATGGAGGGATGGCTTTTACCATTGGCTTCTAACCGTGGCTTGGTGCTCATGGCTTTTCTTGAGTAAGGAGGCTCCTGGTTAATCACACTAAAGAGTTGGGCAGGCCTCTTTGTTCTCCCTAAGGGTAACTGTCCAAATTCACATCCACCAAAGTCAAGTCATTTTAGTGACCACATCTGACAGACTGACGCTCCTGCTACACTTTTGAATAGTAACTAGAAAACACTCCTTCACAGCTTTTGTAATAACAGTTTTTCCCACGGGGTTGGGAGTGGGCTGGGGCTGAGGAGATGGGTAAAATGCTAGCTAAGGAGATGCTAGGCCTTAGTTCTGGAGACACCACATGCATGGTGGTCTGCACATATAACCCCAGCACCAGGGAGGCGGAGCCAGGAGGGTCCCAGGGCCTTGCTGGCCAGCCAGTCTAGCTGAGCTCCAGGCTCGGTGACAGACAGTAAAAACACAAGGTGGAGAATGATGGATAGCTGAAGACATCTGACATTGGCCTCTGAGCTCCAAATGTGCACACCAAGGAAAGTGCACCTGTACACACTTGCACATACATGCACACACACACCTCCCCTGCCGGGTTATTTTTCCCAGACAATCAAAAGTGAATTTATGTTAAAATTCCAGAGAAAATGTTTCTGAAATGGATTCATTGTTGTTGTTTTGGCCGTGTGGAGTTTGTTGTTGTCTAGGTTATAACATGGTAACAGCTAAACTCTTCACTGCTCATCCAAGCAGTTTCGTTGAAACTCTCAGTCTTTGGAAAGGACTTTGAAAGTGATGGGTTATGGGGAGCTGGCTTCGGGCTGTGCACAGATACTAACTCTGCCAATGCCCTGACAGGCCTTACCATGCATAGCTGAGGGCATCGAGGCAGAGATTACAACGATCTGGCCAAAGAATACAGAGATGCTGAGATTCAGAGCCATGTCCAAGTGAGGGGGATCTGTCTTGCTCCTGCCTGTCCTGTGTCTGCTGTTGGGGACCTCAGGTATGAGACACATCACCACAACTATCACAAACTGTCCTTAGTGAGTCAAGCTAATGTCTCTTGACACTGAAGTCCAATGTGACCAAGCAGGCAAATCAGAGGAAACCCCCCACACTCCAGGAATTGGACATTTTAATTGCATGAGATGAAAATAAAAAAGAAGAACAAGTCCTGGCCATCACCACAAATAACAGAGCCCTTTGAAAGATAAACTCTAAATCTCAAGATGATGCAGGAAAAATGTTGCTTGAATAATGTCTGAATTTGATGGAGAGAGGAGACACAGGCCTTCAACTCTTGCCTTGCCTTTAAAGTAAACATCATAAAAATAGTTCCTGTGACGGTGCCCTTGTTTTGGAAATCTTCAATAACCTCAGCCCACACAGGTGTCCTCTCTGTGGCCACTGGGCCATGCACAAGACATCAGTTTTCCACCTGAACACACCACAGTTAAAGCAAAATATCCACTTGTAGTCTTGCCTTATTGTTCATCTACATAAAAGAAAGAAAGAAGACTTCTTGTACTTCTTACATAGGTCGGTTATAGCACATCCAGCTTTTTAAAAGTAGCCATCTATGTATGTATGTATGTATGTATGTATGTATGTATGTATGTATCTATCTATCTATCTATCTATCTATCTATCTAGTATCTATCTGTCATTTCTAGCTATCTATATGTGTTGTATGAGTTTATGTGCACCACATATATTCCAGGGGCCCACCGAGGCTAGCAGAGGGTGTCTGACTCCCTTTGATCTGGACTTCCCGTCCAGGCAGTTGTGAGCTGCCTGTTGTGGGTACTGGGAGTCAAAGCTGGGTCCTCTGGAAGAGCAACCCATCTTAACTGCTGAGCCTTCTCTCCAGCCCCTCACATCTATTTTTCTTAACTCCCATATTTTTTTCTTCAAATCTCAAAAGAGAATCTTTGTAAGGGATAGGTTGGATGCTCACTTTGGAAAGTTTGATAAGACAGCGTCGGAACTGGGAAGAAATAGATAAGAAGCAAACCCCAGGACTGGCTGGAGGGTGAGTGCAGGCCTGAAGCTGTAAGGAAGCAGGTCCTGGCTGATGCCTCCCTACCCTGGCTGGCCCTGGCAAAGCGGATGCTCTTGGTGGGGAGGGCTCTCAGGCTTCCCAGGCTCCCCACTGGGGAAACAGCCTGGCTCTACTTGCTGAAGAGGGGACCTTTTAACGCTTTTGTCTGTAGGCAAGAGGAAAGTAAACTTTACATTTTAAAAATGCTTGATCAGACTTCAAGGAGTCCTGTCCTTAGGGATCTCCACAGCAGCACTGTGCCACTCTGTGAATCATCTACCTTCTGAGGAGCCACCAAGTCACACATACAGAAGCTTTAAAAAGCATTAGATGCAGATTGTCTACCTTCTGCTTCTTGGAAAATATAGGAACTGAAAAAATTTAAGGCAACATATCAATAAATGTATGCCTGTATACACACATATACAAACACACATATGTGCATACAAACACATACATTTTCACCTGTACATACCCATAAAGACACATGTGCATACACACATGTACACACAAAGTTTCACCCACATGCATATATACACAGACAGGAAGATCCACACATGTGCATATCATACATCTATCTGTTTTGAAAGTTTCCCTCCACAGAGCTTTTATGGAGAAGACTGGGGGGCCATGGCTGAGAACGATGGGACTATCACCTATTCAGTAGTCACTAAGCCAATTTCTATGATGTAAAGCATAATACTGCTATAGATTCCAAACTGAATTGCTAACTCTCAATTGAGTTGAAGTTCTTAATACATTACAGAGAGTTTATATTACCATATGGGTTTTTTTTAAAGTTTCTGTGAAACTTGTTTTCAATCCCCAGCTTTGAGCTAGGGGGTGGTGGCTCTGTTGGCTAAGTGCCTGGCACACGATCATGAGGACCTGACTTTAGAACACAGCACCCCTGTAAATGGCAGGTGTGGCAGCCTGGACCTGTAGCTCCTGGTGGTGGCCTGTGCCCGTAGCTCCTGGCAGCCGAGGGATGGCAGTGGTGGCAGATCCATGGAGCTCAGTGGCTGTGCGCCTAGCCAGATTGGTGAGCTTCAGGTCTAAGGAGAAATCTTGCCTCACAGAGTAAGGTGGAGTCTGATTGAGGAAGATATTGACTTCTGGCCCTTAAACACAGCCATGCACCAAATAGGGACACACATGCATATACTAAGCTTGTGTATACATGCATACTTTCACACACACAATTTCACACACACATACACACACATTCACACACACACACAAGTACATGTACACACATGAACACATGTACTCATGCACACACACACATTTCACCCTTGCTTCCACCTCTCTGATTTTCCCCCTACTGAATACAGTTTTTATAAATACTTATGTTATCACATGTAGTAAACATTAACGTCCTGCTTTATGGATAATAAAATATGCACTATTTTCCTAAAAACATCAGTACACTCTGATATTTTCTGACAGTAAAGGTTTATGGACACCTTACACCTATTTTACCACCCGTACGAATTGTAACGCATGTAAATTCATTGTTCAGTCTGAAAGATTTTATAAACCTCGAATAATGAACTTCCATCCATTCCAAACGACACGGACTATAAAATAGCACGAGATGTCAGTAAATAGTTACCTATGAAATATTCTGTGTTTCCTCCCATCCACATAAACATACACCGAGCCCCAGAGCAAGCCTACGGTTACAGAGACAGGAGGCATTTAAGGATGTGATGCCCGAGGCTGAAGCATGTTACCTGCACTTTCCTTGGGTCCTGGGAATGAACGGGCACAGGTGACACGCTGAGCTCCTTCCTGTTTACAGGTGATGCTGAGGTGGCACCTACCATGTGCCTGGCCTGCGGTGGGGAATGTCTTTGCTGGGTGCTGTTGTCTAATAGTGCAGCACAGAGAACCCATCATGGAACCTTATTCAGCATGTGCACTTGAGACAGCTCTGCTCCCTGCTCTGATGCAGCCCACATATTGTACCTGAGCTGAGTGCTGTCAGTCAGAGCACAGTGGTGCATTCTGGGCTTTGAGGTTTTCCAGGCCCAGCCATTTCCCTCATCCTTTTACAGGCAGAACTCTCCACAGAACTCTGGCTTCTCTGGCCACTATTAACACACAGCAGAGATTAGAGACATGTTCCTCCTTCCCCATGGTTCCCAGATTGTACAAAGAACTGGGGACAGAGGACCTGCAGGAAAGACCCTTTCTGACCCAGTATAGATCAATCTTGCAGGGACAAGGGATATTACAGAAACTCCCATGTGTTGTGGGACTTTCATGATGAGTGCATAGGGAGGGAGAGGGGGGATGCAGGTCCACTGTCAGGGAAAGGTGGGGTGAAGCAGAGGTGGAGACCATTCCAGCATAGCAGGACTTGTGCAGATGGGCAGAACTTTGAGGAAAAGCCAGGTGACTTGGGAACCATGTGAAGGGAGTTCACCTTTATCGCCAGTGTCAAGTGGCCAAGAACTCTAATACGACCCAGAGACTGGAAAAGCATGCATATGATGTCATCACTGCTACAATACTAATATGTTTCATGCTTGAAGAGATATCTAAGGTAAGATAGTCTTAACCTGCTAAGAGCACTATGGACCCTAACAAGCAAGGCTGTGGTTGCTGCTCTCTGGTCCCTAGTCCAGGGCTCCGCTGCAGAGGAGCAGACTGCTGCTCATCATGGGTTATGGAAGAGCTCTGTGAGGACCGGGCAGTCCTGGGCCTCACTCAGTAACAGCACCCTTGGCATGGGCTGGGGATGGATGTCCCCTGTCTGAACTAGGCCGTGCTTCTGTCTAACATGGTGGAAAGGACAAATTCAGCCCCCGAAGCACTCAGCCTTTTATAACTCTGAATCTGTTTGTGAAACACTATTTAGATTTGTTTTTACCATGACTATAAATGAATTGGGGGGAGGGGACTGGAGAGAGGGTTTAGTGGTCAAGAGCATGTGTGGAGATTGCAGAGAACCTGGGTTCCGTTCCCAGTGTGTACAACCTTCTGTAACTATAGCTCCACGGATTCTGACACCACCTTCTGGCTTCCAAGGGAACCAGGCACAGATGTGGTGCACATGTGTTCATGTAGCCAAAACAATGATGCCCATAAAATAAAAATACATATTTTAAAAATTGACTTCTGGATTCTGCATACACACAGAAGTAACATGCCAAGAACTAGAGGTGAGTTACATCTTCTGACACACTCTTGCTTCTACACGACAGGGGCCTTTCTCTGGTAACAGCTGCCGGGAAGGGGAGAGGAAGGTTGTTCCCTGGCAGCCTTCTGCTGGCCACACATGAGGCAGTGGGTGGTCATGACAGCATGGTGATGGAATGGGGGCCAGAGGCCCAGGAGGACTTGATGAGCAAGCAGTCTGATGCCTTTGTTTACAGGAGGAAACTGCTGTTTTCAACAGTTCTTTACATCCGAGAGGAAGTAAAGAAAAACACAGTTGAGCTGTGTCTTCTAAATCCAAAAGCAATAAAATGAGTCCTTTTATGAAAAATTTGGAGGAATGTACACATGAATAAACATATGTGTATATACATATATATGTATGCATATGCATGTGCGTGTACACACACATACACACACACACACACACACACACACACTACAGAAGCTAAAGTAGAGCATGGGAGGAAGCCTGTGAGTCCAGACTTGGTTGGATGTTCACTGATTCTAAGAGGATGCCTGACCTAATGGGTACAGAGGGACCCCGGATGTTCTTTCTGCCCAGCGGGGTAAGTCTGCTGTGAATAAGCATGAGCACAGCATGTGGAGTTTTGACTTCCAGTGGTGTTTCTCTGGTGGAATTTTTCTTCCCTGGCATATTGGTTCAAGAATCTTTATGAACAGTGAAAGAAAACTGTACTATTTTTTTCTAAGTAACTCAAAGAAAAGATTTCATTTTATATATAAGGAAAAATACAACAGAAGAGATTTCATTTTATATATAAGGAAAAATACAACAGTAGAATAGTCTCAATAATAAACCTGTTCCTCTGTGCCTACTCATGTCCTGTACTGTGTTGGTTTGTGTGCACATGTGTGGGTGTGGGATGCATGCATGTGTGTGTGGAGGATGCATGTGTGGTGGTAGTAGGCATGCTCATTTATGGGTGCACATATAGAAGCTGGGGGGTCAATGTGAGGTATCTTCCTTCATTACTTGTCACCTTAACTTTTGAGGCAGGGTCTTTTACTAAACCTGGAGTTCATGGTTTCAGCTACATTAGCTAGCAAGACTCTAGGATCCTCCCGGCTCTGCCTCCCCCTCTCCCCTGCCCCCTCCAGAATTTGTGCAATAGGCATGTGATACCACACCCAGCTTTTATGGGGACTCTGGGCAGCAGGGGGGGGGTGGTGCGCAAATCAGGTCCGGGTGCTTGCAAAGTAAGCAGTTTTCCCTTTGAGCCATTACTCTATCCCAGTGTTTGTTTGCTTGTTTTAATCTTTTATTTATGTTTTCTATCTACAGACTTTTTACACATTCTTGAAAAACCTGATCTGCTTCTTGTGGGCAAGATTTTATCTTCAATGTTTTAGAGACTTCATTTTAATAAGAAAGCATGCTGTCAACACATTGGTTAAAGTTAATTGAATTTGGAATGCATGCTGTTGTTGGGTAGGGCTCACTTCTTCTTCTATGCTGTTAAATTAGTGGATCAAAAGGTTAGCTCAGTGCAGCCTGCCTCACGTGGTGTATTTCAACTACACACCATTATCCCGTGAATGCTCTGTTCTGCTTACATTTGGGAATTACTAAATTATTGAATGTGGTATTTATATTCCATTTTCAGAATGATGAATTTTGATGACCATTTTCTAGCCCAGCTTGCTTATACTTCTACTTCTGAAACAAAATTGAATTAGATATACCTTATCTGGATTTCAAAAGACAAGCAGAAATGGATGTTATCTTGATGTTTATCTGTCACCAGGTTTTAGTCCTGTGGTGCAGGGTTGGGCTGGTCCCACTCCTTTCAGTTTTACATAAAGTCACCTACAAGTCCGGTGACTTGTATAAGGTCCAAGGGCATTGCTCCCACCCCCTCCCCGTACAGACTGACTGACGATAGCTGCTAAAGTTTAGGTGTGTTTTGTTCCTGACAGGTTCACGTGTTAGAGATTTGGTCCTCAATGTGGAGGTAAAAGATTGTGAGAAGAGGGCTGTAGCTTCCTGCCTTGATCTTGTCTCTCATACAAGCTTCATAATGCCAATTGGGCTTTTAACCTTTAAACCTGTGTGCAAACCAAAGCTCTTTCTATTATGGATGCTCAGCCTCGGATGTTTTGGTATAGTCGTGGAAAGGAGACTGATTCGAGGTTGTTAGACCTGGCAGGGTTTTCCTGTAAAACCCACCCCCACCCCCACCCTCCGCGCTCTCATCTCAACCCAAAAGTTAGCACTGGTATCCTGTGTGCACACCTTGTGTTTGCTTACATTTGACTCCATGATGCTCAGTCACGACTCAGTAACTAGAAGAAATGCTCTCTCTTCCAATCCCTTGTCCGTTCAGAATCTACAGCCCCTTCCAATATGTCCTGTCTGAAGCTGTTGTATCTGTGAGTTACCTGAAGTTCTAGCCTCTAAGGGCAGCTGTTTTTGAAAATAAGCCCCCTAAAAGCACCTAAAGCTAACTGAGGTCACATGGGTGGGTGGGAAATCTAATAAGACTAGTAATTTTTTTTTTTTTTTTTCGAGACAGGGTTTCTCTGTATAGCCCTGGCTGTGTCCTGGAGCTCACTTTGTAGACCAGGTTGGCCTCAAACTCAGAAATCTGCCTGCCTCTGCCTCCTGAGTGCTGGGATTAAAGGCGTGCACCACAACGCCTGGCTCAAGACTAGTATTCTTGCAAGTAGAGACATTCATTCTCTGCCCCACCCCCAACACACACACACACACACAGATGCAGACAGATACAGACACAGACACACACACACACAGATGCAGACAGATACAGACACACACACACACACACACACACACACATACACACACACACACACACACAGCACCGACAGGTCAAGAAGCTGATCATCTGTGAGTCAGGAAGAAAGTCCTCACTAGATGCTCCAGTGAGTGAGTAGACATTTACCTTGGACTTCAGGCCTTCAACACTGTGGGTTCATAGTTTTCTGTTGTTTAAGCTATCCAGCTCATGGTACCTTGTTATGCAGCCAGGGCGGGCTAAGAGAACTTATGATGGATGCTTTTCCATTGAGAATGAAGGCATCCTAAAGTGGGCTTGCCTTCCTGGAAGTGATGGCTCCTTCCAGCCACGTGTGCACTGTGGGTTGTGTGCCGAGTGGGTTGCATACAGCTGGAACCTGTCAGTCTGACTGAGACTGGCACATTGGAATTGCCAGACAGGAAGGATCAGCCAGGAGCATGCTTGGGGACATGTGGCAGAGAAAACTTATCAAGTGTGAGATGTCCAGAGTCAAGAGTGAGGTGGTTCAAAGGTGCAGCACAGGAGCCAGGGAGTTGCACTAATGTGGTAAAAATCTGTCCTGGAGGTTATGGCAGCTGTCAGATCTTAGGATGACAGGGCAGAGCCTGGGGCAGTAGCTGTCCAGAGTGGAAGTATAGGGACAATGCATTGAAAAGGTGTAAGTAGCTTGGCCACCACATTCTTCAGAGAACGCCCCCAAACAGATTCTATGACGGTGAGACCCCTGGAAGCCTTATGAGCACAAGAAACTTCTCAGGGTGCAAAAGTGGACCACAGAATGGGCTAAAAGTACCTCTCCTCCTCTATCCACTCGATTTAGGGAACCAGAGAAAATCCTTCTTCCCACAAACATAATAATACTGGAGCAATCTATACGTACTGAACTTTCTCTCATAGGAAGCTTTCCCAATCGGCACTAGAACAAACTCATTTGAAAGTGAGCAATTTGAAACAGAAGCCATCAGAAGAGTGATGGGGTAAGGAGATAGTAGTGTAAGGAGATAGTGTGAAAGGAGAGGCACGGCGGCGGAGGAAGGGCAGTCACGCACGGCCACGCATCTCTGAGAATGACACGACTGTGGTTGAGCAATAATCCATCAAAAAGCTGAGCTGAAAGGAGAGCTGTTCACAATTGAATAGAACCCCCAAAACAAAAGTCCAGCATCTGGCAGAACAGGCACCATGGCAACTGGAGAGAGTGAAAAGTGAGTTAAGGACATAGGAAGGAGGCAAGAGAAAAAGTTACAGAAATGGAGAGCCAACTGAGGGGAGCACGGGAGGAAAAGGCCTTTGAAATACTCAGGAAGGAGATAGATCGGCAGATTATGACAGGCACAGCAGTGCACACCAGTGACACCAGTACCTGGGGGGCTGAGGCCAAGGGTACTCTGTGGATAAAGTGCTAGCTGTGTAAGCAGGGGGCCCTGAGTTTGAAGCCATAGAACTTAATTCTAATGCAAAAATGCATGTATCTGTAATACCAGTGCTCCTATTGGGGAGATGGGATGTGGGGATTGGAGAATCCCTGAAACTCCCAATTCAGCTATCACAGTGTGCAATGCAGAGAGAGGGAGGGGAAGAGGGAAGGAGAGGGGGAAGGGGAGAGGGAGAGAGGAGCAATCCACATTGAATTCTGGGGAAGGTTTGGGTAAGAATAAAGCACAAAGGGGCAACACATAAAAGCAGGTAAACTCTGACCTGATCTGAGAGACTTAGCTGAAGCTGCCTGGGCTGGGGTTGTAGCTCAGAGCTCAAAAAAGAAAAAGAAAGAAAGAAAGAAAAAGAAAGAGAGAAAGAAAAGAAAAAGAAAAGAAAGAGAAAGAGAAAGAAAAAGAAAAAGAAAAGGAAAAAGAAAAGGAAAAAGGAAGGACAACTTAGCTGTCAAGAGAAGCCATGAACACTACATTGAACTTTTGATACTTTCTTTTGAAAGAAAAATGAAGCAAATGGCTTTGATTATAGCAGAAGTCTCATGTAATATATTTGTAAAATATTTGTTTTTGAGATTTTAAACTGCAGATTATTTGAAAGGAAGATTGTATAATACTTCAATAATTTCAAAGCGCAAGTGACTGGCTTTTCTGTATAGGTTAGTGCACTGCATTTTAATGTCACTTGGATAACCTTCTGTTCTTTAAAAATTAATATTTTCCAAAGCCATGCACTGAGAATCTCAGCATCTTATCTGTTGTATGTTCTTCTCGGAATTAAAAGTGGCTTGGCAGTAAATAACTAGTCTGAATATTTCTTATCTCTCCCTCTCTGCTACTGTTGAAGCAGTTAGGGAAATATCAGAAGCGCCTCCGTTATGCCCAGCTTAGGAATCTGTCCAGAATATGCTACAGCCTGCTCACTCAGTCTGCCTTCAGCTGGAGAAATAATCTACATTTCACAGGGCACTGGTCTGATGTGCTCTGAGAGTGAGAATCAACTAAATACGTTTTAAGCATTTTGGAATCGTTGAGAATTAAGATCTGTCAGTGTAAGGAGGGTTGATCAATAGGGGAATATCACTTTTTAATCTGCTGTTTCTGGTCCTTTGAAGCACCTCTCTGATGAATTCTGGGTCACACCAGGTGCTTTAAGGGACCGACATTTCAGCTGTATGGTGGTTTGAACGCCACACAAGATAAATTCAGGGCTGTGGGCTTGTGGGGAACTTATAATCCTGACCATATAATCCTCAGCAGAGTAGGGATTTAAATTCTTTCTAAAACTGCTGATGGTAGCCTTTAATTCCAGCACTCAGGAGGCAGAGGCAGGCAGATCTCTGAGTTCAAAGCCAGCCTGGTCTCCAGAGCAAGTACCAGGACAGCCAGGGCTACACAGGGATGCTTTCTGTCCTTGCAGGCTGGCTCACTTCCAGTACAGGTGTTGCCATGGTGCTCAGTAGGTGGGCCAGGGTCTGGGCAAGCAGCCTCAACACCTAGACCTCTTCCTGGGTAAAGCCAGGCATGACCTGGCTGAGACTCTGGGCAAACCTAAACTTCCCCAGCTTCCCTGCAGCAGATGGTGGGGTAACACATATAAAGCCCTCAGCATGCATTCTTGCTTCAAGGACATCATGGGCACAGGTTAGGTGACAGTAGGGTCAGAGACCCCCACTACACAGGCCAACCCAGAGGCCCAGAAACTGACACTTGTTTTGCACTGCCTGTAGCCTGTGAGCTTGTACACTGTCAGTCCCGACCCCTCACCCTGTGTGCCCCACCTGTTGTCACAAGAGACTTCTCTCCCCAACTGAGCAGAGAATTCGGAGGGACAGATCTCTTGAGAGTGACTGGAGAGCATCCTTTCCTTTGTATGGCATTCTCTAAGAATACACCCTTCCTCTTTACACGCCACCTTCCCATCAATGTCATATTTACTCATAAACTTTGAAATTTAAATCTAGTTTCTGGGATTACAGTTATTTTATCTGTTCCAAAGTATGGGGTGGAGGTATTTCCATTTCTCATTTGTTTATTTTTGAGACAGGCTCTCACTATAGAGCCCTGGCTGGCCTGGAAATTGCTATGTAGACAAGTTGGCCTTTAACCTACAGAGATCCACCTCCTTCTGCCTCCCAAGTACTGGTCTTAGAGGTATGTACTTCCATTTCAGATTCTACATTGCATGTTCAACTCTTATAATTGATATTTGTAAATAAACCTACCAGTAAGAGATGCATAAGAATATTTTTGTAGTGTAATAAGAATTTAACCAGATACAACTAATAATTTTATTAAATATAAATTGATTTTTTGGGAGTTGGCTCATTATTACTAATTAGGAAGTAAGGACAGAATGTTTTAAAGCTTAATAATTGGCAGTGCCCTGAAATCCATTTTAATTTGTGGATCAAATTATTATTTCAAGAAGTAAAATATTTAGTAGTCAAAACATCACGATAATAATCTTTGATTCAGATTTGAGCCACATTCTATTATGGTAAATCCCAAGTATAAAAATATAAGCTTTTATTTTTGTGATAATTAAAGTAAAGTCCCAATGTAATATTTCACCCTGATCATTCACATGCAACTAGGTTCTGAGAAATATATGGTTATTTAAAGGAGAAGCAGGAGACTTTTCTTTGCTGAAGGAAATCCAGACCTCTTTATCTTATACCTGGGTTGGAAATGTTTTTGTGAAGAGAAGGAAGAATCCCGGGGCCCACAAGCACCGCTCCTGTATTTCAGTGACTGCAAATTCTCTTTTTTTCCTTTTTGGTTTTTTGAGACAGGGTTTCTCTGTGTAGTCCTGGCTGTCCTGGAACTCACTTTGTAGACCAGGCTGGCCTCGAACTCAGAAATCCACCTGCCTCTGCCTCCCAAGTGCTGGGATTAAAGGCGTGTGCCACCACTGCCCGGCTCAAATTCTTTATATTTTTTAAACTCATTTAATCCTCACCAGAGCACAGAGGAAGAGTGAATGTCATTACCGCCGTTCACATTTCTGTGCTTGGGGCTGTTAACTCAGATAGCTATCAGGGTGTTCAGGCAGAGGCTCACAACCCACTTCCCTGAGAGAAAGCCTTGGTGTTCCTGAAAGGCACAAAGGGGGGTGCTGTTTTTACTCTGTGGACAAGCTAGTCCTGTGTGGGGGATGCAGTGCCCCATTTCCCTCCAGGACAAAGCTCCCAGGAATCTCAGGATGCTTGAGGCCCAATGATGGACCTAATTCGTTCACTTGTTCATTTATGTGCCCAACCATCCATCCATCCATCCACCCACCCATCCATCTATTCATTCATTCATTCATTCATTCATTCATTCGTTCAACTTTCACTGGTACCTCACAGGTGAGTGTGTCAGCTTTCTGCTCCTCAGAACTCCTTCAATCTAACTTCATATCATCGAGTGATGGCACAAATGGCATAGCTGTGTGCTTTGGGGATGACCAGCTTATCAGTTCATTTGGTGTTCCCAGTTAGGGATGGCAGCTATCTTTCCAGAGGGTTCAGAACTCTCCCACACAAGGCCGGCTACTGAGAAAATGTTCCTTTCCTAACAACCTCTTGCTTCTCCCTCTAATGCCTTCTGCATACTGCTCCCAGGTTCCTTTCAGCAAAAGCATCCCTTTTCCATTCACAATGCAGGTATTTTAAGCCTGTAGGGTTGCTCTTTGTTTCCCCTGCCTTTTGCCTGGATGTGGATAGTCTCCCCTCTTCCCGCTTCATCTACAGCTCACCTGACCTCAGATGTCCTGTCTGGACTCTGTCCAGGCCTAGCTGAGATCTTACCCCTGGGTGACCTTCTCAGGATCACCAGGCTGACCTCTCTGTCAACACCAAGCTCTTTGAGTAGGCTCTTAGTATTTGTGCTGGTGGAGTGCTTGGCCCTGGTCACACACAACAGGGATACTGTGACTGTGGAGCAACCTGATGAAAGGACTGGACTCCCAGAACGATAACCATGGTCTTTGGATGTTGAAATCACATGGGCTTCAGAGAGACCCTTCCTCTAGAGGGCCTGCCTCCTCCTATCAGAACCTGGCTGACCTGGTGACATGAGCTGAGGCATAGGCAGGTGAGTTTACACAGTGTAGTGTCTGGTCTTGGGTAAATCTGCGACAGGATGCTCCATTATACCTTGATCCTCGTTCACCAATAAAAGAAAGTTAAAAGCGCTGGAGAGGGGCCTAGTGAGCTGAAGTCAAGTGATTCTTTTAAATAAGAAAATCACCTTTGAAATTATAAAATATTGACAGTAACCAGAAGGCACCATAATATCTATGCTCGCATTGCAAAGGAGATCTAACCCAGTTTTGCCGAGCTGTTTGTTTTCACAACAACGTCTAATTTCTTATTTATCTACCTTAGCAGTGCCCTTTATCTGAAAAATATGTAAATCTATTTAAATCAATTTCCTGTGATACCACACAAAACAATAATCATATTAGTGGCATTCGTGATGTACTAATAACATGGATGTAATTGCATTCGAATGTGAAATTGCTAGGTAATAGGCCTTTCGTAAATTGTTTTGGGGGATGCCATTTTTAACCTTACTCTAGGTCATTACTTCCTGATCTCGGTGGGAAAGTGTAATGCGCCTCCCGTGAGACCATTTCCCACTGCTGCTGCCTGCACAGCAGACAGAGACTGCCAGCCGCTTTGTAACCAGAGGGGAAGAACGTGTGGAAGGAACTGCTGTGTCTCAGGGTAGGAGGCCTTCACAGGCATGGGGTTCTGGTCCCCAGCACTGCAGTGTGCTCCCTGGGTTGTCCTCAAGGGAAAAGGGAAATGTGGATGTCATGTGATTCCCCCCTCATGCCTAGACTCTGTGGTGGAGGCACATGCTCCAGCGAGCTGTTCTTCTTTGGGGAATGGGGTCCATTGTTACAGTGATCAGCTTCTGGCTCCCTTTCCTTAAAGTCTTGGGTACAAGTAACATGTCTGGGGGGTGGAGGGAGGTGGTCATGTGGGGTGCAGCAGCAAACTATCCAACTTAGAAGTTTTAACTTCAGGCCTTGAGGCAAGAATACATATTTGCTTTTCACATTATCAGACAAATTCACATTTTAGGCAAACTAGGTCTGTTTTCCCTGAGAAACATCCCTGCAGACTTCTGTCTGCAGGTCTGGATGGAACCAGTGCAAGGGAGGGCATAATGGCATGCCTATGGTACATCTGAGTGACAGGCTGAGCCATAAATGGCTTTCATAGACATGTGCTAACTTGTGATTTGTTGATAGACATGAAAAAAAGAGAGGTGGTGTCTTCTCTAAGAGGATCAGAGAGATCCCGTTTGATCAGGGGCTGAGAGCTGTTGGATAATTACAAAGCTACCTTGAATGTACGTGAAGGAGATTCCCCCTGGACTGGGAGTTTAAGTGTACATTTCTACATAGATTCTCTTCCCAGGATGCTGAGGGGCAGGCGGGAACTAAGAAATCACTCCCTCTTAGGTTAATTTCCCTTGAAAGGTTTTTGATTTTTTAAAGCACTTTACAACATAAATGATATTCCAGGGCTGAGGGAGTTCCTTTTGCCTTCTCCCAAATTTGGAACGATATGGCCAGGCTGTGGGGATTTAAATAATGCTACATTTTGAGTAAGGACAAATAGCTCAATACCATGGGCTCAGGGCATTTTCCCAGAGTTTAGTTTAGTTCAGAGTACATTTCTATTGGTAACTTTCCCCCTCACATTCAATGATAACACCAATAAACAACTGTGAAGCTGGAAGCACTGGTCCCAGGCAAAAAGGTTTATACATTTATCCCGCCCATAGCTTAGAAGAGCCCCTGGCACAGCAGAGCCCAAAGTCGCATGCCTAATGGTCTGGAGGGCTTATGAATAGATGGGCTGAGAACTTTCAGTGGACTAGATTGCTGTTAAAGATCCAAGGAACCCTCTGAGACAGCTAATGCCTAGAGAGGGGATAGTGTTTTCTGGGTCCAAGAGCAAGGAGGCAGAGGTGAGGGTGACAGGTGACAGCTTAGGACCCCACGGATGGGGCAGCCCAGACAGAGAAGGAAAGGCCTCTACTGACAAAGGTCATACAACCCCTTTCAAAGAGTTTCCTTCCCTTGGGATGGCAAGGCATCTGTGCTGATACAGTGCCACCAGCTACAACCGATTTTAATGTCCTGGTCAGACAGGTGATTAAAGAAGGGATCTGTACATAATGCCACCCTCCCCTCTAGGGTCCTGAAATCTTTGAGAAGTACAGTTAAGCAGCATGCCCAAGTCCCTAGGGGCACACATGCCAAGGAACAGTGACCCCCAAGTAGCAGTCTGTGTGAGCCTTGGGAGTGGGAGGGGAAGCGTGGAGACAGGAAGTCTCCCAGCAGCCAGCATTGAAGGAGGGCGGGGCTTAGTTTTCTGCATCCCCGGTTGGTGGTGTTCTTTTCCTGTCTCTATCCAGGGATGGCCACGGGGTCCCACTCAGGGCCCCAGGCTGCATTTGCATAACACATTTACATCTGAAGGGAGAGCACAGATTGGCAGCTCCCCAAGCTTCAGCTAGGCACAGATTTCTACAATGGCAATTAGGAATCGAGATAGAATGACTGTGGCCGAGGGAGTACAATTGCCAGGGCTATGGGAAGAAGGGGCAGGAAAACCTCGGCGCTTTAGAGCATTGAGCTGTGAGTAATGGCAGGGTTAGAGACCAACCGGCCCTTGTTCTTTGTGCGCTGCCGCTGAGGCTTGGAAGGGACCAGGACGATCCCGCCCATGTGCTTGGTGCTGGAAGGAAGGGGGAAGAGAGGGGTGGGGCGGGCCTGCAAGGGACCCGATGATGGGAAAGGGGCTCTGGGGTCGGCCTGGATGGCAGTGAGCAGAGGCCTGCAGTGCTTGAGCAGTGGGTGACACCGTAGAGGGCCCCCAAAGATGGAAAGCAGACGTGTCTAACATGGATGCGACAGGATACCTGGGCTGGAGGAGCTGAAGGGCTTTCTGGCCCTGTGAGGAGTGGAGAATCCTCTTTACGAGGGCGCGACTGTTTTGACCTCTGGGACTCAGGTGGCCTTCCAGAGGGCCACAGCATGGAAACCTTCCTTCCTCTCCAGCTTCCTTCCTCATCCCTCAGCCTCAGAGGAGTGCTGTGGGAGAACTCCCACCACCTTCTAGCTGGGGAGGAGGGACATAGAAAAGGGAACAGGTAAAAGATGAGAAGCAGTGCTCAGAACCCAATGCCAGAGTAGAAGGTTCTAGAAGCTAGTCTCCTCCCAGGCCTAAAGTGAGGCATGGGTGGAGTGACTGGAGTAACAGCAGGCTGGGTCAGTTGAGTCAGTACATGGGGACACAGAGGACCTTAGGGCATCTGGAAGATGGGAGCTGTGACAGAGACACTCATAGGCTATGTGCAAGTGTCGGCGCTGAGCATGCCAGCAGGGGAGCTGGGTTTGGAGGACCCATGGGTGGTACATCTAACTGATCTTATAAACCAAGAAACATCTGCATAAGCAAAGCGGGTGGGGGTGGTTGGCCAGTGGCCTCCAGGAGCACAGAACTCCTGGGACAGTTGTTAAGAAGCCATGTTCTGGTTTCACCACAGAACATGAGGTCCTGCTGCTCTCCAGATGGGCTGTGTCCAAGCTATCTGTCTGCATGGCTTTGGAAAGCACAAGGGGCTGGGATTAGAACTCCTGAGTTCTGGGCCACTGCCTCTTGTCTTAGTTGATGGGATGACTGCTTATAAATTCCTAGTTTTCTCATATTCAGACTCCTCAAGTTGAAGAAACAGCTCAAGGTCCTTAAAGATATTGTAATGCTAGGTACAATCTATTTCCCTATTATAATAGAGAGTTGTAGAAAATAAGAGAACCAGTGTGCTTAGTGGGTAGATTTATTGAGTTCAGTTTTTAAAACTGGAACAAGGATGGCTGCTTAACAGTGTTCTGAAAATTGTGATTAATGCAAAGAGATGTAAAAAAAAAAACCTGAAATGTTCATCTCCCTCATGATTTATAAACTCATTGATAATATTCCTGAATGGGGACACGAAATATTCTTAACTTTAACAGTTTTCTGTAATGAAGCCATGACAGGATGGAGGGACTCAGTCTATCAGGCTGACAGGAACAGAGGAGCTGAGAGAGGACCATGGTCCTCTAGAACCTTCTGTCCGAGGAGTAAGGGAAGAGCCTGTGATCTCTTCTGTGGCCATTGCTTCTTTGGTTTTGATTGCTGTATCTCAGGTGCATAAGATGATGGATCCCATTAGGAGTGTTTACAGGAATGTGATGTCCTTTAACAGCATCACCCCAAGTCACCTCACCTGTCCCTGCCATGGGCCCTCTTTGTCTTCCTAAACATTACCCTTCCATTCTCATCTTTAAAACAACTACATGACACAGATTTTTTTTTTTAAAGATTTATTTATTTATTATATGTAAGTACACTGTAGCTGTCTTCAGACACTCCAGAAGAGGGCGCCAGATCTCATTGCGGATGGTTGTGAGCCACCATGTGGTTGCTGAGAGTTGAACTCTGGACCTTCGGAAGAGCAGTCGGGTGCTCTTACCCACTGAGCCATCTCACCAGCCCCCATGACACAGATTTTACACAGCAAAAATACACACTTGTCTTCTGAGTCTAGTTCATTATTGCCTTTACATGCTGAGCTCCAGTTCCTCTTTCTTTCAAACAATATGATTTCATTCTTCTGTATGGCCAAATAGTATGTGTGTGTGTGTGTGTGTGTGTGTGTGTGTGTAAACGAATGCACGTGTGATTTTACAGGGGCTGATTCTACAGAGCACTGCAGCTGAAATGGCAGGCATCTCTAACGTTTGGACTGTGCTTTCACTGGGGTTGGCCTCATTAGTGGCACAGTCAGTCACATGGCTGCTGTGTTCTTAAGCTTCTGGCTGTTCTTATAAGGGTTAAACTCCTGTGACAGCTGTTCTTGGTAAGGGTTACACTCCTGCGATGGCTGTTCTTGGTAAGGGTTACACTCCTGCGATGGCTGTTCTTGGTAAGGGTTACACTCCTGTGACAGCTGTTCTTGGTAAGGGTTACACTCCTGTGACAGCTGTTCTTGGTAAGGGTTACACTCCTGTGACGGCTGTTCTTGGTAAGGGTTACACTCCTGCGATGGCTGTTCTTGGTAAGGGTTACACTCCTGCGATGGCTGTTCTTGGTAAGGGTTACACTCCTGTGATGGCTGTTCTTGGTAAGGGTTACACTCCTGTGATGGCTGTTCTTGGTAAGGTTACACTCCTGTGACGGCTGTTCTTGGTAAGGGTTACACTCCTGTGACGGCTGTTCTTGGTAAGGGTTACACTCCTGTGACGGCTGTTCTTGGTAAGGGTTACACTCCTGTGACAGCTGTTCTTGGTAAGGGTTACACTCCTGCGATGGCTGTTCTTGGTAAGGGTTACACTCCTGCGATGGCTGTTCTTGGTAAGGGTTACACTCCTGCGATGGCTGTTCTTATAAGGGTTACACTCCTGTGATGGCTGTTCTTGGTAAGGGTTACACTCCTGTGATGGCTGTTCTTGGTAACGGTTACACTCCTGCGATGGCTGTTCTTGGTAAGGGTTACACTCCTGTGACAGCTGTTCTTGGTAAGGGTTACACTCCTGCGATGGCTGTTCTTATAAGGGTTACACTCCTGTGACAGCTGTTCTTGGTAAGGGTTACACTCCTGCGATGGCTGTTCTTGGTAAGGGTTACACTCCTGTGATGGCTGTTCTTGGTAAGGGTTACACTCCTGCGATGGCTGTTCTTGGTAAGGTCACTCTCCCATGATGGTTATCCTTGGTGGTACACTTGACTATAGATGGAATAAACTACAATCCTGAAGTGTGATCCGGATCTTGAGGCAGGAAGATTGTATGCCTTTGATCCAGTCCTTGAAGTGGGATGATACACACTTTTGATCTGGATCAACACAAACCTTTTATCTAAATCTCTAGGCATTGCAGCAATGATTATAAAGATCTATAATGGAAAGGAATTAAAGAAAAGCATGGTGGTCCAGGCATGGCGGTTCATGTCTTTAATCCCCAGCACTCAGAAGACAGAATCAAACTCCAACTTCACAGAGTCATGCAATGGCCTCTCTGGGATCCATGCAGGGACACCCCAACTACACATATGGCCTCAGGGACTTTCCTTAGTCGTGGCAAGAGATTCCATAAACCTTTCTATTCTTGACTCTAAAGCCAGAGCCATGTGGATGAAGATGCTGAGTTCTGCTGCTTGCTGGGACTGGAACATGGCTCCCCTTGTTAAATTACATCTTCACCAGCATTCTGTTTTCCATGGATTCCTTTACTGCCCAAGGCTGTCCTTGAATGCTCTCTGTAGACTATGGGTGACCCTGAACTCAAAGAACTCCTTAATAGAGAGTTCTCAAAAGAAGAAATACAAATGGCTAGGAAAACACTTTGAAAAGCGTAGGAAAACACTTTGAAAAGCGTTCATCAGTAGCCATGAGAAAAGCGTGGGTTAAAAGTAACTGAAGCTTCCCTCTCACCCCAGGCAGAGTGACCACCACCAAAGACACTAATAACTAAAAGTGCTGCTGTGGTGGACATGTAGGTTGTGAACCAGGACAGCCACTTTGGAAACTGGCCTGATGATCTCTCAAAAAGTTAAAAGTAAAACTACCATACTCCCCAGGACTCCATGTTATACCACAGGAATCCCTGCAGATCTGTGCTCACCACTCATTCACAACTGGTATTTACAAGTGACGAAGATACAGTACATACTTATAGTGGAATATTACTCAGCTGTAAAGAAACGTGAGATCATAAAACTTTGAAGAGACATGGATGGGTTTGGAAAAGACTACTCTAGGTGATGTCACCCAGGTCCAAAAGAACAGGCATTGCATGGTCTTTCTTATGAGTGTCAACTCTATACAGTGTACAATATGAGCATCTGGGCTAAAACCAGGAACCAACAACGGGAATGGGGCAGTGGTAGGGGTAGGGTGGGAGAGGGTCAGCAAGGTGAGGGGATTGGTCACTTTAAGGAAGGGGGTCTAGATAGTACAGATAGATTTTAAAAGGTAATGAGGAAGAGGGGTGGGGGCATTGGGGAAATGAGGGTGTGGGATCAGGGGAGAGTTAACCAGCATAAAAGGAGTGTAAAGAAACCAGCTAGAAAACAAGTGTGCCCATCTTTGCAACAGTCACTTGACTGTAGAGGAGATAACTAACTATCCTCTGAAAGGATTCAAGACTCCACCAATGCAGGGGGATCAATGCCTCGTACCATATGCCTGGCAGATAGCTCAGGCTTGGGAAGGGATTGGGCCCATGAGGGAACATATTTCTAATGGTTAACCAAACTGACATGGCAGCAAATGCCTTTGAAACACTATGTTTATACCAACAGACAAGGACTACCAGCTTACATCAGAGAAGCCTCTCCTTCAAAAAACAGCAGTGTCTGTGGAGACTCATGGCTACATAAGATGCATAAATTAAGCAATGCTTGTGGGCCCATCCCTAAAGGAGTCCAACTGTGGAAGGGTGGGTGGGGCATATATAAGACCAGAACACAGGGTGAAGAGCTCCAAAAAGCTGGTCCTTAGACATGAAACACCTATTGTGATCAGTAAGTCATGGAAGAGTGGGTATTCACAAGACCAGTCCTACCGACAGACAGTTATGGAAGGGAGAGGGAGACTTGGGACTCTACCCTTTACCTTTGAACTATTGGCCACTGATTGATTTTAGAAAGAGCAGGGTGAATCGCTGCCTTTAGTTGTGACCCGCTGCTGAAACTACCAGATTCCAATGGCTGGCTCCAAATTCACCATTGCACAGAAGAAGGCCCCGACCAAGCTCAGTGGGTCAAAAACCAAAGAAAATGGGCAGGTGTGTGTAAGAGATATTGATGGGGAGAGTGCCCAGGAGTGGGAGGGAGATAGAAGGTAGCCAGCATGCAAAGTGAACATACATAAAACTGTGAATAAAAATACAGTAAAAATAAAGATACCTGCAAAAACAGGTCTCTTCGGATGTACTGAAGTGGGAACCAGAGCTGTGAACCCATGCTGAACTGGAGACAAGCTGAACCCCAAAGACCCTTATCACATGGGAGTGGGCCCCGTGAGAGTGGAGACTGAGACAAGAGCCCCGTGTCTGCCAGCTCGGGATGCCCACTGTGCCTTGCACACATGGGGAGTGGGCATGCACACCCACGGGGCAGATGCCCTCATGTTGGACCTTTGCTCTCCAGACATGTAAGCTGCATTTCTGACCCTCGAATCAACTGAGCCGTGATCTGTACAGAGACAGCGTCAGCTTCTCCCTGAGCTGGTGGCCACTCACTTCCCTTCTCTGGAACTCCCATGGCCTCAGAGCACAGACATGCTGTTCCTTCAAGTCTTCCCACATGTTTTCTCCTGCATGTACCCATCATCCTTTGCAATTTCAATGTCCCCCCACCCCCACCCCCTTCATGTCCTGTTCTTCCCTGAGTACTTTATTTTAAACTGTACCTCAGCTACTCTGGATTCTCACATCTTTACTTTTCATTCATGGAATTTATCCCCACCTGGTAGGCTGTCTAGTTTGTGGCTGCCTTTGTTTAGCCTGACTCCTCCTCCACTAGTCTCTCTGCAGAAGCAGCTATGTGCTGGGCTGTGCTCTCTGCTCTGTCTCCAGCACTCAGGACTGCATTGCTCCTGTGTTTGTTGAACACAAAGACACCGACTTAAACGCTGGAATTCAGTAGCTGATAAAGCAGGCATTCAGAATCAGTGGGGGAGGATTGACTGATACGTGTTGTTGAGATACAGCATATTAGAGACAAATTTATTTTAGACATAAAGCCTTCCTGTCTGCTAAATGAAGACTATTCAAATTTGTTTAAGAATTTACCAAAAATTCAGAGTGCGCAACACTGTGCAAAGCCAGGCTCTTAAGACCAGAGGCAGGAGGGCAAGTTTCACAGTTAACAATGATTGGTTCTGCTGTTCACAGAAACAACAACAACAACAACAAACCTGAGACCTTTGTGGGGTCAGAGTAGCTGGCTGCAGGCTCTGCCCTACATCCCAGGCTCTCACTGACCTGCTAACACACACACAAAACATCAGTGAATCCAGCTTCCTGCTTGGTGCCTGGACCTGCTCTTGACCTAGAGGACCAGGCTGGTAGTCTCAATGAGTTGGAGAGGCCACTGCCCATCAACAACCTCCGAGCGTGGACCGGGTCACCTGCCTGCCTGCCTGGTAGCCTTTCCCAAACCCTGTGTGTGGCTACACTGGGCCACACACAGACTTCCTGGAGCTGACTCTGCCTTTGTGGATTGGTGGCCCTTTCTGTTCCTTGCTCACTCTCCCTTCCTGTTCTCCTCATACCTTGGAAAAAGTGACATCTACATAGCATTGAGGCTGCATCCAGGGAAGACCTGGACGTCTGGATGTTGCCAGGGACACAGACTCGGGGTCCTGGGTCCTCAGATGGGTTTACATCCAGGTGATGTCATTAACTTCTCAGTGTCACAAGCTCTTTAGTTTGTGCTGTAGAAACCTAGGTTTCACCCTGATGGGAATGGGATCCTGCCTGAGAAAGCCTGTGGTTTGTTTAATGACTTAGCTGACTGGAAGAGTGTATTAAGGAAACTGGAGCCCCAGGCAATGTGAGAAGCCAGGCACATCTCTGCTCTGATTGGCCCTGCTTCACAGGTGCCCAGTGGATAGATAGATGGGCCCCGGCATTGGTCTCCAAGGTTCTGTGGCTTGCGGTGGGTGGGTGGTTTGTGGTGGGTGGGTGGTTTGTGGTGGGTGGGTGGACCCAGGCTGAGAAGAGGTGCCACCTCTCATTCACACTGTCTGCAAGACCTTTGGTTCGCCTTGCCTTGGATAGTGAGTGACCTTGTGCAGAGGGCGTTCTGCATTCCCTAGAGCCCACAGGGGCCTGCTCTGAGCCAAGGAACCCAGACTATGTGCTGACATTGGTGATCCTTCACAGCTTCTTTGTCCTTCAAGACCAAGTGTGGGGTAACAATGGGCCAGCTTGTCCGCTGCGGGGTGGGATTTAGAGCCCTTGCTTCAGCGGCTGTGCCATAAGTGACAGGCAGGCTCAGGCTCCTCCTCAGCCTCATGGGCTCCTTGGCTCTGGTTTCGCTGTAGGTTTTTCCATTGGAAAGACCGGCAGGAATGCCTTAGCTCAGAGAGCGATGACCTAACGGTGGAGTTTCTGGCTTAGGGAGGCACCTGGCGAAGGCGGACGGTTTTGTGTTGCTTAACCTCTCTGCTCGTGTTACTCTGACCTGTGAACATGCATCATGCTTCTAAATGGAGAGTGAGTGTGGTCAGGCCCGGCCTGGGGCACAGACAGCTTTAACTCTGAGATGGCTTGCTACCGTTCTACTGAGCAGGGCAACCAGACTGGAAAACTTCCCAGGCCTCTGTTTCCTGTTCTGCAAAAGAGGTGGCTTTGGAGAGACAATCTAATGTCCCTCCTAACTCTAAAATCGTCAGTGTTTACACAGAGATTTAAACATTTGTTCTGAAATTTAAAAAAAAAAATTCTGTTTGTTCAGAAACTACAAAATGGTTTTAGATCCCAACCAACAGGATGATTCTTAGAATTGTCATAAGACTTTCCCCCTCTGGGTTCTTTTAGCTTGTAACCTCACCACACACACACACACACACACACACACACACACACACCAGCTAAGCCCCTCTTGACCACTCCTCCCCAGGCATGCACACTTGACCCTGACCATGAATTCCCCCCAACCACCCATTTACTTTGAGTTCCAAACTCACCCCCAATTTCCCCTTCTATGGTGGATAATGTTAAGTGGTGGCTGGGCGTTATCCACCATCTTTTGTGTTGCTAGGAGCTACACTCTTTCTAGATTCACATGGTTCTTAATTGACATGTCCAAAGCACCTATGCACATGATCAGAAGCCCGGGCCAAGCATCACTGGGAGAGAACTCAGGTGCAATCAGAAAGCTAGGGTGTCCTGTACGGAGTTTCAGCTGAGTGGATAGATGCCACACATCTCAACTGATAAATTTATAGCTATGTACTGTTAAATAACGGGGTGGGGTACTGACAACGGTGAGAGGCTTCGTCTAGGCAGTCAGTGGGCAAAGGTCTCTATTACATTACTTTCTGTTCTTCAGTGGCTCTGATGCCTATTCTGTGTCTTGGTGGAATTGTCATTTTCTTGGGGGAAGTGCCTGTGGCCTTGGGGACAGTTGGAAGAATGGTGTCAGTGGTCAAAGCAGCATGTTGCCCAAGGGCTCTGCTGTGGATGCTCCCGATGGTGGAGACTGAGTCTGATGAGTGAGCATATTGAATGCACTTCCAGCTGGTTACTCCACCTTCCCTTCCTCTCTGCCTCAGAACTGCTGCCACCCTTTTCCCAGGGCAACCAAAAAAAGCTGCCAGTGTAAACATACACTTCTTGACTTTGAGTTGCTTGGGAGAGCAAGCCCAAAGGCTGGTTGCTGGAATGGAGCTGGTCATCTAGTTCAGCTGGGCAAATGGCCCTCTCACTAGCATCGGCCACAGGGACCTGTGGGTTTGAGTCTGAAGATGGCACCAGGGCCTTCTCTGCTACTCATGGAGACTACTCAAACCTGAGGCACCGTGACTTCCATCCCAGGATGTAAATGCTCTGTAGCCTGTTCAGGAGTGAGAGAGGCTGCCTCCTTCTAAAAGGTTCATGCCCAGAACCAAGATTCATTTGTGAATTTCTCAGTCATAATCCTGTTGCTAATTTATATTGATGATATAAGCTCATGGGCCAGTATAAACCAATGGGATCAATTTAACAATCCTGTTTTATGATTTTATTAAGAGGTTCTCTTTTGTTTGTTGGTTGGTTTTTAGCAAATGGATACCTTCTATATCTGTCTAGTTTTCTGTCTTTGAGACTGTCTGGGATGCAATAAGAACCAAGTTTGAGGGCAACTGTTGCTCTGCAGGTGAGCTGGTACTGGCTGACACGACGGGTGGATTGTGGCTTGGTGTACAGACCACTGATCATTATCAACATGTTAGAATTTTGTTTTTCTATTGGGGCTAAAGGAACGCCTACATTAAAAAATAACTTCTCCCTCCTTTGAGTCTTCTTACGAACAAGCGGGATCCCGTGTTGCTTTGCACCGGCATATGGCTGTGCGCTTTGCCTGGAAGTGTGAGCCTGGGCCTTTGCTTAGTCAAAACCACCCAGAAACCCAAAAGTTGTCAGATGTCTGAGAGTTTTTTATCAGACTTAGATTTCTCTTGGATACTAGGGCCCTAGGGCTTGGTGGGATGAAGTGATGGCTGCCCCGCTACCCCATCCTGATAGGCACAGGAAGGATGTGCAGGGGAGAGGCTGCTTCTCAGAATAATGCGCTTCTACTATAATACAGCGCGAGTGTGAAAATACTCAAAATGGTTGAGGACTGGCAGGAAGATTTCTTTTGACAAAGTGCATGCAAACAAAACAAAACAAAATCCTAACACTGGCCCCCAAATACCCCCAAATGCAAATACAACCTCACATGCAATGCTGAAAAGACACTGAATAAATACAATGTATGGTTAGAATGGAGTGGTGCCACCGCCTGGGAGCCGGAGTCCTGCACACAACAGTGGATACCAATGCCTTCTTTGATTCTTAGTGACAGCTGAATGGAACACAAAGGGGGATGTTTTCTCGTGGGACACATGATCCCTCTCCACCTACCCATGAGACACTCGGCAACCTCTCTGCCTGGCACCCAAGTCTCTTTCTTGTTGTTATCTCTGCCTTCGGCCGAGCAGAAATGCTGGTACCAGTTGCCATTCTGTGGTGTATGGAGGTGGCTGTGTCTGGGAGGGGGTTTGGGCTATGGAACCATCTCTGGCTTTATTGGAAAGTCTGTGGGGTCCCCAGGGGACAGGTGACAAACTACACCACTACTCTGAGCTTCTGCCTGACAGGAGTCTGTCTTTTCAAAGGAGCTTGCTTACAACACAAAACAAAACAAGAATAGAGCGGTTCACTGGGGAAAAGGCAGCCAAGAATTTTTTTTTGATCTGGATGGGGCCAGGGAAAGGGAGGTAAATTTCCTAGGTTCACAGATGGGACAGGGCAGTGGCAAGGCTTCTCAGATGGGCTGTGGTGAAGTTATAGCAGTTTGTGGGCCACTGTCACAGATGGCCTGCTATGGGGTGGGGCGTCTAATTGGAAAGACTGTAGCTTTGACCATAGGCAGCTCGCACTTTTCACTGCACTTTAAGCTGGCCTTCCAGCTGCTAGAGGAGATCATGGGGCCTTGGTCAGCTCCCTGTGTTCTGGCCCCACTCTGTGTCAAGTCCTGTGCTTCGCTGTGTGTTCATGTCGGAACAGCCATGACAAGAATGGCTTACTTAGCACCTTAACTTTTAAAGAATAGAAGTCTATGTGGCATAAGAGACAAACTACATTGTACTTCTTGACATTTAGCTAAAACTAGACACAAATAGTCAACAAAAGGCAGAAATGAAGGATTCTGAGGGAAAAAGCAGAGCAGATTTGAGCTGTAACACCGAGTAGGGAGTTTTTAGGAGAATGTTTTCCAGAGGCAAATGCCTGGTGTTCTAGATTCTAGAGCCTAGTGTGTGTCTCATGAAAGGAAGGGTAGCACCCTCCTCAGCCCAGGCAGCACCTGTTTATACCCATGCATCCTTAATGCACATGTGCAGTGCCCTACTGATGCACATGCAGAGTGCACTACTGATGCACATACCCAGGGCACTACAGATGCATGTGTACAGTGCACTACTGATGCACATACCCAGTGCACTACAGATGCACATGCACAGTGCACTATTGACCTTACCTAGCCCTCTGGGATGAGCAGTGCTCCCTAAATTGTAAAGTTAATCTTCTAGGCAGAAAGTGGTTTCCTGGCTTGGAGCATGTTAACTCAAACCTGGAGCCATTTCCCCATCATCATCCTACAATTTTAATTTGGGCCCCTGGCCATTATCAAACAAACCATAGTTAAAAGGATCATTGTATCTGGTTCACAGATGTGGACAACTTTGTCCTTTGCTGTGTAGAATTTTGTAGAGCAGTTGTGGCCTGCTCCCAGGTGACAGGCCTCAGTTGGAGTCCTGAGGGGTCAGACTCATGGGGTAAAGAGGTGGAGCTCTTTGTTGCTGTAGGATGTGGGTGTATGCAGGAGGCAAAGAGGAAGATGGTCCCATTTCCTTTGGTACAGGAACTGAGGTGGAGAAGACAATGCTCTGGGGCTAGGTCAAAGGCTGCCTTCAACACTTTTTCCTTGGAAAGCCCAAGGGCCCCAGCACAGCTGCTGGCTAGGAGCTCAGCAGAGCAGAGAACAAGCAGGTAGTATGTGTGTGTGTGTGTTTGTGTGTGCGCGTGCATATGCATGTGTGTGTGATCACATTCATGCATGTATGTGTGCATGTGCGTGTTTGGGATGAAGGGTTTGGAAGCTAAGATCAACTGAGACATCAAGGAGAAGGCAGGTAAGGAACAGAAGAGAAATGGGGGGCTGGTTTTCCAGGAAGTTTGATCCCTGCCTTTTCTCAACTAGGAACCACCAATGCCCACCTTTGTATGTGGTGGCCTTGGTGGGTCAGCTGGTTCCTAGCAAATAAAGCCATGCTCAATAAGGGTCCTTTATAGCTACATCCAAAGCACCTCAAGTCATATAACTACTAAATTATATTTTGCTTCAAGCAGTAATTATAATTCAGACAGAAATGCACATTTTGAAAAGATGATGGTTTATAGACCTGACGGTTATTAACAGAAATAGTTTATGGAGCTTATTTGTGTTAAAAACATGCCTCCAAAGTTGACATTCAGAGATAAAATCTAGAGAATTTAACGTTCTCTGGAGAGATGACATCCCCGTTTATTTAGTTCAAGTATAAATGATGAAATGCATGAAATCAATACTGTTTGTTGGAAAAAGTAATCTGGGAAACAGAAATGGACGTTTAAAAGCATCAGGGGTAGAGAAGAGCAGAGAGAAAGGATGAAGCCCTCTTATCCCTACCTCACTTTGACACGGGGGCAGTTACTTTCTTCCTAGATGGTCACTCAGAGTTGAGTAGCAATTTATTTCCCTCTTTAAAGCCCCAGCAGTTTTTATTGCTATGTGATTTTTCAGTGGCTGAAATATGTTGTTTGCCAACATTAAAACCTTATATTCGATCACCATTATTGTCTAAAAAGCATTTCATTCTAGCATTATGTAGTTTTATTCTCCTAAAAGATTACATCAAAATGAAGACTTAGTTTGGCAACTGGATGGGCTGGTACCTTTGGGGTACAGGCATATTGAGAAATTAAGTAATACTTCACAGTTGGTGATATGTAATGCTACCACAGTTGGTCCTCTCCCGCTTGGGGGTTTTGTTCAGCCTCACTGGCCCTTGCTGGGATCTGGTGGGGTCTAGTGGGAGAAGATACAGTCAGAGCCTGGTGTTCTCTGAAGCACAAACTTACACGGCAGGGCTTCTAGTCTGTAACAGAAACAAGGACAATCACAGAAGCTTGCTCCCAGGACAGGGGGTTCTTATAACCAGGAACTGCATGCATCTCCAGTGTCCAGAGCGTGTCTGTCCTAAGGCCCACACCTTTGGGCTGGGTGGTCCTAGCACCACAGAAAGTGCTGATGGTAGGCCCTAGATTACAACTCATAGAAAAATATCACAGACTCACTCTGCACAGACCAAATGCAGTGGGAAGAATGGAAGATTCCATTTAGGAAAGGCATTTCTCCTTAGAGGACGATCTACTGAGGCAGTCATAATTGGACGGTGCTTAGTGCACAGCCTTTCCTTGTTCCATGCCCTGGGTTGGAGAAAACCTCCAGATTAGACACGTGGCACTGAAGTCATCTTTGTGAATCACTGTTAAACACAGATGCCAGGAGTTCAAACTGGAGACCCTGAGTGACACTGCTGAGCACTGGCGAGCTTCTGCTGCAAGGCTTGGTCATCACAGTCTGCATTACATCCTTTTAGGAACGCTGTGATCACTGGCCAATTCATCCACTGTGGGGCAGGGCCTATGGCTTTCCTTCTGATCACCAGGACTTGCGGTTTAGGTGCCTAGATTAATTTATTTTTTTCTTTTTTGATATAGGGTTTTACCATATAGCCATGGCTGGCCTAAAACTCACAGGAATCCACCTTACTCTGCCTAGGATTAGAGGTGTGTGCCATTGCATTTCAGCAAGGTTAAATGTTATCGCAACGCAACAGTAAAACAAAACAGAAAAACAAACAACATCTCCCACAACAAACAACAACAACGAAGCAAAACAAAACAAAAAACCTGGGTGGCCACTAAGTATGGGAAACCGAGTTCTGTCCCCAGGACCCATATAAAAGCTGGTGGTGCATCTGCAGTGTCAGCACTAGGGAGACAGGCAGGATGCTCTCTGGAACCCACTGGCTACACAGGTGAGTAAGAAACTGTTTCCAGAAATAAGATGGAGAGCTACCAAGAAAGACAACACTATTGGTTTCTGGTCACACATCACACATATACATGTGTGCACATGCAGCTCCCACGTGAACATACACGTATCCCTAAAATCACTGATCAGCCATGTACCACCTAAAACAGTTGATCAAGTCAGGATTTCAGAGTTTAGCTCAAGGTTCCTTGGTTTTTAAGCAACTTTAGTTACTTGTGGGATGGACAAGAAAGGATTGGGGGTAGAGCTTGGAGGGCATCATGGTAGGGGTCATATGGGGACCAGGGACTCAGCTTTGAAGAGGTGGCAGTGCACTACCCTCTTACCCTGCTGTGACTAAATGTGCACATGGGGGCTCAAGTCCATGTGCTGCCTTGGAAGTGAAAATGCTAAGTTCTGAACAGACACAGAAAGAGGCTTGTGTGTCACAGCACCTACACAGGGAAACTCTTAAAGACTGGGGCTGGGGGTGGTGCAGGCATATCCCAGGGTGTCTGCACAGGACAGAGACAGAACTACAGGAACAGCTCAGGTGTGGCACTTCTTTGTGGCTGGAGTGACTCCAAGCCAGGTGTTTGTCAGTTTCTCCCCTGTCGTAGTCTATCCTCACAGTGACTCTGTAGGGCAGTGTCAGCAACATCCACGAAGGGATTGCTGAGGGACAGACAGACCCTGTAGTGCTAGGGATGTTTGTTTAAGACAGAACTACAGCTTCAGAACTTGAGTGGAATCAGGAATACAATCCATGACCATGGTTTCTAGACGGTGCTTCCTGGGCCACAGTTACAGGGAAAGGCCAGACAAAGACAGGACTATGCCTGGTCTCATGGCTTCATGCATTTATTTAAATATATCTGGACTGTTTAAAAGACAACAGGGATAGAGATACAAACCCAGATCTACTTAATCACAATGCAGTGTTTCTTTTGGTAGAGCAAAAGGCACTTGCATTCAGATGGAAAGAGCCACAAAACAAGGCCCATTTCATCTGCAGCGTGTGATACATGAGGCAGACCCGTTTATTGTTGGTTCAGGTCCGGGCACACTCATTTGGACACAATTTTCTCCGTAGTATTTTGAGACATCATCATCTTTTCAAATAAAAGCAAAAGATTTTCTTTCTCCCCCTGCAGCCTGGAAACCGTCCTTGCTACAAGTGACACAATGCAATAACCCGGTAAGTACCATAAAGGTGCTCTGGTTTACACATATTTAATTTTTCCATGGTTACTTTATTAGCTGAGTCCATGGAGACTGGAAACATATTGGATGAGCAACTCCAATTTCCCCTGTTTGTGAATGTTTGCTAAGTTCTGGGAAAACCTGCCCTGGTCTGATCACCCTTCTGTGTGTGCGGCACACATGCTGCCTCTCAGACTCTTTGGCCCTTTATTAGAAAAGACATCTCATATGACTGAGGAGAGATAATTGAGCCCTATAAATCAAGGGGAGAGGGCTACAGTGATTACAGCCTAGCAGTAGGCAAGTGTGGCACTTGCATGTGAAACTCACCAAAGGATCTGCAGAAACAGACAGAGCCAGCGCTGCCCGTAAGTGATGTGCCTGTGTGCTGCACTCTGCACGAAGTGGTATTAATTGATAGGATCATGGGCTGAGATGTCTGCTGGCCATTAGCTTTGGGTTACAACTCAACAGATGGTTATCATTTACCTAAATATGCTCTTAAGGACGGGATTTCCACTCAAGCCGGCAGGTCCTGTATGGCAGGAGGAAAGATGTCTGTGTGAATTTACCTAAATCAACTTCCTGGTTTTTAATCTCACTTTTCTTTTGTTGTTGTTGTTCTTGTGCGTGGGTGGAAACAGCTGTAGATAAGGTGAATGGTAGGGTGTTGTGTTGTGTTTATTGAGCTCAGCTTTGACTATCATCATTACTAAGAAAGGAAGAGAAAGGAAGAGATAAAAGGGTGGGTGGGGGAAGGAAGGGGATAGAGGGACACAGGCATGCAAGCGTGTTTTCCTCTTGGATAAGCCCACTTGACGGTGACACCATTGGTTGTGAGGCAGAGCACACCCTCATCCATCCCTTCACTTCTCCCACCATGTGTGTTTGCAATGAACGAACGGTGGGAGTCCTGAAGGGGTTGCATTGGCTTGACACTTAGATGCCTCTGTACGTCTGACCACATGCGTCCATCCTTTGAACTCCTGATGTGGTGGACCTCACCTCACCTTTCTCTGAGTCAACAATACAAAGTGTCACACCCTCCTTGGCTCCAGCCACACCTACCTTGGCTCCAGCCACACTCCCCAGATCTAACTTCAAGGCTGCATCTCTTCTCAGACCTGGCCTCTCTGGTGACACTGGCTCTACCCCTAGGTTCCTCCTTCAACCCTGACTAAAAAAGAGAAGAGTTCCTGAGCTGAGCCTGTGTGGAGCCAAGTGACTTGGTCACCTGTGGTGCTGGCCACATCATTACCATGAAGGACAGGATAAATGATTATAAGTTAATAGTCTCCCAAGCCCCTACTTGTCTGCTGTGGAGTTGAAATAATCATAAATTTTAAGAATTTGCTTTGAATTCTAACCTGTCATCCTTTCTATTTTTCTTAATGTGTAAATCTACAAAGTCTTGAGGAAAAAAAGGTGATTTTTTTTAATACCTTAAGTAAACAATTGGTTATTTTACTGATTTTAGGCCAGGGACAGTACGTCGTAAAGGCATTAACTCCGAGCTACACTGTCACTTTCACCTGTTTTCTATGACTTAATGAAATTCACATGGTGTATAAAATCTTCTTTTTCTCTAAACTACATGCCTAAAAGCACCAAACAACAGTTTTCTCTATAATTTGTGGTAAGCATTGAAGTGAGATGGGCCAATGTAGGCATCAAGTCAACTCAAGTAGACATCAAGTCGACTCAAGTTGCCTTCTGAGGGGATTTAAAAACGGCAAGAGAAACCCAATACCTCTCTTTTCCTTTTTGAAGAAAAATTCTCTAAGATGGCAGGAGGAATCTCTTTGGAACACGAACACATCTGAGACACAGACCCTGGCAGGCTCTGGAGGGAACCTGTTTTCCAGTCCTTTCACCAAGGGCAAGAACTTTTACTCTCATCCCTCGCCAGATACATCTGCTTAGAGCCAGGACTTGAGACTGGAGCTCTGGTTGGCCATCTCCCTCCCATGCTACCCATGAATCTCTGGTCGGGGCCAGATTGGATGAAAGAGTTCTAGCTTTAGTAGCTTTTACACCTTCAGTAGTAGCCTTCACATGACTAGAGTTGACAACAGAGGATGTCCTACAGGAGGCTGGGGTGCCAGGCAAGCTCCTGATGTGTGAGCAAGGTCCAGAAGGACCAGAGACACTGACAGTGAGACAGGTCCAGCATTTCTGACCCTACTCTGTAGTAGTAGACCCTAAACTTCAACACCTGAAGCTACACTCAATACTGTAGGTTTCAAGGATGCCTTCAGGAGGATGGACATAGCAAGTTTGTGCTTGCAAAGGAACAAACTGTTCCTTTTTTTTTGGTCTTTTTATTTTTTCTTCTTAAAAATCCTCTCCCCACTCTGCAGCTTTCTTATTCTATGGGCTCTATTCTTAATGGCACTTCCTGACCCAGCTATCCCTTACATCTTCCTCCACCTCCTCCATGACACCACTCTTCAGTTTCACTCTCTGGTGACTACGTAAGATCAGAGCTTCTGAGGAAAATTCTGAACTTCACTAAGCTGCTGGCTGCCCATAGTCTTGCAAGCACATCTTGCTTGTAGCCTGGAAGTAAGTTTGTGCATGTGTGTGTGTGTATCTGTGTGTGTCTGGTCATGATGACAAAGATAAAGGCTATAAAAGAGGCAGAGGTTTAGTATGTGGGAATATCAAGAGACCCAACTTGAGTCTTTGATGCAGTTCTGGAAGAGCTCAGGGCTCCAGGCAGGATTCTGGGGAGATGTTACTCAATCAAACTTTGAAGTCTAGACCTAGAGTCTCTCAGAGAGGAAGTTCCTGAAACCAAGTATAAGTGTAATGTTTAATACTGTCATCTTGACAGGATCCAGGATAACTGGGGAGAAAAAAAATCTCTAGATGTCTGTGAGGGTAATTTTGAGACAAAATTAATTGAGGTGGGAGGACCTTCCCAAAAGTGACCAGCAACATTCCATAGGGCTGGCACTCGATTAAGTAAAACTAGGAAAGGAAGCTGAGTACTGGCACCCACATCTGCTTCCTAACGTGGACAGAAGGTGAGCAGCCACCTACACTGACACCATGCTTTCCTTCTCATGAGGTGGCAGTCCCCTCAAAGAGTGAGCCAAAATAAAACCCTCCTTCTCTCTCTCTGACTCTCTCTCTGTCTCTCTCTCTCTCTCCCACTCTTTCCTTCTTTCCTTCCTTCCTCCAATCCACTGCTTTTGTCAGGTCTTTTTGTCACAGGAAGGAGCAAAGGAACCAGTCACCAAAAGTCCAGGCAGGTACCTCTAGAGTACATAAACAACAAAACCATTGGACCAGTTATAACACACCAAAAAATGAAATTGTGAGATGGCTTAGCAGATAAAGGCATCTGCCATCAAGCCTCATGACCTGAGTTTGATCCTCAGAACCCACATACATGGAAGGAGAGAAAGACTTCTGCAAATTTTCTTATGACCTCCACACACACCCTGTGGCACATACATGCCCACTCTGCATTAATAAAAAGATGTAAAAATTAAAAACCAAGCATAATGTTGAAGGATGAGCTGGAACAACATGAGCAGGAAGGACTAACAAGGAAGGATGGTGATGGAGGCAGAGAACAGGCAATGCATGGTTTAGGGAGATCTTTATCCAGGGAAATTTTCTTGTGTCTTATTTTATAATACTGAGAAAAAATAAGATGAATGAAGATAGAAATCAAGGGAGAGTCACTCAAAGCTCAAGAGTTACCGCTGTGTCATCCAGTTAAAGGTCACTTTTTGTCTAGACTATCAGCAGGAAATGGTCAAAATACCCAGTGTCCAACAGCAGGAAGTTTTCTTGGGCTTCAGGGGCAGAGAGAATTTATCAAATGATTTTCCCCCATCATTCTTGACTCTTTCTGGAGACTTATCTTAGTTAAACTAGTCCAAATTTTGTTATGTCTTGGTATTCAATACTCCAATCTTCCAAGTAACACTAAGTTATAAAGTCGATCAAAGCATAACCAACATTCCCCATAGATTCAGTCGAACTAAATCAAAACCCTACTCGTCTCTATTCAAGAACTGAGTTGTGAATTCTGGAATTGATTGGATTTAATGACTTGTTATTGAACATAAAACTCATTTGTTGAAACAAAGACTCTTTCATGCTCTTATTATTCTATTGCAAACAAAATATCCATTGGATTAGCAAATCGCTTCATTTAAGAAACAAAATGGACCTTTTTAAAAGATAAGAGATATGAAAATTTGACCATATATTTAATTGTAGAGTAAAATTAATTTTTATGCAGCTGAGTACCATCAGTCATGTTCTTTATCAGCTAACTAAGAAGAAAATACATTTCAATTTGACATGGACTGTCTTCTGTAGTATGCCTTAGGGAATATTTTGTATTTAGTGATCGGCAAGTGGCCTCAGGAATTTTAGGTGCAGGTGAAATACACAAATAACACAGGAACAAATAACTCTTGCATATATAAAATAAGCGTCTTCTCCACGGTAGAGAGTGTGACCATGTTAGCTAGTAACTAAAAGCATTATCTGATGCGTTGGCTGAGAATACTGAACAAATCTTGCCCACTAGGTTCAACAGTCCATGGCGCTGCATGTCAGAGTTTCTGTAGAGGAAGAGTTTGCAAGAGAACCAGATGACAACAAGGTTGATTCATGACCTACTTCTGTCATCTGTAGCACTTGTGTCTCTTTTCATATGATCTCTTAGAAAATAGGAACATAGCTTTCTAGAGTGTAATGGGGTGGCAGAGGACATCCCATTTCCTATTTTTAAACAGGGAGATTGTGCTTTGGATCATGTTACTGTTGGTCTTCAATTTCCATCAAAACTTGAATGTTTTTGTTTTGCGCAAGAAAAACAAAAAATAAACAACAGCTAATTTATCTTCCCTCTTCATATTTACCCAACTGCATTGGTAAAAATGTTTGTGTAGAAAACACTGTCAAAAATTATGAAATAATTTATCTACTGCAAAAATATAGTGAATGTAAACTGTGATATACATAATCTCAGTGTAATTTTATGAAACAATGATATAGACGGAAATAATATCAGACTAGAGAGCTAGAGGCTAAGCTCTCACCCTCTCTCAAAACAATCAAACAATACTATGAATTTTGGGTTGATGAAAGTTACTATGGCCATGGCCCTTCATTCATCTGAAGTGGGCAGAGACTCAGAATCCTGCATCACACATCTGCCTGGCCAACCAGTCGGAGTGTGCAAAGGTGGTGGCAGTCACATGACTCCTTCTTTAATGCATTAGCAGGTTACTGACAGAATGCTCCAGAAACCCTGGGCTCTGGTATACAACAGTGATAAAACTTAGTCTCCTACAACAAACATGAGTTTCCAAAAGGGAAAGATGCGAGGCAGGCATAAACATGGAAAAACAATTTTTTTTTTTAAGTCCAGGTAGACTCAAACACAAATAGATGGTGGCCAGCTCAAAATGGCAAGGTGAGGTGGAGGCTAGGAAACACTGGAGGCCAGTAAACTAACTCTGGTGTGAAATACATTTGGGTTTGAGGGGAGGTAGGTGTTCTTTAGCTGGTGGGAGAGGAGCGGCGCGGTTCTCTGGTATTGTCAAGCCTAGCATCCTCATGGTGCTCCATGTGGCAGGGCCCACCAGAGCACTAGCATTTCCTGCAACCATGCTGGCCCATGTGTGGATCCATCAACACGTGCAGATAGGTGATGATGAAAAAGTGCTCGAAGTTCAGCCATATAACAAGTGACCTTTGGAAATATCAGAAAGGCTGCAGGTTTCCCCAAAGCCCTTGTCTTATATGTGACATTCGACAATAATAAAACACCAAACTCAAGTATAAATCAGCGTGCCAGGGGCAGAATTTAAATAGTTTAGGGCTCTTTGGAGGCTAGCAGAGAAGTTTTGAAAAATTAAAAATAAATCTCTATAATATGGATGTAAAACCTTTCAAAGGTGATGTCTTCCAGAAAAACAGACAAGAGGCTCTGGCCAGCTGTGGAAGTTGAGGCATAGCAGTAGAGTTTTTCTTCGCTGGGGGTTAGCTACTAAGACAGGCCAGCACTGTGAACAGGACAAGCTCTTCTCAAAGGAAGACCCTGAGGAGGTGGGAGCAGGTACTTCATATCCTAGAATCAAAAGGGAGTCACAGTCTTGAGCTGTAAGTCCCTTAGTCATAAGGATCTCCTGCTAACCATCTATTTCAGGGCCATGGCTTTCCTCATGGGAGGCAGCTATGACAATGGGGAAATCAAGAGGTTATTTTAAGGGAGGCCATGTCTTTTAAAGATGATACTCCATTTCATTAAAGGGGTTGGAGTTTATCCTGATCATTTTCAGAAAAAACCTATTATGGACTGTGAGTGTTCTAGGCAAGCAGAATATTAGAGAACTATCTCTCATCCTTCCACCATGCTGGAGAGTTCTGCTTGCCCTCCTTGCTGCTGTTAACAGTTTCCACCTTCTGGCAAACTCTAGTCACACCTTAGCCAACAGACAATTCTTACTCCCTTTGGGGTTTCCCATTTGGGGAGTAGGCCTTTTTACATTTACATTTAAATGTGGCCATGATGCTTCCATCTTAAAACCCTAAAACCCCCGACTAAACCCAACTCTACCAAGACACTTCTCTTCACAGCCAAGTCTCTCCCAAGAGAAGCCTGACTTCTGCTCTCATGTGTTTGTTTTCCCTGCACCAAGTTCCTGTCTCACTTCATTATCAAAGCTGCTAAGGACGATGGTCAGCCCATGGGGCATCTGTGGCCTCCATCTTCCTGCTCTTCTAAAAACGAGTGGCGATACTGTCTTTGTTTGCCACCCATAAGAATAAGCTTCTCTTATTAGGCTGGTCTCCTAAATCCCTGGTTGTCTCTTCAGTCTCCTTTGGGAGCTGTCTGATCTTTGAAATGAGCTGACACGCCCACCCTCCCTGGGGTGTTCCAGTCCTAAGTGAGCTTGACTGTCCCTGTTGCTGAGGCCACCTGCTCAGGTGAGGTGTTCTTTGTGCCTGTCAGTGGAGAGGGAGCCTGTGTGTCAGGAGACATGGGAGAAGTATGTGTCTTGATGACCTTGTTCCGGTCGCTGAGGAGCCTCTCCTGTTCTCTAAGTTCCAATAGAAACCTGGGGCAGGTGTCTCATCCTGTTAGAACACCATGACTCCAACTTTCTGCTCTTATGTGTTGTGTTCTCTTAGGGATAAATATTCCTGGAATGAATGGAACTGTGTTGTTGTCTTGAGTCACCAGTCTCTGGTCCCTCCCTCTTCAGCTTGGAGCCTTGAGGCATGTCTGTATTTGCAGAGGTCGGCACTGAGGAGCTGGCACAGGTACAGGGCAAGAAAGTGGCCCATTTCATCGAGCATAAAAAGACGGTAATTCCATTTGATCTAAGTGGTTGCCTGTCCACTTCTACATGTACTGTAGATGAGTCACCCCAAGTCTAGCAAACAGGGAAAAGTTTGCTTTCAAACCCTGACTATGTGCCTAGCATTCTCTGGTGGGGTTGTATGTGGTTAATCTAACAGGCCACAGTTTAGAAAGCTCATGGACTTATAACATTCTAGCCTATAGATTCTGTTTATAGGCCATGTCTGGACAACTGCTAGTGGCTGCCTGGAGTTACATAGATAAGAGTTTTCTAGACATCCCAATTCTGAGTGAGAACTGTGGTTACTGGAACAGTATCTTTGGGAATTTACATGGCAGGGGGAAGTAGGGGGGTCACCTGGTTCCTCTCTGTCCTATATGCCTGGAGCAGGAACCATGGTAGGAGAGAGGGCTTGATGCGGTTATTAATGTGCAGGGACCAATGATCTCATCCGAGTGCAGGCTGAAGTGGGTACGGCTGTGGAGAGAGAGTGACTATCTGCCATCTGTCTTCTCTCGACACCCCAATTTCTGGATAGATATGGGACAGAGGAGAAGTAGGCATGCACAGGTTCTGGAATGGAAGAGGGTAGAGAGGAGGAGGTGCCAGGGAAAAGAAGGGTTACTGAACTGCCCAGATGGGCCTGGTGCATCAAATTAGTTGGCCTCTTCCGGGAGTGCTAAGTGAAGTCTTCCTTCCTTCCTTCCTTCCTTCCTTCCTTCCTTCCTTCCTTCCTTCCTTCCTTCCTTCCTTCCTTCCCTCCCTCCCTCCCTCCCTCCCTCCCTCCCTCCCTCCCTCCCTTCTCTCCTCCCCCCTGATGTTCTGGCCAAGTAGAACTGGTCCCACGACTCTGAAGAGCATCGGAGCAGCCAGTGGCCTACATGGGCTCACCCACACCAGGGCAGGCTATAACATCACCGATGGGAAGGGCAGTCGTCTCAGCCTGCAGTTCAGGCTTCCTTTCAGGGCTCCTTAGAGGGTCCTTCACTTTACTAAGGAGTCTGATGAGGATTGGCAGGAAGCTCTTCAAATGGCAAGGACTCCTCTTTGCCCTGAAAGCACTTAGAGGCATCTATAGTGTTGAGGGGGTTATGGGGGAAGGCGAGTGGAGGAGGGCAGGGAGTACTGTGGAGTGTGGGAGGGACCTGGTCCTTGCTGCTCATTTGAAGCAACTATGTCCTGCTTCAGGGCACATCTAGGGCATCCACAGGCTGTGTTCCTTGGCAGGGCCTTCACATCTGCGGCTATACATCATAGGGCAAGTGGTCTCTCCCGGGCTACCTCCCCACCATGCTCACTGCTGCTTTCCAGACACCTGCACCGAGGACTACTTTTCCTGGGAGACCTGCCCACCACCTTGTTCTCCAGTCAGCTATGCTGGCTGCAGCCCTCAGAGCCCCTGCAAACCATTCTGACCAGGTTTTTTACAGCCTTCTGGTCTCTTCTTCCCTTGTAGCAGTCTGGTGCACCCATGGCTGCCTGTCTTCCTTGCTATACTTGCTCAGGTTTGTGGAGGTGAAAGCTGTTCTCACTTCCACAGCCAAAGGCAGACACGGGGAGGAGGCAAGGGGTCCACAAACACTATGGCTAGTGGTGGCAAGGCTGGTGGTACTCTAAGCATATCCCACCGTCACGAAAGGACATGGGTATTTGTGCAGCCATGGAGAGATAGGATTGGTTGTTAAACAGTTTGTCCCAAAGGCTCCATGTGGTAATTGTAAAGATTCAATCCTTCAGAGTTCCTTTGAAATGTGACATGTGACATAAACTGTGCATATGTAGACATGAATACTTGGCGGAGAGATGTTTGCTCAGGACATTCTGTCCCTGGGAAGGAAGCAGGAATTTGAAGAGCCCTTCCCGATGATACTACAGAGGACGCCAGTGACAGCAATGCCACATCTGCTGCTTTTATTACTTATTCCCATACCCAGAGGCAAAACACGGTGGAGTTTCACTACCGGGTCAGAACTGAATTAGGTTTGAAATTACAGAATGGAACCTTGAACGTGAAGATGACCTCTGCTGGCACCTGGAGAACACTTGGAGAGTTTCACTGATAAAGATGCTGAGATCTAGGCACAGAGCCCGCTGACCCCTTGAAGGACTTTTGCTGTGTCCTCTCCTTTTCCTTCCTTCCTTCCTTCCTTCCTTCCTTCCTTCCTTCCTTCCTTCCTTCCTTCCTAATTCCTCACAGTAAAGGGGTTCTTCCAAGTCCATTTGTTAAGATTATGTGGGAAACAAGACAATAATAAATTCTAGAGACAATTAAAAAACAAAATAGCTAGCTGCTAATACACTGACAAAAGGGACACCGACAGAAAGGGCCTGCAGTTCTGGTTTGTAAAGTTCTGTCCTTATCCTCTTTCTCATAGGCCATCCTAGTGGTTCGGAACAGAGTGTTATACAGTGAAGACCCAGGGCTTGAGGCTGCTCTTCCTTTCTAGGCCCAGTTTCTATTGGATGACCTCTCAGAGGGAGACCAGTGAGTGCCAGTTGTGGGCGACCCCTGCCTATATACCTCTGTTGAACACTAGTTCACCTAACACTGAAAATGGATCATAGAAAATATTTTCTTACAAGGAATTGTAAAGGTTTACATGAAGAAGCCATGAAGTTGGCAGGAAGGGAATGACTCCAACAGGCAGCCCTGCTGTGTTCTCGCCCAGGCTGTGCCCTGCGGCCAATAGTTTGACCTAGTATGATGGCCACACTCAAGACCGTTTGTGAGACTAGAAAAGTGCAGATTGCAGGAATGTCTGGCTCTCTCCTGAGGACTGTCAACAACACATTTGTGATTTCGTATAAGCAGCCGTGGAAGAGTACTTTTTCCGCAACATTTTCTTCACTCCATCTTTTTATCTCAGCACATTCAGGCTGACAGGGGCAGTCTGGGAAACTTTATTTAACATGTGGACATCATCTCTAAGAATTCCGGCCTGATTCTTTCAGCACACACACTGACAGGCTAATAGAAGCTCTGTGTAGTATACCAGGGTTTTTTGTTTGTTTTTGTTGTTGCTGTTTGTTTGTTTGGCTTTTCAATTAACAGCATGTTCTATAACGTTAGTTTAAAGATTACTTAGCAGTTCATTCTCTTAGTCCCACTGATGACTCATCTAGGAGCAATGCTCCTTCACTTATGAATTTGGTGTTGTCTAAACTGTACCTGGCTATGGCCTCCTTACCCAGATGCAGCCTGTCTGGATTCTTAGACTCTGAGGCAGCCTGACACATTCTTGACCTGTTGATGACAAATATTTCCTCGGCCACCACTGTAGTCTGCCTCTCCAGAAGGACAAGTGGAGTCTCTGCAGGACTCCTTGATGTCACTGGAGTGTAAGAGAGTCTAGCGTGGCTGGGTGATGGCTGAACACGCTTTTAATCCCAGCCCTCAGGAGGCAGAGGCAGGCAGATCTCTGTGAGTTCAAGGCCAGCCTGGTCTACAGAGATGGTTCCTAGACAGCCAGGGCTACACACAGAGAAACCCTGACTTGAAAAACATAAAACCAACTGTCTTAGTTAGGGTTTCTATTCCTACACAAACATCATGACCAAGAAGCAAATTGGGGAGGAAAGGGTTTATTCAGCTTACATTTCCACATTGCTGTTCATCACTGAAAGAAGTCAGGACTGGAACTCAAGCAGGTCAGGAAGCAGGAGCTGATGTAGAGGCCATGGAGGGATGTTCTTTACTAACTTGCTTCCCCTGGCTTGCTCAGCCTGCTCTCTTATAGAACCAAGATTACCAGCCAAGAGATGGTTCCACCCACAAGGGGCCTTTCCCCCTTGATCACTAATTGAGAAAATGCCTTACAGTTGGATCTCATGGAGGCATTTCCTCAACTGAAGCTCCTTTTTCAACTGAACTCCAGCTGTGTCAAGTTGACACAAAACTAGCCAGTACACCAACCAACCAATGAAACAGACAAAAGAATTGTCTAGGGAGATAAAGAGAGTCACCTATTTGAAATCCATGATCACAGGTAAAAGTCATGGCTATGGGCTCCTGGCTCCCTTGCAGGCCTCTCCTTCCTGCTTCGCTGAATATTGGGTATCAGGATCCCTTTGACAGCAATTGCCCTCATTCATGTAAACTTTCTTTGGATGATCTCAGCAGCCAAAAGAACCATGCAAGTGGCTAGCTTTTTAGCCCCGGGATATCTCTAAGACAGAACGCGCCTGGAGTATATCTCCTGTTGTTCACAGGCTGCTTCCGTCTTGATGTTCTGCACGGAGCTTAAACCCAGCATGACTGAGATCCAAGTCACTGTATGCCCCCAAGGCACTGTTGTTTGTACTTTTAGTGCTAGGTTAGTGACACCAATATGTACCTAGTCAAAGAGCCTACTAAGCCAATTCTAGAGGGGCAGAAAGCACATAAAGTGACAAGTTATAACTAACAAATTATCAAAGGTAATAGCACACAAACTTAAAATCAAACTTTAAATGTATCAACATGGCGGCTTTAGATGCTTCCGATTTAATCCTATCCTACTTAGCCGTGTTAAGTAGGGAGGGCTAAAAGCTACTCTCCCTTTTCCTGGTGGCAATACATTGACTCCAAAACCCGAGAGACTATCTCTAATGTACACAGTGCTCTTGACTATTATACACCCTTCACTGAATTAAAGGGATTTTTGGAGCACACGGCAAGAAAAATATACAACAGGCAAATTAAAAAGGTTATTTACTGAACACATAGGTAGGATAATAGGGAAAATTTATAGACAGAACCAATTAAAACTGTGATAATCAGTCAAGACTACACAGCTTAGACTGGGAGGTGGCAGAGGGGGTGTCTATAAGTAGCCTTATTTGATGTTAGAGGCCACTGTTGAGGCAAGAGCTGCTATTTTCTTAGGCCAGAATTAAGGGTAGTGATATATAAATGCCAAACTTTCCCATTAGAGCATAGAGCAAGACAAGATGTCAACCGTTGCCATGACTACTTAAAAGAGCTATTGATGTGGGACTTAAAAGAACTTATACCCTACAGAGGTAGAGGTTTGTGGGAGTTGCTGGTCAGAGGACACAACAGTTCAGACAGGAGGAGCAGATCCAAGGGATTTATTTTAAGACACACATGGTGTCTATACTTGATAATACTTTATATTTTTAACAATTTGTAGTTGTATTTTCTTTTATGTGTTTGAGTCTTTTTGCTTGTATGTATGTATGTATGTATGTATGCATGTATGTACACCATGTTCTTGTCTGGTGTTGTGGAAGCCAAAGAAGGCACCAATTCCCCTGGACCTGGAGCTACAGGGAGTTGTGAGCCACGTTGGAAAGGGAACCCAAATTTTCTACAAGAGAAACTACAAGTGCTCTCAATTCTTGGTTGTCTCTGCAAAAATGCTGGTTAGGTGTGGTGTGTGAGTTGGGAACCAGCTGTGCTTCTGGGTCCTCTGTTTCCTCCCTTGGGGTATCCAGACACTGCTGCACCAGGCTGGGAGAATGAAGCAGAGTCCAGACCTAGTAGGTGTCAGTGGGATGAGTGCAGGAGATTGGAGTAGGAGAGTGGGGGAAGGAAGAGGGGACGAAGCTTTCTCTGAGGAAGGCCTTTTCTGAGGATTTTGGTATTGCAGTTCTTTTTGATAATACCAAATGAAACTGCTATATATGATTCTTGGGGAATAGGAAAGAGTTTACAGAGCGAATATAAAATCATTGGCTAGAGTTTAAAGTACCGTGAATGCCACATTTGGATGGAGGGGCATTCCAAGAATCCCAGATTCTTATCATCTGGAGAGAGGAAGCTGAATTTGTAGGTTTGTCAAAGATGATGTGACATTCCTCAGGTATTAGATTGCTGGTTGGGCTCCCTAGATCAGGCAGAGAAGAGGAAGTCCTGCCATTTTGCCCTGAGCTCAGAGGAGCTATCCGGACATGGTAGACTACGACCTTAGTTAGCAAGTACAACAATTGGGTGTACAATGTTTTCACAATATTTGGTCATACATACATAGATATATATATATATATTCAAAGATCATCTTGTACACAGTGAACAAACAGAAATTTATCTGTCAATAAAAATTACTCTTGAATTAGTATCAATTGTATTAAATAAAAGAGACAGATTTAAAAAAGGAAAAAACCAGGGGAGCTACTGTGCTAATTTCAAATTTCATGTTTAATAGAAAATATCAGTCAAGCAAATTATTATAAATAAGAGACTCCAATATACAGAAGATGCATGTGATAGCCGTGTGAGTGGTTATTCGTGAGAAAACTCAGTGAATGGAGGGGACATAAGAATGTAGTTTACAGCAGCAAATGAGGTGCAAGGCAGGAGTGGGCATAGGAGACGTGGACCATGATACAGAGAATGTTAAGCCTTTCCAAGGCGCTCAGGAAAAGCTAAGACTACACAGCAACTCAACCTGCAGTGTCTACTGAGCCTTTTTAGGAAACCAGGAAGTCCAGTTTCCAAGAGAGGAGAAACATGAGAAAAAACACTTGTGTGAACAACCTGGAGAGTCCTGAATAGGATGTCAGTGAGAGTGGACCTCCCCTGGGGTGGTGACAACCCCACTGCCCAGAGGGTAGGCACTAGCCACCTATCTGCAGCTCTTCTAAAATTAAAACAATCAAAAGTAAGACAAAACCCTCATTTCCTCAGTGGAACTAGCCACGACTACAGGCTGAGGTGAGCATGGGGAGGGGCCATTGCTGCATGGGACCAGGAATCAGAGCGCTCCTGTTGCTGCCCAAGGCCCTGCTGGACACTGTTCTACTAACTGCTGTGATGTTACTGTGACCTGTCAACAGATTCTTGACTCATATGAAGAAGGGGATGTCAGTGGGCGATTATCTTGATTTTTTTTTTAAACCGGTATAGGAAGACAGGCCCACCGTGGGTGGCCCCACTTCCTGGCTGAGATTCTGGAGTGTATGAAAGGCGAATGAGTACATTCTCTCATTCCTCTCAGCCTCTTGGTTGAAGATTCATTATGGGCAGCTGCTTCCTGCCCTGCTGCCTTCATGGGCCATACCTTACTCTGTGAGCCAGAATAGACCCTTCCTCCCTGAAGATGCTTTTGTCAGGGTATGTTAGCACAGCAACAGGAAAAACAAACGCTAATGACAACAAGGGAGATGTTAATGATTGGAGGTTTGATACTGGAAGAAAACCAGCAAAGCACAGAACTGAGACCAGAGTTAGACCCAAATAATGTAAAATTTAGTACATACCTTAGTTTCTATTGTTATGAAGAGATGCCATGGGCAAGGCAACTTATAAAATAAAGAGTTTATTGGGGCTCACACTTTCAGATGGTTAAAGTCCATGCCCATCCTGGTAGGAGCACAGTGACAGGAGGGCAGGCATGGTGCTAGAACAGTAGCTGAGAGGTCACAACTAGAGACAATGACTACAAGGCAGAGAATGATAAATGGGAATGGCATGGGCTTTTCTGAAACCTCAAACCCCACCTCCAGGGACGTACCTCCTCCAACAAGGCCACATGTCCTAATCCTTCCCAAATAGTTTTAGCAACTGGGAAGCAAGCATTCAGACATGCGTGCTGGCCTTTCTCACACAAAATGCCACAGGCTGGCACCTTGTCTCTTGCTCTCCACTTCCCTGCTGCTCTCTAAGCGCTTTCCCTCATCTGGGCATGCTCTAGTCCAGATTCTCCCTGGGCTTTTCCTGCCTGGGTCACACTTCCAAGCATTTCTCCAAGGAACACTAGTCCTTCTGTGGAGAAGATGGTACTTGGAGGCCAAAGTCCAGTTACTAGATGTGCTCACTGCTACTGCATTTTCTGACCCTAGGTTCTCTTGGGGCAGAGGCAAGACATGGACATAGTGATAGCCATGCTTATTTCTGTATGTGCATTACAAATCATGAGTGCACACCAGTACCCAGTATCCCCAGGTCCAGGCCAGCATGACAAGGTTTGCTCTGATTTTCTGTCTTTCTGCATTCTAATGTGCCGTATTTGATGCTCTTGCCTCCAGTGTGTTAATGTCCATCACAGAGTCATGCATGGTACTGCTTTCTTACCACACACATGCCCTCTGAAATCCCTTGCTATGTTACCACAGTGCTCTATACTACATGACGATCCTGACTGCCAGCCCACCTGGTGGCTTTGGACTAATTGTTGAGGACCAGAACACTGCATATACATGCCTTTCCCAGGTTTATGTCAGATATTTCCTTAGTTTTTGTATTTTTGGACCAAGCTTGGGAGGACTGCAAAGCCAAGATATTCAACCATTTGAACTGCTTTACAAGGTATCTCTTCCAGGGGACAATGAGGATGCTACCTCTCACTGTTGTAAGAAATATTATACAAGGATAATGTTTCTGTCAATCATTGTGCTACGTGCAATTGTGCTGAGAATCATAACAAGTTTTCTCTTTTTAGAAACATTAACACTTCTTTGATAGACCTCTGGAGTCTGTTCCCTTACTCTCTATGATAGTGTCTTTATCTTGGGGGAAGTACATCTAAAACCAAGGATGGATGTTTTCATTGAACCAGTGCTACAGATGAACACAGGCTTCTGGAACATTCCTGTGAAATGTGTGGCAGTTGGTAATTTGCACATGAGCATTAAAGAATCACCACACTGCCTGGAGGAGAATTTCAAACTCTGTCAGAAAAAGGTCAACTCTAACTGTTGCTATCATATGGCAATGTTGAGCCAAGGGAATTTAAAAGAACTGAATGAGTCTCTGGTTAGAACCTATCTTGTAGGACCAGGAGGGAAAAAATTAGCATCCTTAAAGAGGGCTCCAGTGGAGTGAGGGAGACGTTTATTAAGCCACTCTTACTCAAAGGGAGACATTTTTACATTTTATGAAACTTTGGATCGCTTTAAGGTCTGATTAAATGGGGCATAAACCTTCCCAGGCCTGGGAGAGGTGCCCTGAGATGGATTACCTCTCTCCCCATGTGGCCAGTCCAGGATTCAGATAGTTGATGTTCATGTTCATTTAATATTCCTTTGTCATTATAATAAGGGGCAATTCTTTTCTTTCTTTCAGAAATTTAAGGTTGTATCAAGAGCACAAGCCAAGAGTAATAGAGAACTTGCATTACTTTATTCATAGTGCAAGGAGGAACACACACACACACACACACACACACAGATTGAGAGGGCCCCAACTCAACTCACAACTGGGATCTGGACACCTGATGGCTGTTTAAAGTGCAGTAGCCAGTGTCCTCTCTCCAACATGTCCCTGTAGCATACACGGTCCACCTTAGGAAGGGGTTCAAGCCTCCCTGATCAGGACAGGTAAGTCCTCAGCAAGTGCTCTGCCCTTCCTGGGGGTCTCTCATATTTCCAGCGGGTTGTCTTTTCTCCATATTCAAGAGTGATTGAAGACTCCTGTGTCATGGGCACTGTGTTCCGTTCTTGAGGGGCATTGCCCATTGTACCAGAGATAAAACATTGGCACAAAGCTCTCTCAAATTCTCGTGTGGTTCCCTTGCAGGTACTTTGAAAGGTCTGTATTCCACCACAGGTGTAGTCCACTAAAGCAGGACAGATTCCACACCATGTGTGCATGCTCTGCTCCTCTGGGTCTGTTTGCTGCCTCTCCGACTGCTCTGGGTCTGTTTGCTGCCTCTCCGACTGCTCTGCTATCTTCAATAAGATTTTAAAACTATATGGAAGATTGAGCTGTGACACCAATGATCTCAGTGAGCATGACTGCCGTGATGGTGGTCCTATGGGGAACATTTGCCAACAACTGAGTGACTCAGGTCTGGCTGCAGAGCCAACGTCCTCCAATAGGCATGTGAGCTGGATGCCAGAGGAGACTTCGCTCAGGGACATCGCACATTTCTCATGGAATGGAGAGCTGATTCCAACCAGCCACCTCAGCCCTGCTAACTGTTGACTTCTGACTTTCTCTAAATGAGAAACATGAAGGCGTGCTTGTATGTTTTAGACAGGAGGGACAGTTGTGAGCATTTTTTCAGTGGCTAACTTGCAATTCAGTCCTTCCTTTGCTTTGGGTGGCTTCATATCGAATGATGGTTTGAATGTGCGGGAGCCTTACCTAGGTTAGCGTGCAATTATTCACACATTATGAAAAAGATCAATGTGAAGGAAATGAAGGGACACAGTGTGGTCATTATACCTTTCATAATAAACACTGTGCGGCCAGTGTCTCATTTTGTGCTATTTGCTTCTGTGAAATTAGCTAATCCCTGGAGCATAGCCTTATCAATATTAACAATTATTGGTTGTTTGTATCATTCCATCTCTACTTCATAGCTAGCCACCCCTTGTAGTTTTTCTTATTATAGACTGAGGAATTGATTAATGAAACATAAAATGTGGAGTCGGCTCACAGCTACGTGAAACCATACCCACGTAAGTCTGTCTTTGGACCTCTTTGGTGAGGCGAACTGTCATGTTAACCAGGTTAGATGGACTGCAGCTGCTCCTTATGCAGGCTGTGGAGAGGTTTGGGTGATAAGAGGCTCCATTTCAGGGCCATTTGTCATGTTTCTTGATAAAGGCTAACAATAGTGCACTGTGGACTTCCCTGCTCTCTCCACCCAACCTTCGTCGACAGGGGAACGTGTCAGAGAAGTGAACCTGGTATTGTTTCATCCTTATTTAGTAAGTGAGTCGAGCTATGGATGGCTTGAGCTCTGCTTCTATTTGCAGCTACGTGTAGAGCCAACTTGCCTGGCCTGGCCTGGTGGATCTCCTTTTAGAGTGCAGGGGAATGCAGGACAGATTAGGAGAACGACCTCCGTCTCACTGCTGGACAGACTTTCTACTTGATAATCTGGCATTAGGCACTGGATAGATATTTTTGGGAAGGGGCATGTGTTCCTTCTCTATCTCTTGTCAGTGAAGTGACACCAATTCTAGGAGAAGCAAACTCATGTGCTCTGAGCGGGGCATTTATAATATTTAGATCCATGACATCTATGTAGAGAACTGTACCTTTTCCCAATATTGTTCATATTTTCTTCTACACAAAGAAAACATGATTTGGGGAATTATGAACAGTGTTTTAGCATTTCTTTTTGGGAGTCACTACATTAAAATTCTAAGAAGCCACACCCAAACGATCAAAGTCCCAACTAGGTCTGTCACCTTAAAGCCAACCAGCATACTAGAAATAGTTAAATGAAGTATGTGCTTGCTTATGTGTCAGGAGTTTTTTTTTTTTTTTTTTTGACAAAACTGATGAATCCATACTGGTTTCACCTCCTTTTTGGACCACACCTTGTCAGGCTGCAAGAAAATAAAATAATAAAGTGGAAAGCCCAGAGCCAGTCTGAGAGCAGACACTGCCCTGTTGCATACAGACTATTTGCTTTATGTGGAAAATAAAGCAAAATTAATTTTTAGGCTGGGCGGCATAATGTAAGCCAGTGTGCGAATGGGACACTGCCAGTTTAAGGACAATGAATTCACATGGGTGATTAAGTTTTGTTCGTGTAGATGGTGGCAACATGGTAGACACAGCAAGAAGGCATGGAAGCAGTGCCTACGGTCTGTGGCCCCAAACAGGCCACTTCCATATGCTTGCTCATGCTGACAGCTTTTGCAGCCCGAGTCCCAACTCCTTCTCAGGCGCTTCCATATGGCACCCACAGATTGAGAGCTTGCCTTTTCTGAGCCACTTGGAGACTCACTTGGTATTCTACCGCATTGGATGCGGTGAGCAGCCATTCTTGCTTTTATTGCAGAAAAAAGATTATGGATATTAATTCATCCACTCTCTCCAAAGCAGATAATAATGGATCCTGACAGTCTTATATTTTGATTTTGTAGGGAGAAATTAGTTTCTTACATTGAAAGCTGATAAGAAAAAGGACCAGGCTCCCATCTCTGCTCTGAGATTCTTGGTGATGCTTGGGGGTCTAAGTGTGAAAGATACTGCTGCTCTTACCTACTCATCAGGTGATGAGTAGCTGGGAAAGAGGAACTCTGGGTTGGAATGTATTCTATCAGGGTACTGTTCTCAAAGCTGACCTGGACGTGCTACATTTATTGGAGATCTCGGCTATGCAATTAGCAAAGCAAGCAGAGCATTTGTCTGGCGTGATGAGCAGTGTCAGTATGGCTGGGGACATGTTTACGTGCTACTGGGCTTTTGTTTTCAGACTCTGAATAAACAGAGTGTCACCTTTCATTTGGCCAACTTAGTGGACAGTGGTCATTATTTCCATATCAGCAGAGAGAGGCTGACGTCATCTAAATGATAAATACAAGGATGAACAGCACAGAACACTTGCCATGGAGGACTTCCCTCTTAGGAAGGGATAAGTAGATTTCAAAGAAGCCTGTGTGCACTCTCAGGAATAAGAAATTCATGCGAAGAAGTTTGTCTCTTCCAATAAAAGCTTTAAAATACAGCCTGACCACCAACACATCGCTGAACATGTAACTTACGGAAGAAAGGAAACAGAACGCTAGAGAATTAGTCAACATGAAGTTGGTGAGTCGAAAGTACAAAAGCAAAATTTGAAAAAGAAGAAACTAAAATCAACAGCAAAGCTCCTCAGAGCTGCACTCTTGTAGCTCAGGACTGGGAGGGAGGAAGGATAAACATTAGCATCTCTTCTCAGCCAGCACTGGGTTCCCTTGACCTGTGGAAGCACAACTGTGTGGTGGCTACCTCACCAGGGCAGCACTTCCTGGGTTAAAATAGACACACAGAGGAGGGGAAAAATAGACACACAGTCCAGGGGAAATGGTAATAAGGACTTGTGCTGACACACCATCTTAGAGGAGACACACAGAGGATGATGGTGAATTCATATTTACAAAGAAAAGGCCTGGGACACCAATTCTCCCCCCTGTTGCCTATTGAAATAATTGAGGCCTCTGGGAGGAGACTGATGCCTAGGGCCATGCTAATTTCACCAAGTCCATTTCACACCTTCTGCCAATATCTACAAATAGTTCTGTCTGTACTGTTGAGGGCCCCAGAGCCAATTGACAGGCATGTATCCCTTTAGGGGTAAGAGACTCCCGGGTTTTAACAGATTTCAAGTTGGATATCACTTCATGGTTTCGGTTCATTTCAAACTAAAATAGGATTTTCTTAGAGACCACTATCTTCCATGAAAACAGATGCCCCTGACTATCAGTGTATACCATCTAGTTTCACCTTACAAGGAGACTAATTAAAACGGGATCATACCTCCCTCAGGCTCGAAACATTGTGAACAACAGCACCCCAATACAGTTTGTGGAACACTGTGTAAAATGCGCAGCAAATCATTTGCTGTAACCTTTGTTTCGAGGCATGCATACATGTGGAACCTGGATGGCAGGTAACTTCTCCTTTTGAAAGTAATTAGTCTTATGAAGCCATGGGACCCAGCAGTGCTGAGACACCGCCTGAGGGCCCTTTCTTGTGAGCTTGCGACACTGTGGTTTTTAATGAGCCTACAACTTGCCATTATTGTCCTTTGGACTTGGGAGGAGTAGAATTCTCTTCTCCCTTTGGGCACTTGTGAGTGTGAGGCACGCTGAGACAGTTGTTCTGAGAGCTAATGAGCTGAGAGAAGAGAAACATCATCAGTGTAGCACCCGGGGCGGACCAACTTTCTTCCCTTATCAAATAAATCTTCAGGATTGATGCTCTGTGCCCAAAGCGGATGCGTCCTTTGTCTCTAATTGTTTAGGCAAAAAATGTTTCGGGTGAGCAGCTATTGAAGCTATTGCAGGCCGCAAGACACAGAGACGGAGGAGGAGTAGCCACTGGAAGGCCATCCCTCCACCATCTGTTGTAGCAGAATTCCTTGCTCCCCACAGAGCCCTGAGACTGTGGCCCACTCCACTCCCTGCTTTGGAGATCCCCCCCCCCAACAGGGCGATGGGCAAAAATTCTCCCTAGACTGAACTCTTCTGGCCTTCCTCAGGGTTCAGACCTCCTAGTTGGACCTGTCCATCCTCTGCTTGTCCCGTTGACTTTTTGAAGCCAAGGCTCTGGCCTTTTCCTTGTATGCATGAGATTTAGAGAGAAAGCAGATATTCTATTTCCTTTTGCAGTACAGACTGCTTAGGTAAATTGCCAGCAAGAAATCAGTCCACCATGTGCTTGTTGGAGGCCTCTCCAGGTTAGCTCAGCTCATGGTTTCTCGGTTCAATATGAAAACTGTCACTACGACTATTTCTCTTTGAGCTGTGTGAGGGGAGAAGCCTGAAACTTTGATGGCTGGTGGCAATCTATGTAACTTGTTCCTATGACTGCTGGCAGAATGTAGGGAAACATGGGGGAAAACTCTCTCTGAATCTATAATACACATACATATAAATGTACGTGCATACTTATATATCTACATATTTAACAGCGGTGAAGGTTGGAAATGGCAGGGCACGAGGCCTGGGAGGGGCCTGGGTCTTCCCTCTGGTGGCTCTGGGCTCGCACTCACCCACTGGAAGAGTAAAGCACTCATTCCTCGGCCCTCCCTCAGTGGCCCCATCCCTGCTTTCCCTCCAGGGCTCCCCGTTCCCTGTTCTCTCCTGTCTTGAGCGCCCATGACCTTTCCTTCCCACCCAAGTGAGGCCTGTTTGTCCAGCTGCTCCCTCTACCCCACTTGCCCTTCAGGTTTAAGCCACAGGGGCTCTTCTGCCCCCCCCCCCAAGTCATCACTGCTCCCTTGCATCATCTGACTCATGGCTTGTGGCAAACCTCCACATAACACAATCCATCTGGGCTAAAGTGATGTATGTGTGTGTGTGTGTGTGTGCTCTGGGTACCCCTGACCTCTGCAGTGACCCTGCCTTCTATAGGTGAAACTGAACCATTGTAGTTACTGCTCTCCCAAGACACCAGCAAAATGGAGGTCCAAGGACAAGCCTCCTAAGGAATCCAGCACAGCCCTTCCTAGCTCCCACACACAGGAGCAGTCACCGAGGAGGTTTCCTGACTTGGCTAAGGGCCAGGAGGAGGGTAAGGAAACAGAGAGGGGTGTTCTTGTCTTATTCCCATCTCAAACCCAGTGAGAGGAGAGCCTACAGAAGGCCGGCTCTTAGACAGCTTGCCACGGGAGTGAGGGGGCCTTTGTCCCGAGGCTCAGGGATACGCCTATCTCTTTACCACCCTATGTCTTAAGGAAACAAGGACATCAGTGCATACCAGCACACCTTTGACATGCACGTGTGAGTGGATTTGTATTTTAGGCTTCCTGGTCCTGTTAAAAACCAACATAGACTGAATGTCTGTCCTCTAATGAAAAGGAAATGGGCTTGTGACAAGCCCTTCCTGTAACTTAGAGCCCCCTATCCCGTGCTGCTACAACATCCACGTTTCCAACAGGCTTTGAAATACTTTCCCATGTTTTGCCTCTTTCCCATTATAATTCTTCTCTATGCACTGTAAGGTAAGAAGTAACAAAGCCATGTATGAAAAACTCAAACGGCGTAGAACAGGAAACCCTGGGCACAGGATCAGAAGTGAAAGGGGAAGAAGCAGGGACTGGCAGGTCTGAAGCCCCTGAGGCTCAGTCCAGCCATGGGCTCTGGGAGTGGTGAGTTCCCTGCCATCCCAGCCCAGGAGCAGGCCGAGAAAGGTGACCAGCTGTCCCAGATTAGAACTGAAACTTCTGTGTTCTGGGAAAATCTTTAGTCTCAAGTGAACTGGGGCAGGCTGCCACTCTACTGGAGACCCCCCAAACAGGCTGTACAAGGCTGCTAAAGTCAGGGAGTGTTTTCCGTGTACTCTGCCCCATCGGCCACGGCTGGGTTTCCTTACCCCCGACCCCCAACGCTGAACACCAACAGGAAGAGGTTAATGTTTCCCCTCAGGGAAAGGCTCCGTGCAGTTCTGTCAATACATCTGGAATGCTGCTCATGAAATCCTATCCTCCCCTCTTCTACTCATGGCTCTGTGTTGTTCGGAAAGTATGCAAGAACTGAGAGGTATGTGACATGTGCGCATGCTTGTACCCTTGGTGCTGAGAGCCCAAGGTCAGTACTGTCTGCCTTAGCCCTTAGCGTGGGGCCATGCAAATGTTGTAGATCACAGAGTCAGAGTCAGGCGTGGTACAGACACGGGAGCCAGTAGATGTGTGTGTGTGTGCATGTGCGTGTGTGTGTCGGGGGTGAGGGGGGATCTGAGGACACACTGCTGTCCCTCTTGGTGAGTTTTGTGGCACAGGTTCTAGGGATTTCATTTTTCTATATTAGGGGCAGAATAATTTCCTTAAAACAAGACAAAACAAAACAAAACAAAACAAACCAGGTGGTAGTGGCACACACCTTTAATCCCAGTACTCAGGTGAAGACAAGAGGATTTCTGAGTTCGAGGCCAGCCTGGTCTACAAAGTGAGTTCCAGGACAGCCAGGCCTACACAGAGAAACCCTGTCTCAACAAAACACAAAAACAACCACAACACAGAAAAAGGGAATGAACCTTTAAAAAAAAATGCGTATACTTTATGTTTGAACCATTTGTGGTCCTTTTGAATATTAAAACTAACAAACAAAAATTCAAATAGAAAATATACATAGACCCAGAACTGACAGAAGATAAAGGTGAACTAAGGAGCCTCGTCATTCCTTAGCATTTTTCCTTTCCAGTGTCAACCTCCAGTGACTTCCCACTCCGTGGTGGTCACAGGGTTGTACTCTTAGGCAAGCCTTACAGACATACATGTATGCTGTGGTAGTCCTTGATGGTGTGTAGAGTGTTCAAGGCATTGCTAAGCATAGTGTTGTGGATATAGATGACATGTTCCTAAGTGTATATACATGACATGTATACAGACATGTATGTATGTGTGCTCATCCACATTCCTACACACCACAGAACACTGGTTACCAGTGTCATGTAGGTGCATCCCTTCACAGTGAGACTTCAGCCAGCTCCCATTTTCTATCCCTGCTATTTTTCCTTCTCTTGGAAGATTCGAGGCACCTGAAAGGCAGCCAAGCTCGATGCTGACAGTCAAGGCCTTTAAGCAACACTGTTATTTTCTGCAAATGTGTCCAAGACACAAAAGGTCCTTTAAAGTCCTATACCTCTGTTTCCCTACCGAGTGAGGTGGAAAGCATGCTTTTTCCTTTTACGGAGGCAGCCACTTCCTTGGAGCCGGCTGGGTACTCACTTCTGGTCTCTGGAGACACTAGGTTGGAACTCCAAGCTATGAGGATCCTACTGTAGGTCCTGAGGGCAAGGAAGTGGCTTACCCATCTTGGTCATTGTACTGAAACTTCTTTGGCTCCCAAACACATTGGTGTTTGTTTATTCATTCCTGTAAGGATAGCCACATGTTCTGTACAAATGTGTGACCAGATACATGGGTGGATGTCGAACACTGTCCATACAGCATGACAGTCATGCAGACTGGTGTGAACAGCTTGGCTGTGAATCTGGTCGCTATCAATCGCCTCTGTGTGACGTTGGATAAAGCATTTAACGTCTCAGGGCCCTACGTTTGTTATCTGTACAGGGAAGACAATAATGCCATTTACCATACACACCTGTGACCATTACAGATAAACCATGCAAGCTGCTATGCTTAGCACCTGAGCTTACTATCTGCTTGGTGCCATGGAGAGAGAGAGAGAGAGAGGAGAGAGAGAGAGAGAGGGAGAGAGAGAGAGGGAGAGACAGAGAGACAGAGACAGAGAGAGAGAGACAGAGGGAGAGAGACAGAGGGAGAGAGACAGAGGGAGAGAGACAGAGGGGGGAGAGACAGAGAGGGAGAGACGGAGGGGGAGAGACAAAGAGGGAGAGACGGAGGGAGAGAAACAGAGAGGGAAAGACGGAGGGAGAGAGGGAGACGGAGAGAGAGAGACGGAGAGGGAGACGGAGACGGAGAGAGGGAGGGGGAGGGGGAGGGGGAGGGGGAGGGGGAGAGGGAGAGAGCTAGCAGGATTCGTACAATCCAGAGTTGGTTGTTGTTGATCTAAACAAATGACAAAGGCCTGCTTCCTGAGTTATCTCCACCCACTCTTTCTCATTGGATATGTGCATTGGCAGACTTCATGGTCAACTGTGTGATCTAAATAGAACCAATGCCAAGAGAGCATCCTGGAAGTGTGGTCCTGGTGGCACTGCCACAGGAGGATAGCTGCTTCGTTGGTGTTTAATACCACTGAGTACAATCACTTCAAGATTAGATTGGGGTTTGAGAAATTATAAAGGAAATAAGTAATTACCAAACACAATTAGTAGTTCATTATAATCTAAGAAAAAAAAACCCCAAAAAACAAAACAGCGCACATCTATTCATGGTTAAGCAGACCAGAGAATCCCAAATGCTCTTTCTGTGAATGCAATAAAAGGGAGTCCTTCAACTGTTCCTCTGAAAACATACCCACATTTCAATCACAGTAAGGGTCTAAGGTCAACAGATGTGGCCCCACTTGGAGTCAATTGCAAGCCAAGGCTCAAGTCGAAGAGCATGGACTTAGGAGGTAAGAGAGCCGGACCCCTGTCCTGAGAGCCCGTGGATGCTGCATCAGAGGGGATGCTTCCGCAGATCTGAAAATGCCTGAAGCCCACACAGCATGCCAACAATTGAGATCAGAGTGTGCAGAAGTCAGGGAGAGGAGGAGGAGGAGGAGGAGGTGAGAGGGAGGGAGAAGCAGAAGGATGAACAAGGAACAAAGGAAGTGAATCTCAGCCTAATTCTTATTGGCTGAGGGGCCAGAACTCTAACCTCTAGGACTGACTTTAGTAACTGAAATACATGGACACTGGTATGTATATAAATATATATTACATATTAATACAATATATGTTAATAAACAGGACTTTTAGATGCATGGAGCAGCCACAGCCTAAGAATATAATAGCTGTCCATCAGGTCTTAGGCACACTACCATGACTGCCAAACCCTGTAACCTGGGCCTGATACCGAGCTCCCCCCAGCAGTGGGTGTTCTGCTTCACTGGGGTAGCAGTCTCGGAGTTGGGTAGACTCTGAGCACCCTACATGAGGTGCTTGTGTTGTCTGCTTTAGGGAAGACAGATACAGAAACAAAGGGATCCAGACAGAAAGATATAAAGAAGAAAGAAAAGAAGGAGAAAGAGAAGGTGGAGGAGCCAAAAGGAACAAAGAAGAGTGGGAAGAGAGGGAACACGGGGCAGCTATAATGCTGGGATATCAGAGTAGAGATGGCTGTGGGTCCCATCTCCCCAAACCACGGCTTCCTGTGGAGATCAAGGGAACCTGTGGTCGGTCAGACATGGGTTTTGCATCACAGGTGACTCCATAGATTGCCAAATGTGAGTCATGTGAATAGTCTTATATCCAACATGGATTAGAGGCTCTCTCTCTCTCTCTTTTCTCTCAGAAACTTTAAAATATACACTACAGTTAAAATATCATTTTGCTTGAAGTGATTTTAGGAATACTTTCAAAACACAAAGTGCAGGTATAAATCTTTAACTTGGAATACGAAAACTTTAAAAGCTGTCTTTGAGGAAGAGTCACTGAATCCAAACAGATGGGAAGCACTGGTCTTCACTCAGCATCTCCGTCTCCAGGAGGCCTTTCATAGGCTGTCCAAGTCTCGGGTTCCCAGGTAGCTCCATCAGCATCACTGTCCCTCCACCCCTCCTGGTCTTACAGGGACTAAGAGGAGTTGCTTTTGCCAGCGGAGCTTCACATTGGAACAGGTGCCACGTAGCAGGCCACCTGGAACCAAAATAGAGGGGCCACCAAGACCCCTAACTCTATCCACGTGGCTCTGAAAAGTTAGACCGTTTGTTGGTTTTTTTTTTTTTTAATTTATTTTTTATTTTCCTTTGGGCATCTGAAAGACTGGTACCGTTTCCATTCCCAATCAAAGAGAAGCTGCAGGGGAATGATTAGCGCACAAATTGCATAGTGTATCATTTGCATTCATAAGAAATATAAAGAGTCACATTAAAACTTTGTAGACTTCATCAGCAACTTAAAAATGTGGGTACTTTAAGATTGCCCTGAAGTTATATGCCAATGTGTTAGGGATTTATTTTATTTCTTTGCTATAAATATTCATTTGAATTAAAGGCTTGAGATGCTTGTATCAGGCAACATATTGTCATTTTTAAACCAGGAAAGTGTTGTATTTATTATGTTTCTTTAGAGGCTTTTATTTCCCACAGACTTTTCGATCAACCTTATGAGTTAACGAATAGGAAGAAGTTGTGGGCACTTGGAAAAATGGAGATCTTGGGAATGGGGGCATGTTTGATCTTTTCTATGCTGGAGACCTACCTGGTCTAGTGATGGCCTTGTGCAGCCAAGTCACAGGTATCTGCACCTGTCTAAACCTGACAGGTACCTCACCACGGCAGCCTGAGAGTCAGGGGTCACAGCCCTCCTCCCTCAGAAATACAGACATGCCAAATAAAACACACATTCATGGAGCCAAAACACAGCTCCATCTGAGCAACATGGTAAAGAAACTTAGCTATGTGTCTTATCATAAAATTCTTGTATTTAAAACGGAGTAAGCACTTTAATTCATGCTTGTCTTGAGACATACACTCTAAAGTTTAAATGCTTAAAAACAAGGCAATAGGCATTTTTATTGTTGATAACAAACTACAGATTTGTCTAGTGGGAAAAAAAAAATCCATGAAATGTTTGACAAAAGGGCTGTGATAAGAGATAAAGAACACAGTATTCACTGTCTAGGGATGTGGTGGGGGAGACACAGCCTGTCCCTGAGCCCACAGCTCTAGCTATGCGCACTGTGATTAGGGATAGAAACAATGGGTGCTGTGTCGGCATGGGGGAATGTGAACAATAGGTCTTTTTCTGGAAGCATCTGTAGGAAGAACACACAAATCAGTCAACAAGGGAGCTAAAATGATCCTGTCTTCTCTCTAAGATGACGCTCAGCAGCGCTTCTGCAAGGCCGCCCGTGTCCTTCCCACTGGGCTTCTTGTTTTTCTTCATTCACTATAGATTTTTTCCCAACTTGCACCTGGTTTGACCAGTAGTCAGCTGGCTTCTGAGGAGTCTCCCTATTTTGTACCCTCCCACCCTACCCCAGATCTGAGAGACCCGGGACAGCTGCACAACTGTGCATTCTTTGGTTATAAAAGCAAGCTTGTGACATCCTTCGCCAGAATCTGTTAAAAACAGAATTAATTAGAGGTAACTCAGCAGCTCCTCAGGGCTTGTCCACTGAAGGCAGTGATGGCTGGGAAGGGGACAGAGTAAGGGACAGGAGTGAGATAGTCTTCAGGAAGCATATAGTCTATTGTAGGGCATGCCACCTGTGTGACAAGCAAGATAGGCCCCTAAGATAGGTTATCCTCAAGTTAGAAAGAGATGGGTGTAAATGTTTTAGAAAATTCTGCACAGCCCTAACACAGAGAGGTCTTGTGGCTGATGGTGAGAGTGGAGAAGGTAGCATTTCAGGTGATAGGCAGAGTAAGAGCAAAGACACATACGGCTTCATGGAGTGACCATAGATAATCTAGACGGACCATGTCCAGCTGAGAGGAGGGGAAGTTGGGGAGGGAAAGGCTAGAATGGAGGACCTTAGGGCTGAAAATGGGCCTCTGAAACCTGACAGCTAGAAGGAGCCTTCCAGAGAGAGAGGTCCTCCAAGGCCACAGAGAAGCCACCACTTCCCTAGATGATAGCACAGACACTGTCTCTAGCAGGGCTCACCTGAAGGGGCGGCACAGGAGTTCAAGAAGGGGTCTGGAAGGGGAAGGGGGAGTGGCTGGGTATGGGTCTTATCAGGCACAAAGGAGACATCACAGATAGACGTGGATGTCAGAGGAAGTGAGGGTGATCTGGCACCAAGGCTTGAACCCCTAGGAGAGACTGTCTCACAGCATTTGATCTAGAGGTTGAGAAAGCCTTAGGCTGGAGGGTGGAAAGGGACACTGCTGATTTATTTTCTCCCTCCTAATGGTGAAATATTTGGTCTAGAATAGCCGAGGAAGTGGTATTTGTCTGCTCTACCATTATCTACTACTAAGGGTTAATTAACAAGCCTTACTTAAAGTCCATCTCAGCAGCATGCCCCCAAGTCACTGGAATAGTATAATAATTTTAAAAAAGACAATAACAACAAAAACAATATAATATAAATAACACTGTAAGCTCCAACCTGCAAGCAATACCAGGCAAGGTATTTCCTGGTTGGGCTGTTTTTGAGTGATGGGTGGGTGACGAGAACTTTGTGTGTGAACCACCATGAGCTCCAGAGAAGCATGGTGGGGCTGCTAATGTCAGCATGAGTGGCAACAGTTACAGCCAGATAGAAACAGCCCGGGAAGGGAAACTGAGTTATCCTTGCTCTGTCTCGTAGGGTACCGAGGGACCACGTGACTGTGAAGGTTGTGTTGCTTTTGCCCTGTTTCAGCTCTGGCTCATGGAACAAAATTTCCCGAGGTTGCATTGTTCTCGCTGACTTCTCTTCTCACAGTTCTTTCTGAGCAATGAGGATCAGTGAGAAGAAAAGGGGAGAAGAGAGCAGGCTTGGCTGCTCTAGGGATGGATGCATGTTGTGAGGAGCATTCTTTAAGTCCCTGGGGCTGTCGGGAAGGGTCTTCAGATGAGCTCCACATGGACCTTAGCCAGCAACCCCAGCGCATTAGGCTCAGTATTTCCCTGCAGGGTCTGCCTGCTCCTCATATCTAGCTGGAACTTCTTTGCTGTCAGTCAGCTCACTCCCTACCTATTATCTTCTTCCCAGAGACCAGATGTTCAAGTCCTTTGGCTCAAGGATAGGAATCTCTGGGCTCCTGTCTAGGGCTGTGCTTACAGAGAACAGCTGTGAACATAGGTGTTTGGGGACTTCTCGTTTAGTTTAAGAATGTTCATGCTTGTGTATGGATTTCTGTTCACATTGTTTTTATGTAGGTTTCCTGGCTCCTGGCCTGAGTCATCTCATAAGGATTGTAACTAAGAGCTTCTTTCTCTTAGGAGGGCAGTGAACACCTTTCACCAATTACCAGGACAGGAACAGCAACACAGCAGGGTCTAGCTCCACTTGTGTCATTAAGACCTTGCTTCTTACAAGAGGACCCAGTTCTCCCGGTTTGCCTCCTTGGAAGAGAATTCCTTACTTTGGGGTTCTCTTACTTCTATTTCACAAAGACTTATACTTTTTTGTGATGTTACCAGATCTGAACTACAAAGGTAAGTGACAGGCCACTGAGGAGCCTGACCATGCAAGCATGAACCAAGAACCAACAAAAGTAGCATGTCTCGGAGTGACCAGGCCTCAGCATGTATAATAAACAGGGACAGTGAATGCTGGCCTGTCAGCCACGGGCACTGGGCTCATGGCAGCAGGAACAGCTGACTGACTGTAGATGCTGAAGACCTGGCGGCCCGTGTAAACACACTTCCACAGAACTTTCTTGTTCATTTTCCCACCCCCAAAATCACAAATGGAGGCAGCTTACTGGGTGAGGGATAGGGATCTTGGGGGGTGGGTGGGGGGGTGTACACTGTATATCATCTCCTAACAGGAGACAGAATAGAACAGGGTACCATTTTGTGTAAAGGGTGCATGGGAGGGACCATCGGTCTGTGTGCTGAAAGACCAGTAAAGTACTCGCTACAAAAATGATTAGCAATGACACCCGGCTTCTTCCTGCAGTTATCGGCTGAGTGGCACAGGAAACGCCCTCTTCATTCTGTTCTTCCCTACGTTGGGTACTAGCCCCCAGTCACTGGTAATAGATAATTCCAAGTTTTCCACTGTTCCATGAGTGAGTCTTAAGAGACTGGAAAGAAACTGGCTAAGTGTCCGTGAGCAGGCCTAGGCTACCCGAGCCTGCGTTGGTCAGTCAGCTATTGTCCTTTGTGCTCAGCTCCTTATCAGCTCATCGGAGGCCCGGTTTCTCTGCAGCAGAACTAGGTTAGATGTGGGGTGTGTCCTTTGGGGTGACACTTCCTTTGATTATGCAAAGGATCTTTGTACACAAATTAGAAACCTCCACTCCAATTTTCTGTGGCAAAATGTCTCCTGAAGATACCATCCCATTCATTCCCTAAACTATCCTTGGCAATTTTTTCTTTTTTTCATAAGCATCCTATTATGTTTGTTTAGGCTAACAGGGGTATCTGGATTTCCAGTGGAGACAATGTTTTGAAAGGTCACAACTGGGAATGCTCACATATCCCTTTAAAGCTCAGTGCTTGGGAGATAGAAGCAGGCAGAATCCTATGAGTTTTAGGTCAGCCTGGTCTACAAAGTGAGTTCCAGGTCTTGTCTTAAATTCAGAAAGCAGAGTTAGAGAGATGGCTCAATGGTTAAGAGTACAGACTCCTTTTGCAAAGGATCTGGGTTTGGTTCCCAGCACCTAAATGGTAGCTTCCAGCTCTTTGTAACTCTCCTTCCAGGGGGTTCGATGCCTTCTCTGGACTGTGTGCATCCATGCAAGCAAGTAAACATACATTCATACACACATCATATAAAGTAAACATTCATACACACATCATATAAATAATCTTTTTTTTTAAATCTTGAAACAAGAATAGATAGGCTAACATGTCAGGGATGTTTTTTCATTTTTAGTTTTCATTTCTTAACCATCCTGAGCCGATATCCGCAGAGCAGCAGAGCCACGAGAGCTCCTAAGGGCACACTTGCATTAAAGCACAAGTGTCTCCGTAAGTGAGCGATCCCTGGATGGACCGTGATGGCTGGGTCTCACAAGCACAAAGCCAGGTTCAGGGGACTGCCAACGGCAGATACCGAGAGATGTCTGGCGTGGGCCGTGAACTGACAATGGCAAGAGACAAAGTATGAGAAGGACAGCTTACAGGAATGGGCCAGGCTGCCTTCCTGAAGCACAGAGTCAGACTCTTCTCATTTCCAAGCTTTGTGGAGCATCTCACACACAGGTTAAGCCTCCCCTTGCTATGACCACAGCTTTCCAAGGGCCTGATGATTATGGTTTGACTCTGGAGAGGAGAGAGTAGTTTCAAAAGACACCAGCAATACCTCCTTGGCTCCTACTCTGTAGCTCTAGTGCTTAAGCATACATTCCTTGAGTTAGAGTTAGTAGTGAGTCACTTTGATGAGGGACAGGATTGGGTTGTCAATGGCCATCAAAGCAGCTTATGCAGCATCAAATGATTTCATCAGAGACTACATGTTTGGTAAGTGCCCACTATACCCACGCCACAGAAAACTACTTGGGAGAGTATTTTCTATGCCTGTGAGTGTCCACCGGTAAACATGCAAGTCACCCTCTGCACACACGGAGGGCATGGAGTATAGAGGCTGATTAAACACACCCTGTTTGACCAATCAGGAGATGGAACAGAATAGAGAGAATGGAGGACTGATTCACAAAGATTTCTTTAGTTGAATTTTATCAAGCTAGACTGCTGTCAGATTTCACCTATGAGCTAGGGCAGGGAGTGAAGCTATATTGCACGGTAGGGGTAGAGAGATGCATCAGCTCCAGTGGACCACAAGATACAACATGCCAAGGCAAGAGTTATGGGAAATAGTCACATGGAATCGAGACCTAAGTTCTCAGTAAAAATATAAGACAACTGTCACTGGGCTGGAGCACAGACATACAAAGTGGTCCTCTATGGACTAGTTTCATGCTGAAGAGAGAGGTAGAGTTAGATTATACGGTATGTGTTTGTGTGTGTGTATGTGTTATGGTATGTGTATATGTGTGTGTGTGGTATAGTATATGTGTGGTGTGATGTGTGTGGTGTGGTGAGTGTATATAGTGTGTATGTGTGTGAGTATGATAAATATGTGTGTGGTGTGCCTCTGTGTATGTATGTGTGCATGCATCTGTGTGCATGTGTCTGTGTGTATGTATGTGTGTGTGTGTGTGTGTGTGTATGTGTGTGTGTGTGTGTGTATGTGTGTGTGTATGTGTGTGTGTGTGTGTGTGAGGTGACTGTGCTTATGGTACAGACTGCTGCTGGGAACAGGGAGGTGATTTGCTGGGCTTAGAAAAATGGGGGAGGGGTCATAAGTTGAGAGAAGTTACTAACCTACACATAGCCAAACTGGACATGAGTTGACTGAAGTCCCCTCCTTGGCTGGGAACATAGACTCAGAACCAAGAAATGAAACTGAGACAGAAATAATGAACACCAAGATTTGTCCTGTGACTTGGTGGCTATGGACCTGATTCTCACCACCACTGCCTCCCAGCTGAGAAGGTCACCAGGATTGTGTGTCAGTCTCTGATCCTGTGTTAATTAGGAGTCAGATCCAGGCCACTTGCTTAGATGATGGACTCAGTATCTTCTGCTCCTTAAGAAACTCTCGAGCTAGCTTCCACCTCCCACTAGCACTGGCCAGCATTTCCATGGTGGCCTGGACTTTCATGCACAGTGATAGCATTTATCATTATCAGCAAGCCCCATGTACCCGGAACAGGTCCTAGGTCTTGTGACTTCTCCAGTGTCTCCTGGAGCTGAGTGGATGTGGGCCTGGTGTTTGCATTTTCTGTGGAGATGGGCCCATGTCACAGGATCTGAGAGGTCAGTTTTGAAGAAGACCTCCTGATCTCTTCTGTCCCCCTTTCCACTACACTCCAGGTTCATGCTGGCCACTTGTCACCATTTATTTTCTTCATGAAAGTTATGTGGTGACACCAGAGAAGAGCCCTTCTCCCCTCTTCCTTGTGTGAGACACCTCAGTGCCCTGCTGTTTCATGTGGTAAAACTCCCTTCAACACCTCCTTCCTGGCGGGCAGTTCCATTCCTCCACATAAGCTTGGGGAATGGTCAATTAACCTCCTGCTGTGGCTTCTGCTGGTTACATGGCCTCCCTGGCCTTGTCGTACCAAGCCATGAAAACGGAGCAACTCTCCCCAACACATTTCCTCCTATCGCTTGTCCTGTTTCATTTGCTCAACAGGCAGAGTGTGCCCAGGCTGCTCTGATACTTCCAGTGTGCCCCGAGCTAGCCTGGGGCTCTTCAGCATGGTCTTTAGCCAGCCTGGTCAGCTCTTGCTTTCTCTGTGGGTCTCTGGGCTTTGACATGTTTTCCTTTATCAGGAAGTCAGGCAAAGAGGGCTTCCTGATTCTTGACCTGTTTCCTGCTGTGTAAAGGCAGTGAACAGTAGGAATCTGTGGAGGATGTCTTGGGCAGGTGGGCAGTCGTAGGCCCTTCCAGTTATGGTTTCTCTAAGAAGAGTTCAGGCATCCATAGCAACAATTTACTTATAGTTAGCTGTAGTAAACCTGGTGTGACCTGTGGGAATAGTATATGCGCAAACACACAGAGATACGGACACACACACACACAGACACACACACACACACACACACACACACAGATGGGGGAGGCACTTCCTTTTCCTATTTAGATGTTGAAAATTCTTTCCAACTCCTAGTCTATAGTAGTATATAGACACACTGTATAGTTGTTTAGGCTTGCTCTGACAATATTCCTTTCAGTTCCAGACTCAAAGTCTCACCATTAGTTTGTCATGGTCACGCGACCTTGGTGAGTGGCAGTTTTATAGGGCTATAACACTGAAGCCTGTGGAGAGAGTTGGCATAACCTGAGGCATTCAAAAAACAGTTTCCATACGGAATGTACTGGATGCTTAAATAGATGTATATTAAATCAGAAGTGTTTCTTTAAGGCTTCCTTCCCGTTACTCTGTGTTCCGTTACCTCTGAGGTCCGTGCATTAGCAGCACAGTAGACTTCTTAAGGAGCCAAGTGCAAGGAGATAAATTTGCACATTGATTTTTGTCTTCTGTGTGCAGTTGAAGGCTAATTTAAAACGATGGTGGGGGATATTCTATTTTCAACTGGCTGAAGTTCAACAGGAACAGAATAAGACCCTGTTATAGGAAACTCTTTCACAGAGAAATTTTGGCAAAGCTAACTCTAACTCCTTTCACTGCCTTCCAGGACAGCCCGGACACTGTTCAAGTGAGCAGCAACCCTGCCCAAGTGACAGGCTCCCCACCGCACAGCCTGGGGAGCTTTCTGTACTGGATTTTCAACCAGGCTAGTATTTCTCTGCTTTGAATTAAGGATGCGAAAAGGAAATATTTTATAATAGAATCAATAAGGGACATACAATTTCATTATGGTTATAGTTTTAAAATCATAAACCTCCATTTTCTTAATTTCAGAGACATATTTAATCATTTTGGGCACAGGACATTACTTCATTTAATTACTATGATAGCAGAAGCTTACTAAGACCATTTGATCCACTTAACAGGCATAATGAAAAGAGAGGCCACATAACAGGTCCATTTGGCGACCTATCACGACTGGGGAGTTTTCAAGTTTTCTTCTTTTGGCTTTCTGTGCTCTCTCAGTCTTTCCTGACTCTTACTCAACTCTCACCCTGAATTACACCAGGTTGCTCCTTAAGGCTGCCCCTGCCAATGAGGAGACTGAGGGAGCTGGCAGGAGTTTTAGTCTCCAGACCAGGCCTTGAGGGTCAAGACCACCACCAGCCTTCTATTCTATGCACCTCCCTGAGGCTTGGATTTGGCTAAGTCACCTCCAAAGTGCTGGCTGCAGTTCTCACTATTTCCTTTTCAGAACCAAGCCTTCTGGGTGACAGTTATGATGTCCTGAGCCCACCTGCAAGGCAAATCTAGAGTACCGTGGCTCGGCTTCAGGGGGCCCCTCCATACCGAAGCACTCTCCCTGGGCTGCTTGTCTGGATGAAGGTGCTCTCATGGCCAGCATGTCCCCTCACTATCGCCTGAGCCAGGGGATGTCTGCCTTTATGGCCGTCTCAGCTGTTTGCCTGACCATTCCTCTCTCATTCGGCCATTGTTCCAGAACACAATCGGCTCAGCTGCTCTATTTCTGAATCCTTCGCATTTCTTCCATGATGGATCATCAACTGCCGAGGACAGGCAGAGTCTCCTGTCTCTGCTCTCACAGTGCTTGCCTCTACTCCTCTAGCACACAGAAGATTCTGAACTAACATCGAGGACCCTAAGATGGCACTGTGCCCTGTCGGTCAAGGCCTACGTGGCCCTGAGCGAGCTGCTTAGGATCTGTTGCTTTCAGCTTGTCTAGAAGACAAACATTTCATAGTAAGGCTATTTGTGAAATCTAAATGATGCACTAAATCCAGAGTGCAATGTATTTCATATTTATCTCAGTGTCTACATAGGAGTTTTATATGGCCTATCTAGATAGAATTTGACCAAATCTGAAAATTTGACTGAAATCTGTTGGCTATAAGGGATGCCTGAGCAGAGTCTATTCTTGGGTGTGTCCTGACTCCCAGGAAGCAGCTGTGGAACTGTCACCTTGGAAGAAGACAGTGACCCTCAACACCAGCCTTGTTTGGACTGAGTCTGCAGACAGAACATTTCAAAGTCGGTTATTTTATTGTATTTTCAGAGAGAGATAATGCAGTAAAATACGGACTTGGCAAAGCCTCCGAGTGTTAGAGACTTAGTCACCAACCTTCAGCCGCTCCCTGCTTTCATAAGAAGGAATTTTTAGAAATGGGTGAGAGTTGTTACCAATCCACTGGTAGAAACAGCAGGTATCCCCTAAGCTCATGGACCCAACAAAACTTCTGCTGGCTTCCAACATTCAGTACAAGAAACATCTGTTAAGCAGGATAAAGCTCTAAAATATATTCATAGGTAGCCTAGTTGAGCTGAACACTGGTCATTCATTGGACATTGACCCTGAATCTTTAAAGCCCCCTTCCGGTAAAAGTTTGAAACTTTGGACTGTCCTCAACTGGGGGCTCTGGGCTGCAGGCTATACACAACAGAGTCCATAATCTCTGGGGCTCTGCAATCAGCAACCTAACCATTCCGACACACTAGCCCTGGGGACCCTCCCTTCTATGCCGGCAAGGGAACTCAAGGTATTTTATGGGATGCCAGAGCATTGATTCAATGAGTAAGGACCACGTTTATTTTAACCAATGGGGAGAAAACAAAATCAAAATAGAAATTTTGGCTAATTTATGGATAATAAAACACATCTGTCTAATTGATTAAAGAATGTTCATAAAAAATCATGGCTGTTTCTTTTCTTTTTTTCTCTTCTCTTCTCTTCTCTTCTCTTCTCTTCTCTTCTCTTCTCTTCTCTTCTCTTCTCTTCTCTTCTCTTCTCCTTCTCTTCTCCTTCTCTTCTTTTCTTTTTTCTCCCTCTACTCCCATCACCAGCAAATCATCTCCAATTCCTTCTCTCTAACACATGAGGATACATTTCCAGGGACACGTCCTGGGGGTGGAGTGTTCTTGGAGGGGGAGGAGGACAGCTGGCTGGAGACTGGGAACAAGGTCACAGTGTTCATCTCTGGGGACCATAGAAGAATGGAGAATTGGCTCTTTCATCTCCTGTCTCTGCTCTCCCTTTTGCTGCCCTGAGTCTCTGCTGTCCCCAAGTGGCCAGCTAGGCCACGTATGTGACCCTGAGATGCTAAGGGGTAGGTAAAAGTTTCCTAAAGGGTTTCCTGTTGAGACTTGCAAGCTTGGACTCTTTAACCCTTCATTCATGGGACAGTCTGTGCATGATGGCAGAAAGGTCAGTGAGCAGCTTCCAACTAGCAGGAAACTGGCACTGGTTCAAGCAGCAGCAGCAGCAGCAGCAGCAGCAGCAGCAGCAGCAGCAGCAGCAGCAGCGGAGACAGGTGGGGACAAGGTTGAGCCCAGTGTCTGCCTCCTGTGGGCCACATGGTTGTCGCCATGGTGACCCAAAGGTTTTTTTTGGGCTGCTTTGACCTCACAGAGAGGCTGTCAATCTCTGGTTGCAAAGATTCCCTTCCTACCTAGCTAGGCTCCCTGTTTATCACTGGAATATTTGTCCCTGGTGCATAAGAGCTCAGAGCCCCAGCCTTTAAAGAGCTAAGATGAAAAGTAAGTGGAAATGGATAGAAATATACATAGCATTTTGTATATGCTCACTCCATGAGAGGTATACATTTATCATCCTTTGTGTCATCTTTGTTAATAACTTGTGAATTTGTTTAGAAAAACATAAAATTGGATTTTTTTTTTTTTGGTGTCTATTTCCAACCTAAAGAAACCATGCTTTGTTCCCTATAGAATGGAAGAACCTCACAAGTAAAGGGAAGGAATTCCTTATAAAGCCCACTGAGAAACACAATGAGACTTGAGAGCAGCATTTGCCACTGAGTCTCTCCAGAATATTGTGACGACCCACGTGGCAAATGGTGCTTACCATAGAGAATAGAAGCCACCAGAGCTAGATGTAGAGAAAAGTCCTGTGAAGCCACCATGATAGGTTGACAAATGCACCTGCCAATAACCTTAAGCATGAGCCCTCCCAAATGCAAAGTATTTATCTCCATTGTTCAGAAATTATCAATCAAGTGATTGCTTCTCCTAGAGAAGCAAGAGCACACAGGAAATGGGCCATGAGAACTTAACCTTGAGCAAAAGCTTAAATCTCTTAGAACTGTGCGTCAGATGGAAGATCAGAGGGAGGAAGTGGGAAAAGAATGGAGCCATGTGTGGCTTAGAAGGGTTAAATGATCAGATCCAATAACAGGGGGGTGACTGGAATGCTTTCAAAGCTGATGCACGGATGGATGACTTTCTGAGGCTAGGGCAGCTTTAGGCAGATTGGAATGAGCACTTCTTTCCAGCCAGGTGAATTCAGGAGCAGAGGAGGGAAAAGAAGAGCTGTGGCCCAGCCTGGGCTGGAGGGCCCTGCATGTGTGGCCTAGGGTGAGAAGCCTCATTTGTCTGGCTTCTGCAAGTATGAGAGATAGATTTACAGAGTAGATACTACCGTGATGGCCTCAGGAACTACAGGTCAACCCTGCCTTCAAGGGACGAGGGAGTATCATACTCAATAGTTGGGATGGGAGCCAGCCATAGACATAGGGAGTGAGTGATCTGTGTCAGAGACCTGCTGCTTCTCAAATGAAGGTTGGATGAGGGGCTTGAGCTCTGGAGCCCCTACAGGTCCTAGACGACGGTTTAGCCAGTCCTAAAAGCCAAAAAGAAAAGGCAGGACCCTCACCTCTCCAGGTCACCATGGGGAAACAAGGTGGCCCAGCTCCAAATATGCGATGGAGGTTCAGAGGGTCCATATACACAGCCCAGAGTATATTTCTCCTAGCTGTGTAGGTTTGATAGTCAGGTGAAATGCATGGACTTTCTCGGTTGCAGTCCGGGCTTCAGGAGTGTTCTCCTCCGGTAGGTAGGTCTCTTGGTGCTTTTATGCAGTGTGAGATCTCTAAGGACAGGAACTTCCTTTTAGCCCCTCCCTCCTGTCTTCCCTCCTCCCTTTTTTTTAAATTCCCCTCCTCCCCCTCTCTCACAGAGGTGTCTCTCTCTCTGTCTCTCACTGTCTCTGTCTCTGTCTCTCTCTGCTCCCATCTTCCTTTCACACCCAGCACAGTGTCTTGTAATCTGGTGACCATACAACAGATATCCTCTAAATCAGTGGGTCTCAACCTTTCTAATGCTGTGACCCTTCAATACAGTTCCTCATGAGGTAGTGACCCCCCCCACCCCAACTATAATTTTTTTGCTCCTATTTCATAACTGTAATTTTGCTAGTGTTATAAATTGTAATGTAAACATCTGTTCTCTGATGGTCTTGGGCGACCCCTGTGAAACCACAGATTGAGAACAGCTGCTGTAACTTATAAGTCACAAATGTCAACAAAACAAAATAAATGACAACAGAAAACAAGGCAGGGCCCAACGGGAAGTTTTCGGCTCTGTGGGTGAGCAAATCCTTTCACCTCCTTATTAGACCTGTGCCCTCCATTCATTGGCAGACTGACACTGATTTAGAAATCAGAAGGCTTTATATGTCTGGAATGAAACCAGAGGTCATAGCATTTGTAGAAGCAACTGTGAGGAGGGCAGAAGCCCGGCAACATGGGTGTGCTGGCTCTGAGGGCTCTGTGTCCAGACAGGGCACGACTGCCTGGGGGAGAATCGAGGCTGTGTGCATGTGCCTGAGGGCTGAACAAAGGAAGCAGGGCCGGAGAGGGGACAGATGACATTTTACCACCAATTTAACTAATCTAATCACGTTTTTTTAAAAAAAATTTCTTCTAATAAGGTTATTTTGACTTAGAAGCTCTGACCTCTGAATTAGATAACTATTCAGAAATAAAGAAAATAGACCTTTTACTTGGACCAAGAGCCAGAGAGCAGAGACACACTCTGTGGTTTATGTCAGAAATGATTCCAGCAACAGACTTTGGAACTCCAAGGTCTCTTTTCCACTCTGACCCTGAAGCAGCATGCCCTGCTGTAACTGTGGAGGGGCACTCACAGGTTTACCATCAACTTCCTGATGCTTGGCTGCCCTGTAGCTCAATGCGTCTTTATATTTGAGAGCACCGTGGGCCATGTCTCAGGAAACCCTGGCTTAGTTTGCAACACACATGCACTCTGTGACACTTAGTGTTTACTTGCTCCCAGGAAATACTGCAGCGGTGGTTCATCTAATTTCCAACATTGTTCACACACAGGCGTCTGGCTGCTGGGAGCCCCCCCTTCCCCCTGAGCCTCCCACCATGATGACCAGCCCTCAGGCTGCAAGCATGAGGTAACTCCACATAGCAGAGATGAGGAAAGGAGCAAGTGTGGTGGGTTAAACAGAGGCTTTAGTGATTTTGTGTTGGAGAAGATGGCTGCTCTGAGTTTGGTACTTCAGCTCTGCTGCTAACCAGCTGAGCTCGGGACAGTCATTTCTCCCTTCACGGGCTACTGTTTCTTCACATATCAAGGGTGGCGAGTGGTCTCCCTCCAGTGCTTCCTGGGAAGATTAGGCTGGGCAGCTATTTTGGCTATTTATGTATATTATGCATATTATGTATATTTTTGTATATTTACTAACCTTTGCAAGTGCTTAACACACACAAATACACTCTCTCACCAGCACAGGTTAAAGTTCTGTTTTTGTTATGTCCCGGCACCTTGTTGTTTTTTATTGGATTTTATCAGGATGGTTTCTTTCCCAGTCTTAACTATTCTTCAACCACTTAAATACCCACAGCCTTCCTTCATAAGAACAAACATAATTTCTACCTAGCCATATCCACATTAGTGAGTATGTAACTTACTTCAATGTTTTCACTATAGTTAAAATGTCTAAGAGCTTGAGTCTCCTGTCTTTAAGTTTTATTTCTACACTTAAAGGTCAGGTCACATTTATGATTATGTTGGCGTCTAACTGTTGCACACATTAGGAACTGGGGTAAAAGAAATTGGGATTTTTCTAGAGATCACACAGCCCCAGGGCCAGAGGTCTGCCCTGGACTCTGTACCCCTCCTCTCAAACTCACAGCTTGTCTGACTCCCATGGAAAACCAGTATGTGTTTCAGACCTAGCCTTGGAGAAGGAAGCAAGAAGCCAAGCCTTTAACAGTGTCGCATATTTATTCCCTGCAAAAAAATCACCTTAGTTCCACCTCTAAGATGAAACAGAAATAGCTGTCACATAGAGTTGCTTAAGTGTTGAATATGTGTGTGTGTGTATGTGTGTGTGTGTGTATGTGTGTGTGTGTGTGTGAATGTGTGTGTGAGTGTGTGTGTGTGTGTGTATGTGTGTGTGAGTGTATGTGTGTGTGTGAGTGTGTGAGTGTGTATGTGTGAGTGTGTGTGTATGTGTGTGTGAGTGTGTGTATGTGTGTGTATGTGTGTGTGTGTGAGTGTGTGTATGTGTGTGTGTGAGTATGTGTGTATGTGTGTGTGTGTGTGTGTGTGTGTGTGAGGGGGGAGAGAGAAAGCATGTATATGTACACACAAGTACATGATTTAAAAAGCCACTCCATGATCTGCTCAAAGGCTTCCTCTGGAGGATCCTTGCTATCTAAGCAAAATACAATTTTTTTTGTAACTCAGGACAACAAATTCCAATTTATTTTCCTTGTATTTTTGGTAGCTTGCATTTGGAGAACACTGTCTGAAGTGAAGGTCAGCTCACTCTGTGGGCACAGAATCTTCTGGGCTAACTAAGGGCAGAGGTGCAGGGTTCACTGCAAATTTACAAAGCTAGCTTTAAATTTGACACTGTAAAAAGCTAGTTGTCAATTTTTAGTGTGTACCAAACTCTTATGCCTTGTCTTAAAATAACGCTGTGACTTAATCAAATGTAGAAGCTCCAGGTTTCCAGGGATTCCAGTAAAGGGCATTACTATGTTTAGAAGACAGTTGTGCAATTTGCATACTTATTGGGGCCCTGGCTATGGAGAAGATCAAGGGCAGACAGGGCCCTCACAGGGCAGACACATTAACTGTGTGCCAAGTTGACAGGCTTCTTACTTATTTGATATAAAAATAAATCCACAGCAGAGTGTGTGATGGAAGGCAAGCTGACTTCCTTCTTCTGTTCTTGGGCAGGGGGATGACGACTCATCTGGGCTGGCTACACACTAGGTTCAGTGAGGAACTCCAGACCTGCAGGCTCACACTTTGCTGCTCACACTGCCAGGAAAAAATCTCTCCTGGTTTTCTCTCTAGTCCTCCAGCATCCATTCATTGCTTTGATCACTGCCAGCTGGCTGAAGCTGGCCCTAAGGGGCTTACTCCCTCTTGTGAGGAACTGAGGAGAAGTGCATCCTATTTCCAGACTAATTCTGAACCCTCTCACCTTGGAAGAACCATAAGTAGGCTATTATGGATCAGGCAGTGAGGGTAGATGGCAGGCACCATCCTCTGCTGCAGAAAGGAGACACCGTGAGGCCCCGGGAAACCCCACCTATTTGAACTTAGTTCTTCCTCTGAGACAGAAACAGAGCGAGAGCGTCTGCTTTGAAAGGGGATGCAAGCTGCTTGAGTGCCTGCCCTGAGTAGCTTCAGCTGGTGCTGGTGGCACCTCACCCACCTGAGCTGCATCTCTCTGTCCTCACTGTTAAGGGCCACCTTCTCCCCATCCCCAACCCCCTTTCTTTGAGATTCTCCACTGCCAGCATTACATCTTAACGCCATTTTATCAATCATATGCCATGCCTTTTCAGCAAGCATATTCCTCGACATCAAACAGATTCTTGATACAACCGCCAACGTATTCTAGTTCGATTTAAAATATTATGGCTGATACCAACATTTTAATCCTTTAAGACATCAAAGCCAAATTAAATGAGTTGTATTGCTGGTAGTCGATGTAAAAATCTTCATGCTTCTATTTCACAGAAAAGTCAGTCTAATATTTTCCGAGGCTTTTGCAAGGTGAGGTCCTTTGCTGTCCACTTCTCTTGGTGAGCATTGGAATAGGAGCTGGGTTAGAAAGCAATGAGGAATCTCTTTGAAAGGTGTGCAGGTGAGAAGGAACAGGAAGTTGGGGGAGGAGCAGAAAGGTTCAGGTGGGTGTAGCCTGCAGCTCATGAGTCACAGGTATCCCAGGAATGTGGCCAACATTTTTGTGAATGACAACCTCACGTTGGGATGTCAAAAGGTTGAATGCTCCTGACCTGGTTTAGCATGGAGCAGATCAACAACAACAGCAGCAGCAGCAGCAACAACAACAACAACAACAACAACAACAAACTGACTTGAGAAAGCAGAAAAATCCAGAGGCATAGGAGATTTGAGAGAGGCAGTGACTGGAGAATGCCACTGGTATGAAAAGAGGGGACGCAAGGACACGCACGAGGGAGTCTATGTAGCTGCCAGTGGAGATGTAGTTTTTAACCTTGTGCAGCTGTTTTCTAGGTTATCGGGAGCAAGCATAAATTAGCAGAGAAGATGAGCTAGCCTCGGGCCTCACATTCCAGGACAAGATAGAGTTTATGGTCTGTCCTTGAGGGGCAAGGTCAGTGCTAATCCCTGTGGGTCAACAGGCCAAGGATGGAAGATTGCCATCTACTGGTTTTAGAGAAAACTGCCGACACATGACCCTTGGTCTGGGGTTAAAAAAAAAAAAAAAAAAAAAAAGCTCTGACTGGGAATTGTCCTTTCAGGTCAGCTATTCACCGCTGACTAAGTGGTTGGGAAATCAGAAATGAAAAGTGCCACTTTGAGCCCTTGGCGCTCTACAGTGTGGGGCTGACATGGAACAGACAATGTCAACGCTTTCGGTAGGGTGAGGAAATGCTGAGCAGTCTCGAGAGCCCCTAGCCTCTCTGTAATGAAGTCTCCTGATCCGCGCAGCCATTCCCATCCAGCTCTCCTTTGACACTTGCCCCAGCTGGCCTGACTCTGGCTTACAACTGGGCCACTGGCACGGTCCTAAGCTCTAGTGTCCTGAGGCGCAGGCTCCCTTCCTCCACTGTTACCCAAAGACTCCTCCTTGACCCTTAAACCTTGACTGCTAATCCCTGAGGTTGAAGCCATAAGTTGAGCTTTATAAGGTCTTTATAAAGAGGGTGTAGACACAGAACCTGGGGGCAGGGACAGACATATGGGGACACAAGAAGGTCATCTGCAAGCCCAGGAAAGGCCTCAGAAGCCAACCTGATCTTAGACTCTGGGCCTCCAGGCCCCCAGGAATGTGTACTTTGTTGTTGGCATGGTCCTGTCAAAGGCATTCCATTACCAACGCCCTCTCAAACACACAGCTTGCAGGGCAGTTATTTAAGGCGTCTTCCCACACAGCCTGCTCAACTGCAGATCTCCTCTGAACTCCTTGCCAGATCGCCAGGCACATTCTAGAAATGTCCTTTTACTACCACTCCCACCTGCCAGTTCCCTAATCTGGGATAATCAAAATGGGTGACCATGTGATTATTTCTGCTTCCAAGGCCAGGGCCAGGCTGCCTCACAGAGCAGTGTTCCCAGCTGCGGGATCTGGAGCCAATTCTGTGAACCTCAAGACTTTTCCTGCCTCTGGTTAGCTCCATGGCTTCCATACCTGCTTGGCTCATTGCAGACTACCTTGTGTGTGTATTATTTCTGCTTGCCTCCTCTCCTCGACACCTGGCCCTGATCTTATTTAGAGACCTCAGCGACATTGGCTTCTTCCTTCACAAAGCCACTTTCTGTTTGGCCTCTGAAACCTATGTTTTCCATTCTTGGAACTGGTTCCCAAATATGTTATTCTGGGGGTGTGGTTCAGAGACAGAGCATTGCCAAGCCATCCCCAACACCACAAACAAACACAAACACACATACAAACAAACACAAACAAAAATCGTTTTAAAAGTGAACCTATACAGTGCAATTAGCTTCATCATAATACAGTCTAAAATGCAGTGCACTCAATGCACACAGGATTTATTAATTAATTAAGAAAAAAGCATAGAACTAACATTTTATTCAAACCAGTGATGCTCCTCATGATTTTTGGCTATGAGAAGAAGGCTCAGTAGAGCACATAGAGAAAAATATCTAATAACAAAATCAGGACCATACAGGGACTCTTTTGTGTTACTAAACACAGAAGATGTGTTGGTTCTCATTCTGGCAGCCTTAACAAAATATAGACATGTTTTTGGAGCTGGTAAAATCAGTGAGTTGGTTTTCAACCTCACAGGCTGGAAGTGGATCCATCTCGTGAGTCAGAAGATTATGACCACAATGCTAATACTTCACACAGTTCAGAGGTGGGTCTCACAGTTGCAAACACTTAATGCTTCCTAAATTCCTTTAAAATAGTACTTCGTGAAGATAACCAGTGTTCTCTCCATAGGACACTTCTGCATCTATATTGATGCCTTGACCTATGATCACACCACAACATGTATTAGAGCTCTCAGTATAAGGGAGATCCAGGGGCTGGGTACATCTGTGCTTCCAATACAGGCTGTATCTCTTTGTCTTACTGAGAATCCCAGTTCAGCTTTAGATATAGATACAAGAACCAGGAACTACAGGCAGGCCTAATGAGAGCAATAGGGTACGTCAACTGTGGTCAAAGTCATTGTCAGTCTTTGTTTTTTTAGGGTAGCATAGTGTTTAAAGTGGAAGCAATTCAATAATTTTCATTGATGTGTCTGCTCTGTTTCTCTGTATCATAGTTGCAATGTCAATGCTACAGACCCATGGTCTGGAGTCACAATGGGCTGAATCAGGAAGAGAGAACATTTGAGATCAAGTTCAGAGGCGGGCTATGGAAGTCTGTTAAAATGAAATAATCAATGAGTGAAATTGATGTCACAAGAATAAGTCCTGTGTTCAGATGGGAACCTATAGGATCAATACTGCAAAGATTCTAGCAGTTTTAATGATATTATTAGTGACAACAGCTAAGTTTTATGTCCCATTTAATAGTTTACAAGTCAATTTAACTTGAATTGTTATTGTCAAAAGTAACTTCAGGAAAATGGTGGGGCTGGTTTTAAAGGAGGTGACAAAGGTTGCTATGCAGAATCTATACATGACTCAACTAAAGGGTAAAGGCAAACAAACAACCCTAAATAATAATATAATTCACAAATGGGCAACTGGTTTAAATAGTTCTCGAAAGTATCCCCGGAGCAAATGAAAGAATATCCAAACATCCCAGTCATTACAGAAACAGAAATGAAGGCAACAGTTAGAAGTCACCTCCGGACAGTGAGAATGGCTAAGACAAAGGACAACAAGAGCTGGCAACAACGTGGAGGCAAGGGAGCTTGTAATTACATCATTAATGTAACTATCATTACATGCTTTTACTGGGAATGCATATTAGCGAACCACTGCAGAGAATATCATGGAGCCCCCAATTACAAATAGGGCCACCAGGATGGCTTGGTGGGAGATGCCCCTGACAGCTCAAGTTTGAACCCATGGTGGAAGGAGAGAGGCCCTCTGACTTCCATATTTGTATCCTGGCACACATACTATGATCTACAATCCCCCTTCCCCACAATGAAATGTAAAAATAGGGTAATTGTGTGGTCCAGTAATTATACCACTTGAAATGTACCCACAGGAAGTAAAGCATGTATTTCCACGAGGCATCTGCATCCCGCCCTCACTGCAGCACCATTTACAATCACCACCAAATGATGAACTAATGAAGAACGCGTGCCATATACACACTGGGAAAAAAGACAGCATCTTCAGCAATACTGGTGATCAAGGTGCTACATGTAGAAGAATGAAATTTAGTCCTTATCTCTCCTTGAACAAAACTCAACTCCAAATCATAGAGGAGAAAGTAGCTTTGAACGCGCTGGCACAGGATAGGGCTTTCTGGACAGGACCCTAGTAACAGGCATTAAAACCAACACTTTAGGACCTCATGAAGCTAAAGTTTCTCTATGTCAATGAATACCATCACTCAAGCGAAGAGGCAGCTCTCTGAATGGGAAGTAATATGACAGGGGGTTAATATGAAGACTACACAAAGAACTAAAAAAAAATAATCAACAAATGCTCATGTGGATGTGGGAAGATGAACACGTGTGCTCTGTTGTTGGAAGAATAAACTGGTAGAAACACTATGGAAATTGGTCTGAGGTTCCTGAAAAATCTAAAGCTAGTCCTACCATATGACGCAGCTATAGCGCTCTGGGCACATACCTACAGGGTTTTATATTCTATTGTAGAGCTACCTGTCCATCCATGCTCACTGCTGCTCTGCTCAGAACAGCTAGACAATGAAGATAGGCTAGATAGTCCTCAACTGGTGAATGGATAGTGAAAGTGTGATCTATTTACACAATGTAATATTATTCAGATATTAAGAAAAATGAAATTTGAGAGTAAGAAGATGGATCTGGAGACAACCATTCAGAGTGAGGCAAGTCAGGCCCAGAAACACAAACATCACATTCTCTCTCACTGTGAGTGTTAGCTTTGAATCTTCGGATGCCTATGTTTTATTTGAAAGACTCTTAGAGACCAGAGAATTCCTTAGGAGCCATGGGAAGGGGCTTTTAAGGAAGGAAAGATAGAATGAAATGGTATAAAGGGTTAAAAGGAAATAATGGGTCAGGAAGGTTAAACTGGGGTGGGAGTACTGAGGGTGGGGAGAGGAAAATATGGGGAGGGATAAGTAACAGTAAAAACTTTTTGAGAAAGTCATATGGAAACCTAACACTATGGAAGATCTCTCTCTCACACACACACACACACAGTCAAAATGGAGTTACCCTATAATGGGACAACAATATACTGACCACCTAACACAAGTTACTAAATCAAAAGTCCAGAGCCACGGGCGAGACACTTCTTTGGAATTGTTGGCCTGTGAGCTCCCACAGAACCCCAAACACTATAGGATGTCACCAAAGCTGTTGGTTACCCTCCAGAAACTGATGGTAAGATCCTATTGTTATAGGACATGGGGAAATCAAGCTGGTAGACACACCTGGGAACTTCATCCCTACTGGCTACTCTTCTTCTTTCCTTTGCTGGGGATGGACGAAGATGGAGCCAGTGTTCTCACTGTGGAGAAAAGGCTAAGGCATGACTAGGCAGGCAGGACAGACCTGCTGACCCAGCTTTGAATAGGGCATAGTGTATACAAGTAAAAAACCGCCACCTTACATTCTATAAGTGTTGCAATTATTATGTGCAAACTGGGGGTGAGTATGGTCCAATAAAAATACTACTAAAATATTTTAAACACTCAAGAAAGGGTGGATCTTGAAAAAATACAACACTATCATCTTCTTAGAGTTTTGGACAGAATTAAGTTAGTTTATTATGTGAATGTAGCCCTTTACTCTGTGACAAACTAAATAATGTACAGTTTTTCCACTTTCAGCAAAACCATAATTTTCCTGTATAATCATGATCAAAATGATACAATTCCTCTCAAGTAAACTGCACCTGATTAATTTAATGGGGCTGGAATTTTTAATATGAATGCTGTGACCAAGGGAAGATAGATGAGCAGGAGACTCTAGTACTTTTGGCTTGTAACTGGACCATCTCATCACCATGAGTGAGTTTTAAAACAACAGCATGCCAGACAACAGCTCAGGGAACCTCAGTGATCAAAGATATGTCCTGCTTGGTGTTTAGCCTGGGCACTTGCCTGAACCAAACAAGTGGCCCAGGAAGACTGTGCAGGGCTTCATGACTCACAAATAAGCTGTAAAAGGGTCTTCACTCACTATTTGTAAGTTTTAGCCACAGTCCAGCCAAGTGTAACCTTTAGGCTTTGTCTGAAATGTCAAAAGATAGAACCAGAACTTGGTTCTTGCTCTTTAAGCTAATAGTGACAAGGGGATTGCCAGCCTTACCCAGCACACGGGCCACATTGTCACAGGAACACACACACACACACACACACACACACACACACACACACTGTACTTAGGAGAAACTGCAATTTTTAATTGTCGGAAAATACTGCAACTTTGTTTTTTCCAGTTGAAATGGCAAGGAGAATTTTAACAAATGAAGTTTTGTAATGATTTTTCTCTTTTGGCGCCACACAAGTTCAGAAAAAGACATTATGGCAGACTGGCTTTTGCTACAAAATAACAAGTAAGGAGGGAAAAATATTGTGTCAGTTAAGGAATCCTGTCTGATTTTGTGCTCATCCAGCCAGACACTAGATAGTAATAAGAAGACTATGCTTAATTCGAAATGGAATATTTTACAGTGACAGGCTTGGAGACGTATCCCCTACTAGCACAGATGGCAGAAAAATGCCTAGCGATTCCTTTTTTTTCAGATTTCATGTCGTGCTGTGGGAAGATATGGCTGAAATAAATACATTTTATTTTGCTTTGTGACATTTTTCCATATGATTTAATTATAGAGAAGGGTACATAAGAGAGGTTTGTTATTAAGTGGGGCCCATTATATGCTTAAGAACAAACTCACATCTTTTGTCTGGAGCACATTTTTAGAAAATAAATTGTGCACGCCATGTAAATAATATGACATTTGGTTGCAGTCAATTTGCTTGATGTGTTTTGCCCGAAGGAACAGGTGATCCAAAGTTTAATCTGCCCCTCGACTGCCTATTCTTAATAACTTGGCACGGTGAGCAGTTTGGGGATATCAATATACCAATTAACTAAATAATCCTTTCACTGATGCCGAAATAAAGGGTTGATTCTAATCTACATTTTTGTTGTTGCTCTCCACGTCGTTGTTGGGCAGGGCAAATGGAACAGGCAAAGCAGTCAGCGCAGACAGCTTGGGAGAAGACAGAGCCACTGTCGCCCTGCCAGATGCCCAGGGACACAGCACAAAACGCTCTCACATGCCTCTTGCAGAGCAGGGACACTCTGGGACCCACTCCAGCCACCGTGGCCAAGCCCCCACACCTCTTCCCCCTGTTACCCACACAGGCATTTCTTTTACATTCAGTTTGTGTTTCCATCGAATCAAAGGGGTTTCTTAGTGAAACAAGTAAAAATAAGAACACTTATATTAGAGCAGTCCCTCCCTCCCCAGTCCATTCCGGACTTAAAACAGTGTTTGTAAAAGTAAGCAAATGGGGTGCTGATCTACTGAAGCCCCTTCATTCTCTCCCTTTTCTCTTCTCCTCTGTCTGACAACGAGTCTTCCAGCGCTCCTCTTCCCACTCTCCAGTGATGGCTGTGCCCCATCTTTCTTATCAGTTGGACTTTGCTGTGCTGTGCTGGCTAGCTTTATGTCAACTTGACACAAGCTAGAGGCACCTGAGAGGAGGGAATCTCAATGGAGAAAAGGCCTGCTTAAGATCAGGCTGCAGGCAAGCCTGTAGGGCATTTTCTTAATTAGACATTGATCTTGGAAGGCCCAGTCCATTGTGAGTGGTGCCATCCCTGGGCAGGAAGTCTCGGGATCTACAAGAAAGCAGGTTGAGCAAGCTGTGGTGAGCAAGCCTGTAAGCAGTAGTCCTCCGTGGCCTCTGCATCACTTCCTACCTCCAGGTTCCTGTTGTAATGATGGACTGAGATGTGGAACTGTAAGCCAAATAAAACTTTTCCTCCTCAAGTTGCTTTTGATCATGGTGTTTTATTCCAGCAATAGCCACTGTGACTAAGACATGGACAAGCCTTGAAGCCTTAACTCTGAATTCCTCAGGGGCATCTGTACTGGACATGATGTTCCTCACCTGCTGCTCTTAGCTAATTTCTCCAGCACTCTCCCTAATATCCAGTTGCTTCAAGGATGCAGGGTTCTGGAGTTCTAGTATGTTTTCCCCATGGGAAAGTAGCATCCGTAAGACTGAAGCTTTGTCCCCTTGAGGCTGTATTTTGGAACCCAGTGCTGCTAAGCACCCTCTGCCAGCACTGTACCTTTATGTGAGTCCCTGTTTCTACCAAGCTTTCCCATGGTTCCTGATGGCCACTTCCTTCCTCCCAGAGCCCTAAGGGTCCCCGCCTGCATGCAGGCTATATGGAGCCAGAGCTTCTGACTAAGGCCATGCCTTCCTTGTCTTTGTGTCTTTCTCTGCTGTCCCCAGTCTGAACTGACTGTATTTTCTCCAGAAGTCCTAGCCACCCTTCAGAGCTTCCCTCCACAAGGTACTTTTATAGATTCCCATTCTGAATGTTCCATGTGAGTTTGAAACTCTGGTCACTGTGCACAGTTGGCTCCTGGTAGGCTGAGGCCTTGGAGTTAGGGATGAGGGATTCTTACTTTGGTAACAAATGGGGACCTAAAAGAAGTTTAGAATATGCTTTCTGCTGTCAAGCTTCTGGTAAGACTCACCACTGCAATGCCTAGAACTCTAAAGCAGGACTGATATCATGAGCCCAGTCAGCACTGAGAGAGGCTCACTCTAGTTTCCCATCTCTAAGCTACATGGCCCATCTCTTCCCTAAGATCTGGCATCAGTCAGGACAGGGTCCCATGTGGAATAACAGTGAAGCTGACTCCTGTGGCCTTTGTTAACTGTGGGTTTTGTCATTTTGTTACAACACTTCCGTGGAGGTCCAGGGGACTCTGAGAGCAGCTCTGATTTCTGGCCTTTGAAGATCCCTAACCCAAGAAGGCAGCTGGGACACTTTTCTTCACCCCTGGGACTGAGAGACCAGGAACTGGACTCAGGCATGGCCAGTAGTCAAGGCAGTGTCACACTGGGCAGTGAGACAGGAGCTTCGAAAGACTGAGATGGTGTGGTCGGTTCACAGGGCGCGTCTTTACTGCTGGGAGCAGAAAAGAAAATGGCAGCAGGAGGAAGCGGAAGCTGTGAGGACCAAGCTGCTACACTTGACTGAGACATGTGGAGGGATTTGAGGATTAAGGTAACTGTGGAGCAAGCAGAAACAAACACTATTTTGTCCCTGTGACTCAATTCTTGCCTCCCAGTTATCTTCTGGCAGTATGGCATTAGGTATTGTCATAAATGTGTATTTACATGTTTTCTTTTTCTGTAAAACCCAACTCTTTTGGTCTGGAATTTAATTAGGCACGAGAAAAGGCACAGAAGAAGGACCTTCCTGAAACACTGCCCACGTAAGTACTTTCTGCTCCTCTGGGAAGGGCGGTGTTCGATTCATGGCAACTTAAAAACTAAGTCGCAGAATCTATTTAACACTAAAATATAGTAGCATAGGTTTCAAAGAACAGCCCATGTCTATAAATTCTGTTTTCCTTTGAAATTTTAGTTTTGTAATTATTTACCAACTCTTGCGTTTTACCATAAAAGCTACTGCTTACACCAAGGGGAATTCAGGCTGAAGGCCCACATCTATTTTGGTATAAACTCTCTTATAAAATTTAACATTTACTATGATACTAGAACATTTTTTGAGCTATCCAGTTCTAAATTTATAAATGGGAAAGTGAAGTTCAGCATAGCAGCAACAGAAAGCACAGAGAGTAATATTTTTATACCAGGAACCCCCCAGCATTTAGAGCTAGCTGAGAGCTGGAGCCGATGAGAAAGTAGTTGGACTGCAAGAGGGTGTGGGCGTGGCTGAAAAATCCCTGGGTGGGAACGGTGAGCCACACAGTGGCTGGTGAGTGTGTCCAGGGCAGATCCAATTATTGCACAAGCAGGAAGCAAAGGGCTCTTATTCCTTACATCTCTTGTTTGAGTAGATGATGTGCTGCACGTGTGGGTGGAGTTGTGCTCATGTCTTAGGGAAACTGGGTCAAGGCTGAGTTTGATGAATAACCTTGGAGGCCCAATGAATCTTGCCTTGGTGCTGGCTTCCTGCAACCCACCTGCTGGCTATTGAATCTCTATCATCTCTGAACCCCAAGTTTCAGAATTTGTGTTGGAGAAAGCCCTCCCCTGCTTTGATAGAATCTTGACTGCTGTCTAACTCTGGCTAGTGCTGGGATCTGGCCCCAGGCACCTTGCCGTGATAGTCCTGCTGCCTGGATCTTAGCCTGGGATGCACGCTAGCAACACCCAGGAAGCTTTGTCAGTATCCACAGCAGGCTGAGCTTCAGATGGCATCCTGGATGTCTGTGGGCCAGACAGTGAGAGAGCCTCAGCTCTGGTAGCATGCCTGACTTAAGGACCTATGGAGATCAGCACTGCCCACTCTTCTGGTAGCCAAGTCTCTTCTCTCGTGGGACCAGAGGGAGAGCAGAAGAGGAGGGGATTGGCAGAGGCTGAGCAAGAGCTGAAAGGACTGTGTAGTGAACGCAGGAGACTCGGGTTATCAGGAGGCATTTGACAGGGATTAGGGAACAAAAGTCAGTGGCAGAACTTTGAACATTTCCCATGTGACTGCAACATGCCTTTAGGACTGAGAACAAGGGTCCTATTAAAGTCTGAACATATCTGGAGCCACACTGAAACCAAGACCAGATTTCCAACATCATCCTTTGCTTCTTCCTAACTGCCCTTTACCAGCTGAGGTCATCACCTGCCAAGATGTGGCTCTCCTGTGGGGGATGGACCCCAGCAGTTGGCCAGTGTGCCCCAGCTTTCCCTTGGTTCAGCCCATGTGATAGAGATTCCAGCACAAGAACTACTATTACTATTGGTGGAACTTTCCACTTCTTCCAGGGACTCGGGCTTGACCCTCCAGGGAAATGCTCTCTGGCAGGTGCACTTCCAGCCTGTTGCAATCAACTGACTTCCTTATAATTTCATTCCACCACTAGAGGAGATATAACTCTTATGGCCAAAACAAACACGTGTCTTCATTTTTTATTTCTTTCTGAGTTCCAATGGAGTAGTGCTTGGTTTTTGAGTCTCATGTAGCTTTTGATGACTCCTACTGGCATCCAAGGCAGTACTAGCTATTAGTCTCAGAGGCATCTCACTCACTTGGTGTCAGAGGACATCCAAGGCAAATTAGAGAATAAGATGCAGATCTTGCTAACCAACGTCTTACCCATGGGCACTGATGGGCCAGGGCAGATACTAAGATGAATGGTCATCCTATTTTTAAGATGGTATTGTTCAGATATATTTACACAAATCTACAAAATATACAAGTCCATGCAAATACAAACTATGAAGTTGTTGTTAATGAACTGGTTACATGTATAGACCCATAGGAAGGAATCTATTCTGTTTTCACGGATGAGTGTATCCATCTGTGTTTCCCAACACACAATTTTCTTCAAGGGCCTGAGTTAACTGGAAACAAAAAAAGGTCAAGAAAAAAAAATCAAGCAAAACCCAGAAACAGTACAGCCAGTGCATGAAAAATTGAAAGTAAATAAACCTAAAATCAAAAGTCATAAAAAAGAGACCAGCCTGTCATAATCCCTAATTACATTCTAATTATTCATCCTTATACCCACAGGTAAGCGTAGTGCCCTCCCCTATCAAGGAAACTTCTGTTTGCAACAGACAAAGACCATTATAGAAGACTACAAGCAGGTATCACATTGCAGAGTTGTAGAGCCTCATTCCAGTGGATACATCTACATACCACTCTCAGACCTAAGGCTCTGGGAACATTGCAGAAGATGGGGTGGAAAGACCGTGAGAGCTAGAGGATGGGGAGAGACCCTCCTTTCCTTTGCAGCTGTAAGGTTAGCATGTGCTTCGGTGGCCTCATCTGTACTGAGTGCTGGGGAAGAAGCAAGGTGGGCCAGGAAGATGAGCCCTGGCAGGACGCTCAGATGTCTAATCGGGGAGGGAAGGAAAGTAAGATAGGATTGTGCTGGAAATTCCTCCAAAGAGGGAGGTGTGTTCCCACAGGCACTGAGGGGAAATTAAGCTGAGCACGTAGATTCTTCCCAGCAGCTTTCAGGTTCAGTGACTCTGAATTGGGGTTGGAAACTGGAAGGAGAATGGAGTTATGGACGAAATAACTGTTTAACTTAATCATTAAAATGCCCATCTTTCCCTTGTGATGTCAATACTGTGTGTGTGGCAATTCAAGCTTCTACAAAACAGTGATTTGGCTAAGATTTAGTACAGAGCCTTGCCATTTATTAATTAATCAACGTATTTTCATGAGTACAGCGTATGGAAGTAGAAAAAAGAAATTATTTACCTGCAGGTCAGGACCTCCATTATTTTAAGTCCTGGTGACTTGTGAAACTCGGCATGAAAATGAATACAAATATACTTGTTCTGTGGTAAATTAAATATCTCTGGCACACAAGGCAATGTAGAGGCAGACTGTGTGCCAAGTGGGAAGTTATTATTTAGTCTGGATGGTCTTGAAGGAGATGAATTTTTGTTATTAAGATATATTTTCATGATAGTTTCCTGATTGTTAAAATAGCTGCAGAATCTTTAGTAAGTTTTCTAGAAGTGTGATGCTGTCAACGTCAGAAACATCGTCAGGTTACACTGTTGCTCAATGACGGCCGATCAAAGTCAGGCAGAGGGTTCATAGATGCACAGTGATTTCTTTATTTGTGGCTCCTAATCTAATAATGATGGCTTTTAGACAAAGTTGCCGTGAGAAATAATTAAAGATATATAAAGGCTGCACCAAACCCCTGCAGGACAAAGCAGGGCTGACCCTGAGAGAGGTCAGGGTGGGGTGGGGATGAAAAGGCAGAATAGAAACCTCTATGATAGACCAGGGATGGAGGCACCAGAAGAGGGAGGGAAGTATTCAATACTGCCGGGAAAAGGCTAGGATTTCTCTCTCTGGAATCCTTCCACACATTCGAGCATTTCTCTAGAATATTGCTGATGAAGCAACTCCAGAGAACAGTTAATACTCTTGGTTTTGCAGAAAAACCCAGGGAGGCTAAATAATTTGATCAGTGTCACCAGTGATCTTATGAAAGCAAATAAGATAATTTATGAAAGAAACGTAACAGAACGTGCATTGTGTTGAACACTGACCACAAGGCAGAGGGAGATAGAAGCAGCGAGCGACTGAAGGGCAAGGACTGAGATCTGTAATGTGGGACTGAGTCCAGAACGCTTTCCCTAGACATTCAGAAAACCACACAGATGCAATTATAGTAAGCTTCTTCCTTGGGTATATCCAGTTCTTAACTTTTTATAGAGGAAAATAACAGGATTAAAAACTCCACCCAAATGCCAGAGAGATGTGAAAGTTAAACCCCTTAGAAAATGTAATCTGGGCTGGAGAGATGGCTCAATGGGGAAGACATTGGCCACAGAGGTGAGAAGGGGGGAGCCTGGCAGCCTTGCTCAGCAAGATGGGAGGCAGAGACAGGAAAACCCATGAAAGTTGGTGAACCAGCTAGCAGGTTGAACACAGAGGCGAAGGAGAAGACATAGTCTCCAAACAAAGGGGCAGATGAGGGGACACACGAGGTTGTCCTCTGATGCCCACGCTCAGACTCACACACATGAACACACACAGCACACAAGCACACAAAGGCAACAAATCTACCATGAGACCCTCCCCACAGCACACAATAACCAAAGGGGCTCAGAGACGGTCACCAAATTGCCTGAGGTCACACAGGGGTCCAAGGCCTAGGCTTTTGGCTTTGGAATGCTTTGCCTCCAAGGGACATGAAGAACAGTGTGTCCTGGGAGGAGCTGGGTGTGGCTTCTTGTGTAGACCCTCTGCTCAACTGTGGCTGCAAAATGGGCGTCTAAGCCAAAAATGGAGACAGGGTCCCACTTTCAGCTTCAAGGCTGGGCCTGCTGCCCATGAGCAGGTACTGTACATCCAGGTGGTAGTACTTCCTAATAAGATGTAATTCAGAATCGCATATTTACGTCGCCTAAATACTATGGTGCCTCAGTTAGGCAATGAGGTTCTGGTCAGGTCTCTGTTACCGCTCCTCATTTAGAAACACTTTTAAACACAAGTTTGCCAGGAGTTAAATTCTGAATAACAAGCAGGCTTCCTGTACCTTTTGCAGAGACACTTCCAGCTGTAATTTGTATTCCTGACTCCTCTCTCTCTGGTTTTATGGCTCTTGGCTATTTGCATAAAAATGGGGGCTTTGATCTTTAAGGGTTCGTTGGCTCAAACAGCTCATTCCAGTAGGAAGGTACAAATAATGATGGGTGGAAGGGCTCTGCAGTCCAGGTCAGCCAGGCAGGCAGCTACAGAAACCCTCCCTCTCCCCTCCTCCACCAACTGGCTCCCCTGGATCCTCTCTGTAATTCTCCACTCTAGCTGCTTCCACACAGCCACTGTTCCACTCTGCTGATGGAGGGGCCCAGGCTGAGGCCAGCTAGGGCTTCTCCATTACACAGGGCTTCAGGTTTCTCCTCCAGATGTGCTGTGGAGGATAGCAAGAGCACAAAACAGTGAGTGTTCACGCCGATACCTTTATGGACACCATTGCGCCCAGGCGAGGAACCCAGACAATGGTATCCACAGAGCTATAGGTGTGAACACTCTTAGTGTCTTGTCCAGCCTTTTCTAGAATCTGAGATTGTTTCCAGGAGCTCTTAGGTCAGTCTTTGTGACTACCAACACCCTTTAGTTGTCAACGGAGGAGCACGTTGTACTCCTTTGGTCCCATCTCCGTGCGTCGTTTGACACACAGGAAGAGCTGACTTGGCAAAAACATAAAGTGGCCCAAATGATGAAGAGAGACAGAGCACAGGGGCTGATGGAGGGCTGTGGGTTTTTTTTTTTTTTCACTATCCGGTGGGCTGTGTAACTAAAGAGTTGGCCTGTGTCTTTTCTCTTTATTAGGAGAGATGGTAGTTTACTGAACTTTCAGATGACCGGTCTGTATTGTTGGAGGAAGGGCAGGGGCATCTTTGTCAGGGCAGCATCTCTGCGTTCTGCATTCCTTCCTTCACTGACAGCTGACATTTGCAGTAACTGCACCAAAGGCTGGGGTCCAGCCACAGTACAGACTGCTCCTGAGGGCTCACTTTCCCATGGGCGGGGCCTCCCCCAGACTGATCAATAAGGTACAATGAAGTGGAGGAGAAGACAGAAGACAGGCACTGACAGACAGAACTGGCACCAGAGCAGAGAGTGCACAGTCTCACCTCTAGCAAAGCTGCCCAAAGGCCGGACACTGGCTGGAGACAAAGTTACAGAGCAGCCTACAGCCTGTGTTGTCATGATGTCATGGTGTCATGGGACAAATAAATGGGAGTGCTTTTCTAAGTGGTGATGTTTTAGGCTGTGACACAGAAGATGTGGACCCTGCAACACCAGATTCTGTAGCAGAAGTTAGTAAATAAGGGCAGCAGGCTAAGATGTGTATTAGAAAGACCACTCTAGTAACGGGGTACCAGTCAGAATCATTTCTCTTCCTCTACATGCAAGCCCCTGGGCCTAATTCCTGGAGTCCATGAACATGGCACATACGTGGCAGAGGGGACTACATTCCTATGTACATCATGGCCTTGAGATGCTGAAGGCCTCTGCCATCTGGGACGCTCTACTGTAATTACCATGAGTTTTACAATGGAGGAAAGCAAAAGTGTCTGAAGGCTGTCCTGTGGCCAGCTCTGCAGGGAAGGACTGTGTAGGGGCCGGATGCGAGGCCAGGCAAGGATGTGCACCTTCACACAGGCATTACGGAAAGGAGCACCACTCTGGAGGCCTGGGATTTGAACACACTCAGGCCTGCTCTGGACAGCTGGGCTCCAGAGTCTGAGGACAACACAAGGGTTCTGTTTGAGGCCATGTGCTTTGTAAATCTGTTAGATGACAACAATGGAAAAATCAACTGAAATGGTTGGGAAGGGAGACTGGAGTGAGGTAATCCAGTGCCCAGGAGTCCCAGGATCAGGGCATCACAGTGAGGGTGGATTGGGAGAAAATGTAAAAGTCCTGGGAATGGGTGTGTGTGTGTGTGTGTGTGTGTGTGTGTACACACGTGTATGCTAGCTTTTTCCAGGGCACTTAAGAGCATCCACGCACCTAGTTTCTAGCAAACGTTGAGCCTTTGTTGAGGGCAGTAGCTTGTCATATGTAGGACTGTAGGACATGGGTCATGGCCATGCAAAGCATGAGTTTACTACTGTGGTTGACACATGAAGTGCAGGTGTTCAGTTAACTGTAAGTGAAGAATCAATAGCAATGGCAGGAGCTGTCGCTCAGTGGTAGATCGCTTGTCCTCATGCGGTCCCAGCACCACTAAACAAAACACAGGAAAATGGCAAAAATGTTTTAATATAAAAATTTCAAAGTTTGCATGGTATATACAGAAAACTTATATTTACTCTTCATCCAGAATTCACATTAACAGGGTACTTTGAATATTTACTTGGGAAAGTGGCTGGACAGCATGTGACCGAGAGGCGGATCCAGATGTGGGATCTGGTGATTGCCAGTGAACTACTGTGGCTGGAACAGTCAGAGCACCGCCCTGAGCTGCCTGAACAGACAGTGTTTATGCCTAATTCTGCCACAATGCCATCCTGGCTGCAGACATGGTTTCTCTCTGGCCTCTCTCCTCCCATAAGCCTATGCCAGGGCTGACTGCTAAGGGTGCTGCCATTTACGTTGGCCTGGATCTAGGTATCCCAGAGAGGACTTGGAAGGGTCACCATCAGAGTGTTCCTTCTGCATATCCTCTCAAATGGTCACCTCCTGTAGGAGACACAGTATCGCTGGGGGCAAAGTTGCATTGGCTCCCTGAGTGGGCCTTAAGCTCTTTGTCTTCTGACCATTGCTTGGAATCGTTCACCTCATCTGTCCAGGTTGTGTTTGGCCTGTGGAGCCATAGTGTGGCCGAGAACCGTGCTGTCTGAGGTGGGGTTAGCTCCATGCATCTTATACTCAGGAGCAATTGGGTTGCTAAGCCACAAAACGATCGGCTATTTTCCTGACTGTACTCTGTTTTCTCTCATCAAAACCTCTTCATCTTTTCACCATGCTGAAGTCTAATTGGTTTTCTTTCTTATCTTTTATTTACGGGATTATTACCATTCAAGACAGTGGCTTGCGTTTATCTTTATTGACTTCCATTGCGTGTAATTGGGCCATCCATCCAGTTTGCCTATATCATTTTGGATGCTTCGAATTGTCAAGTGCCACAGATCTAAACGATGTAGAAGACTCCCACTTTAGAAACTCCAAGAGTCTTTATGATTATGTTGGAAACAATGGCAAAATTCATTTCTTTTGTATTTTAAAACATATTATCTAAAATTGCTTGCTGAATAGATTGGAAAACAACTCTAAAAGTAGCGTTTCAGTTAAAATACGCATCAGGACAATTTTCCAAGTGGATTTCCAGAATCACGTGGATGAATGAAACAAACCCAATAAAAGGGTCTTTTTCTCTACCTCTCTCCACCTCCACCCCAACCAGCTCCTCATCAGCCCAAGGCGTCTTACAGCTGCAGACCCAGGATGTCGTCACACCTGCCCTGGTGGCCACAGGCATAGAGATTCTTGCTTACACTTTTGGCTTAAAAGCTAAACCTCAATCTGAAGAGTAAAAAGCAAGGCAGCCGTTCCTCACAGCGGGAGCTTCTAGCCAGCATCTAAGCAGACACACAAGTTATCCTAAGTGGAAATGTGTCCATAAATGTCACAAACCGTTTCCATTTTCCTTTATCATCCTCTAACAACCTCATCAAGACTGCATGACTATTTCACTAGGCTGAGGATGCTGGCACTCACTGTCACAGCCCAGCAGGAGTCCTGCTTGACCTTTGCCTTACACGGACCTAAGCACAAATGGACCACATTCAAGGGGAGGAATGCCAAGGGACACACTGGCAGAAGACAGTTGTGACTTCTGCCTGGAAATAACATTGTTGGGCTGTCAGAGTCTGCATGAAGCCATTGTTTTTCAAAGTCATGTTGTTGGTGCCAGTTGCCAATTGTGCTGGACACCTTCCTGCAGATGAATTTTGGAGCAGGCTTCTTTGGCTTTCCTTGTTTCTATATGGGATCCTGCAAGGAGGAGTAGGATGCTGACCCACCATCAAGTTAGGGATGGCGATGTCAAGGTGAACCCTGATGTGGTCATGTCTGCAGGTGCAACTAGCTTTCTTTCTAATGTCTGGGCATGGGTCTACTTCAGGGAGTGGGCCAATGACACTAGCCCTCTGGGAATGCCCCTGAGGAGCTGGGATAAATTCCAATGGCCAAGTGGCCATTACCATTACCATCCCAAGCATCTATATATAAACCATATTGCATCATACTAGAGGTTGAGCTCAGGCTGCAGGGACCACACAGGTAACAGACCTAAGGAAGGGGTTTTACTGCTTGCCTTAAACAAAGGCCCTGAAGCCACAGAGAAAGCACTTCACTCCACAAATAGCCACACGAGGTCCCCAAATATGTTTCCTTTTTCTTGGTAATTAGTTAAAGAGGAAATAATGCTTGAACACTTCATAATCTTAAATTCACAATATTTTACTTAATTAAAATAGGTAATTTAGAAAAATAATTGGTAATTGCTGAAACCTCTAATGCTGATGAGAACTGAGCTTGAAGCGTTCTTTCTTCACAAATTGGTACTTAAAATATAAAGTTCCACACACAGCTGGAAAGTGCCATCGTAATTTGGCATTTATGTTCAGTAACTATCATTAAACCAAATAAACTGAAATTAAAGAGGAAAGACGGTGGGCTTCAGGACACATTCAGGGCAGATGCCAAGGACTTCAAAGTATAAATGTGGCTTTCTAAGCATTTATTAGGAGCATTGGAGATCAGGCCTAGGAATTTCTTACACATTGCTTTTATTTCATACTCTGCTGTGAAAATACAGCTTTGGTAATATCTGAGTTCAGGTGGAAAACAAGCTCAGTGGAAATTCTCCTTCACCACAGAACAGTGCGAGTGGGCAGGCTTGGAGTGTAGACGTGTGTTTTCAAATGAGCCTTTTCCCTCCGACATCCACAAACGCTGGTGCTGGCTTGAATAGAGGCAGAGGAATCGAGGCTGGAAAAGAAAACCAGCCTTTCGCACATTTTTTTTTTTTTTTCTTCTTGAGGGAGGAAAAAACCCTCCTGTGACATTCCATACCACAGCAGAGACTCTGGTAATTCACAGGAAAACCTGAGAACAACACACCCTCTGGAGAGCTTATTTGTTTAGTGGGAGGCTGTCTTTTTCAGTCCTGGAACAAAAGTCTGTTGACTAGGATGGCAGAGGGAGGGAGGAGGGCAGGCCACTCTATGCGACAGAATTTGTTATCGCTTTTCTACCTGGCAACACATTAAAAAACGTAAGAGTTCAAGCAATAGTCTAAAGAGCAAGGAATTAAAACAAAAACAAAAACAAAACAAAAAGCAAAAAGCAGTACAACAAACATTTGTTCTGGAGGAAGATGGGGGGCGCCAGCTCCAGCAAGCATGGCTCCCAGATAAAGGCGCTGTCTCTCTCCTTACAAATACAAGTCCAAAGTAGTCACCACACTGGTGCCGTTGTTAAAGGACAGTGAGCATTTTTCAGTTCTCGTGACTTTTATTTCCTTGGGAAATAGAAATTCGAAAGAACAAAACAGTTTGATAAATTTCAATCTTAAGAGATTTACTTTCAAAAATCATTTTTTTAAAGAGAAGATCTGAAATAGGTTTTTTAAACTTCTGGGGCAGAATGAATACTAAACTGATAATGATATAATAAAAATCTTGGGTAATAAATATTTTCTTTGGTTATGATTTTCATTAAATTCATTATGAAAAATATAAATGTAGCCAATGTGTTTACTGCCTGCTCCATGCCAGTCACTAAACTAGAGAGGGGTAAGGTGGAGAACCCCTGGCACAATTGTCAAGGTCACCTTCACAGAGGAGAAAGGACAGTGTGATGTTAGGAGTACAGATTGGAAGTGTATCCTGAGTGCTAGTAGAAACACACACACACACACACACACACACACACACACACACACACACACACACACAGAGAGAGAGAGAGAGAGAGAGAGAGAGAGAGAGAGAGAGAGAGAGAGAGAGAGAGAGAGAGAGTGTTCCGATTTTTAAAATCCTTTTTGTGGGGTGAGAGGAGGCTGACTGGAGCCTGAAGCAACTCCTCAAGAAGGTGGTATTGAGTTGACCTTGAGGTCCAGCTGGTGGGAAACAGACAGGAAGTGGGGCAAGCCAGAGAAATGAAGAGGCAGTGGAAGGACAGGAGTGCTCTGAGGAGCGCTGGCCACCCAGAGGGACACGTCTGTGAGGGGAGGCTGTAGCTAGTTGGAGACTTGACCCAAGTGGTCTGGTAAGGATGGCTTTGTGCCTGCAATGCTCCAGCATCCTCCGAGTGCCACCCACTGACATGGACCTCAGGATTTACTGGGTAGCTTTTGTTGTTAACCTTTTTAAAGATGATAAAACTGAGATGCTGTGGTGGGCAGGCTGGACTGTGTGTAAAGTGCTCCATAAAGCTCAGAAGAGCAGTTCTGAGGGGTTTCAGTTCCTGGTCCAGAATGGCTCAGTTAAATAAAGTAGCAGTTTGCTCCTGTTTGAGTAGAAATAATGACAAACTGCCTTATGTTTGTGCAAGGGAACAACATTCTGCCCAGCATGAACTATGATGGATAACAAAGTATTACCACCTATCAACTTTCCAAATTCAATCAGGAGATCATGGGTGCATGGGTGTATCAAAACCACATCAGGAAAACCAGGTTGTGTGGTTCCCTGAATACAGCGGACCAAAGGACCGCCCATTGTGGGACCATTGCTGTTAGACCATCTGCCATCTGCATCACGAGATTGACAGGTGATGGACTCCTGCCTCTGTCCCTGAGCTAACTCAGTGTGTCACCACAGCTTCATGCAGCCCATTGAACAGCCATCCCTCTGGGATCCAGCTCTGTGTCCGGAGCCAGTGCTACACTTGTAAGCAGCTTGGAGTTTTGAATCAGCCCTGCATCTTGACAGCCCGCATCTGGGTCTCTGTTCACACATAACTCTACCTGCAGGGACTCGCTTAGCATCTCTGCCATCTTTCAGTCTTTGTCTTCTTCAGGAGGGTCCTTGGGCACTGCTCTGCTTTAGCCCTATCCTGCAGTCTAGGTATCATCATGCAAAATGTAATATGAGGTCTGAGAATTATTAATATCAATTAAGACCAAATAAAGAACCAGTGTTTGTCAATGATAGGAATATCAAATGAAATCAAAATACCTGGCAGGTTAAAGAAAAATGACACTGATGTGGCTTGAGAGTTTAGTTGTCCTTCAATGAACTCCAAAATAATCCCTGAAAGACATGTGTATGTCGATCTATGTTTCTGACATAGCTTGCTCATGGCAGGCACAGATTAACCTGTCTAGTGTCACAAAGAGGTGGGTGATCTCCATTACCACAAGATGGTAGGTGTATCTGGAAAGCCAGTGGCCTCAGGAACACTGTCAGTTTGTGGGTTGAAACCAGGAAGAGGATCAGAAAGCGAGACAGATAACTAACTCACTTAGAGAGTGTGGGGGTGGGCCTCAGCCTACTTAGGGAGATAGGCAGGAAGAAGGGGGACATCGTGGGTAGGAGGAGTCTGGATATCAGATTCAGCTTTCCAGTAGGTAAAAGAAAATGACAAGACCCAGGAGAGAAGGAGGCCCAGGGTCTGCACAGCGGCAGTGGGCATGGGATAGGGATCCCAGACTGGCGTGAGGGAGGGCCAACACGTTCTGGATGTTCTGAGGGCTGCAGAGTTGGTAGCTAATGCTTACTAGGCCAGAGGACAGAGAAAGAGCAGAGTCACCCCACTGTGGGTTAGGATGTGAAAAGGGATCACATGGGTAGCAAGGAAGGAAGAGAAAAACTTGGGGACAAGGAGGTGCTGACAGCTTTGTGAGAGGAGCTTCAGGGAAACATTTATGAGGCGAATGGAAAAGGAAGAAAGTAGCTTTCCAGAGAAGCCAGTGTTTTCTAGAAGTTTATCAGCGAAGGGGGATGAGGCCAGAGGGACTCAGAGAAGGCCTTTTGGAGTTCACAGAGTGCAGAACAAGACCTGCATAAAGCCCCGTGTCAGAAGGATGAAGGAATGAGTCTAGCTTCTGGGGCAGAGACCTGGGAAAAGGGCTCCAGGCCCTCTCAGCCATGCTGACCTCTGGAGGAAGCAGGTCCTGCTGCCTCTGCTGTAGAAGGGAGGTGGTCAGGGATGGCAGAAGACCCAAGCAGCCTGGGCCATGGAAGCAGGAACAGGAATTTGGGGGAGGGAAAGGTGCCTGCCTGCAGTTGGGGGAGGCTAGGAACCATTCTCTCCTTCCTGAGTCAACACCGGGGACAATTTCTACACAGATGTTCCAGGAGACATTCTCCTCTCTAGGGAACACCTGGGTGTGGCATAGCAGTCAGGTGAGAAGCAGCCGGCAGAGACCCAATAAAAGTTGCCAGTGAGATGATCTCACCGAGGGCTCCTGGTGCTGCATAGGCTTTTATGTTCTGTTAAAATACAGACACAAGAAACTAGAGCCAGAGAGAAAGAGCCAGAGAGGTAATTCCTTCCCACCTTTGGGGAGTCCTGCTGCAAATGTTGGGGTGCTACCTTTACTCTTAGGGAGGAGGTATGGATTTTGAGTGCTGTTGCCCTAGTCTCCCTAAAAGCAGCATTTTAAAGGGAATGGTGTCAGCTCAGTTAGACAGCTCTCCTGGGCCAGAACAGCATTGTCCTCCGTGTGAGACGCTAACCAGGCTGGACATTTTGACTTGCATACATTTAAACCAACCTCCAGGTGACACTTTGCAATGGAATCTCGTATTGGATGTGCACCTTTCCATATCAAATTTTAAGTGAGTTGTATGCTGAGAGAAAAGTGTAGAAATGTTCACAGAGCATGTAGTAGGTAGCAGGCACTGTCTTAAGTATAGCGGACAGGTAAGAGTCGGGCCTTCACCGGAGACAGCTACAGGATCTGCACACACGGAGGCTGCCAAGCTGCAGCAGTAAAGAAGGAAAGGAAGCCAGGCTTAGTAGTGTATACTGGCAGTTCAGCACTTGGGAGGCTGAGGCAGGAGGATTGCTATTACAAGGCTGAGGCTGCAGAGTTAAGTTCCAGTCTAACCTGCACTGAAGAGTACAGACTCTGTCTCTAAAAAAAAAAATGGGGGACAAAAAGAAAGAAACGTATACAAGGAAAAAAAAAGACAAAAGTCACTTGATCAGATTAACTCCCTCACATATTACTACGATCTCTGACAGCGATTTTCTCGCATGCCTGTAGATGGACTGCAGAGAGCAGACAACCTTTATTCCCAAGAGTAAGCTTTCTGCCTGATTTCAAATTTACAGTGAGACTAACGGAGCAATGGAAATGAGCAAATCTCTGGTATGGAGGAGACATTACTGGGCATCATGGGAAGCAGGAGGCACAATGGCACTTCTGGCGGTGGGCAGTAAATGCATCTTAATGAAGGTGTGAGTTCACCACTACTCTGGTTGTTATAGAAGGACCCAGGGGAGAAGCCAGCTAGGGCTGAGGCTTGCAGGACATGTGGGGCTTCAGGGTGGCGGCTTCCCTGAGGCAAGGAAACATGAATAAAAGATTCATGGAGCACAGCAGAATATGCGTGAGAGAAAAAAATCTAAAGCAGTGGGTCTCAACCTTCCTAATGCTGTGACCCTTTACTACAGTTCCTCATGTCATGGCGACCCCAACCATACAATTATTTCATTGCAACTTTATAAATATAATTTTGCTACTGTTATGAATTGTAATATAAATATCTGATATGTAGAACCCAAGGGGGTCTAGACCTACAAGTTGAGAACTGATGACCTAAAGGAAGAAAATTCCACTTATATTGTCAAAGACTTTCACCGATGTCCTAAGACAGTGCTTATTTCCCTTTGAAGGAATACAGATAGCTACTGATATTGGGAGAGGGAAAACATGTAATTAAAACTGAACTTAGGGAAATTTTGACATCCTGGATACGGTGGACCAGGAGACAGGAGTGTCTGGGAGAAGTTCAGAGACCATGTCACAGTAGAAATGGCAAGAAGAATTGCCACACGACAGTTCTTGGCAAGGAGAACACAGCTGAAGAAGCCAGAGTGAAAACCTGAGTACTGAAGTGTAAGTCACCTTTCTTTAACTTGGGGCTGGACATACGCCTGTATGATGGTGTTGCCATGAGGATTAAGAGTAGGAGAAGAGGGCGGTAGATGCAAGTGTCTTAGCATCATCTGGTAGACTCCCTTACTTTTATGTTTTTAAAAAACTGGTGTGCATGTATGGGTATGTGAACCGTTCCTAAGCATAGCATTCCATGCTTCCTCTCAGTTGTGGCGGAAGCACTGGCAACTGCAGCCATAGCATTCCGTTGGCCATGGTGTGCACATGGGGCCCAGGGGCCATGGATCAATCTAAAGGCTGGTGAAGGAAGACCAGGGATTCATGGCTGACTATGGGGGAGTGGAAACTGATAAAGCTTCAGAAGGGATATTGGACTCCCAGAAAAGGAGGCTCAGGAGATGATGCACTGCTTGGGTTGACAGGATGGAGATGGGGTGAATGATTTAGAGGCGACCATAAGCTGAAGTATGGCCACATGCAAGGTGGCATAATATTGCCTGTGTTTTCAGAAGAATGCTGTGGAGATGAATGGCAAACATGCTCCAAACAGCTAGAGAAACTTGAACAAAAGCCACAAGGAAGAAAACTTGAGTAGATCATTCCTGAAAAGACATTTTAAAACATGCTTGTATGTAAGGCAAAAATGCAGGAACAGATTAGACTTGAAAGATGTTATTAAGTCCTTAGCGGAATGAGGCTTAACACTGCATAAGCAGGAACCATTTGGAATCGTTGTTATGAAGAGCTAATAGAGATAAACAAGACACAGCCATTTGATTTACCTGTGACAAGAGAAGAAGGGCAACTAACAGGGGAACAAAACATTGCATACAACACCAGGGTTTTCTAGAAAAAACAAGTAGTATTTCCTCTCCTTTGGACAATCTGCTCCACATATGGCGGGCTTCTGAGCTTGATAAACATCTACAAGTAGATGGTGTGGAGACAGATGGTGGCTTCAAGACACCGTCTTGTTAATTTCCATGCCATTAGACTGGATAATTCACCACTCAGATTATCAATGTGGCTTCTGTTTTGGGAAACCAACAGAAGGCACCAGGGTAATCGTCTAGGAAGGAACAGAGGTACCTGGCCTCTGCTGAAAGTGACCACTGTGCTCAGGATATGGTAGGAAAGCCAAGCCTTGGGGCTCTGACCATGGAGACAAGCTTATGGATGATGCCTTCTGGTCACTACTGGTGCTACACACACACACACACACACACACACACACACACACACACACACACACACAGGACTGTAAGGGAAGGAGAAGAGGAGACCTTGAGAATGGTGATTTGTGCACAAGGCTCTTAAAACAGGAATTCCAGAGCATGGTCATTCGGAACTGAAGAGGAGGGGGAAAATAAAGAGATCCTGTTCAAGTTTACCCCCTGTGCATATGAAACTGAAACCCAGCACTGAGATTCCTACCATCGCATGGGGTGAAGGAAGAGCACGCTCTCCTCTTCCCACCTCCCTGAAGAATGCCTCCCCCTCTCCTACCTCCAGCAGGCATCAGGGGTTCCTCTACTTAGTACCAATGCTAGGTCAGGGATTCTGGTAGGTTAGGCAGTTCCCTCACCAGAAAACAGAGTTCCCTCCATTAGGAATGGGTACACATCTGTGCCCACTTATAGCAGTCTGAATCTGAAAATCGCCTAGATGTGTCCTTGGCAGCAGAAGAGACTGGGACTGACATATGGGCATTAATGACCCTTCAACTTCAGCAGGATGGAAGGAGCACGAGGAGGGGATCTGTCCCAAATCCGCTCTGCTTTAGACTTCATCTGAGGAACTGTGGACACTGTCTTGATCTCACAAACCACACTTGCTTTCAACATCACCCTTTGCGGTTTCCTTTTTACTTTTCTTTTGCATTTTTATGATGCAAATGCAGGTCCAGCTATATATTTATTGCTTATAGTGTTCAATGCATTACAGTACTTTATGAGTATGTGTGTCGGTTTTTGGTGTGAATTCTGTTTTTCAACAGATCGAGTATACTGCCAGCTGAAAGACTTTTACAAAAGATGCGATTACTAATAGCATCCACTGAGGCTTCGGTGAAATCAGGCCCCATCCTGGGCTCACAGCTCTGCTTCCCATTGTGAGGCCACAACAGGAACACTGTAGTCTGCAGGTTAAGGGTTCTGTTTGCAGTTAAGGAGAAGTTCCTGTTTGTCCTGTGCAGGTTTTGTTTGTCGTTAAAGAACAGTATCTGTTTGTCCTGTGCTGAGTCAATGCAAGTTCAAGTTTCTGTTTATAATTAAGAGTCAATTCCTGTTTCTTAGATCTGATGTAAACTGTAAAACATGTTTTTCAACCTTCACAAAACTTGTGGTCCTGCTTTACATAATCTATAATATCCTTACCCTTCTTCCTTCTCGTTCACTGTATCTTTCTAACAACACATATCAGCTGTCTCTCTTGCTTCTGTGAACACCTTATCCTATAAAATGGACCTCAAAAGGCCAGCAGGGGCTGCTCACTCAAACCCCAACAGGGAGAGACAGCCAGCTGGTCAATCCCAGGTTCGCCATAAAATACAGCTTGCTTTGATTGGAAATCATGGATTTGGTCTTTTCTCCTCATGATTCCCCTTTCCAAATCTCTCTGCCTACCTACCCACCCAAGAGCCTGGCCCTAATGCTAGGTGTGGATTCTCAGCGAGTCCCCACCTTCTCTATGCTGGACTCTCCCAGGTCTCATGGTCTCTCCTTCGGTCTCGCAAGCCATATCCTCCCACTTGGTTCTCCCACCCCATACTGGTCAGGTGACCATTCCTCGTGTAGCACACCACCTCCTAACCTACTAGTGTTTTCAATTCCTTTCCCACAATTCAGCTTGCACTACCTCCTTGGAAGGCGAAGGTGACTGTTACATTGCTGAAGATCCCTGATAGCCACCTGACTCCGGAGGAGGAGTCCTGGGGAATTAGGTTGGGCTTTACAGGTCCTTGGGCTTCATGCTACAGCCGTCTGATCTCGATTCTCCCTTCTGTCAGGGCAGAGTCTTAGTCTGCTTATTTTTCGATCACATTGGAGGCGAATTTTAATGGAACAAATACTACAATACTCAGCGCCTTTCTGAAAACTCCTCCGGCACTGAGTGTCCAGCTTTCCAATTCAGGCCACGACTAGTGCCATTTGATCACATGATTCTGCATTTTCTCCACGATCAAAGACCATCGAGGATTTTGCATTTATGAGCATATGTGAGGCTGCCTTGCAATTCTTTTTTTTTTTTTTTTTAATACCGTCTTCTACTTGGCTCTCAAGAGTTAATTTATCCCTTTGCTCTGTTTTGGTCCTCGAAAAATGGTTTGCATGAGGGAAAGATGCCATCTTTGAAGACTCACTCCCTCTCTCCCCCTCCCTCTCTCCCTCCCTCTCTCTCCCTCCCTCTCTCTCTCTTATGGACAGTATACTGTTAAAGCCATGTAGGGCCATGGTTGGACTTCAGTCACCTTCCCTCTTGGGTGACATCTGAGCTATATATAAAGTTCTAGGTAGTTTTACTTTTTCTCACTACAACTCTTGCTATCTTGTCTGTTGTCTCACTGATGATACCTTCACTGCCAAATGAATAACTTATAGGTTGATCTACCTAGTGACTGTTCTAACAGGCTTTGTGTGTGTAGGTGTGTGTGTGTGCATGCTCTTATATGAGCTGTCTATGTTTGGGTATAGAAGGACCGGATGTATAGGGTATCCTCCTCAATCAGGCGCTGCCTTATTTTTTGAGACATGTGCTCTTTCTGAACCTGGAGTTTACTAATTCAGCTCTGCTGTCTGGCCAGTGAGGCCAGGGATCCTTCCATCTCCAGTGCTGGGGTTAAGGAATGGCCACTGTGCCTGGCTTTTTTATATGGGTTCTGGGGGATTGAACTTGGATCCTCATGCTTTTATGGCAAGCGCTTTGTCAAGCCTGATTCATCTCCCAACCCCATGATTTTTAATTTGTTTACAAAAAAAAAAGTCAAGTCTTCAGATAAAAATATGGGGGGCTGGGGGCACTGCTGGTCTGTAGCTAAAGCTTTATTTACTCTGGGAACAAGGTAAGAGTATTTTATAATTTTAAACTTTCTATCCATAAAACCATGCTGAAAGACAAATGTGGTAAGAATAAAACACACCCAACAACTAGTAAGTCAAAGACAAGGCACATGTGTTAGCCCAAAAAATAATAGAGAAAGAGGGAGTGCTGTGTGTGAAGAGGAATCAAAATGACAGAAAGTTAGGACACTGAATTGACCTACCAGTGCAATCTAAGATAGCCAGCCAAAGAAACCAAACTTGAGTACGTGAAAACCTGCACCGACAACAGAGATGATTTTAATCAGCTAAGCCGAGGGCTGAGCTTTTTGCATAGATTGGCTCTCACGCCCACTAAGACACTCTATGTCCTCTGGATACTTAGAACTCATCCTAAAGAAGAGTAAAATCTCAACAGACTTCTAAACTTAAAGCTGAGCGAATGATGCTCTCTGGAGATAATAAAAAAAGAGAGTAGGTTTAAATGAAATTCGTACTTCATAAGCCAAAGCCATTAGAAAATACAAAATTACTCGTTGAATTTAGAATCAGAAAAGTTAGTGATGGATTTGATTAAAGCATATTTACCCATGTGTGAAACTCTCAAGCAATAAATAGAAAAGTAAGTTTATTTAAAAAGAAAGAAAGAAAGAAAGAAAGAAAGAAAGAAAGAAAGAAAGAAAGGAGGGAAGGAAATGTAAATGAGGAAAATACCTAATTAAAAAAGAGATAACAAACAAACAAACAAAATAAATGAAAACTCGTACTATTATAAAAAAAAAACGAAAGAAAGAAGGAAGGAAGGAAGGAAAGAAAGAAAGAAAGAAAGAAAGAAAGAAAAAGAGTCAAAAGGACTACAGAAAAGCAAGCAAAGTCAGAGAGAATAAAATAAGTGAAAGTAAAATGGATGAACTCGACACAGTGGCATACCCCGTCAGCACCAGAACCCTGGAGGCAGAGGCAGGTGGATCTCTGTGGGTTTGAGGCCCAGCTGCTCTATGAAGAGATCTAAGTCAAACAGGACTTCCTGGTGAGACCCACTAAAAAAATACTCATGAAATGGATGCAAAGGGAAGATAACAATGGTCTCCAAAACCAAGCCCAGCTCTGGAGAATGGCTAATAACATAGAATTTAACACCAGTGGCACAAGACAGAAAACTAAGACCAACAATGAACAGGAGAGATTTAGTCAGAAACATGGTGATTGTGAACTCTACGTTTAGTTGAAATGATTTCCTAGAAAACTACAAATTAGGAAAAGTATTCCAAACCCCTGAATAAATAATAATCAAAATCCACCTCTTCCCCAAGAGAAAGAACAAGGTCATATCATTTTACACTCAAGTTTCTCTAAGTCTTCAAAGATGGCATCTTTCCCTCATGCAAACCATTTTTCGAGAACCAAAACAGAGCAAAGGGATAAATTAACTCTTGAGAGCCAAGTAGAAGACGGTATTTAAAAAAAACCACAGCAAACAGCCATCACTTACTAAGAAGTCTTACATGGGAAGTCTTAGTTTTCCTGCCAAGGTTTTATTGAGAACTTCCCATGGATGATCTCATCTGACTTTAAACAATCCTATGAAACATAAATGATATTTATATCCACTAGACAGAACTCTTGAGCTCAGTGAGATTAAATGATTCTGAAAGAGGTTAAACCCCAATTTTCAGAAACCACAAATGTCACCTACTTAGGACTTACATGGTAATGGAATGGAACCAGGACACTGGGAGACTGCCCTGGCACTGAATGGGTGGCTGTTAAATCTAATCACAAGTGTCCTTAGAGGAGAAGCTGAGATAGAAGAGGACAGACTATGGGAAAACACTGGACTGATGTGACCATAAGCAAGGACTGGGTAGCAAGAGGGTGTGTGCGCGTGCATGCGTGTGATTCATCATTGCTGAAGAGGTACTGCCCTTCTCATGGCTGGCTTGATTTCAACCCAGTGAAGCTGACCTTGATGTCTCTGCCTTCACATAAGACAGAAATCAGTCTTCGTTTTCAGCCACCAACACTGTGGCCATATCTAACCGTGGCTGTGACAAACCAATATGAGCTGAATGAGAAGATTGTCCATCAGTGTGACTCTAGACTCACGTGCTCAACAGTGCTCCAGGGGACACCCACCCTCTGATTTCAATGATTATTCTAAAAAGGGCTAGACAGAGGTAGAGCAGGGACATAATTTAGAGCTGTGACACCACCCAGGCACTGTTAACATAACTGGGATGTATATCAATCCCAATTAGCACTTTGGCACCTTTTTCTCGATGGTCAACTAATGGGTACAGTTTGAGAAGCCATGTCTACAGTTAAGAGCCTTCATAGAAAATGGATTATTGAGTGATACACTGTCCATTTGGGGGCAGTGTGGTCAGGGGCTCATCAATGACTACTAATAGCAGTCTTGTTTGCTCTTGGGGGCCTATTTGTGACCTTTGTTCTGCTTGTTAATCAAGAAAAACGTCCATGTCCAAACTGAGGCATTAAACCAGACAAGATCCAGATTGCTTTATAATCTAGGAGTGTTTGTGCAGGGTTTGTAATGCGTCCTTATGAGATACTCCTATTGGGCTCAGCCCAGGCACAAGGCTGGTTTTATATCTGTAGTTGCCCTGTGGTCTCCCAGGCTCTCTGCCTAGTGCCCCCTCTCAGTCACTGGCACACGTCTTGGATAGGGAGGCCGGAGTCTAAGCCTGGGGAAGATGTAGTGAATAAATCTTCCACTCGTGTTTCATTGCCATGCCTGCCAGGGCTGTGGTCCAGAACTTGATATCCAGATTCTGTCACTTGGAGAGCTGGTGGCCCTGGGCTGTTTCCTACCTGTAAAATGTGTTCCCATGTTTTAAGCTTGTGAGTGTTTGGTGAGTCTGGTCTGTGTGGCTTCTGGCACTTCAGACACATTAGCTTCTGTCATTAATATTCAGAGCATGGCTGGGAGTGTGTGTATTCAAACACACAATTTGTGCCTAGAGAAGGATGGGAGGTTTTGGGGGCAGCTACAGGAGGGAGGAGGAGGAGGAAGAAGAGGAGAAAGAAGAATAGGAGGAGGAAGAAGAGGAGAAGGAGGAGGAAGGAGAGAAAAAGGAGGAGAGGAAGAGGAAGAGGAAGAAGAGGTGATGGTGGGGGTGGAGGAGGAGGAGGAAGAAGAGGAGAAAGAAGAATAGGAGGAGGAGGAAGAGGAGAAGGAGGAGGAAGAAGAGGAAAAGGAGAAGGAGAGGAAGAGGAAGAAGAGGTGGGGGTGGGGGTGGAGGAGGAGGAGGAAGAGTGATTTGCGCTCTATTTCAAGAGTGTCCACTCTATTCATCACATGTGGAATCCCTTTGAATGGATAACTTTTCTGAGGATTTTGTGGCTAATTCAGGCTTCCCTGGAACAGGACTGAATATTATGTTTAATATTCTGGAGCGAGAAAATGACGTGGAGGGCTGGCAAGCGAACAGTGCTATGACACAGGAAGGTACACAGGGTGGAACGGACTCAGAAGGGGGGGGTATGGTCAGTGCATACTCTGTAGGTCACAGATCATGATGCTATCAAAGAATGGGGGAGATTTACAAATCACGCCTAAGCAGGTTCCACAAAGAGCTCATTATGAGGCTGTGATTTCAGACCCGAGTAGCCATGAGGGCTTCCTGGCCCAGACCTCCTATTTCAGAAATATTGCTTCTCACAAAGCTGTCACAAAATCTATCTGCTTACTTTCATCCTCAAGATAGTGCAAGTGAAGAAAAAAAAAAAAACATTTGGCAGTATGGCTGCTAGCTTGATTCAGGTTTTGAAACAGGGATGAGGCCAGGTCAAACTTACTAGATATGAGCCAAACTCTCCCTGTGTGGGAATACATTTACTATTCGCTTTGGATGGAAACAAAGCAAGAAGGGCCCATCTAGTGACAAAGCTATGTTTGAATTCACTATGTTTGAATTCCTTAAACTATTTAAATTATTCACAATTGGCTGTATATATTGGCGTCATATGTATGTTGCATTAATTCATTCAGTAATCCCTAAATTGGCAAAAACTCAAGGTGTAGTACAAGCACTTCCTTTCCGACTGTGAATACATTTGGAGATAATATTCTAGAGGAAATAGAAAGATTAGAGAAAACAGCAGAGTGTGTTTTTTAATGAACCAACAAAAGCTGAGAAAACCTTTATGGAAAAAATATAAAACCATGAATGAAACACTAAAATATCTAAATTCACAGTTATATGCATTTTTTTTAAACGAATGTCAACGTTTGATCTCTCAAGCAAGCAGATTTCCTACAAGTTAATTCACAATTCAGAACATTTCCAGAGCTAATCCAAGCAAGGCTGTTCCTGAGGGGCAGATCATCAATTCAGATGGAAGCAGAAGAAACAGGCCAGGTGGCTCTGAGGGTAGAGGGGCCATATCTATTGTAGTATGAACGGCAGCAGGGAGAGGCTGGGTGGAGAAGGAGGGACAGAACATCCAATGCCAGCAGCTGAGGAAGAGATTTACTGCCCGTGAATGGAGACTTGTTCAAATGAAAGGCAGAAGCCTAAAACTACAAACAGATGACTGTGGTAGTACTAGACGCACACCCTATCTTTCCAAAAAAACAATAATTGGGATTGGTGGGGGAAACTAAACAGAAGTCTGGGAACCCAGAGGTGTGGCTTCCATAAAGAGCAAATTGTCAACAAATTGCCGTGAAATAAGTGAATCACGAAGAAAGATGACTGATGTATGATAATAGAGGATTCTTAGAAGAGGAATGCAAATAACTCATGAAAAAAGGTGCTTGTCTTTAGTCATCGTGGAAGTGGCAACTGAAAGAAAACTCACATCTGTCTGTTTAGAAAGCATGGAAGGGCTTGCCATTTCTAAGTCTCTGTCCCCGTGGAGGGGTGGTGTCTTACAAACCACACATGGGCAAGTGTTAGCATATGTGACTCCCCTTCCACATTGCAGCATATATTAAAAATAACTCAACTTCACATGTATTAGGAGAAATGTAGATTCCTTAAGCCACTGATCATAATAAAGAAAAACTTAAAAGATTTAAATGACAATTATGACATAGATATATAATATGCATAGCTATGCAATGCGAGATCTTAAGCCACTTACATGAATAGATTTGCATGTAACCATATGGGCCTCTGAATAATGACATATGAGGAATGGTGCTGATTTAAGATAGGAGTGGCAGGAGTCTACTGTGTTATATACAATCAAAGACATGAACAATATGTACTGAGAGTCCAAGCGAGCAAAGCATGTGTGTGAATGGTAAGTGATGACTTCAGGATGCTCATGACCTCTGCAGTGAAGTGGAGAGCAGGCTTTATGGGAAGAAGGCAGAACCTCCCGAGACAGGCCGGAGTTTCTGCTCTAAGACTCTTGGGAGGCAAACAGAAAATGTGACATGGTCTGACAGAACTAGTTGGTAGGCCCAGGCTCTCAGGTCAAGGATGTTCAACTCATAGCCTGTGGGCTGTATGATGCATGCCAAGGGTAGCTATGAATGTAGCCTAACACAAACCATACACTTTCTTAAAATGCAAGGTTTTTGTGATTAATTTTTCAACTTAGAAATGCTATACATGGTAGCTGTGTGGTACTGGCACATGAACTTTGCAGATAAAAATGTGGTCCAGAGAGTCCGAAAGGATGAATATCCCTGTTGAGTATGTTTCCAAAGGTCTGAGATACTTAACAGAATGCATTAATCCATTACTATTGTTGCTTAGCTACATATCAGGGAAAAGAACCCTGCATTGTCATCTCAGGAATTGGAGAACACCTGTACCCATTTTAGTTTTTTCTAAATGTAGGCTGCACGTTAGTAGAGTTAGTAGCTCTCCCCTTTCGAGAGCCTGACAGTGTGGCCAAGAGAACGTGCATTGCTATCCTGTTGGTCTGTGTTGTCCTTGCTGTGCTTAGTGTGTGCTCAGGATAACTTGTTTTTAAAGGTTACGGGTTGCTCTTCCCTAAAGCAATGGAGGCATGCAGCCTGTGTAGCTGCACGGAGCTGAACACAAAGAAGCTCCTGGCTTATAGGGTTGCAGATCCCTTTAGCTCCTAACCAGTACCCTGGAGCTCTTGACTCTAGCTGCATATGTATCAAAAGATGGCCTAGTCGGCCATCACTGGAAAGAGAGGCCCATTGGACACGGAAACTTTATATGCCCCAGTACAGGGGAACTCCAGGGCCAAAAAATGGGAGGGGGGGTAGGGAAGTTGGGGGGGAGGGTATGGGGGACTTTTGGGATAGCATTGGAAATGTAGTTGAGGAAAATACATAATAAAAAATATTAAAAATTAAAAAAAAGAAGCTCCTGGCTTAGGCGGATGCTTGCTGTGATCATCCTGAACTTGAATGATTCCGCCTGTGATTGAAACGCTGTGACCGTGTATCATGCACATGTGCAGAGGAGACAGGTGCAGAGCCATGCTCCTCCTCCCTGCCTAGTGTCACAGACACTCATGGCACGTCCTGGAGACAGGGTTCTGGGGACCAGTCTATGTGCCAGTCAGGGATAGTGTGGTGTGGTTACTTATAACTGGGTGAAAGGATTTCACAGACCTCAGAGGCCGAGATTTCTTGTTGAATTGAGCTTGTATTGAGTGAAGAGGAGAGGTGGTGGCGTTCTAGAAAACCCATGTGAACAGTGACCCTCTCTTGTCCTTCCTTACTCCTGTGGCATCACTATGATCACCAGCAGCTGAAGCTGGGATGATGTCCCAGCAGCAGAGGGAAGGAGGGAGCCTGGCATCATACTTTCAAAGAGTAGTGAATATTTGTAGGACAGCTATGAAATGTAAAGTATCCATTCCAGTCATTCCATTTATTATCAGATGTTCTTATATTTGTATTTAAGATTGGGATTGTATATTTTAAAGAACAAATGGAAGCATGCAGGCTAGCAGTTTAAACCTTTCTTTGAATACAGTTAAATAGTAGATTGCAGAAGCATGATGGACTGAAGGGGAGGGACGGAGGGAGGGAGGACAGTACTTACATCTTGCTTAGCAGAACATTTTTCCTACTTTGAAGCCACATGTTCCTCATTTGTGTTTTGCACTGGCCTGCATGCACAGCATACAGGTAAGACGAGTCTAAGCCTGTGGATGTGGGTCGCAGGAGGGTGGCATTTGCCACTGGAGGGAAGCAGGAACGCAAAGCCAGAGAAACAGGTTTATCCCTCAAGCCATTTTTTTTTAAATTTTATTTTTTATTTTTTTGATTTTTAATATTTTTATTACATATTTTCCTCAATTACATTTCCAATGCTATCCCAAAAGTCCCCCATAGCGCCCCCCACTTCCCTACCCACCCATTCCCATTCTTTTGGCCCTGGCATTCCCCTATATTGGGGCATATAAAGTTTGCAAGTCCAATGGGCCTCTCTTTCCACTGATGGCCGACTAGGCCATCTTTCGATACATATGCAGCTAGAGACAAGAGCTACGGGGTTCTGGTTAGTACATCATGTTGTTCCAACAATAGGGTTGCAGATCCCTTTAGCTCCTTGGGTACTTTCTCTAGCTTCTCCATTGGGAGCCCTGTGATACATCCAATAGCTGACTGTGAACATCCACTCCTGTGTTTGCTAGGCCCCGGCATCGTCTCACAAGAGACAGCTATATTTGGGTCCTTTCAGCAAAATCTTGCTAGTGTATGCAATGGTGTCAGCGTTTAGAAGCTGATTATGGGATGGATCCCTGGATACGGCAGTCTCTAAATGGTCCATCCTTTCATCACAGCTACGAACTTTGTCTCTGTAACTCCTTCCCTGGGTGTTTTGTTCCCAATTCTAAGAAGGTGCACAGTGTCCACACTTTGGTCTTCATTTTTCTTGAGTTTCATGCGTTTATCAAATTGTATCTTATATTTTGGGTATCCTAAGTTTTGGGCTAATATCCACTTATCAGTGAATACATATTGTGTGAGTTCTTTTGTGATTGTGTTACTTCACTCAAGATGATGCCCTCCAGGTCCATCCATTTGGCTAGGAATTTCATAAATTCATTCTTTTTAATAGCTGAGTAGTACTCCATTGTGTAAATGTACCATAATTTCTGTATCCATTCCTCTGTTGAGGGACATCTGGGTTCTTTCCAGCTTCTGGCTATTATAAATAGGGCTGCTATGAACATAGTGGAGCATGTGTCCTTTTTACCGGTTGGGACATCTTCTGGATATATGCCCAGGAGAGGTATTGCTGGATCCTCCGGTAGTACTATGTCCAATTTTCTGAGGAACCGCCAGACTGATTTCCAGAGTGGTTGTACAAGCTTGCAATCCCACCAACAATGGAGGAGTGTTCCTCTTTCTCCACATCCTCGCCAGCATCTGCTGTCACCTGAATTTTTGATCTTAGCCATTCTGACTGGTGTGAGGTGGAATCTCAGGGTTGTTTTGATTTGCATTTCCCTGATGATTAAGGATGTTGAACATTTTTTCAGGTGTTTCTCTGCCATTCGGTATTCCTCAGGTGAGAATTCTTTGTTCAGTTCTGAGCCCCATTTTTTAATGGGGTTATTTGACTTTCTGGAGTCCACCTTCTTGAGTTCTTTATATATATTGGATATTAGTCCCTTATCTGATTTAGGATAGGTGAAGATCCTTTCCCAATCTGTTGGTGGTTTTTTTGTCTTATTGATGGTGTCTTTAGCCTTGCAGAAGCTTTGTAGTTTCATGAGGTCCCACTTGTCAATTCTCGATCTTACAGCACAAGCCATTACTGTTCTATTCAGGAATTTTTCCCCTGTGCCCATATCTTCAAGGCTTTTCCCCACTTTCTCCTCTATAAGTTTCAGTGTCTCTGGTTTTATGTGAAGTTCCTTGATCCACTTAGACTTGACCTTAGTACAAGGAGATAGGAATGGATCAATTCGCATTCTTCTACATGTTAAAAACCAGTTGTGCCAGCACCATTTGTTGAAAATGCTGTCTTTCTTCCACTGGATGTTTTTAGCTCCCTTGTCGAAGATCAAGTGACCATAGGTGTGTGGGTTCATTTCTGGGTCTTCAATTCTATTCCATTGGTCTATTTGTCTGTCACTATACCAGTACCATGCAGTTTTTATCACAATTGCTCTGTAGTAGAGCTTTAGGTCCGGCATGGTGATTCCACCAGAGGTTCTTTTATCCTTGAGAAGAGTTTTTGCTATCCTAGGTTTTTTGTTATTCCAGATGAATTTGCAGATTGCACTTTCTAATTCGTTGAAGAATTGATTTGGAATTTTGATGGGGATTGCATTGAATCTGTAGATTGCTTTTGGCAAGATAGCCATTTTTACAATGTTGATCCTGCCAATCCATGAGCATGGGAGATCTTTCCATCTTCTGAGATCTTCTATAATTTCTTTCTTCAGAGACTTGAAGTTTTTATTATACAGATCTTTCACTTCCTTAGTTAGAGTCACGCCAAGATATTTTATATTATTTGTGACTATTGAGAAGGGTGTTGTTTCCCTAATTTCTTTCTCAGCCTGTTTATTCTTTGTGTAGAGAAAGGCCATTGATTTGTTTGAGTTAATTTTATATCCAGCTACTTCACCGAAGCTGTTTATTAGGCTTAGGAGTTCTCTGGTGGAATTTTTAGGGTCACTTATATATACTATCATATCATCTGCAAAAAGTGATATTTTGACTTCATCTTTTCCAATTTGTATCCCTTTGATCTCCTTTTGTTGTCGAATTGCTCTGGCTAGGACTTCAAGTACAATGTTGAATAGGTATGGAGAAAGTGGACAGCCTTGTCTAGTCCCTGATTTTAGAGGGATTGCTTCAAGCTTCTCACCATTTACTTTGATGTTGGCTACTGGTTTGCTGTAGATTGCTTTTATCATGTTTAGGTATGGGCCTTGAATTCCTGATCTTTCCAAGACTTTTATCATGAATGGGTGTTGGATCTTGTCAAATGCTTTTTCCGCATCTAACGAGATGACCATGTGGTTTTTGTCTTTGAGTTTGTTTATATACTGGATTACGTTGCTGGATTTCCGTATATTGAACCATCCCTGCATCCCTGGGATGAAGCCTACTTGGTCAGGATGGATGATTGTTTTGATGTGTTCTTGGATTCAGTTAGCAAGAACTTTATTGAGGATTTTTGCATCAATATTCATAAGGGATATTGGTCTGAAGTTTTCTATCTTTGTTGGGTCTTTTTGTGGTTTAGGTATCAGAGTAATTGTGGATTCATAGAATGAGTTGGGTAGAGTACCTTCTGTTTCTATTTTGTGGAATAGTTTGTGAAGAACTGGGATTAGATCTTCTTTGAAGGTCTGATAGAACTCTGCACTAAACCCATCTGGTCCTGGGCTTTTTTTAGTTGGGAGACTATTAATGACTGCTTCTATTTCTTTGGGGGATATAGGGCTGTTTAGATCATTAACCTGATCTTGATTCAACTTTGGTACCTGGTATCTGTCTAGGAACTTCTCCATTTCATCCAGGTTCTCCAGCTTTGTTGAGTATAGCCTTTGGTAGAAGGATCTGATGGTGTTTTGGATGTCTTCAGGATCTGTTGTTATGTCTCCTTTTTCATTTCTGATTTTGTTAATTAGGATGCTTTCCCTGTGCCCTCTAGTGAGTCTGGCTAAGGGTTTATCTATCTTGTTGATTTTCTCAAAGAACCAGCTCCTTGATTGGTTGATTCTTTGAATAGTTTTTCTTGTTTCCACTTGGTTGATTTCACCCCTGAGTTTGATTATTTCCTGCCGTCTACTCCTCTTGGGTGAATTTGCTTCCTTTTGTTCTAGTGCTTTTAGGTGTGTTGTCAAGCTGCTAGTGTGTGCTCTCTCTAGTTTCCTTTTGGAGGCACTCAGAGCTATGAGTTTTCCTCTTAGAAATGCTTTCATTGCGTCCCATAAGTTTGGGTATGTTGTGGCTTCATTTTCATTGAACTCTAAAAAGTCCTTAATTTCTTTCTTTATTCCTTCCTTGACCAAGGTATCATTGAGAAGAGTGTTGTTCAGTTTCCACGTGAAGGTTGGCTTTCTATTATTTATTTTGTTATTGAAGATCAGCCTTAGTCCATGGTGATCTGATAGGATGCATGGGACAATTTCAATATTTTTGTATCTGTTGAGGCCTGCTTTGTGACCAATTATGTGGTCAATTTTGGAGAAGGTACCATGAGGTGCTGAGAAGAAGGTATATCCTTTTGTTTTAGGATAGAATGTTCTGTAGATATCTGCCAGATCCATTTGATTCATAATTTCTCTTAGTTTCACTGTTTCCCTGTTTAGTTTCTGTTTCCATGATCTGTCCATTGGTGAAACTGGTGTGTTGAAGTTTCCCACTATTATTGTATGAGGTGCAATGTGTGCTTTGAGATTTACTAAAGTTTCTTTAATGAATGTGGCTGCCTTTGTATTTGGGGCATAGATATTCAGGATTGATAGTTCCTCTTGGAGGATTTTACCTTTGATGAGTATGAAGTGTCCCTCCCTTTCTTTTTTAATGACTTTGGGTTGGAAGTCAATCTTATCAGATATTAGAATGGCTACTCCAGCTTGTTTCTTCATGCCATTTGCTTGGAAAATTGTTTTCCAGCCTTTCATTCTGAGGTAGTGTCTATCCTTTTCTCTGAGATGAGTTTCCTGTAAGCAGCAAAATGTTGGGTCTTGTTTGTGTAGCCAGTTTGTTAGTCTATGTCTTTTTATCGGGGAGTTGAGTCCATTGATATTAAGAGATATTAAGGAAAAGTAATTGTTGTTTCCTGTTATTTTTGTTGTTAAAGTTGGCATTTTGTTCTTGTGGGTGTCTTCTTTTAGGTTTGTTGAGGGATTACCTTCTTGTTGTTTCTAGGGCGTGGTTCCTGTCCTTGTATTGGTTTTTTTTCTGTTATTATCCTTTGAAGGGCTGGATTCGTGGAGAGATAATGTGTGAATTTGGTTTTGTCGTGGAATACTTTGGTTTCTCCATCTATGTTAATTGAGAGTTTGGCTGGGTATAGTAGCCTGGGCTGGAATTTGTGTTCTTTTAGTGTCTGTATAACATCCGTCCAGGATCTTCTGGCTTTCATAGTCTCTGGTGAAAAATCTGGTGTAATTCTGATAGGCTTGCCTTTATATGTTACTTGGCCTTTTTCTCTTACTGCTTTTAGTATTCTGTCTTTATATAGAGCATTTGTTGTTCTGATTATAATGTGTCGGGAGGTATTTCTTTTCTGGTCCAGTCTATTTGGAGTTCTGTAGGCTTCTTGTATGTTCATGGGCATCTCTTTCTTTAGATTTGGGAAGTTTTCTTCTATAATTTTGTTGAAGATGTTTGCTGGTCCTTTGAGTTGAAAATCTTCATTCTCATCCACTCCTATTATCCGTAGGTTTGGTCTTCTCATTGTGTCCTGTATTTCTTGGATGTTTTGAGTTAGGATCTTTTTGCATTTTACATTTTCCTTGATTGTTGTGCCGATGTTCTCTATGGAATCTTCTGCACCTGAGATTCTCTCTTCCATCTCTTGTATTCTGTTGCTGATGCTCGTATCTATGGTTCCAGATTTCTTTCCTAGGGTTTCTATCTCCAGTGTTGCCTCCTTTTGGGTTTTCTTTATTGTGTCTACTTCCCTTTTTAGGTCTAGTATGGTTTTGTTCATTTCCATCATCTGTTTGGATGTGTTTTCCTGTTTTTCTGTAAGGACTTCTACCTGTTTGATTATGTTATCCTGTTTTTCTTTAAGGATTTGTAACTCTTTAGCAGTGTTCTCCTGCAATTCTTTAAGGGATTTTTGTGCTTCCTCTTTATTGTCTTCTGCCTGTTTAGCAGTGTTCTCCTGCATTTCTTTAAGTGTGTTATTAAAGTCCTTCTTGAAGTCCTCTATCATCATCAGGAGATATGCTTTTAAATCCGTGTCTAGCTTTTCCGGTGTGTTGGGGTGCCCTGGACTGGGCGAAGTGGGGGTGCTGGGTTCTGATGATGGTGAGTGGTCTTGGTTTCTGTTAGTAAGATTATTACGTTTACCTTTCGCCATCTGGTAATCTCTGGGGTTAGTTGTTATGTTGTCACTGTTTAAAGATTGGAGCAGAAGCTGTGCTCCATTCACCAGAAGTCTTAAGATCCTGTGGCGGGTATTGTGGGTAGCTGGCGAGTGTCAGTTGACCCTGCGCCCCAGCTGCCCCGGTGCTTTTCTGACCGGAAGAGGGTTGTGGCCCTATGTAGGCCGGATTTCTCTCTCCCCAACCAGAGCAGTCTCAGGTCCCGCGTGATTGGACTGGAGCAGAAGCTGTGTTCCACTCACCAGCAGTCCCAAAATCCTGCGGCAGGGGTCGTGGGTAGCTGTCGGGTGTCAGGCAACCCTGCGCTCCCGCTACCCCGGTGCTGATCCCCTCAAGCCATTTTAAGTGAAGTGAAGCGCTTCCTACCACTGACAGATTCTGTTTACAGACAAGTAGCCTCATGTCTTCCGATGAACATGAGGCGAGCTTCTTGTTATAGAGATTGTTATCTACTGATCAAGACCCATTCTTTCTAAGCAGAACTTCAAGCTAATCCTTAGCTACATAGCAAGTTCAAGGCCAGCTTTGGACCACGAGTCTATACCAAAACCCACCATTCTCTCTTGGAACTGGAATGTTTAGTGGACTACATTACTGTCAAGAAGCCTGAGCAGTGAGCTCTAGTCATGTAACTGCATTTGAGGCTGACATGTGCCTCTCCCTAATCTCACGTCACCCATCCACCCCAGGTCGGGGATCCTGGGTCCCACTTTGTTCCTCCTCTTTTCTTCTTCAGAGATCTCAAGCAGCATCATTTAAAATTACAGCTTCCTAGTGCATAGCATTTGAAGCTGACGTCATTTTAACTCCACTTGGAAGTGAGATAAAGCTTTTGTCCTCTCTTCCAGGAACCCATTCCATGCAAGCAAGAGCTAGTTTGGTGTTTTTATTCTAGACTCATTAAACACCATTATAGAGACTCCGGAGGGGGTCCCTCAGCTGAGTCTTGCTCCTGCCAAGAGGATGCTGGCTGATGTCAGACTCATGTGGTATGGCTGGAGGCTTTGGGGTGGGCTTCCTCAGGCTTCCTCCTAGTTCTACTGCTGAGCTCTGGCTTACAGCCTTCATGGCCTCAATTCTGCTCTCTAAGCAGGGCTGCCGTCAGCTTCACTGGGTTGTGACAGGGCCCTGTTAGCCTCAGGGTGCATGGAAACCGCTGAAAGATTCTCAGAGAAGTAATTCAGCAAGAACAGCATTGTGGTGGTTTTATTTTAAGTAGGAGCTGGGTATCAAAGGGGAAATTTGTTCCCATCCACTTTGTGACTAATGGCTCTTGCTATTCAGATTCGTCATTTTTTTTTTCCTTGCAAGAGATCATTTTGTTGCACCAGGACTAGAATGCTTGTTCTAGTGCTTGAATAGGTAATTGATTAAATTTATTGATGAGCATATTCAAAGGAATGCTATTAAAATAGCCATTTTGGTAAAATATGCATTTATTAGATTTCTAGTAAGCAGCATATATAAAACCAGCCATACATGTGAAAATAAATTAAGTATTTTTCACCTTAAATAAAATAAATCTTATTTTCAAATCTACAGAGATTAAACTTCATTAGCATATTAAACATTAATATACAACAGACTATTATAATGTAATATATTATTTATGTTCAGCTAGACAAATCAAATCATGTCCTTCAGAAATAATGCTCTGTGCAGTATCAGCTGCACATTAAGGGCGAGACAGTGAGCTGGGTCTGAGAGCTGGCCTTTTTATCTGTCTCTGGGGTGTTTAAAGATAAAACCAGTGCAATTCATTAAATAAAAAAAAAATTAAATGAAATATCCAAAAAGTGTTTGGAGAAGGTAGCTAGTGTGCTAAGAAAGGCAGGAAATAAGAATTTCATATTACACTTGTGTGAAATGTGTTGTTTGTAGCCCAGGTTGGCTTGGAATGTAGTATATAGCCCAGGATGTCCTCCAACTTGCCGCGGTCCTCCCACCTTAGCCTTCAGAGTGCTGGGATTGGATTACAGGTGTGAGCTACGACGCCTGTTTTACACTGGTACATTTTCTCACATATAACAACTGCACAGCAGCTTTTCTCTACTGATCTGCACAATGCTTCCATGGGGTTAGGAAGGCCATCGTAGCTCATTCCATAAATGAGGACACTTTGCATTGGACAGCTACTGCGTGTGTTTCCTCAGGCTGCGGTGCAGAAGACATAAGCTTGGCAGCCGTAAACAACACAAAGTCATTTTCTCATAGTCTAAAATCAAATTAGTTGAGCCATGTTCCTTCTGAAGGCACTTGGGGAATCTGTTTTACGTTGCATTAGTCAGAATTTCACTGCTGTTGGAGTGAAATGTTGGAGAAAATACTGACAGGAGGAAGGGTTTACTTTGCTCATGGTTCATCTGTCAAGGAAGAGAGGGCATGGAGAGCAGAGAGAGAGAGAGAGAGAGAGAGAGAGAGAGAGAGAGAGAGAGAGAGAGAGAGAGAGAGAGAGAGAGAGAGAGAGAGAAAGAAAACGCCTGTGCTAACTCTCTGGCTTCTACCTTTCCTTTCAATTCCGTCTGGGTCCCCAGCCCACACAACACCTCTACACACACTCAGGGGAAGTCTTTCCCCAGCTAATCCTGCCTGGAACCCCCAGAGAAATACCCAGATGTATGCTTTACTAATCTTGACCCATTTGATTTGGCAGGATGATACACTTCACTGTATCGGTTTTCTAGAGTCACCCCCATCCTTGTCCTGAAGATGCAGCAATGTAGTCTGTCTATTTCCTCTCTGAGTCCTGTCCCGTGTGTCTCCTCTTCTCAGAAGGATGCCTGTCTGACTGGGTTAGGGGACTGCCCACCTACTATAATCCTACCCTAATTGACTATATCTCTGCACCCCACCTCCAAATACAGTCACATGTTGGGGTGATTGCCCTTCTCAATTGAGGATGTGTGCAGTGCTGCAGTGTTTCTCATGTGTGGACTTTCCCACACTGCTTCCACAAAAACCAGACAGAATTTTAGTTGCAGGATTCACTGGGTAGTGAGGTAGGAGCCTATGCCAGGGACGGCTTCAAACATTACACAAGCATGAAGGTCTTATGTGTGTGTGTGCGTGTGCGTGTGCCTGTGCGTGTGTGTGTGTGTGCCGGTCATTAAAGAGTTTTAAGCAGAAAAGCAGTGGAGTGATCAGGACTTGTAAGGTGCTGTTGAAGACTGGCTAGGAGCTATTAAGATAGTAGAGGTTAACTCTGAAAATCAGTCTGGCAGTTTCTCAGACAATTAGACATAGTACTACCTGAGGACCCAGCTGAACCACTCCTGGGCATATACCCAAAAGATACTCCAACATGTAACAAGGACACAAGCTCCACTATGTTCATAGCAGTCTTATTTATAATAGCCAGAAGCCAGAAAGAACACAGATGTCCTTCAGCAGAGGAATGGATACAGAATTTACACAATGGAGTACTACTCAGCTATTAAAAACAATGACTTCATGAAACTCTTAGGCAAATGGATGGAACTAGAAAATATCATCCTGAGTGAGGTAACCCAGTCACAAAAGAACACATATGATAGACACTCACTGATAAGTGGATATCAGCGCCAAAGCTCAGAATACTCAAGATACAATTCACAGACCACATGAAGCTCAAGAAGAAGGAAGACCAGAGTGTGGATGCTCCAGTCCTTCTCAGAAGGGGGAACAAATTACTCATAGGAGGAAATATGGAGAAAAAGAAAGGCCATCCAGAGACTGCCCCACCTGGGGATCCATCCCATATACAGATACCAAACCCAGACGCTATTGAGGATGCCAAGAAGTGCTTGCTGACAGGAGCCTGATATGGCTGTCTCCTGAAAGACTCTGACAGAGCCTGACAAATACAGAGGCAGAGGCTCTCAGCCAACCATTGGACTGAGCATGGGAACCCCAATGGAGGAGTTAGAGAAAGGACTGAATGAGCTGAAGGGGTTTGCAACTCATAGGAAGAACAACAATATCAACCAACCAGACCCCCCAAGAGTTCCCAGGGACTAAACTCACTAACCAAAGAGTACACATGGAGGGACCCATGGTTCCAGCTGCATATGTAGCAGAGAATGGCCTTGTCAGGCATCAACGGGAGGAGAGGCCCTTGGTCCTATGCAGGCTCAATGCCTCAGTGTAGGGGAATGCAAGTGCAGGGAGGCAGGAGTAGGTGGGTGGACAAGGGAGCACCCTCACAGAAGCAGGGGGAGGGGGATAGGATAGGGGGATTCCAAAGGGGAAACTAGGAAAGCAGATAACATTTGAAATGTAAATAAATAGAATATCCAATAAAAAAACAGTGGAGGTTAAAGGATGCTCAACCTGCAGATAGATACCAGCAAAAAAGGGGAGGAACAGAAAACAAAGGCTTGGAGGAGGAAGAAGGGGAAGGTATGGTTAGTGCCTCGATCTCTAGATAAAAGGAGGTAGGTAAATGGCCAGATGTTGGCCCAATGAGACCAGGAGGCACAGGTCCCTTGAGCACTGTGTCAGATTTTACTTCCTATGTTTGGCCACCTCTGCTCTTACAAACTCTTAATTGCATCTGTTTTTATCTCAGAGAGGCACATGCATACAGAACCACACACTTTTGTCTGTACAGTTTGCATAGTTTCATCATTCCCTAGCTCCTCTTTTGAGATATAACCCATTAAGTCCTTTGCATTTCTCCTTTTAATTATTCCAAGATATCCTCAAGAGCTTTGAGAAGCACATACACACATGCCTGGATCCAGTGTCTACTCAAGACTGTCTTAACTGTCTTATCACTCTCTTTGTTGTTTCCTTTTTCTAGAATGTTCTACCATTGATCTGTCTGTCTGTCTATCTATCTATCGATCTATCTCTACCTGTTGATCTATTTTAGTGAGCATTTACCTTTTGTTAAGCCCTTATTTGGGGTTTTTTTTTTGAAAGAACAAACCCCTGTAGTTTTCAGAAACCCATTTCCCCTACATTTTAGAAGAAGAAATGGAGGCACAGTGAGGATGGATGACCTCAACTCAGAGGGTACAGACAGTAAGGGTCGAGTTCATGCTACTATTTAAGACTACCTGCTGTGATAGCATTGATTCATTTCTAAGATCTGAACACAGAGGATGTACAACCCCTAACGTGCATGTGAACACTTAGCAGCCACACACTGAAGTGCATACTCTCTTTAGAGTAGGTAACATATAAACAATACAGTTGTGAATGGTGAGCCATGACTCTGGTGTGCATGCCCTGCGGAGAGAGACACAGAATCTCTTCTCCTTCCCTTTGCTCATCCCTATGTATGAAAGCACATACCTGTCACTTCTGAGCTAGACTCCCAACAAATGCAAACACATAAAGATCACAACATATATAATCTCAAGATAGAAGGAGTTCCTGGGGCCAGAGAGTTTGATCCTCAGCATGCATGCAAGCACTAGATATGGTCCTTGGGCTTGGAATCATTGCTGGGAAAGTGGAGACCAGTGAATCCATGACCAGCCTGCCTAGCCAGAGTGCTGAATCTCAGGTCCCCGTGAGAGACTCTGTCCCTCCCTCCCCAAATCAGATGGATGGGTTACTGAGGAAAGACACTTACTTAGGCTGACCTCTAGCCCCTACACTTTGTAAGCACACATGCACACAGGCACATGCATGCACACGCACACACGCACACACACACAAGCACCACCTATATCCGTCCCCCCTCTACACAAAGCTCTTGTCCTTAAATCTGAGTGCACATGAAATGCACTTGGGGAATCTGGTAAGATCCCCAAACCTTCCTTGCTTTCCTCAGGCTCTCATCAAAGGGATACAGTGGACCCCCAGATGCCCACCTATAGCCCAGCACTCTGATGCTAACGTACTCCTTTCTGGACTACCACAACCACCCATAGATGTCAGGTGTTTTCCACAATAATGGGGATCATTCTTAGAATATTCTCTTATGCATAACATTTAATATATACCACCTAAGGTTCCTAGCGAAACAACAGATGTTATGAGTGATGTCTATCAAATTTTATCATTGCTGGTTTTTATTATAATTTCCTTAGAGGTTTTTCAAAAGAATAATTGCTACTGGAAGTTAAACATACACACACACACACACACACACACATATACACACACACACACACAGACATGTGTATACACATACAAACACATACACAGAGACATGTGTATACACACACACACACACACACACACACACACACACACACACACACACACAGAGATTCTCTGAATTAAATGTATTCCATATCTTTATTTAGATGCATGTTTCCCATGGTGTCCAGCTGGGTGAAGTCATGCTGTGTCATGGACACACAGTTTTATTAAATGGCATCTGAGGTGGTGTCCATGGCTACTCTGGTGAGGGCATTAGCTGTGTCTTTCATAGTCCACGTGAGCGAGCTACCCAAGTTTGAAAGCCTCAGAGACAAGCATCATATCCCTAACCACTTTAGCTTTCATTTCAGCAGTAAATGAAGTTAGCTAACTTGCATGAGGGTGGCTCGAGGTTTTAAAAGGCTCAGCCTATGGACAAGAGAAATGACAACGGCACCCTAAATTCATTTTCTCCCTGATGGGTAGTCGTAGCAGAGCCTATCGGTTCTCATCAAAGCAGTGGGCTTGAAGAGGCCGGCCGGACTGCAGCAGCTGCCCTGGCTGGAGACATTTGTATTCCTTCTAATATGCTTAATGCCTCTAAGTAATCAAGTTTTCTCTCGCTCAGCTACTCCCGACTAGAACTAAATTATGACTCTTTACGTTGATGTTTAAACTCACTCTCCATTTACAGTGCAGGGTAATTTCTTAGCTCTTTCCATAGGAAGCCTAGATTAACATCCCGAGAATGAAGCTTTTGCTTTCCCTCCTCAATTTCATCCGTTAAGTGGCTTTCCTGAGCAGAGAGAACCACGGTCTTCAGATAATCTTACCCATTTTGGTATTTTAAAAATGATTACACTTTAAATTCAGAAACCTCCTGGAAATGGGAAATTTCAAAGCTCTTTGGGAAATAATAAACCACAATCAAGGAACAAAGGAATATTAAAAATAAAACATGTGGTGAGTATTCTCATCTTCATATTACACAACGGATAGTAGAGAGACTGGGACACATGAACGCTGCACACTGGACTTCTGTCCAGACAGTTAGCGGTACTTCCACAGGTCCATTACCTCAAAGGCTCCGGGCTGTGCACTTCAGAGGCAGTGTGCGCCCTGGTTTTGGAAACATGGTATGTAAGGGACAGGGCACAACCCAGGCCAGGACTGTCTGATGCCTGCCAGCTCTAGGGACAGTGTTTCTCATGTCTCAGGCAGAGTCTGCATGCTTTTCTGGGTATGGCTGAGTCTTCTGTCTCTTAAACACCACAGCTAATCCCAGAGTCACAGAAAGGAAAGCCCAGAGTTTTGACAGCAATGTTGGAGATGGTGCCCAGCATTTCACACACTGTGTGTTGGAGTGTCTCAAAAGCAAAGGAAAGATCCACGGAGGCCCATGGCTCAGCATCCCTCAGCACAGCCTCTTAGACTGGAGAGTTGGGATGAGGAGGGGATCAAGGCCAGCACACCCCTGTTGTGCTCCTGGTCCTGGAGTGGTGCTGGAAGGCGGTGAAGCATCCCTGTGAGCCAAGGGGAATCACTCAGCAGCACCCTCCTTCCCCTTCCTCTTTTCTGCCTGAGCGCTAGTTACTGTGCCAACCTGACATGATTTAGGGTCATCTGGGAAGAGGAAAACTCCATTGAGAAAAGGGCCCCATTAGATTGACCTGTAGGCAAGCATGTGAGACTCCTGGGCAGTGGTTCCAGGTTGTATGAGAAGCAGTCTAAGCATCTACGGGGAGCAAGCAGCACACATCTGCAATTTCTTTCTTTTTTTTTTTAATTAGGTATTTTCCTCAATTACATTTCCAATGCTATCCAAAAAGTCCCCAATACACTCCCCCCCCAGTCCCCCACCCACCCACCCCCACCCCTTGGCCCTGGCATTCCCCTGTACTGGGGCATATAAAGTTGGCAAGTCCAATGGGCCTCTTTCCAGTGATGGCCTACTAGGCCATCTTTTGATACAAATGCAGCTAGAGTCAAGAGCTCTGGGGTACTGGTTAGTTCATAATAATGTTCCACCTATGGGGTTGCAGTTCCCTTTAGCTCCTTGGGTACTTTCTCTAGCTCCTCCATTGGGGGCCCTGTGATCCATCCAATAGCTGACTGTGAGCATCCACTTCTGTGTTTGCTAGGCCCCAGCATTGTCTCACAAGAGACAGCTATATCTGGGTCCTTTCAGCAAAATCTTGCTAGTGTATGCAATGGTGTCAGCGTTTGGAAGCTGATTATGGGATGGATCCCTGGATATGGCAGTCTTTAGATGGTCCATCCTTTCTTCACAGCTCCAAACTTTATCTCTGTAACTCTTTCCATGGGTGTTTTGTTCCCAATTCCAAGAAGGGGCACAGTGTCCACACTTTGGTCTTTGTTCTTCTTGAGTTTCATGCATTTAACAAATTGTATCTTATATCTTGGGTATCCTAAGTTTTTGGGCTAATATCCACTTATCAGTGAGTACATATTGTGTGAGTTCCTTTGTGAATATGTTACCTCACTCAGGATGATGCCCTCCAGATCCATCCATTTGCCTAGGAATTTCATAAATTCATTCCTTTTAATAGCTGAGTAGTACTCCATTGTGTAAATGTACCACATTTTCTGTATCCATTCCTCTGTTGAGGGACATCTGGGTTCTTTCCAGCTTCTGGCTATTATAAATAAGGCTGCTATGAACATAGTGGAGCATGTGTCCTTCTTACTGGTTGGAACATCTTCTGGATATATGCCCAGGAGAGGTATTGCTGGATCCTCTGGTAGTATTATGTCCAATTTTCTGAGGAACCACTAAACTGATTTCCAGAGTGGTTGTACCAGCTTGCAATCCCACCAACAATGAAGGAGTGTTCCTCTTTCTCCACATCCTCGCCAGCATCTGCTGTCACCTGAATTTTTGATCTTAGCCATTCTGACTGGTGTGAGGTGGAATCTCAGGGTTGTTTTGAGTTGCAATTCCATGATGATTAAGGATGTTGAACATTTTTTCAGGTGCTTCTCTGCCATTCGGTATTCCTCAGGTGAGAATTCTTTGTTCAGTTCTGAGCCCCATTTTTTAACGGGGTTATTTGATTTTCTGGAGTCCACCTTCTTGAGTTCTTTATATATATTGGATATTAGTCCCCTATCTGATTTAGGATAGGTAAAGATCTTTTCCCAATCTGTTGGTGGTCTTTTTGTCTTACTTAAGGTGTCTTTTGCCTTGCAGAAGCTTTGCAACTTTATGAGGTCCCATTTATCGATTCTCGATCTTACAGCACAAGCCTTTGGTGTTCTATTCAGGAATTTTTCCCCTGTACCCATATCTTCGAGGCTTTTCCCTACTTTCTCCTCTATAAGTTTCAGTGTCTCTGGTTTTATGTGGAGTTCCTTAATCCACTTAGATTTGACCTTGGTACAAGGAGATAGGAATGGATCAATTCGCATTCTTCTACATGATAACCGCCAGTTGTGCCAGCACAATTTGTTGAAAATGCTGTCTTTTTTCCACTGGATGGTTTTTGCTTCCTTGTCAAAGATCAAGTGACCATAGGTATGTGGGTTGATCTCAGGGTCTTCAATTCTGTTTCATTGGTCTACTTGTCTGTCGTTATACCAGTACCATGCAGTTTTTATCACAATTGCTCTGTAGTACAGCTTTAGGTCAGGCATGGTGATTTCACCAGAGGTTCTTTTATCCTTGAGAAGAGTTTTTGCTATCCTAGGTTTTTTGTTGTTCCAGATGAATTTGCAGATTGCCCTTTCTAATTCGTTGAAGAATTGAGTTGGAATTTTGATGGGGATTGCATTGAATCTGTAGATTGCTTTTGGTAAGATAGCCATTTTTACAATGTTGATCCTGCCAATCCATGAGCATGGGAGGTCTTTCCATCTTCTGAGATCTTCTTTAATTTCTTTCTTCAGGGACTTGAAGTTCTTGTCATACAGATCTTTCACTTCCTTAGTTAGAGTCACGCCAAGGTATTTTATATTGTTTGTGACTATTGAGAAGGGTGTTGTTTCCCTAATTTCCTTCTCTGCCTGTTTATCCTTTGAGTACAGAAAGGCCATTGACTTGCTTGAGTTAATTTTATATCCAGCTACTTCACCGAAGCTATTTATCAGGCTTAGGAGTTCTCTGGTGGAATTTTTAGGGTCACTTATGTATACTATCATATCATCTGCAAAAAGCGATATTTTGACTTGTTCTTTTCTGATTTGTATCCCCTTGATCTCCTTTTGTTGTCTAATTGCTCTGGCTAGGGCTTCAAGTACAATGTTGAATAGGTATGGAGAAAGTGGACAGCCTTGTCTAGTCCCTGATTTTAGTGGGATTGCTTCCAGCTTCTCACCATTTACTTTGATGTTGGCTACTGGTTTGCTGTATATTGCTTTTATCATGGTTAGGTATGGGCCTTGAATTCCTGATCTTTCCAAGTCTTTTATCATGAATGGGTGTTGGATTTTGTCAAATGCTTTTTCAGCATCTAACGAGATGATCATGTGGTTTTTGTCTTTGAGTTTGTTTATATAATGGATTACATTGATGGATTTTCGTATATTGAACCATCCTTGCATCCCTGGGATGAAACCTACTTGGTCAGGATGGATGATTGTTTTGATGTGTTCTTGAATTCGGTTAGCCAGAACTTTATTGAGGATTTTTGCATCAATATTCATAAGGGAAATTGGTCTGAAGTTCTCTATCTTTGTTGGGTCTTTTTGTGGTTTAGGTATCAGAGTAATTGTGGCTTCATAGAATGAGTTGGACAGAGTACCTTCTGATTCTATTTTGTGGAATAGTTTGTGAAGAACTGGGATTAGATCTTCTTTGAAGGTTTGATAGAACTCTGCACTAAACCCATCTGGTCCTGGGCTTTTCTTGGTTGGGAGACTATTAATGACTGCTTCTATTTTTTTAGGGGATATGGGACTGTTTAGATCATTAACCTGATCTTGATTTAACTTTGGTACCTGGTATCTGTGTAGAAACTTGTCCATTTCATCCAGGATCTCCAGTTTTGTTGAGTATAGCCTTTTGTAGAAGGATCTGATGGTGTTTTGGATTTCTTCAGGGTCTGTTGTTATGTCTCCCTTTTCATATCTGATTTTGTTAATTAGAATACTTTCCCTATGCCCTCTAGTGAGTCTGGCTAAGGGTTTATCTATCTTGTTGATTTTCTCAAAGAACCAGCTCCTCAATTGGTTGATTCTTTGAATTGTTCTTCTTGTTTCCACTTGGTTGATTTCACCCCTGAGTTTGATTATTTCTTGCCGTCTACTCCTCTTGGGTGAATGTGCTTCCTTTCGTTCTAGAGCTTTTAGGTGTGTTGTCAAGCTGCTAATGTGTGCTCTCTTTAGTTTCTTTTTGGAGGCACTCAGAGCTATGAGTTTTCCTCTTAGAAATGCTTTCAATGTGTCCCATAAGTTTGGGTATGTTGTGGCTTCATTTTCATTAAACTCCAGAAAGTCCTTAATTTCTTTCTTTATTTCTTCCTTGACCAAGGTATCATTGAGAAGAGTGTTGTTTAGTTTCCACGTGTGTGTTGGCTTTCTATTATTTATTTTGTTATTGAAGATCAGTCTTAGTCCATGGTGATCTGATAGGATGCATGGGACAATTTCAATATTTTTGTATCTGTTGAGGCTTGTTTTGTGACCAATTATGTGGTCAATTTTGGAGAAGGTACCGTGAGGTGCTGAGAAGAAGCTATATCCTTTTGTTTTAGGATAAAATGTTCTGTAGATATCTGTCAGATCCATTTGTTTCATAACCTCTGTTAGTTTCGCTGTGTCCCTGTTTAGTTTCTGTTTCCATGATCTGTCCATTGGTGAAAGTGGTGTGTTCAAGTCTCCCACTATTATTGTGTGAGGTGCAATGTGTGCTTTGAGCTTTACTAAAGTATCTTTAATGAATGAGGCTGCCCTTGTATTTGGAGCATAGATATTCAGAATTGATAGTTCCTCTTGGAGGATTTTACCTTTATGAGAATGAAGTGCCCTTCCTTGTCTTTTTTGATGACTTTGGATTGGAAGTCAATCTTATCAGATATTATAATGGCTACTCCAGCTTGTTTCTTCCTACCATTTGCTTGGAAATTTGTTTTCCAGCCTTTCATTCTGAGGTAGTGTCTGTCTTTTTCTCTGAGATGAGTTTCCTGTAAGCAGCAAAATGTTGGGTCCTGTTTCTGTAGCCAGCCTGTTAGTCTATGTCTTTTTATTGGGCAGTTGAGTCCATTGATATTAAGAGATATTAGGGAGAAGTAATTGTTGCTTCCTTTTATTTTTGTTGTTAGAGTTGGTGTTCTGTTCTTGTGGCTGTCTTCTTTTAGGTTTGTTGAGGGATTACCTTCTTGCTTTTTCTAGGACGTGGTTTCCGTCCTTGTATTGGTTTTTTCTGTTATTATCCTTTGAAGGGCTGGATTCGTGGAAAGATAATGTGTGAATTTGGTTTTGTCGTGGAATACTTTGGTTTCTCCATCTATGGTAATTGAGAGTTTGGCTGGGTATAGTAGCCTGGGCTGGAAATTGTGTTCTCTTAGTTTCTGTATAACATCTGTCCAGGCCCTTCTGGCTTTCATAGTCTCTGGTGAAAAATCCGGTGTAATTCTGATAGGCTTGCCTTTATATGTTACTTGACCTTTTTCCCTTACTGCTTTTAGTATTCTATCTTTATTTAGTGCATTTGTTGTTCTGATTATTATGTGTCGGAAGGAATTTCTTTTCTGGTCCACTCTATTTGGAGTTCTGTAAGCTTCTTGTATGTTCATGGGCATCTCTTTCTTTAGGTTTGGGAAATTTTCTTCTATAATTTTGTTGAAGATGTTTGCTGGTCCTTTGAGTTGAAAATCTTCATTCTCATCTACTCCTATTATCCATAGGTTTGGTCTTCTCATTTTGTCCTGGATTTCCTGGATGTTTTGAGTTAGGATCTTTTTGGATGTTGTATTTTCTTTGATTGTTGTGCCGATGTTCTCTATGGAGTCTTCTGCACCTGAGATTCTCTCTTCCATCTCTTGTATTCTGTTGCTGATGCTCGCATCTATGGTTCCAGATTTCTTTCCTAGGGTTTCTATCTCCAGCGTTGCCTCAATTTGGGTTTTCTTCATTGTCTCTACTTCCCTTTTTAGGTCTTGGATGGTTTTATTCAATTCCATCACCTGTTTGGTTTGGTTTTCCTGCAATTCTTTAAGGGATTTTTGTGCTTCCTCTTTAATGTCTTCTACCTGTTTAACAGTGTTCTCCTGCAATTCTTTAAGGGATTTTTGTGCTTCCTCTTTAATGTCTTCTACCTGTTTAGCATTGTTCTCCTGCAATTCTTTAAGGGATTTTTGTGCTTCCTCTTTAATGTCTTCTACCTGTTTAGGAGTGTTCTCCTGTATTTCTTTAAGTGTTTTATTAAAGTCCTTCTTGATGTCCTCTACCATCATCATGAGATATGCTTTTAGATCCGGGTCTAACTTCTCCGGTGTGTTGGGGTGCCCTGGACTGGGCGAAGTGGGAGTGCTGGGTTCTGATGATGGTGAGTGGTCTTGGTTTCTGTTAGTAAGATTCTTACGTTTACCTTTCGCCATCTGGTAATCTCTGTGGTTAGTTGTTATCGTTGTCACTGTTTAAAGATTGGAGCAGACGCTGTGTTCCACTTCCCAGAAGTCTTAAGATCCTGTGGCGGGTGTCGTGGGTAGCTGGCAGGTGTCAGCTGACCCTGCGCCCTAGCTACCCCGGTGCTGGTCCGACCGGAAGAGGCTTGTGGCCCTACTCAGGCCTGTTTTCTGCTTCCCAAACTAATGCAGTATCAGGTCTCGCGCACAATTGGATTGGAGCAGAAGCTGTGTTCCACTCACCAGAAGTCTTAAGATCCTGTGGTGGGTGTTGTGGGTACCTGGCGAGTGTCAGCTGACCCTGTGCCCTAGCTACCCTGGTGCTGGTCAGACCGGAAGAGGCTTGTGGCCCTACTCAGGCCTGTTTTCTGCCTCCCCAACCAAAGCAGTCTCAGGTCCCGCGAGATTGGACTTGAGCAGAAGCTGTGTTCCACTCACCAGAAGTCTCAAGATCCTGTGGCGGGTGTCGTGGGTAGCTGGCAGGTGTCAGCTGACCCTGTGCCCTAGCTACCCCGGTGCTGGTCAGACCGGAAGAGGCTTGTGCACATCTGCAATTTTATTCCAGTTCTTGCCTTGAGTTCCTGCCCTGATTCCCTAGACTGTAAGCTGTAAGATGAAGTATACCCTTTCTGCCCTAAGTCGCTGTTGCGCATGGTATTTATGACAGCAATAGAAACCAAACTAGGACACTGGGTCTGTCATTAAAAATAAAACAAAGTATTTGCATGTGTGTGTGTGTTTGTGTGTGTGTTCGAGTGTGTGGCCATATGGTGTGTGTGTGCCCATGTGTGGTGTGTATATATATGTGTGTGTTGTGTCTATATGTATGTATAGGTTTGTGGTATGTGTGTATGGATGTGTATGCATGTATGTTTGTGTGTATATGTGTGGCACATGTGTTTACATGTTTATGTAGCACATGTGTGTATATGTGTTTGTGTGTGTCTCTGTAGTATGTATGTGTGTGGTATACATCGTGTGTGTGTGAGGGCGTGTTTGTGGGGAGTGTGTTTGCCACAGCACATGTGTGGAGGTCACAGGATAACCTCAGGCATATGCTCTTGCCTCATTTGCTCCAGAGTCTTTTGTGCTTTGCTACTTACTCCACCAGCCTTGTTGGCCCATGGGCTTTAGGGATTCTCCTGTTCCTGCCTCCCATCTCTCAGGGGTGCTCAAATTACAGACATAAGCTTCTGCTTTTGCTTTACCTGAGTTCTAGGGATGCAAATTCAAGTCCTCAAGCCTGCGTGGCAAGCTCGTTACTCATGAGCCATCTCTCCAGCCTCATTTTGCCTTGATAGTTATCCTGGATTTTTTTTTTTCTAATCTCAACAATATCTGAACATATTTGCTGATAACAGGAATGTTTTTTTCAGAGGTTATTTTACTTCCACCTCTGCAGTGCCCTTTTAGAATCTTTTGCCATGACTTACTATGCCATATTTTAATTTAATTGAGGAGATGTGGAAGGAAGGTGAAGCCTGAGATACTGGGTGTCAGAGAGATCGGGAGAATTATTGTGACCTGTCTAAACTGCGTTCACTCTGTTCTTTTTGTAAATGCCTCATAAATACTCAAGACATTCTTGGTTTCAAAGCTGCATGAAAATAAAATGTCACAGAAATTAGTTCTGTAACATGAATACAAGTGGAAGGAGGAGAGGATTATCTAGAGGGAGAGGTGGATTCAGCGGGTGTCCCTGTGGTGGTTCTGGGTGCTGTGTGGAGGCCAGCCACCCATTGGGAGGTGTCAAGCTTATCTTGGGGCTAGTGAGATGTCCTTTGTCCTTGTTCCTGAGAGATGTATAACACCACTGTATTGATATCCTGTTGTAAATGAAATTGTTATTTGGCATAGAGTTTTAAAACATTAGCTTTAAGCCGGGCGTGGTGGCGCATGCCTTTAATCCCAGCACTCGGGAGGCAGAGGCAGGCGGATTTATGAGTTCGAGGCCAGCCTGGTCTACAAAGTGAGTGCCAGGACAGCCAGGGCTACACAGAGAAACCCTGTCTCAAAAAAAAAAAAAAACCAAAAAAAAAAAAAAAAGCAAAATAAAACATTAGCTTTCATATTCGTATACAAGAGTTTAATCAGTGTTAACCTAAACAAAGAATTATGCTCATCCTAGAAGTAGCAGGTTGCCAAATTAAAGACCAGTGCCAGATATGGGATATCTCTTCTTGAGTAGGTGTTCAGGATCCTCCACACAATAGAGGTTATTGCCATTATTCTTAATTGCTCAAAAGAACGTTGATAAGACCTCGTTTCTGAAGACATCACACACATTGAGTATAGGATATGGAAGAAATCAAATTGATATTGACTATGAAGCTTCCTTTCTGACGGCCAGCTTTCATTGCACTAGAAGTAGCTATGTCAGCTGCTGGGGGACAATGGGGTTACCACTAGCAACATCATCCAACTGTGAACTCTGTTAAATGCAATAATGACTGGAGTGGAAATATATGCCCATTGCTATAACAGTGGCATGGATATTAGGTGGGTAACCAGCTGCTTACTGATTGGACGTAAGGCCCACTACACATGAGGCAACATGTCTATACTGTAAGTCTGTCGTGTTCAGATGGCACTGTTTCACTGAGCCCTCCATGACCTCCGGTGTCTACAGTCTTCCCATCTTCCAAACTGGCCTCTGAGCCTTGGGATGGAATACGAACCCACATTAGGGGACCTCATGGACCCTAAGGGTGAACCTAATATTATGGTTCACCCTCAATAAATGGACATAGAAGCAAACTTCCCTATAAACTAATAATCTATAGATTAATGCGGCTTTCAGATCTCATCAGAGAAGTTACTCACAACTGGTCAAAGTGAAGAGAATAAATGTCACTGGAATATTCAGCCATAAATAGGACATTTATTCCAACCTCACCCCAAAGGTGTAGGGACTATCTTGGAAGAGGGGAAGGAAAGATTGTAAGTGTCAGAGTTCATGGAGGATCAATATGAACAGTATCTCCTACACATGGCAGTATGGTTACAGTCATGAATGCATAGCAACTATTGCAGCCTACATAAGACCTACATAAGATCAAGTCAGTAAGTATCTTGGCCTGAAGCGGGAAGGGGTCCCTGAGCTTTTACCACTGGCTGAGGAGCTATGGACAGTTAGTTACCGGCTTCTGAGGGAGGGAGGGGTGGTAAGTTTGTTTTGTTTTTGTTTTTGTTTTTGTTTTTCCATGACAGGGTTTCTCTGTATAGCCCTGGCTGTCCTGGAACTCACTCTGTAGACCAGGCTGGCCACTCAGAAATCCGCCTGCCTCTGTCTTTCCTGTGCAGGGATTAAAGGCATGCACTGCCACCACCCGGCTGTAAGGATTTTTTTAATGGTAAGGACCCTGGTGGGTTGATCATGCTTCAGTGGTGGACCCACATCCAGGAGTATATGGGCAGCACAGACTAGATGTGTGGTATTTTCAAAAAGAAGAAGACATAGACTTGGAAACTGCCTCCCTAAGGGCTACCCTAGAGTACTGGAGGGAGCCATGCAAGCTGCTGAGGGGGAAAACAATTAATTGTCTTATCTAGTGGTAATGGCGGTGCCCAAGAACAACAGATAAGACTAGAATGGCAAGAGTGCCCCAATGTCCTGGGGCGACTGCACTTGAGGCCACTTGAAAGGAGGGAATTCATACCTGGTACTATAAACTTAGCCTACTACTGATAGTCGGTGAGGTCATGGACCCTAGAATACAACTTACTACTGTCATGTTTCTAATCAGTGTGGTTTCTAACTATATTCTAATACCCATCTCTCACCTATCACTGAAGAATCTCTCTTTTTTTTAAAATTTTTCTGTTTTGCTGTAGATAGAGACGACTATAAAAAAAAGCCCACAATGGATAGAAATGCAGAGAACAACTGAGTGTGAGGTGCCCAGTCCAGGTGAATACATCTGCACTAAGGCTTTGGGAAAATTACAGAAGAAGGGGCAGAAGGATTGTAAAAGCCAGCCCACGAGGATGGGATGTCTGTTGTGGGATGTCTTCTGTATATGACAAGGAGTTTGCACTCAGGATATCAACAATATGGCTTCCTAGACATGCTCTGAAAGAGGATATCATTTACTGACATGCCAGTGTGGATGGGGCATTCCCACAAGGCCTCACACCTAGAAGAAGGGCCACAGACAATGGGTGGTTGTTGAGACAAAAAGAATCAGTCTTCCCCAGGGCAGAGCTTCTTGATAGGTTAGCCAATCTCCAGTGTTGAGCACTAAACAAATACATGTATGCGCAACATGAAGTGACTGCATCTCGTTGTGTGATAACAGTTATAAACGGAAGGATGCAAGGCCATGGATTTGAGCAGGGGTGAGATGGGAAGCTGGAAGGAGAAGAGGGAGGAGGAGAATGATGGAAATATAGTATTAAGATATGAAGTTCTCTTAAAGACATGGACGTTAGTATGGTTAGGATCTTAAGTGTCTGCCAAAAATGTTTGTGCTAGAAGCTTGGCTGCCAGCCTGTAGCACTAGGGGATGAGGGATACTTCTAGAAAATTGTCCTCGGGGAAGTGGGAGTCAGGAAACTGAGAGTGTGTCCTTGATGGGATAGTGGGACCCCAGGGTGCTGTCATTCTGCTGGCTGCCATGCAGTAAGCAGACCATTGTGTGTTACATTACCACAGGCCCGAGGCAACAGAGCTGACCAGCCAGAAGCTAGACACCCTGAAACTATGAGCCTAAATAAACTTTCTGCCTTTTAAAGTTAAAAAAAAAAGATATGAAGTTCTCAAGAATATATAAAAAAAGAAGATATGGAGTTTGTGGTGTAGGTGGGTAGGTGTGGATGTGGAAGGGGTTATGGGACAATGTGGGAGGGCTTAAGGGACAAGTGGGAGGAGTTAAGGGGTGAAGTGGGAAGGGTTAAGGGATGAAGTGGAGAATGAATATGATCAAAATACACTGTGTAAAATTTCCAAATAATTAATGAATTAACAAAAACCTCACCAATTTAGTTCACTCTACAAGATTGTACATTTTTTTTTGTGTTTATATCTTTTGAGAGAGGGTCTCTCTGGATAGTCCTGGCTGCCTGTGAATTTGCTCCATAGACTAGACAGGACTTGATCTCAGAGATCTGCTGGCCTCTTCATCCCAAGTTCCAGGATTAAATATGTGCACCACCACTGCCTGGCAAGACTGTGCATATTTGTGGCTACTGTGTGATGTTGCTATTCATGTACACCTTTGTTTGAAATAATCTCTAATCCTAGAATTCTCTACCCCTCAATGGCTTCCTTCACAGAGGGATGGAGAGATGGCTTAGTAGTTAAGAGTACACATTGCCCTTGCAGAGAGAATCCAAGTTTAGTTCCCAGAACCCAGGCGCAGGGGATCAGAGGGTGGCTTCTGAGCTGCACAGGCACTTGTACTCACGCATACACATACCAGGCCCCAAACACACAGGAGTTACAAAAGCTTTTAAAAGACTCTGCAGTTAGGTATCTATCTGTTCTTCCAGTCTTTTCCTAGTGGGTTACTAGGACACACGTGCACGTGCATGTTTGTGTGTGTGTGTGTGTATACATGTGTACTTGTTTCATCTTACTGTGGTTCTGTTTTCCAAGGAAGAACATATGCATCATTTCATTAAAACCCTGCAATATCCAATCTGCTATAGAGGAGCATTTAGATGATTAAGGAATCTTTATTTCAACATCACTGCTGCTATTTCTTTGGTATAGTTTCTTCTGTAGGAAAGAGCCGAAGGCTTGACTGGACGCACACTGGAGAGATACTGTGTATCTTTAAATACTGTGTTCATTCACCTTCCCATTAACTCTTAATAAGAATGTCCACTTCTGTGGAGGTCCATAGAAACTGCAGGTCCATAGACAACGCAGTGTGACTTATTACTTTACCAATGGAGCTGATTATCTCCACTCTTTCATGAAACAAATCTGGAGTTTATTAAGAAATAGCTTTAACACAGATTTAAATACAGCCCTGGGGGAGAGAGGCAAAGGAAAGACAGAATGGCCAGCTCCACCTTTTGGACTATTACTCTGAACCCCAGAATTTGTCTTATTGCACATTCTAACATGGTTTATCTTCATCTCGTTTACGGCTGGGGCTCTAGCCCTCTTTCTGATCTTACTGTTCCCATTCCCATGTGACAGGCAACTCTACAGTGAGTTTCCCTGTACACCAGTGTTTCATGCTGCACAGTCAGATTCGTGGGTTTCTTTTCTTTGCTGTTTTGTGTTGTGACTAAGAATGCCTCCCTCATCCTGACAGCATCCACCCAATGAAAATGACCTAGCATTTTCTTCTAGTGCATTTATAGTCTTACTACTTCACATATAGATCATTAAACCTCTTGACAAGCACACGAGCATACACACCCTGACTATATTTTCTCCCAAATGGAAAGGTGATTAACTTCATCCTGCCTATCAGACAATTTAGTTCTTTTTGATTAGAAAAAAAATTCACATTTATTTAATCTTTAGCTTTTCACACACATTTGTTTCTGGGCTTCCCCCTGTTTCTGCTGACTTGTCTCTCAGTTCCACATTGCTTAGTGGAGGGCAAATACTTTCCCTTCCTGCACCTCTGATTTCTCTTCTTCTTTTATCATTCTAAAATAATTCTTTAATTTTTTTTATAAAACTATAAGGCATGTAAACTACATATCTAAGAAGTTCATACTCTGCCTACACACAAAGGGAGTTTGTTTTTTAGTGTCAGAATAAGAATCTTCAAAAATTAACAACTATATGAAGAATCACAGAGCAGCACTCCAGCAGAACAGAATGAAGCTCAGAGTACCAGAGCCTCTTCCAGATACACCCCAACACAATATGAGCCTCAGTCTTCACTTGGTTTCTCTCTTCAATGTCCTATTTCTGGGGAGATGCTGGGCGCTAGCTACTTTAGGGGACCAGCATCTCCCTCTTCCCTGGCTAGTTCTTATGTGAACACAAGGGAGGGTCATTGGGAGAAAGGAATTTGTGGTGGTTTGAAGGTAAATGGTCCCCATAGGCCCAGGGAGTAGCACTATTAGGAGGAGTGGCCTTGTTGGAGGAAGTGGCAACTGGGATGGGTTTTTCAGATTCTCAAGCCAGGCCTAGTAGCTTTCTCCTCCCACTGCCTACCAGTCTGGATGGGGGCGTAGAACTCTTGGCTCTTTTCCCAGCATCATGTCTACTTGTGTGCTACCATGCTTTCTGCTATGATGACAATTATTAACCTCTGAACTGTTAGCCCCAATTAAATATTTTCCTTTATAAGAGTTGCTGTGGTCATGTCATCTCTTCACAGCAGTAAAACCCTAAGACAGAATCTTAACGAAGAAAACACCTCTATAGGAGTGCCCTGTAGGCAAGTCTGTAGGGCATTTTCTTCATTGATGATTGATATAGGAGCACCCAGTCCATTGTACCAGCCATGCACAACCCTCTGTAATTTAATAGTACCCCCCCTCAATAACCCAATTAAAATGTGAGCATAGATAGAAATCTACCCCCAAAAGACATACAAATGACCAAATGCATATGATACAGTGCTTAATACCATTCGTCACCAGAAACATGTGAATCTAAACCACCATGGGCTCTGGTCTTACACCTGCCAGAAGAATCTCAATCATTTTCGTATGGGGGGAGCGGAGAGTAAAGTGTTAAAGGGGGTGTGGTAAGTGTATATACTATAGATAGATTGACACTGGAAAGCCACTAAAAAGCTCAATAGAAGTTACAAAAGATAATCAAAATGAAGCCACCATGTGGGTTAGTGGTACTACCCATGGGTATTTGGATCCTAAAGATTTGAGGTTGGTTAGAGTCCTGAGAAGCAAGATCCTTTGTGTTCTGTATTGGCGCACAGTGGCCAAGATATGGAAACAACTCACTGTGTACTGAAAAACAAATGGGTGAGAAAACATGATTCATATGTGTAATATGAGTCCTCCTCAAAAGAAAAGGAAACCCTATCAACCTTGACAAGAAGGATAGACTGGAAGATACTATGCCAGCGTGTAAGTCAATCACAGACAAATCACTCCATGGCTTCTCTTTATATGAAAACTAGTCAAGCATGCAGAAGAGGGTGATAGAGTGGTGGGCTTTGGAGATGATGGATCTATATATTGTCTTCATTTCAGTGATAACAGGAGTAGACACATAACTCAGAAAACTGAATAAATATATATATATATTGTCTGTTTTTTGTTTAATAATTATATGCTAATAGAGTTTGAAATTGAGTGCATTTTTAAAATACTATGATGAAGATGAAGACTACAAATGTTCAGAAAGTCAGAAATATCTGCTGACTTCAAGGAACCTTTGTCTGTCTGATTTTTAAAGCTTTTATCTAAATATTCTTATTTATACTTGGAACATTTTGTGTTCTTCCCAGAAGCATAGCCCTCCCCCCTCCATCCCGTAGCTTGATATATCCATGGTAGACGTGATGAATGAGATTTGAAAATCAAAGGAAGTGGAATATTAGCAAGAGGTAAGAAGTATTCCACAGCACTCAAACCAGGGCCTCGGCATCACCGTGACAGGCTCTTATCCAAGGAATGGAAAAGAAGGGGAGAATAGGCTGCACACAGTGCTTCATAGCACACACAGGGTTTTTATCATACTTGGTCTTCAAAAATCATCTTAACTGACCAGAGGCTTTTCATGGAGTTTGGTGAACCCCAACTTGCACTTCAAGCATTCAATTGCTTCTGGGAACACCTACTTAATTGAGTGTGGATGGATACAGACATTTTTCAGGTTGGTGCTGATGATACTTCAGTTTCATGATTTTGATCCAGAAAGTGGGACGTTTCCTATAGCTCTTGGGCTCAGAGAAATTTCCATTGTGTTCTTTAAGCAACATTTTTGAAGCCCAATGGATAGATGCTTCCAGGGTCTGGTGAGCCAGGGTATGGTTCCTGGATGAGAGCTGTCATGGGAGGTTTTACAACTTGGCAGGGGAGGATCCTTCACCACCAAGACTCACACAGGGGTCTTTGAAGACAGGGTCCTTCATACTTCTTAGTTGCAAAGTTTTTTTGCTTATATAGGAGCTACCCTGATTGAAAAAGAGTTGAGAATAGTGGCATAATTCAACTTTGCACAGGGTAGGAACTTAAATAAGACAACTTCATTTAATCTATCTTCCTTGTCTAGTATAAACGTATCTCATATCCCATAAGCCTGGGGTCAAATATCTTTGTGGTGTGCAGTTGTCTGGCCTGTGAGGGCTCCAGGGTCTCACCTGATGGAGACTGTCAAGTGAGCATTCCCTGCAGTGAGGATGAACCAGATGATTGTGATGGGGATGCTCACAGACTTGGCTCATGGGGCACATGAGCATCAAGGGGGAGTCCTCTCACATGAGCACCATACAACAAAGCTTCTAGAAGGCCATTGGTAATCCCATGACAACGCCTCTTTCCAAAAGTAGCTATATACCAGGTCATCTATGTGAGCACACTCATCTCAGAGCCGCACAGACCCAAGCCCTCTATGCCACCCCAGCTCTTCAGCAACCTCCAGTCACCGCTCTGTTAGAATGGAGCAAAATGCAGTAGGAAGGAAGCCACAGGCTGGATGGGTCCCAGAAATGAACATTTGGCCTTTCAAACATGGAAAAGGAAGGTGCCAGATAGCTCACTTGATCTTCCAGTCCCTCAACGCAAACCCATATTTAATGCGATGAGAGGAAAACAAGCACCACCAACAATGAATAGTAACAGTGCTGATATCACCTTGGGAAGGGGAGCTTCGAGGGGGGGGCACTACAGGGCATCTCCCCATCCTTGTTGTTAGCACCATCTTACCACGTGGACACCACAGCTGGAGAAGTATTAGAGCATCACTGGCTGTCCCTACCCTCTTCAACAGCTATCTCTAATAAGAGTCATAGACAAAGTCCTCGCGCGAGCATTACCTTTCTCCAACTGTCTAGTGTACAGGTTATGAGGTCTAACACACGAGGACTGATGCCATGCAGGAGAAGTGTGGCTGGGCTGACACCTCACTGGCTGAGCTGTTCTTATCCCTTCATACCTGTGTGTGTGTGTGTGTGTGTGTGTGTGTGTGTGTGTGTGGCGGGGGGAAGGACACAGTCCAGTGAAAGCAGACTGCCGCTAATCCCATGGCCACAGTGCCAGGAAAGAACACTTTGAATTACTCACTGGGTGTCAGTGATGTGTTCCTGAGAGCTTTAATCTCAGAGGTACATGCTGTCGGTACTCTGCTGCCACAGACCAAGAGCCTGCTGCAGAGAGCTGGGGGTGCAGTGGAGTCTCTCTGGGCTCTGGCTCTCCCAGGTTAAGTGACCATCAAGCACCTACTGGAAGAGGACAGCAGCTGGTGGCCCTGGGATCTGCTGATGCAGTCCTCTTTGCAAGTGTGTTTTTGGTTTGTGTTTTAAGAGCCTCCAGAAGACTTTGGTTAATCTGGCCACGGCCACATGACATATACCGTCCCTGGATACTGTCACACACTCTCCAGATTTCTCCTGTGCTTTGTCAGAAGGGGATCTAGAGAATAATTAAATAAACTAGACCTTCTGTGTGTTCCCAGGAACAGAGAGGAGAGGAGAGGAATGGGCAACTCTTTATCTGTTCTGGTTTCATGGACTTCTCTGCAAAGAAACTGAAGGTAGAGGAAAGAGAGACAGGAATCTAGTTCTGCCCGGGAGTTAGATGCTCTTAGAAGCCCTAATTAAGTCGTTCAGAGTGCAGCCCTTAGAGGCAGATTTAACACGGAACTTCTGTTACCTTATTAAGTCAAACAAGTTAGAAACCATATGTCTCCTAAAAACTGGAACATATTTGTTTACAAACATACATCCTAAGTGACGAGATGTATAGAAAATAAATATGACACCCTCTGAATTTTTAAAACCAGTTCTTTACTAAGTTAGGAAGTAAAATAGGTAAAGTAGGGTGAGCTTAAGTAACACTTCCCTCCTGAGAGCTCCGAAAGACGGACCCACAAATAGCAAGCAGTGGGCCGGGTGGTAATCTCGGTATTTAGTCCTTTGGGGAGTGGCTGTTAGCACGCATGAGCAATGTTCCATGGAGCTGTGCAGACTGGTCTCTTGCTCCTCACCACTCGACTCTTCTCCAGTCCTTGGGTGGGGAGACTCAGAATCCGCCCACAACGCATGCCCCCTACAAAGGAGAGCTATGGCGGGGCCTAATCTCATTCCCAACTGCATGCAGACCCTGCCTCCCTCCCTCCTTGGGAACTTTGTTCTGCACCCTCCAAGCTCTTGCTGTGCCCATGATCCTCCTGACTTCTGAGGAGTTCTCACCCCGGAGCCTGGGTAGGGGAGCCTTCACCATATGAGCCCAGTCCCCGTGCCCCCACAAAGCTACAGGAGGCTGCTCACTGCCTTCCTCCTGTGCCTCTGCACCAAAAGCAACCACACTCTCACCCACCTCTTAGATTATGAATTCTTCCCTCTGTGGGGAGCAGAAGGGGAGAGATGAGGCTTGCCAAATGGCCAGTGTGGTGAGCCTGTCCTTTCGACAGCCTCTGAGTACGCTGCCCTGGGGCCTGGCAGTGCCTTCAACACATCCTATTAGGGCCGACTGCCACGCCTGGCTCCACCACCTGCCCCTTTGATTTCTAAAATGGCACGACTGTCCGGATGCTCGGGATTTCTCTCTCTCCTCACCTCCCTCCTTTCCTCACTCTTCTCTTCTTCCCTCCCTCCTGCTCTTTTCCTTATTTTTCAATAGAAGATCAAACCCAAGATCATGTCCATACATGTTATTCAAGTGTTATCCTTCCTACAACTAAATTCATATATTTAATATATTAATTTATTATATTTTATGTTTTTTTAAACAAGGCCTTGGTAAGTCTCTCAGGCTGACCAGGACTAGTGATCCCCCTGCCTCACTCAGCTCTGTAACTGGGAATACAGTATGTGTCCCCATGCCTGGGTTGCCAGGTGGTTTCAATCATCTTCACTCTGCAGATCCATCCTTAGTGGACTTTTCGGAGTTTTTAAATGCTGTCTTCAAGAGTTCTCATCATCTTTATTTTCTCACTCAGGTTCTCAAGCTCTGACCTAATTCATAGGAGTGGCTCCCCGGCAGACATCCCCTCCCACCGCTTCTTTCAGAAGGCCATTGCTAAGCTGCAGCTGACGCCTTTACTTGCCTCATGCCTGAGCTGCTGTCCTGTTCTTGGTTCTACTGCGTTCCAAAGCATAGAAAAACTAACTCTATGTTGTTCTGTTAGCTCATCACTTCAGATGCAAAACAATTATTAGGAATTCCACTCAACAAATTAAGCCCCTTCATGTTTCCCTGTCCTAAAGATCATGTCTGTGCCTCAGGTGGGAGGGCTGGCCTTGGAGAGCTTGTCTCCTGAGCCTGGCATAGACTTTTGTGTCTTGGAGCTTGTGGCATCTGAAGCAACTTGCTTTTAGCAGGCAGGTACAATGAGGGGCCGTGATAGAACTATCAGACCCTGTTAGGCCTAAAGAGGAAATGAAGGAAGGGACTCTAGAGTTTTCTTTCTTATCAAGTGATCTCCCTAGAATAGAATGGAATGTGGAGGGGATGGCGGGGGCCCTGCTTGTTATGTGGACTTGGCTGAATGTGAGTGGCAGGTGGCTATGGTAATAGATAGCATTATAAAACTGCACGCTCATCCTGCTATTTTTAAAGTCCTTGCCATCCCTCACCAACTCGTGTGTGTGCGCAAGCGCGTGTGTCGATGCATGCGTGCCTGCTTGTGTGTGTAGATCTGAGGACAACCTTGGGTCTCAACGCTCACCTTCAACCTAGTTTACGATGATGCTGTCTTTCTTGATTGTAGCTGTGCATGCCAGGGTGGCCGGCCTAAGGGTTTCTGGGCCTCTCCTGCCTTTGTGTCCTGACTTGCTGTAGGGGGTCCGGGCTTCCAGATACACCCTGCTCTGTGTGGGTCTTAGGTATGCAAACTCAGGCCTTCATGCTTGTGGGCAGGTTGTCCACTGAGTCATACCCAGGCCCTCACCCTGGTCATTTCCTTTCCAGCTTGTCAGTCAGAAGGCACTGCTTGCCACACAACTGCTCCTGTAGCTGTTACTGCCCTGTGTGAGCTTTTGGTTGAGTGCAGGGCAGTGGGAAACACAGTCCAACCAGTCCCTCCATTCTGTTTGCATGATGCCCCTTTAGATATGTCACTGTTAGGGGGCCTTGCTGCCTGGGAAGAGTCACTAAGTACACACATATAAATCTGCACTTCCAGGAAATGCAAATAATATGCCTCTTTCTGTGTTCCCCGAGGTCCTGAAATGTCCATTTAATGAACCTACAAAAATAAAGCTTTTTTACAAAAATCTTCCTTTCACAGATTTTGGGAGGTATAATTAGCAAAAGTAATATGCAGTTAAGCCATACAGTGTGATATTTTTATATGCATATATTGTGAAGTGATTATCATAATCAAGTTAATTACTATATCTATCACCTCATATAATTTTGTGTGTGTGTGTGGGGGGGCATGAGAACATTTGACATCTACTTTTAGCAAAGTTCAAGTCTGCAATACAGAATTCCCAACTGTAGTTTCTGTGTGTTAGACCTTTAGAACTTAGAGTAGAAGGCTTGTACTGTGACCAAGCCACTTCTTGCTCCTTCTCCCCACAGAGTGACCACAACTGTAGCCTGGGCTGCTATGAGTCTGAATATTTTCAATTTATCCTGGGAGTGAGGTCATCAAGTATTTGACTTTCTGTTATGGCTCACAGTAGTAAAATGTTCTCCGGGTTCACGTATGCATGGTGCTGCAGCTGGAGGAGCTGCTGTAGTGCGATTGAATAGCATGCATGCAACACCTATGCATTTATATTTTATTTAAGACATATTTTTAAAATATTAATTCATATATGACAAAGTCCCTTGGGAACATTTGCTTGATGATCGCTGATGAGCAAAATTCTTTTTTTTTTTTTTTTTTTAATATTTTTATTACATATTTTCCTCAATTACGTTTCCAATGCTATCCCAAAAGTCCCCCATAGCGCCCCCCCACTTCCCTATCCACCCATTCCCATTCTTTTGGCCCTGGCATTCCCCTATATTGGGGCATATAAAGTTTGCAAGTCCAATGGGCCTCTCTTTCCATTGATGGCTGACTAGGCCATCTTTCGATACATATGCACCTAGAGACAAGAGCTCCGGGGTTCTAGTTAGTACATCATGTTGTTCCAACAATAGGGTTGCAGATCCCTTTAGCTCCTTGGGTACTTACTCTAGCTTCTCCTTTGGGAGCCCTGTGATACATCCAATAGCTGACTGTGAACATCCACTCCTGTGTTTGCTAGGCCCCAGCATCGTCTCACAAGAGACAGCTATATTTGGGTCCTTTCAGCAAAATCTTGCTAGTGTATGCAATGGTGTCAGCGTTTAGAAGTTGATTATGGGATGGATCCCTGGGTACGGCAGTCTCTAAATGGTCCATCCTTCCATCACCGCTACGAACTTTGTCTCTGTAACTCCTTCCCTGGGTGTTTTGTTCCCAATTCTGAGAAGGTGCACAGTGTCCACACTTTGGTCTTCATTCTTCTTGAGTTTCATGCGTTTAGCAAATTGTATCTTAAATCTTGGGTATCCTAAGTTTTGGGCTAATATCCACTTATCAGTGAATACATATTGTGTGAGTTCTTTTGTGATTGTGTTACTTCACTCAAGATGATGCCCTCCAGGTCCATCCATTTGGCTAGGAATTTCATAAATTCATTCTTTTTAATAGCTGAGTAGTACTCCATTGTGTAAATGTACCATAATTTCTGTATCCATTCCTCTGTTGAGGGACATCTGGGTTCTTTCCAGCTTCTGGCTATTATAAATAGGGCTGCTATGAACATAGTGGAACATGTGTCCTTTTTACCGGTTGGGACATCTTCTGGATATATGCCCAGGAGAGGTATTGCTGGATCCTCCGGTAGTACTATGTCCAATTTTCTGAGGAACCGCCAGACTGATTTCCAGAGTGGTTGTACAAGCTTGCAATCCCACCAACAATGGAGGAGTGTTCCTCTTTCTCCACATCCTCGCCAGCAACTGCTGTCACCTGAATTTTTAATCTTAGCCATTCTGACTGGTGTGAGGTGGAATCTCAGGGTTGTTTTGATTTGCATTTCCCTGATGATTAAGGATGTTGAACATTTTTTCAGGTGTTTCTCTGCCATTCGGTATTCCTCAGGCGAGAATTCTTTGTTCAGTTCTGAGCCCCATTTTTTAATGGGGTTATTTGACTTTCTGGAGTCCACCTTCTTGAGTTCTTTATATATATTGGATATTAGTCCCTTATCTGATTTAGGATAGGTGAAGATCCTTTCCCAATCTGTTGGTGGTTTTTTTGTCTTATTGATGGTGTCTTTAGCCTTGCAGAAGCTTTGTAGTTTCATGAGGTCCCACTTGTCAATTCTCGATCTTACAGCACAAGCCATTACTGTTCTATTCAGGAATTTTTCCCCTGTGCCCATATCTTCAAGGCTTTTCCCCACTTTCTCCTCTATAAGTTTCAGTGTCTCTGGTTTTATGTGAAGTTCCTTGATCCACTTAGACTTGACCTTAGTACAAGGAGATAGGAATGGATCGATTCGCATTCTTCTACATGTTAACAACCAGTTGTGCCAGCACCATTTGTTGAAAATGCTGTCTTTCTTCCACTGGATGTTTTTAGCTCCCTTGTCGAAGATCAAGTGACCGTAGGTGTGTGGGTTCATTTCTGGGTCTTCAATTCTATTCCATTGGTCTATTTGTCTGTCACTATACCAGTACCATGCAGTTTTTATCACAATTGCTCTGTAGTAGAGCTTTAGGTCCGGCATGGTGATTCCACCAGAGGTTCTTTTATCCTTGAGAAGAGTTTTTGCTATCCTAGGTTTTTTGTTATTCCAGATGAATTTGCAGATTGCACTTTCTAATTCGTTGAAGAATTGATTTGGAATTTTGATGGGGATTGCATTGAATCTGTAGATTGCTTTTGGCAAGATAGCCATTTTTACAATGTTGATCCTGCCAATCCATGAGCATGGGAGATCTTTCCATCTTCTGAGATCTTCTATAATTTCTTTCTTCAGAGACTTGAAGTTTTTATTATACAGATCTTTCACTTCCTTAGTTAAAGTCACGCCAAGATATTTTATATTATTTGTGACTATTGAGAAGGGTGTTGTTTCCCTAATTTCTTTCTCAGCCTGTTTATTCTTTGTGTAGAGAAAGGCCATTGATTTGTTTGAGTTAATTTTATATCCAGCTACTTCACCGAAGCTGTTTATCAGGCTTAGGAGTTCTCTGGTGGAATTTTTAGGGTCACTTATATATACTATCATATCATCTGCAAAAAGTGATATTTTGACTTCATCTTTTCCAATTTGTATCCCTTTGATCTCCTTTTGTTGTCGAATTGCTCTGGCTAGGACTTCAAGTACAATGTTGAATAGGTATGGAGAAAGTGGACAGCCTTGTCTAGTCCCTGATTTTAGAGGGATTGCTTCAAGCTTCTCACCATTTACTTTGATGTTGGCTACTGGTTTGCTGTAGATTGCTTTTATCATGTTTAGGTATGGGCCTTGAATTCCTGATCTTTCCAAGACTTTTATCATGAATGGGTGTTGGATCTTGTCAAATGCTTTTTCCGCATCTAACGAGATGACCATGTGGTTTTTGTCTTTGAGTTTGTTTATATACTGGATTACGTTGATGGATTTCCGTATATTGAACCATCCCTGCATCCCTGGGATGAAACCTACTTGGTCAGGATGGATGATTGTTTTGATGTGTTCTTGGATTCGGTTAGCAAGAATTTTATTGAGGATTTTTGCATCAATATTCATAAGGGATATTGGTCTGAAGTTTTCTATCTTTGTTGGGTCTTTTTGTGGTTTAGGTATCAGAGTAATTGTGGCTTCATAGAATGAGTTGGGTAGAGTACCTTCTGTTTCTATTTTGTGGAATAGTTTGTGAAGAACTGGGATTAGATCTTCTTTGAAGGTCTGATAGAACTCTGCACTAAACCCATCTGGTCCTGGGCTTTTTTTGGTTGGGAGACTATTAATGACTGCTTCTATTTCTTTGGGGGATATAGGGCTGTTTAGATCATTAACCTGATCTTGATTCAACTTTGGTACCTGGTATCTGTCTAGGAACTTCTCCATTTCATCCAGGTTCTCCAGTTTTGTTGAGTATAGCCTTTGGTAGAAGGATCTGATGGTGTTTTGGATGTCTTCAGGATCTGTTGTTATGTCTCCTTTTTCATTTCTGATTTTGTTAATTAGGATGCTTTCCCTGTGCCCTCTAGTGAGCCTGGCTAAGGGTTTATCTATCTTGTTGATTTTCTCAAAGAACCAGCTCCTTGATTGGTTGATTCTTTGAATAGTTTTTCTTGTTTCCACTTGGTTGATTTCACCCCTGAGTTTGATTATTTCCTGCCGTCTACTCCTCTTGGGTGAATTTGCTTCCTTTTGTTCTAGTGCTTTTAGGTGTGTTGTCAAGCTGCTAATGTGTGCTCTTTCTAGTTTCCTTTTGGAGGCACTCAGAGCTATGAGTTTTCCTCTTAGAAATGCTTTCATTGCGTCCCATAAGTTTGGGTATGTTGTGGCTTCATTTTCATTGAACTCTAAAAAGTCCTTAATTTCTTTCTTTATTCCTTCCTTGACCAAGGTATCATTGAGAAGAGTGTTGTTCAGTTTCCACGTGAAGGTTGGCTTTCTATTATTTATTTTGTTATTGAAGATCAGCCTTAGTCCATGGTGATCTGATAGGATGCATGGGACAATTTCAATGTTTTTGTATCTGTTGAGTCCTGTTTTGTGCCCAATTACGTGGTCAATTTTGGAGAAGGTACCATGAGGTGCTGAGAAGAAGGTGTATCCTTTTGTTTTAGGGTAAAATGTTCTGTAGATATCTGCCAGATCCATTTGATCCATAACTTCTGTTAGTTTCACTGTGTCCCTGTTTAGTTTCTGTTTCCATGATCTGTCCATTGGTGAAAGTGGTGTGTTGAAGTCTCCCACTATTATTGTATGAGGTGCAATGTGTGCTTTGAGATTTACTAAAGTTTCTTTAATGAATGAGGCTGCCTTTGTATTTGGAGCATAGATATTCAGGATTGATAGTTCCTCTTGGAGGATTTTACCTTTGATGAGTATGAAGTGCCCCTCCCTGTCTTTTTTGATGACTTTGGGTTGGAAGTCAATCTTATCTGATATTAGAATGGCTACTCCAGCTTGTTTCTTCAGACCATTTGCTTGGAAAATTGTTTTCCAGCCTTTCATTCTGAGGTAGTGTCTATCTTTTTCTCTGAGATGAGTTTCTTGTAAGTAGCAAAATGTTGGGTCTTGTTTGTGTAGCCAGTTTGTTAGTCTATGTCTTTTTATCGGGGAGTTGAGTCCATTGATATTAAGAGATATTAAGGAAAAGTAATTGTTGTTTCCTGTTATTTTTGTTGTTAAAGTTGGCATTCTGTTCTTGTGGCTGTCTTCTTTTAGGTTTGTTGAGGGATTACCTTCTTGTTGTTTCTAGGGCGTGGTTCCTGTCCTTGTATTGGTTTTTTTCTGTTATTATCCTTTGAAGGGCTGGATTCGTGGAGAGATAATGTGTGAATTTGGCTTTGTCGTGGAATACTTTGGTTTCTCCATCTATGTTAATTGAGAGTTTGGCTGGGTATAGTAGCTTGGGCTGGAATTTGTGTTCTTTTAGTGTCTGTATAACATCTGTCCAGGATCTTCTAGCTTTCATAGTCTCTGGTGAAAAATCTGGTGTAATTCTGATAGGCTTGCCTTTATATGTTACTTGGCCTTTTTCTCTTACTGCTTTTAGTATTCTATCTTTATTTAGTGCATTTGTTGTTCTGATTATTATGTGTCGGGAGGTATTTCTTTTCTGGTCCAGCCTATTTGGAGTTCTGTAGGCTTCTTGTATGTTCATGGGCATCTCTTTCTTTAGATTTGGGAAGTTTTCTTCTATAATTTTGTTGAAGATGTTTGCTGGTCCTTTGAGTTGAAAATCTTCATTCTCATCCACTCCTATTATCCGTAGGTTTGGTCTTCTCATTGTGTCCTGTATTTCCTGGATGTTTTGAGTTAGGATCTTTTTGCATTTTCCATTTTCCTTGATTGTTGTGCCCATGTTCTCTATGGAATCTTCTGCACCTGAGATTCTCTCTTCCATCTCTTGTATTCTGTTGCTGATGCTTGCATCTATGGTTCCAGATTTCTTTCCTAGGGTTTCTATCTCCAGTGTTGCCTCATTTTGGGTTTTCTTTATTGTGTCTACTTCCCTTTTTAGGTCTAGTATGGTTTTGTTCATTTCCATCATCTGATTGGATGTGTTTTCCTGTTTCTCTTTAAGGACTTCTACCAGTTTGGTTGTGTTTTCCTGTTTTTCTTTAAGGACTTGTAACTCTTTAGCCATGTTCTCCTGTAGTTCTTTAAAGTCCTTCTTGATGTCCTCTACCATCATCATGAGATATGCTTTTAAATCCAGGTCTAGTTTTTCAGGTGTGTTGGGGTGCCCTGGACTGGGCGAAGTGGGAGTGCTGGGTCCTGATGATGGTGAGTGGTCTTGGTTTCTGTTAGTAAGATTCTTACCTTTACCTCTCGCCATCTGGTAATCTCTGGAGTTGTTACAGTTGTCTCTGTTCAGAGGTTGTTCTTCTGGGGATTCTGAGTATCCTCTGTCAGCAGACCTGTACAGACTAAGTTCGGCGGAGTCCCGGAGCCAAGATGGCGCTCCCTGCAGGGCAGGTCACTGTTCTCCGGCTGGGAGGGTGTCGGATGTCTGCGGCCCCAAAAGGGTGCTGCCTCAGCGGTTCTGTGGCTCCCGCCTGTCCCAGAAGCTGTCTGCCTCTGTGGTCCTCACTCTGACCTGTACAGACTAAGTTCGGCGGAGTCCCGGAGCCAAGATGGCGTTTCCTGCAGGGCAGGTCACTGTCCTCCGACTGGGAGGGTGCCGGATGTCTGCGGCCCCAAAAGGGTGCTGCCTCAGCGGCTCTGTGGCTCCCGCCTGTCCCAGAAGCTGTCTGCCTCTGTGGTCCTCACTCTAACCTGTAGACTAAGTTCGGCGGAGTCCCGGAGCCAAGATGGCACTCTCTGCAGGGCAGGTCTCTGTCCTCCGGCTGGGAGGGTGCCGGAAGTCTGCGGCCCCAAAAGGGTGCTGCCTCAGCGGCTCTGTGGCTCCTGCCTGTCCCAGAAGCCGTCTGCCCCCGTGGTCCCCACTCTGACCTGTAGAGACTAAGCTCGGCGGAGTCCCGGAGCCAAGATGGCGCTCCCTGCAGGGCAGGTCACTGTCCTCCGACTGGGAGGGTGCCGGATGTCTGCGGCCCCAAAAGGGTGCTGCCTCAGCGGCTCTGTGGCTCCCGCCTGTCCCAGAAGCTGTCTGCCTCTGTGGTCCTCACTCTAACCTGTAGACTAAGTTCGGCAGAGTCCAGGAGCCAAGATGGCGCTCTCTGCAGGGCAGGTCTCTGTCCTCCGGCTGGGAGGGTGCCGGAAGTCTCCGGCCCCAAAAGGGTGCTGCCTCAGCGGCTCTGTGGCTCCTGCCTGTCCCAGAAGCCGTCTGCCCCCGTGGACCCCACTCTGACCTGTAGAGACTAAGCTCGGCGGAGTCCCGGAGCCAAGATGGCGCTCCCTGCAGGGCAGGTCACTGTCCTCCGACTGGGAGGGTGCCGGATGTCTGCGGCCCCAAAAGGGTGCTGCCTCAGCGGCTCTGTGGCTCCCGCCTGTCCCAGAAGCTGTCTGCCTCTGTGGTCCTCACTCTAACCTGTAGACTAAGTTCGGCAGAGTCCAGGAGCCAAGATGGCGCTCTCTGCAGGGCAGGTCTCTGTCCTCCGGCTCATGAGCAAAATTCTTAACTAAAATCCAATAAACAACGTGTAATTTTCTTATCTCTGAACAAAGCATCGTAACTGGCTTAACCATGCTTGTTCCTGTGTGTTCTCAGCTTTGTCAGAAGGGTTAAGCTCAGGGTAATTAGGAAGTTTTCATTCCTAACTTCCTTAGTATACTTTTTTTTGGGGGGGGGGCATTTTTAAAAAAAAAATTAAAAATTAAATATTTAAAAAAATTGAAAATATTTTAAAAATTAAAAAATTTAAAAATACATTTAAAAAATTTATAGAGGTTAGAAGAGGGCCTCAGATGCCCTAGCAATTGGAGTCACAAGCTTTTGTGAACTAAGCTTTTGTAGGTGTTAGGAACTGAGCTCTGGTGTTCTGGAAAAAGAGTCTCACAAGCAGTGGGAGGTAAACATTGTACCACACACAGCCTGCCCTGGGAATACTTTTTCTGTTTCTTTGCATACTTTATGATTTAACTTGTTATAGGCTGCACATAAAAGTAATATAAATTTAATGATCATAAAATACTAGGTTTCCTTACTTGTCTGTGGTTTGCTGATTTTGATTTTTCTTTTAGTCTCTGTACCATCTTTTGTTAAAAAATAATTTATTTTATTTTATGTGCATTGTTGGTATGAGGAGAATGTCAAATCCCCTTTAACTGAAGTTACAGATAGTTGTGAGCTGCCATGTAGGTGCTGGGAATCGAACCCGTGTTCTTTGGAAGAGGAAGCAGTGCTCTTAACTATTGTGCCATCTCTACAGCCCTCCTGATTTTGATGTTTTAGTTTTTGATTGTTGCACTGGTACACATTGGTCATCATATTGAAGCATACACCTAAAGTCTTAGATGGTTATAAAGGCTATGTGTTTCTTTGGACATGGGCAGTGCCTTGCCCCTGCCCCCAGAAGATATGTATTATATGCTTGTTTTTTTTTTTTTTAAATATTGTTTCTAATGGAGAGCAAGAGAAAATAAAAGGGAAGAAGTGGTACCAGAAATTGCTTTAGCCAAGTAGGGAAAAGCTTGTAACAAGAACGGGTAGAGAGGTCGATCCAGCACAAGGTTAGGGGTTGCTGGCAGCAGGTGAAGCCCACATGTCCAGGTTTGGGAGGTCAGGTTTTCTGTGTATAAGCTACTCCATGAGTGTGTGCCCATCTGCACACCGCAGGGCAGGCAGGGAGATGAGTAGTTGCTTCCTTGCCATTGAAATGGACCAAAAGTGACCACAAATGATAATTGAGACCTTCCCCTGAAAGTCACAAACCTTAGACTCTAAGGAACTTTCTTCCAGGGCAACTATGGTCCATGTGGAAAGTCAGGTCCCCTGGGCTTCCAGCCCACCATCATCCCAGAAATCCTTTCCTTCAACTATTTGCTTAAAACAACGAATTTAATAATATGATACAAATGTTACCCAAACACAAGTACATCAAGTGAAAACCTATATTATTTGACTAGAAATATTATGGATTAAACATTTACTTGAATTCAGAAAGTGATTCGTTTTCTAAAATGTGTGCCCCTTGGGCCTACAAATGCCAATTGGCTAGAATTTGATTCATATACTACAGTGCCAGGAAGAGGTTTGTTAGATACAAGTACACCCAGGCTTGTAAGCACAGTCCCCAAAGAGAAATGATCGTGCCCTTAGAATGAGGACAGGGAGAAAAGACCACGGTTTAGTGTGGAACAGACTGTCAAAAACACAACTCAGCCATTGACTAGAGTACATTGGAGCATGGGAGTTTCTGTGACATTGAGATGACTACCAGTGCCCTGACACTGATCACAGGCAGGCTGTTGGGAGAAGGTTAAATATAAAAAACAAAGACACACCCTTGAATGCACTGAACTAGACCCTTCAAACCCAGCACACAGAGCTTCCTATAGCTGGTAAATCTATGGTTACCAAGCTTGAAGGTTGAATGTTGTTTGTCTCAGGCAGCACAATGGGCTGTGTGAATATTGTTTGTGCCAATGCCTCATGAAGCATGGAAGTGGCAGGGACTCCTTGCATTTACCCCATATTTCTGTGAGGGGCTTGTTACCGAAAGCATCTCCTTCAGTGCACCTTGTCCTCTGGTACGGTATTGATTTTGTCAGTGTTTACAATCCAGAAACTATTGATTCCAGCAGCTCAAGTAAGACATGAGCTGGGCGGTTGGGATTAATTACAGTTGGAGGGAAAGGGTAACTCGAAGGAAGACTAGGACTTTCTGCTTCTTGGAAGGTTCTGGAACAAAAGGCTTTGCCAAGAGTGGGTGGTGAGAAGCTGGGAGTATGTCTGGCTTGACTGTAATGACCCACTTGCTCTGAGCTTGAGGAAAGAAGTTGAGACCTGGCCACGGTGCATGCATTACAGAAGGCCTCACCAGAATGGGGACAGAGCCACTTGGGTTTGACATATTTGAAGACGTGGAGATATTTATCTTTGCTACTTGCTAGCTGAAGAAATACATAGCCAGAAAGATTGAACGCCTGACTTATGGTTACAAAAGCCACGGAAGCACAGAGGTACAACTACGTTCAATTCTGCTGACTATCTGTATGACCTCTCACAGGCTGTAGCCTGGTCCTCCAAAGTCATTGTCTTGCTTATGCAACACATCTGAGGGCCTGTTTACCAGCTGACCACTCCGAGGCTGCCTCAGTACCTCAGTTACTCTCATAAGGAATAGGTGTAAGTGTAAGGTTTTCCAGGCTTGCTCTTGTCTGCCCAGCTCACCTGGCATGACTGGCAAATAAGGAGCCAGCGGTGAGGACAACAGTGTGATTACTAGGAGTCTCAGGTAAGATCAATGCATGTCCACAAGATTCAGCTGTCCTCTCCAGCCCGGGTCAAGGCTTCCCTGGGTATAAATGCTATACAGTATAGATGAGCACCCACCGTCACCATCACTGCCATTATGGACACCACCAACTGAGACACAGCACATGTAATCAAATGTTTGTTCCAGTCAATGGTCAACACTTGGTACTCTACATGATGCTTGGTGCTCAATGAAATGCAGGGAACAAAGAAGGACAGAGTGAAGGAAAGCTTTGCCTGTGGCATCTGTGTCAGAAGAAGGGGAACAGGTCCATCTGTAGCAAATGCTTAGGGCCAATTCTTCCCAGGCTCCCACAGGCCTTAAAGCTTTCAGCTCCACGACCCAGAAATCCCCACGGAGTGCTTTGCCATGGGAGCGATCTGGCATGTCATGTTTCATTTCTTCTTAGGCATCTGACTGTACACTTGACTTTCTATGTTGGGCCCAACTTTCAAATTTCACTGTGCTCCCTTACCCAAGCACTTTCTCATGAATGGGCTCCACAGAACCCAGGGAAGTATGCATGCAAACTGTTAGTTAGCCAAGAGAAGAAATTTTAAAGATTAAAAACAAACAAATAAACAAACAAACAAACCCCTAAACTCCAGAAATATTGAAGTATTTACCTCGCAAAGTTCAGTTGGTAGGTTGACCATTTCTACTACTATGGTGCCATTTGTCCCAAGCACATAGGATCTAAGCTTTTAAATTACTGAAAATTAAAACTAAAATATCAGGCAACCATAAAGATTTTAACCTCTTAAAATGGAAGACCAGAAAGCCACAGAATATTGTACAATTATTTTGTTCTGCAAATTCTTAGAGGAGCCGGAGGTTTTTCCCTCTAAGACTGGGACTGGGACAGCAATTCTGATTTCTGCTGCTGTGGGGGACAAAAGGAATTGACTGTCCCAGATGAGGTGGATTAGCAAGCATCAGAAGTGGAGAAGGTGTGTGTGCACATGCTTGGGCATGTGTGGTGTATGTGTGTGTGGGTGTAAATAAAGTTGTAAATGAAAAAGTATTAAGACAGGAATGTGATTGAATTTTGAGGTTCAAGGGAAAGAAAATATCGAAAGATTACTCCATTGCATTCTTTTTAAAAAGTTGGCTGGTAAAGCACTCTTACAAATAATCCAAGATTTTCTTTGGCATTATGAGACATGACACTGAAACCAGTCAGTTGGGCTAGTCCCTGTCCAATAAAATGATACTCAGAAAAAGGATAGGAAATAATCAAGATGTCAGCAAGCCCAGGGATGTGTTGACAGTGCTCTGTTAAGGTGATATTTTGCTTTCAGGCCAGAGCAGTGATCTAACATTCTATCCTGTAGAGACAGCAGACCTACATTTACTTAATTTGTATGGACAGCTTTGGCCTCAGACAATGTCACTTGTACTGAACCAAAATTCAGAAAATAGAAAGCTACCAACAACTATTAATATTTACACATTTTGAGATGAGCACAATTCCTATATATTCCAGGATATAATAATAACAACTAGAGGTAACAGGGAGTTGGATCAGTGGGCAAAGTGCCAGCCATACAAACATGCAGGCCCACACTCACGTTTGCATCTATAACCCCTGTGGTGTGTGTGTGTGTGTGTGTGTGTGTGTGTGTACGTACTCTATATGTGACACCTTGAGCTCACGGGACAGCCAGCCAAGCCAATAAGTGAGTATCAAGTTCAGTAAGAAATCCTGAGTGAAGGATAAGATCTCTTTATGGGAATGTACAGGAAATTAAACTGGGGTTGAGCTGCAAGCTTCTGCCCCACGCTTTGGCTTTCACAGTGGTGAAAGGGGATATGCAGGCTATTGGAGAGGGGAAAGCTGGCTTTACTCAGCTGTGAACTCTGCCAAGTATAACACCAACCTGCTAGGTAAGGTGTGCCCATGGGTACCATAGTGGCATAATGCTTATGGAGGTAACCAACTACTCTGCTTCAACCTGAGGATGGCTGCACAGGAGGAAACTCACATCTGGTACTATAAACCCACCCTTAGGCCCTAGATGGAAACTAAGCACTGTTGTTTAGGGACAACATTGTCTTTCAAATAGTTATGATTATCCCCAGAGGCAGATGCTATTCTCAGCCCCGAGCAGAGAGGTTTCTTTTTGCTATGAGCTGCTGTAGATGCAGATTCCTGGCTGACCTGGGTGCTGAGAGTCAGTGCTGTCTCAATGCTGAGCCCTAACAGGCCATCTGTATCATCCTTCTGAGTCCCGGGGACATTTAAAAAGAGGAAGGAAAGAGACAGTGAGAGCCAGAAAATAACAAGGGCTGTGAAATGCTACCCTGAGAGCATGACACTGACATTGCAAACGTGGTTACAGAGTAACTACAGGGGCTTGCACTGGGCCTCCACAAGACGGAGTCAGCCTGAAATGTTCCCTGTGATGTAATGAGTTCAGACAGAACTCCGTTTTTCTCTTGATCATTATCAACAATTAATCTTTCCAAAACCTAAAAAAGTAAACCTATACTTGTGCTATTATTTGCTTTTTTCTTTTCTTTTCTTTTTTTTTTTTTTAAATTTCCAAAAGTTACAATTCATTCCCATTTTCCAGTGGGCAGACTTTGTAAACCTCTCTGCAAAGTGGGTTTCTTGCAGTTCTCCTGAACCGTCCCTAGTTAAGTCTTGCTGACGGTGAGCCCTTCCATTTAGAAACACAGTCAGCAAAACTGTGTTTACACAAAGGACAGACTGCTGCACAGGGACAGCTCTGTCTTGAGAACCTTGCAGGAAGATGCCCACATCATGATGTGCCAGGGCATTTGGGATCAGATTTATTAACTCGATCGACAAAACTCTAGGCATGCTCTATTAACTGTGCTGCACATACTATGTATTCAGAGGAGCGCCTGTCTAGTCTAAAGCACTGAAAAATCCACACTACTGCCTAAATGCTGAATCTGAGCCTCGTTTCCACCTAAGCCCAATACCACACATGGTGTATTAAAAGCTAGGTCATACTTAATGATACTGAATGCTAAGTTTTTTTTCTTTTCTTATGTAGGTGTGTGTATGATGTATGCAGATTGTTGGGAACATACATGTCCACGTATGCACATGGAGAAGTCAGAAGAGGCCACCAAGGTTGCTGCTCCATCACTCTCTGTCATGTTACCTCCAGATGGAGTCTGTCACTGAAACTGGAGCTAAGCTGGTGGCCAGCAAACTCCAGTAATCCTTCTATCTCTGTCCACCAGCAGTGCTGAGATGAAGGGCATGCACAAGGTCACACCCATCTTCTCTCTGTGTGTAAGGATCTAACTCAGGTCCACATGCTTGTTCATCTAACCACTGAGTCTTTCCCTACCCCCTCAGACAGCCATCCCCCTGCTTCATGCTTTTTTTCCGATTTTTTTCATTGTGAGCAACTAACTAATCTCTGCCAATTAGTTCATGTCTTGTCTCTCCCTGCTTAAGCCTTGTCGACTCTTCTCTCTAAAGTGCTTTTTCTTGTAATTGCTCTGAATCATCTCAAACTTATAAAAAGAATAACAAGGATTAAACAACAGCAACTGTGGGAAAGCTACAAGTCCAGCAGCACTGTCAGTTGGACATGGCTGGTTTAAACACTGGAAGAAGGAAATCGGTTTATCCGAACAGTTGTCTAATACACGGTAATGAGACACCTAATTAGGTGCAGTGAAGAGGCTGGGTATTCATGAGATGGGAAAACCATGCAAGTTATCACTGTTTATTTCTCTCTCCATTTGAATAATGCCATCGGGGCCCTTTTATGAACTGATTGTCAATGTGCAAATTACTTAATCTCCCTGCATTCATTTGCTCATCTGTTAAATTGGATGAAGAATACTTTCTCTCTCCTGGGTTTAAGGATTAAATGAGATGATTCATGAAAAGAGCTAACCTCAGAATCTAGTGTAGAGAAAACACAAATGAATGTTTGTCACTGTTAACAACAACCACCACCACAACAGCAACAACAGCAACAACAAAACCACTAGAGACAAATTAGCAAACCAATAATCTCCTTCTGAATTTAAAACAGAGGACTATCTACCCTGTATGTGTGGTTAGCAGAACGATTCCTTTGGGTTTACATCATTAGAAAACAAAGAAGAAATAATCAATCCAAAAATAATTTGTATGCAGTGTTAGTTTTAACTGTCAGCTTGACACAGTCTAGAATAACCTGAGTCTTTGAGAATGTTTATGAGGGATTATCTAGACTATAGTTATTGAGGTGTGAAGACCTGACCACTGTGGGTGGAACCATCCCCTAATGTGGGCATCCTGAGTTGTGTGAGCATGGAGAAAGCAAGCCTGTATGAGAATCTGTTGCTTCTGACTGAGGATGGAGAGTGGCCAGTTCCCTCCAGTTTTTGTTGCTGTAACTTCCCCTCTGTGATAAACTAGAACTAGGCAGTCCATGGGAGCTTGTATGAGGATGGCCACCATAAGCTTCCAGTTTGAATACTCGGTCCCTAGTTGGTGGAACTGTTTGGGGAGACTAGGAAATATGACCTCGCTGGAGAAGGTGTATCACTGGGGATAGGCTTTACGGTTTCCAAAGATTTGTGGCATTCCCAGTGTGCCTTCTGCCTCTGCTCCTGGTTTGAGATGGGGACTCAGCCATTCCTGCTGTCATGCCTTTGCTCTGTTCCACCAACATGGACTCCAACCCCCAGGAGCTAGAACCGTAGGACCAATTAAATGCTTTAAAAAGAAATAAGTTGCTTTGTTCTGGTGTTTTTTTGAAGCAAAAGAAAAGTAACTAGAACAAACTCTAACCCAAAATAACCTTTTTCTCCCTAGGTTGCTTTTGTGTGGCTGGTTTACCATTGGTGTCTAAGGAAAACTTTTGAGGATATCTTAATGGATCTGTATACAGATCACAGGGCTCAATCACATACTGTACATACTCATTCATGGTCTCGGGAAAGAAAAGAAAGCTTATATTCCTGGCCTACAGTAACTCAAGTAGCTTACTGCCTGTAGGATTCACCATCTTCTCAGGGGCCCTTTAGTGAACCACTGGGCACCAGAGCACTAATGGCAGACCACTTGACTATATATTAATGGCCACTTTTTAAACTTTCCAAACTTAGAGCACTTTTTATTTGGCTGGGCCTTTTTGTGAGCTAAATAAATTGAGTCATTGAATTTTCTAAAGGAATGGCTAAGTGCTAATATTAATTGCATAAATTTGGAGTCAATTTTGTATTCTGCATGCTGGAGACTCTCAACCAAGAAATTAAATAGTAATTAGAATTTATCTTCCCACTGCAATCGAACAGTGCTAGGTTTTAAAAATGTGTTAAATTCTATCTCACAGGTTTTTATAATGGAAGTTTTAGTACTGTGAAGCTGTGCTTTCACAGGCAGGCCTGGGACGCTAGGTGTTGGGCAGAGAAATTATTTATTTAGGGACACTTATTTATATCAATACAAAATTCATTTATAACTGGTTTTATTACCTTGGACATGTTTTATTAGGAATGAGTTATGCTTTGTTCTTAAAATGTAGGAAATTAAGAGAAGTTTAATAGGTCAATAGAGTGCTGTTAAAAGTAGGTAAAAAGTTCTAAGACCAGTAGGCTGTCTTTCAGAAATAGGGTCAGGGAAGCAGTTCTCTGTAATGTGGTGATAAACAGAGATAAGTACATGTTTTCAATTACTTCACACATAATATAAGGATGTTCATTCTACGAGTTATTACCAGGACTAGAAGAGTAGGTTTTTTTTTTTTTTTTTTGTCTGTAGAAACTACAACTGTAGTTACCTCACAATATTGATTTGTGGAGAACAAAAGGTAGAGGCCATTTTAAACTACATGTCTGTTGTGTCCAGGGAGCCTGCTGGGGGAATATCAGTCAGGCTAAAGACACAGAACCATTCCTCCTAAAACAAATGGGCTTTTCTTTAGCAACTGTGCTTAGAGAGGAAACAGTTTACAAAACAAATAGTGTTTAAGAGTGAGGTTCAATTTGATTCCATTTTCTATTAAAATTGTCCAGTCAAAATATATGGTTGTTATTTTAAATTTCTCTACCTAGTAACTTGGAATTAAACATGAGACATCACTAACCAATACATGGGAATCCATTTCTGCCAAGCCATGATTGAATTGTGAGCTTAGAATGGGTCTTAGGGGCATAAAAACTGCATGTTTCCAATGTGCGCTGTGAAAACTGAGTTATTTGCTTCACTTACAATGTTACAGTGTACAAGTAACAATGTCCTTGTGGTATCTGCTTTACTGTACTTCTCCTAACATCTTTATCATACCCCATTATTTTGTTCTGATTTGTAAATAACTAAAATTCTGCCATTTATTTAGGGTCACAATTTCAAATTCGTTATTCAGAAGAGCAACTCATCTAAAATATCAAAGCGAACGTACCTGACTCCTGTTTTAACTGTCTACTGATGTCCTGACATACATGGGGGACATATCTATGTTCGCAGTCACCTTGGTTTCCAAATGATTTCTGTGTCTAAGGGTCCCGGAGGCCTCACACACTCATGGTTCCGCTGTCCTTTCAGATGGACGGCTGCCTGTCCCGCTGTCCTTTCAGATGGACGGCTGCCTGTTTTGTGTGGTGCTATGATCTACTTTTCTTCCCTCCCCACCAAACAGGAAGATACACTGGACAGAGCAGCACAAACGGAAAGAGATCCTTTCTAGAAAACACAATAAGTACATTTTGGATTAAATTAATCTATGCTAGAATCTTGGATGCCTGTGGCAAAGATCTAAAATTATCTTGAGTCCCTTAACTTGGCCTTTATGGTTATCTTCTGTGAGGACTGTTTTAGGTGATCCTGGGGAGACCCCTAAAGCAGTGTAGGCACCAAGGCTCTTACACTTTCAGGGTCAGGTTAGACAATAGATTCCACTGTCACAGCCTTTCTGTTTATGACTTTTTAATTTTGCTGCTTTGGTTTGGTTTATTGAGGTAAGATCTTACTCTTTAGCATAGGCTGGCCTCAAACTCATGGGAGTCCTTCTGTCTTAGCCTTTATTTCTGGACAAAGACTGTTCCACCATTTAATTAGTTACACTTTTTAGTCTCACAGTGCTACATAAAAAATGAAATATCCAAACACCTTATTTCATCTTAGATTTAATTAAACAGGCTAAAAATTCTTTTAATACATTCTCCAAATATCCATTAGGAATAAAGACTTTTTTAGGAATACCCAGTCCATAAATGACACCAAATTTATCCATAATTATGAAGGAATTTGTCTGGGATTAAAAAACTTTGTGTTTTTTTCCCTGGTGTCTGTGTATGACTGTGCATGCATGCACGTGTATGTACTTATGCAAGAGCAAGTGCGTGCATGTGTGTGTGTGTGTGTATGTGCATGGTATATGGACACATGTGAGTTTGGGTGCAGAGGCCATAGAACTTCAGGTGTCTTTGTTCTATCAGTATGTACCATATTCTCACTAACCCTGGTGCTTGGCTAGTGCCAGCAAGCCCAGCAATCCTCCTGTGTCCATCTTCTATAATATGAGAGGCCATGCCCAGCTTCTATGGGTGCCGGGCAGCAAATTCTCCTACACATTGAGCCATCTCACTGGCCCCCTTTTGGCATTTTAAATTAGGCACACTTGCTGTACATTCAGGTATTAGGAACACTCTTCCAGTCTATCATTGCACACTATCACAGAAAATGATAATCCGAAAATGCTTTTGCTTTATAGTGCACAAGAATTTGAGCAGCAGCTTTGAACAGCGGCACAGACTCGTTGCTACAGAGGACCAGCAAAACATCCTGTTTCAGTCACACACCAAGCAAAACCTATTGACCAGCATTCCAAAAACACCATCTCTGGAAGCCAGTGTTCCTCATCTCTGGAGTGTCCTGGCTCAGTGTCACGTTAGTGTCTGTTAACGTTTTACGTGTTAACTTTGGCCTGTTCTGACATCTGACTTGGGTGAGTCACTTTAACCCAGTTCTCAGTGTGTTCATATGTAAGGTAGAGATAAGAATTTTAAAACTAATAACCCATCCTTCTCATTCCATTCTGTGTGATTATAAGAAATCTTGAAATTTCTTAGAAACAGACATATGCTGATTGTATGGAGGATCAAACAGCAGGGGGGAGTATGCCACTGACTAACCCAGCCAGAGACACCCCTGTCCCATTTCCAGACTAGCTTTTTGAAAGGCATCTAACCTACTAGTTTTCATTTTCACTTATAAATAAATCATTCAATTATTAGATGATTACTAATTACATATTAGATGATATTATCTAATTATATTGTTATTGTATTACTTAATATTAGATAATTACTCCAAGAGCAAGAGACATCTTTGAAATCCGTGTCTTGCTCCTGTGCACTGAAGGCCTTGCACAACTTTGGGCTTCTCGGAGCTGACCTCAGGAGTCCAGGGTCATGCTAGCCTCACTCTCTGCATGGACTTAATTCTGTGTCCTCTTAGACATGGGCCTCACTTTCCTCACCACAGTCGGGCAGGTAGCAAGGTTTGGATGGCTGCATCTGGAAAGCTCACTTCTAAACCTGTCCTCAAGTTCTCATCTCTTATTTGTGTACTGATCCAATCATCACTGTGGGGTGGCTTTGTAGACAGAGTTAAGGTTCCTGAGATAGTTCATAGTACCTGTCAACTAGACAGGATTAGCTAGTGGACAAACCTTGGGACCCACCCTAGGACAGTGTGATTACATAGGCCAGTCCTAGACTGAATGAAAAGGAGGGAATGACCAGAGAGAAGCACTTACCTCTGCTCGCCTCCTGACTGTAGATAAACTGCGATCAGTTGCCTCAAGCTCCTGCCCTCAAGACTCTCTGCCATGATTGCCTGCATCCCGGAAACAGGGACAAAACAAACCCTTTTCCCCTTAAGTTGCTTTGTTGGGCCATTTTCTCACAACAGGAAAGGAAACTAAAAGTAGAAGTTTGCTGAGCTGACCTTAAAGTGGGTAGGTTCCCCTCATCCCTGAGTAGACCTCGTGTGACACAGGAGTCATAGGTTGGAAGGAACTGAGCCACCAGGATTGGCTTTGAAGCAGAAAGGGCTAAGAGACACCTGTTATGTGGGTGCTGGGGATTTGAGTTCAAATCTTTACAACAGGCACTTTGTTGACTGAGCCATCTCTAGGCGTCTGTCTTTTGTCCTCTTGAGGATGAGGTGGCTGAGCCTAGCTTCTTCAGGCTGCCAGTTCACAGGCTCTGACCCTAAGAACTCTCTGAACCTACCTAACACTTTTGAACTTCACTAGTCTTCATCTACCAAGAAATGTGGAAAAGACAGAATATTTTTCAGTGTTTCTAAAGAGAATGAAATCTAAGCCATTTGGTGAGGTCGTTCTATCTTATGTTTATAATATACAAACACACACACACACGCACACACACAAAATACAGCATTGAAGTATTTCTGTTAGGACAACTACAAACTTTCCTTAATCCTTTGTGTGTATAAATAATATCCAAATGCCTTCAGGTCAACACAAAGCTTAAAATAGAGAACCACTGAACAGTAATGACCCAATTACATCCTTGTTTTCTAAAAAAAAAAAAAAAAAAAAAAATTGTATCATTAAATAGCTTTTCAGCTTGTGAGAAAGATAATTTAAAGAATCAAGAAAGGAATTCTAAGATAAGTTGTAGGTGCAAAACAGGCACAATTGAAACTGGTTTGCCAAAATTTAATTGGAAGGTCATCTAGTGAGTGGAAGAGATTGTTTTTCGTTGTATGGCTCCCTCAACGTGGATATAAATAGACTCAGAAAGAGCTGATAGAAAAGCAATGTATTTAAGGGGGTTGGGGAAGATTGAGCTTGGAGGGCTGGGTCTGGAGCCTGGTTACTGTGACACCCCACCCCCACTCTGTTTTTTTCCTCTGTTACTTATATATTAATTTAAGAGGTCCATGCATTATCACTCAGGAAGCAGGCAAGGAAGGAAATCTCAGTGTATTTCCAGTTCTTCTTAGGGAAAGGGCCTGTTCTGTTTTTCAATTCCACCTTCAATGATGGCAAAGCTTATGCTGAACTAATTCAATTCCATTCTGTCAAAGTGAGAAAATACAGAATTTTTAAAGGAAGACAATAAAAATGGGAAGCTGTTTTCAGCCTACGTGTACAATCCTTCCTACAGGATCTTGATCTGCTAAAAAACCAAACCAAAACAGGAAGTGTGGCAGGGGCTGGGGCTGGGACTGAGGGTCTGACTTTCTGGGTCAAGGCAAACATGGAGGTGAAGAAGGCTCTACTTCAACCACAAGGTCCAGCAAGCCACACCCACAGCCCTGCTGCGGGTGGCATCTCTGGGCCCTGCTCTGAATCCCACCTGGCACTGGATTGTTTTCCAGGGTCCAGTGTGTGTTCGTGGAGTTGTCCACAGAAATTCCTCTAGAGAGAAAGCACTGGGGTTCAGAACAAGCAAGGTGACACCCACTTTCCGAGATCAACAGTGCATGGGACCAAGAGGAAGCTTAATGTCCATGCTTTAGGGATTTTTGACTGTGCACGGATTCTTAGAAGTAACTTGAGAACCTACCATAAAGTCAGTATAGGAAGAGGACGTCAGAATATTGGGGGTGGAGCCACAGGACTACAGGCTCTGTTGCAGCAGGAGCCACTGAAGAAGTATAGCAAAATTCGAGGCTTTTAGGCCCAGGCTTGGGAGTGTGGTCTTTGTGGCTTAGTGCTCCAGGTGCTGGTCATAAAACAGATAGCGACATTCCTTCCTCCACCCACCCGCTTCCTGGGTTCAAAGAGTGTTCATTCAAAGAAAGTCACCCTGACCCACCCTGACCATTACGAGAACCTGCAATGCAAATGTGCTATTGTTAGGGGCTCTTAGAAACTGTCTTGAGAGATAACCTGACACTTGTGACTTTGCACTTCCTTGTGACTCTTAACTGGTATTTTTGGTATTTTCCAACAACGCCCTCCCCACCTCCTTGAGTTGTGGTTTCTTCCTTTAAATACCCCCTTACTCAGCTACTTGGGGTGCCATGGTCCTCTACCCCTGCGTGGTGTATGACCATGGGCCTGAGAGCGCTCTTGAATAAAAATCCTCTTGCAGTTGCAGCAAGACCGTTTCTTGTGTGATTTGGGGTGTCGCCTCTCCTGAGTCAGAACATGGGGGAGTCCTCACATTGTGGGTCTTTCACCAGTAACTTAAGGGTCCTGAGCCAAGCTGCATCCATCCTGAGAACTCAACACTTGCCCGACTTTGGGAGGGGTCCTCCTCTTCCTCCTCTGCGTCCTAACTGGAACAGAGTCTCGGAACAGGGTTCATAGTCAAACTTATAGGGTGAGTTGGTAGGGGTGAGTAGGTAGGTTATCACAAAGACCATGAAACAGGTGGATTTCACGCCATTTCTCAGGCCAACTTTCAGCCAGAAGCCAGCCCAAGTTGAGCCTGGGGTGGGGGGTGGGGTAGGGGAGGACTTGAGAGTGAGCCAAGTTCAAGGTCTGCAAGATTCTTTTGGGTCTGGTTTGATTCAGTCTCCCACAGATCTTAGGAGTAAAACATTCTGGGCCCTGCTGCAGACCTGCGAGCAGCTGGATGGACCCTGGGCTGAGCAATGCTTACACTGTTCCGGCATCCCCACCCCTGCCTCAGACCTACTGATGATTCAACATAACAATTACATTTGGTTACATTCTTATTTTCCCTGCAGTGTCCACAAAGAGACCTTTAAAATGTCGTTTGCTTTGGCTCAGCAAAGATCTGCATATCAAGGAAAATGCAGAAAAGATTTTAGTTATCAGCAAATCTAGAACAAATGATGTTTTAGGTGCCATGAACAGTACAGATTATGAACTGAGGGTAGAAGAAGTCTCTTCATTAAAAGCCTTGTGATTCCCCATTTCCTTCCTTGGCCAGGTTAAATACAATATTCTGCTGCACCAATAGAAGACAGCACAGTTTCCTTTTGGGCGAGCATCTGCATACAGCCTCATCCAGGGCCTGTGTTAGTCTTCAAATACATTAAAGCATACTGCACATATCTCTGCTGGCATGCCTGAAAGGTCTTAGCTGAGTTGGTGGAGACTGGTGAGCCTGTGTTCCCAGCTAGCAGGGGCCAAGGGTGCTATGGGTCAAGGCCTGAGAACCACGCATAATCAAGGAATTCTGTGGGTAAATCTTGGTTGGGTAACTTTAGAAGGATGTGGATAAAGTGTATTTCAAACACGGCTTTGCATGTAAGTTACGCAGGGGGCGGGTGTTGTCTCTCCTCCTCTACCTGGGCATTGGTGTGGAGACAGACCCAAGAAACAGGTTACAGGCTTGGTGCAGATCCCACGATAGCATGGATACCTAGTATACAAGGCCCTCAGCACAGCACACAGGAAGCAGTAGCTTAGTTCTGAAATCCTGGCACTAAGGAGGGAAGGGCAGAAGGATCAGAAAGTCAAGGTTATATGTGGATATGTAACAAGTCTGAGGAAAGCCTGGGATACATGAAAAAAATGTAAAGAAGAAACAGGACCTCTACCCAGGGTACAGCTAGGGAGTGTGGCTTTGCCCAGAGAACAGCTCACCCTACCAGAGAGGGGCCTAGGAGGAGACAGAGGGGACATGATCTGGAGGAAAACTAGACCTATGTCACAAGGGCCTTGAGACTGGTCCATGGGATGGATAGCCATTCAAGGCTAGAAAGCACCGTCTCAATTGCAGTGGCCATTCTGACAACACACACTTGCACTGGTTCAGTCCCATCAGGTCTCCTGTTGTGGCCTGTCACTGTTGCTTCAGGACCGTGGATGGGATGTTCCTGTGGAAGCTGTTGTAGGTGAACCAAAGTGGCCATGGGTCTGGAGACAATCAAAGTGTGCTTGGGCCACAGATCTAACTGCAGTTTGATATTCCCGTGGGTCTGGTTTTGTCACAGTGATGAATGTTTTGTGATTGGTCCTTGGGTAAGATCATGCCCCACCCTCCCGCCTCTGCTCTGCATCCTACAAGCTGGAGAACTCACCTCATGATTTTATTGCTAACTACTAAACACTCTTTCTTTGGAGTTCCAGAACCCCGACTTTCAGGGAACCTTCACAGAACATCAAAGAATGTGTCAATCTCCTCATTCATTATTCCCGGACAGCCACCAGCACACACTCAGACTGCTGTGAAGTCTAACTTATTGAAAAAGCAATGGTTCTCTTTAAAGAAAATGCATGCTGAGGTCAATTGCAGCCTTCCTGCCAGAGCTGAAAAGAGGACATGCACCTCAGGAGAGGAAGACTGGGCTCAGCTCCCTCACAGGACATCGTCTCCTTGACGCTGGAGTGCAAACTCTTTTCCTCCTTATGAAAGTCCTTTGTGCCCCTGAGATTCCCAAGACAGAGCTGTGCGGAGGAGGAGATCCACTCCAACACAAGACGCCAGCCTTAGAATAAACAGGTTCTCTAACACCTCTTATTTCTAGAATATTAACTGTTGTGTGACGGGAAGTCTGGGCCTGGGTTCAAAGGCATCGATGAGATGAGAATGATATAGTTACTACAAATAGATGAGGAGAGATGTGGGCACGGGGGCGGGGTAGATGTTCAGCAAATGTAGAAGCTGCGTGTAGCCTCAAAGCCGTTCCTACTTTAGTAAAACTCGGGGGTTTCAGGACAAGCGATTCTTGGTAAACCTGGTCTGGCCTGTGATTAGATCCTTCAGTCCTCTGACATGAATTGAAGAGTCAAAGGGAGTGGCTAAAACTCCCGTTAGAGTGGGAACAGTGAACAAGAAAGTCTGTCCATGTTGGCTTGTTTGCATAATGGGGATTATGAGCACCAACAAAAGACATCCTGTGTCATGTTTCTGCTCCTGGCATATAGTAGATGCAATAATTCTTAAATTTATTTTGTATGGAATCACCTTACAAAATACATTAATTCTAATGGATTGTACATAATACCCTTGGAGGACAGCAGAAAACAATGTTTATAGTTTTTCACAACACCCTCTGAGACAGGCAGCACAGATGCCTAACATTTACCAAATCCTCTCCTGTGCAAATCTGCTACAGCCACAGTGCACACTTAATTCCAGCCAGAAGACATATGTAGCAAACGGCTTCCTATGAGCTCGCGGAAGGTTTGTAAATATCTCTAAGCTTTCCAACAACCTGCCCTTTAAATTAAGGAAACTGAGGCACACTGGAATTGTGTAACTGCCCATTCTTTCCTTTGCATTTGATAAACAGGATTAAGCATGGCAAGTAGGATCAAAAGGCCTGAGCCTTCACACCTCAGAACTGCTCTGTGGCTACTGCCCATATGGTCCCGGTCCCATTTCTTGTTTTTTTCCATATTATTTGATCTGCCAAGAAAGCCTCTTCCATTCTTGTATACAAGGTAAACTCTACTTACTGCTTTAATCCTCCTTTAGGCCTGAGGTACCTGGGCTTCTTGCTTAGCTGGTTTGGGCAGAGACTCCTGCCGGCAATGCATTCTTCCATTTCAATGAGTTCCTGGGCATCCCTAGGGTCTCCAAGGAAGTTCTCAGAGCTATGGAAAGTGTTTGTTTTCCTGTCTGGATAGTTTGTAGCATCTCAGAAGAATTAAGAAATCAATGGACCACCATTCTTTCTGCTCAAAATGAGGTCCCTCTCCTTAGACTAAACAAAACCTTCCCATGGGAAAGTTCTAGGAGTGTTGTCCTCGAAAAGAAGCTCTCAGCTGACAAGCCATTTTCAGGAGTAATGTCAGGGCTAGTTATGATCTATATTTGACCCTAGGATTCTCGGTAGACTTAGGTTTTAATCTCTGTGGTTAAGTACTTAGACAAGATACATGTGTGATACTGCCAACCTCACATTCAGAAATGGTGGGCAGGGGCAGCTCTAATAACTTCCCATGTGAACTCAGGACAACTCGGTGCTTGCAGATTTAATAAACATAATCATTTTCAAGGAATTTTGAACCAAATTTCCAAAGTGTGAGTTATAGACTAAAACCAGGCCAGTATTTCACAGGCAATGAGCCTTAACTCCAAATGAAACTCAAATTTCCTAAAAGAGAAATAACTATTATACAAGAAAAGTTATACTTCCTAACTTGGGGTAAAAAATGAGTACACAAAAGTTCACCAGCATTTTAAAAGACCACAAGAACACACAGCTCACAGGACCACACAGCTCACAGTACCACACAACTCATAGGACCACACAACTCATAGGACTGTACAACTCACAGGTCCATTTAACATACATGGCTACTCAGGCCCTTATGAAAAGTGGATTTTTGTTTCAATTTTTTCCTCTAAAGCCACTTAAACTTCCAGTCCAAAGACCTCACACAAACATTCTAAAATATGGCAAATATAATATATTCTTATCATTTATATAGATTGATGGGTCTAACTCGAATTACCAAAATTTAAACAATATTTATATTCTATCATTTATTATCACTGTGGGAAAGGGGCATGTGCCACAGTAGAGACTAAAGAAGGCCTGTTCTCTCCTTTCTCCGTGTGGATTCCTGGGATTGAACTCAGGTCCTCAGCCCAACCAGGAGTGCCTGTGCCTGCGGAGTCACCTTGTGGGCCCTGTGTCATCAGTCAGAGTGCTGCACATGCAACAGACTCATTCTAAATATTCTGGCATTTGATTTCTGTACCAAGGAGCAGGATGCTTGGTTATTCCATCTCTATTGCATGGCTGTGGGGCAGTCAGCATCTCAGAGGCCAGAAGTCCTGAATGATCAGGACTATTGCTGCCCTTAGGAACCAAAACTGCAGCATATGGACACAGTCTCTCCAAGGTTCTGATCTGTTGTTGTCAGAGCCCACAGCATAGCTATGAGGGAGTTCCTGTCATTAATTGGCTCATGCTCCTCAAATGTAATACAGCACATCATTAATTTTGCAGCTTCATCTGGTAAAGCTATAAGCTGAACATTCGTATTGTCTTAATTTTCTGTAACCTTTAATAACATTTATAAAAGAGCTTAGGAGAGATGAAAATGATATTGGCTGTATGACAAATATATTTTATGAACAGTTTTTAGAAATTGTTCTTTCTCTCACCCCAGTGTAGTTCCTGGAAAATCAACATACTTTAGACATATCAAGTTCATTGTTTAAATATGGAACAATGAGCTCCAGGAAATGGCTATGCTACCCTGAACATACTCAATCCTGTTGGACCATGAATCTAAACCTGGTTGAGCCTGGTTAGAACCTGAATGGGAGAAATGAAACCTAAACATGGATATCAATTTGGATCTTTTATGGAAGGCCCTGATCTAGGCTTTCCTCCTCTGTCTGACATGGGTTTATCTTTTTAGAAGATGGTGTCACCCCAATACAGTCACACACTTACCTTAAATATTTTGCAAGAAAAGGATGGATTTGAAAACAATATATCCTTTAATTTAAACTTGAGGTGAAAACTCATCTAGCATGTAGTCATCAGAAGTAAGATGGACCCTGTGCACAGCAGCCAAGTCCTTGCCATGGCTGGTGAGATGAAGACCCTGCACATTACTCATCGAGTATGGAAGGCTCACACTGGTAGTTAAACAGGAACTGTGTTACAGGCTCTATGGAGAACTTCCCCCACTTAGATAAGTTGCCAGATTATAGCTCATATAGCATTGCTACATTTTATGTACAATTATATTATAAATTTGCCGAGCATGTAGTTAACAATGGTTGTTTACTTTAGCATGTGGCTCTGGACTCACTGTCTCTAGTGACCACACCCACTCCTATATAAAAAGCTGCTCCCATGTTTGAGATATGAAGTGTCTCCCAAGGCTTGTGTATTGAAGGGTGGATCCCTCGCCGGTTGTGCTAATTTGGGGGTCTCTGGAAACTTCCGTAGATGAGGCCTAGCTGAAGGAAGTTGCTCTCTGCGAACTTGTCCTTGGTGGTGGTATGTTTCCATTGCCCCCGTCTCCTCTTCTAGAGCAAGAATAGTGTTACGGGCTGGCTAAGACATGACACCTTAGAGGGTGATGACTTCAGTTACACCGTTTCCCCCATGGCCTGAACCTGGGGGCCTGGTTTTCCTCCTTGTGGGTGACTGCTGACAGGTTTGCCTGGCTCCCTGACAGCTCAGCCCCCACTGCTTGTTTCAGAATACATTCATTTAACATTAAAACAGGAAAGATATTGTAAAAGAGATCAGACAGTAGAACCAAACTAGAGTCTGTGCTTCAAGGGGACAGACAGAAGAGTGGAGTCATTATATTTGAAAGGATGCATTCTTTCTTTCTTTCTATCATCTATTTCTGGTCCCATTCTAAAAGGATTCTGTGGTAGGACTTGAAAGAAACATATCTGAATCTAAGTTTAATGAGACATCAATTTACATAAAAGACAAGCACGGAATAGCAGATGTATAGAAAGGAGAAAACATCTTCGAATGCTTTGGAGCCTAGTTTAAGATTCTTCTCCCTATTGCTATTACTGAAAACCTGACATAATTTAATGATATATAATGACATGCTGTGAGAGATACCTGCTTAAATTAAGTAAGAATTATGGCTCGGTGAATATGGGCACAGCATCTAAAATCATGAAGTGGAACTATTTTCCTAATACAAAATGCTAACACAGCTGGAAGTCCTGGGATGAATTCCTTGCAGACTTGGGTTACAGGGTTACAGAGCCACATCTGGGGCTACAGAACCCCTTTAAAGAAGAACATTCCATTCACAGGGTATAATGATCCAATCTTATAATAGGTCCCTTAGAACATAGTAAACCTCACCATGGCATTGTGGTGACAGGCTTCTAGAAAAGGAGAAAATGAAGCTGAAGATAATGTTTCCCTCTTAAATGTCAGAAGAATGTTTGACAGAAAAGCAATTTGAACATGAAATTTCTGATGTGTGCATTGGGAAATATTCCAAAATTGTTGGTTGTGCTTGAAACCGATGGTGGCATAGATCAGCTATGAATTTCTCACAGTGAGCTCTCCAATATTCTTATGGACAAGCAACCTTTACCTTTATTAGACAGTATGGACATTTTCTAGTTACAGACTTAAAAGGAAACTGTCCCTAGAAAGCAATAGGGAAATAATAGGTTTGTTTTACAGCCCAGAACCCTCAGGAGGACTGTCTGTGGTGACTGAATCAGTCCTGCCTCCCCAGTTTGGTTCCCAAGAAATTGGTTGTCTCTTGAGCTTCGCCAGTTGCCTTCATTCATACAAGGATACAAAACATTACTTGGATTTAAGTTGAAGATTTTGATGTTTGACAAGAGCATACCTCACTGTGGACAAATCTATTCCTCCAAGCTTATGCAAGAGAGAAGCTATGTGGGCTGGCCCAATCTCGGTGAACATCAAATTCAGAAACAAATGTTTGTTTTTAAGAGAGAAAAGTGACAAGGAGGCAGGCTTCAAAACAAAGCGCTGGGAACACTAACAGTGAGCATCCTCTGGGTTTGCACAAGGGGCATTGAGAACATATTTGTGGAACTCGGGCTTCCAAATGTTGACCTAGACATCTTGAGTAGCTGTTGTGTGGTTATTACACTTCTTTCTTCTCCACCTGTCCTTGCCCACCTCTCTCAGGTCCATCTCCATCTTCCCTCCCTCCCTCCCTCCCTCCCTCCCTCCCTCCCTCCCTCCCTCCCTCCCTCCCTCCCTCCTTCCCTCCCTCCCTCCCTCATGTCCACATCAATCTATTCTCCTGCCTCCCACTAGTTCTCTACTTCTGTCTCTAGCTTTAGCTTAGAGCTAAAATCTACAGATAGGAATACATGGAAGTTTACAGTGTTCTGATGAGCCATAACTGAATCACACCCATGTGAAGGCTTTCTATAAATGCACAGATATTTGATGCTACCATATGGCAGAAAATATGACTTAAGAATAAATAATGTTTATAAGTAATTTTTTATAACATAAGAGTGCTGTTACCACAACAATTGTTTGGACAGTATGAAGTTAAATTACTAAAGTACAGTTTTTAATTTCCCCCAGGAGTAATCATCTTGCTTAAGTGTCTATGTACTCTTCTCCCCTTCAGATGATTTGAGATGGACCACAAACATATAATTAGGTCCTACGATCAAAAGACAGCTAAGGAGCTTCTGAGAACTCCACAAGGTTCGGAACAGTGTACATGTGACGCAGATTCAATAATAACCAGTGATTACATTAAAGATGGTGACTCTAAATGCCAGGCTTGTCTGCGGCAGGGGGCTGCTGTACGCCTGGCTTTTGTTAGCTATTGTTTTCCTATATGCACAAGGAACAGATCGTGTTTCAAGCTTTTCAGGCTGTGTGCCACTAAATTACCAATGGATTTACATGGCTGTCAGGAACTAGCTTCACATGTTGACTTCTCCCATGCATGTGAGAAGTATGGAGCCTCAAAATTAGCAACAAAAAAAGAATGAGATTCATGTACTTTCAGGGAAATCGACTGACAGTAAGTAAACCCATAACCATGGCCTGCCCGTGATTGTCCATGCACACATCTCCCCTTCAGACTTGCCACGGATTGGCTGGCGCAGGGTGACCAGTGCATTGAGAATATCCAAGCTCCCCAAGCTTGGTGGAGAATAGTTTTCCAAGAGAAAAATCAATCATCATATCTATTTTTAATCAATACTCACCACCCGAATTTGTTAATGACAAATTACTAAGCATTAGTAACTCAAGAGTAGAAAAATACCATTTTTCTACTTTTTCCTTGAGATGAAATACCAGATGTTGAAAAGCTCCAAACTGCCTACCACATCTGAAAAGCATTTAAAACACTCACCTTCAATCAGTTTATAAATAGTGGACTATAAAGATTTGCAGGGAGGACCAAAACCTTCAAATGTACTTAAGAACTATTAAAGGAAACTCTACAGTTTAATTACTGGAAATATGTAGAAGCATTTTGGCGCTCATCTATTGAGTGGGTGGGCTGTTCATGTGAGGAGGAATCACAATTGCTGATTTAACTGTTTCCAGGGGGACGGAGGGGACAGTGGTGGAGGGTGGGGCTACACAGTTTAGATCTCCAAACCAAAGGGTGATAGTCCCAAACAGGCTGCTCCTTATCTCTCCACCAACCCACTCCTTTGTTTTAGTGCTTAGAAGACATTTTGCCTCCTGAGGTCACTCACCATTCATGTTCTTAAAGATGTTCAGGATCGGCAGGATCTGACGGTAGTAGGGCACCAAAGCTTCGCCCACCATCTCCGCGGACACAACCAGGTGCTGGAGAACCTTGAGCGTCACACAGATGACCTGTCTGTTTCGGAGGTTCAAGGCATCTATGTGGTAGAAAAACAAACAAGCAGCAAATATTGAGTGTGAATTCTATGATGTTGAGGCAAAGCTGTCGCGTGGATTCATTTAAATTGTGCTCTATTGGGGACCCAAGGGGTCCTTATTATTACAGTTCTTATGAGGCTAGCGCAGCCCCCTGCAGAGAATCACATCTTATTTGGCTACTGTTCATCCTCCCAGCTGATATGATCTCTTCACCAAACTTGAGAACACTTCTTTTCTTTCTTTGTTTCCTTTCCTCCCTCCTTCCCTTCCTCCCTCCCTTTTTCCTTCCTTCCTTCCTTCCTTCCTTCCTTCCTTCCTTCCTTCCTTCCTTCCTTCCTTCCTTCCTTCCTTCCTTCCTTGTTTTTGTTTGTTTGTTTTAAGACAAGGGTTTACTATGTAGCCCTGTCTGTTCTGGAAATCAATTTGAAGACCAGGCTAGTGTCCAACTCAGAGAGATCCCCCTGCCTCTGCCTCCTGGGGGGTGGGGTGGGATTAAAGGTGTGTGCCACTATGCTTGGCTACTTCTCCTATTTCCACACAGAAAAGAGGGTGGTGGTATGAGGAAGAAGAGAAAGGCAGGTGTCAGGGAGCATCAGACATCACCTAGTGTCAGTGCTTTAGATTACTGTACAGGCTATCAATAGATAAGCTTTTGTGATCTCTGTTAAGAATTCCTCCTGTTTTGTTTTTTTTTTTTTCTCCCTATTCCCTTTTCTCTGTGTGTCTATGTATGCGTGGAGGTCAGAGGTCAACACCAAATGTCTTCTTCAGTTGATTTCCATCTTAGTTTTTTGAGGCAGGGTCATTCACAGACTGGCTGGCCAGCAAGTCCCAGGAATTCTCCATTGATAGGCTTATAGGAATACATTGTCATGTCTAGCCTTTTGTGTGCCTGACTAGGGATTCAAACTCAAATGCTCATGCTTTTGTGGCATACTGTGTACCAACTGGGCCAGCTCCTCAGTCCTGATTTCCTGTTATTCTCAAAGCTAGTATCATGAAACAACCTTTATTTTTGAGAGATAGATGTTGGCTGGTGTGCACGTGGAGAAACTGTATATTGGTTACCAACACAGGTAGTATTCTTGGTAGGGGCGACCATGAAATGGCTGCATGGAGCATCCTGAGGAGGGGAGGGAGGTAGTGTTGGAAGTATAAGCATTCCATTAGAGAGTCAACCATAATAAGGAGTGACCAAAGGGATGCACACAGGCTTAGAGAACTGTTCCGAGTGCAAAGCAACAAGCCACTGCAGAGAAAGGACAAAAGGCAGCTAAATGACCTGGTGGGTCCATCTCTGCTGGGGCTGTAAAGTGCTCTTTGCTCCAGTGGGGACTCTGGACATTGATGTTAGCTGTGGGAATCTGGCCAATCATAGACACTTTCTTGGCCCTGGTTTCCTTAATCACAGCAGCCTGTCATTGGCTTTCTAAGGTGACTACATTAAAATGATTGAAAGGAAGAGTTACACAAAAGCATCTATTACGGAAGGCCTGAGGGTTGATAGGATGCAGAGCCCCTGACTACTCTAAAATACAAGACAAAGGCTCTTGTCTCTAAGATGTTCCACCTCCTAATGACAAAGGATCAACTATGACCTGAAAACAAGAGATAAAAGTAACCAGGCTGTCAGAATGATGGCCAGTGCACCAGGGAGGGGCCTCGTGCTTTTCTTGAATTTCAGCTCACACTTCCAACAGCTTTGGTCTTGCAGACAGATCACATTCAGTGTGTATCAGAGATGAGTTTACCTCTATAAGCCTCCTCTTTATTCTATAATGTGACCTGGCTGGCTCCCTGTTACTCAAGGTCAAATCCCATTTTTCATCTCTCATATTCCCTACATTGGAAACTTGTTTCTGCAGTGGAGTGTCCTTGAATTTATGTCTTCTGTCCCTCCTTTCCTTTGGTCCAGAGTCTCTATTCTGGATCTAGATCTTCATCCGCATCTTCTTTCCTCTGATTCTGGGTCTCTATCCTCACTGTCCCTCTGGCTCTGTGTTTCCATTCTCAAAGTTTCTTAGGCCCCGAGTCTCCTCCTTACCTTCTCTCCCCTGGTTGGTCCTGGGTCTCTCCCTTAGTCCTAAGTCTCCACCCTTACCCTCTGTTCCTCTAGGTCCTCATTCACATCTTCTCTTCTCTGGTTCTCTGTCTTCTTACTTTTCTCTTCTGGTCCTGAGTCTCCATATTTCTCTTGCTCATATCCAACTACCTGCTCAAAGAGCTTAATGTGGCCCTCTGCTTTTTCCCCTCAGAGTAAAGGACAAACTAGCCAGATCTAGAGAGGTAGTGAGAGTAAGTTTAAACTCAGCAGCAAAAAGTCTAAGAATTTGAAGCACCATTTAATGATTTCATAGGTACTTTCTGTGGAAACACTGGCAAGTTTTTAAAAATAAAGTTGAGGTCAGCTTTATCTTTTCCAGCAACAAACTGGTGGTTGATGAATATACACACTTCAGAGCAGCCTCACAACCTCTGGTCCAGTCAAGGCTACATTCCTGGTTGGTTTGAAAGTAAACATGAATGTAACAGACAGAGATGCTCAGCCTTAACTCTGGGAGCCCACCTAAATATAACCGCAGGACTTGGTCCGTCATTATAGCTTTTAAACACTTGCAGGCTGCACTGAATCTTCTGAAAAACAACTAAAAATAGAATGCTGTAATTTACTCTGCAAGCTGTGGGGATGGGACAGTCAGAAGAAGAGCTTTGGAGCCCTGGTGGGAGGGGGTAGAGAGGACCTTGCACGGTCAGCAGCCAGGCTGTTTCAAACAAGCATTGAGCATTTCTTTGTGCCAGGAATTAAACCTAGCACCTTATACATCTTAGATACTAATATTACATCTTATATACTAATAGATATAGTATCTTAGATACATCTTATATACTAATCCTCCTTCATCAGTGTTTGCTGAGAGTAGAGTGTGTTCCTCATAGTTGTAGGAATGGAAGGATTGAAATGAACAAGCTACAGATGCTAATATCCTCTCGGGGATGACATGGAAACAGACAGTAAGCTTATATCACAAGTATGCAGACTGTACTTGACAAGACAAGGTCATTAAGCAGCCAATCACAGGGTTAATCAACCTTGGTTCAGGATCGCTGAACTCTCCTCGACACAGGACAAATCTCAGCCATCAATAGATGCTATTCAGCCACAGAATTTTCCAGGCAGGGAGGGAGGTACACAGAGCCCTCCCCGGGGAAAGGCATCTGCTCCAGTTGTGTAGGTGAGAGTGCACTGTGGTTTTTAGGTTGCGTTAGCTGCTTTTTTTAGAACTCTGAGTGTAGTTTTCCTGAGTACTTTTTGGTGAGAGGCACATGTGTATGTAGGTGCACCCATGGACGACCTGCTGGAATTACCAGCAAGAACCAGACACTAGAGAGTCAGGTTTCTGTCCCTTCTGCCCATTCTTCTTTCCCTCCGATCACTTTCCAACAAGGGCCTCACAGTCATGCATAACTGTCCATTTTGTATTTTTTTTTTTTTTTAGGAAAATACAACAAACAAACACTTAAACATCAAAGGCAAAAAGGCCCATGAGGGACAAATGATGGGATGTGGCAGTTTTGGTGGCTGTAATGGCTTTTGAATGAGGTTTTCCATTGTGTGTGGTTTACAAAGGCTGCAATAAGATAGCCTTGTGTATGCACATCTACACCCAATGTCAGGGAAGAGACTTGCTCTGTAGACCTTATTGATGTCATATATATACATATATATACACACACATATGTCATATATATATATATATATATATATATATACACACACACACACATATACATATGTGTGTGTATATACTGGAGCTCACTGCGTAGGCTAGGCTGTCCGATGAGTAAACCCCAGGGCTCTGCCTGCCCCACCTCCCCTGTGCTGGGATTGCTAGTACACCAGCACCCCAGAGCTTTCACATGGGCCTTAGGGATCCAGCCCAGGCACTCAGGCCATCACCATCCCAGCCCCATGAGGATTTGCTTTTTATCTCGTCCATTTCCATTTTAGTTTATGTATTTTTGGTTCTCCTTCTTGAGGAATTGACTCTTCACATCAAGCCGGAAGCCTTTTTTGTTCTTCCATTCCCAGTGGAATTACAGAACTATGATTGGGAGTGGGGAGCAGGAATCACAGGTCTCTTCTTTTGAGAAAGCATGTTAGCAGATATAAAGAGAGTATGATTCTGGGGCTTAAGGAGATGTGTGTATTCTGCAGCTGTTGTCAAGTTGTAAAGCAAGGACTTTGAACTCAAGATTTTAGGTTTTGAAAGGTGTAACACGAAGAGTCTACTGACATTATAGAACCTTTCTATTCAGGAAATTGGATTTCTATTGTACTGCTTACTGCCTTCAAGTGTAATCAACAGGATGGAGCTTACAGATATAGAGAAATTGCTGGAGAATAAGGAAAAACAATTTGAAGCCAAAGTGGTAAAATTTATTCATCTTAGATGGTTATAAGCCCTGCGTACAATTTCCTTAGGCCTAAAAGTCCATTATTGCTAGGAATTTCGTGAAGTGAGAGTGTTTCCTACCATTAGATATGATTTGCTATTGTGGATGAGAAGACACGGGAACATCACCAGTGGATCGTCCTTGTTTAAAGTTAGAAACACCAAACAAAATCAAAGGCAAACATGAAGTCCAAAAATACTTCTGACATGTGCCATAAAGGTTAATATCGGTAGCATACAAATAGCCACCATAATCTAGTGAAGGAACCCATCAAGACTGTCTAAGAATATGAGCAGATAATACAGAGGTTAATATACACAAGTGAGCAGTTAATAGTCTAGAATGTTCAGATTCATTGGTAATCCAAATAACATTGGAGTAGCATATTAGCAAAAAAAAAAAAAGTCATTGAAATATTATCATTCAGAGCAGAAGCAAGTTTGGGAGAAGAGAGACTTTAACAGATGCTGTGGCATAGACAGGTGCAGCCTTTCTTCAGGGCATCACTTCTTAGAGCCATACAAATGCCTGTGATACTTAGCCCAGCACTTCACCTGCATGGGCCTTTAGCCTAAGTATGAAGGTATGTGCTCAATGATGAAAGAATGCTGAAACCAGTATTGCTTATGATTGGGAATAATCAAAACATCCCAAGACTATCGGATTGTTAAAGAAGACAATACATCTACAGGGTAGAAAGTTATTTTAGTATATTTATTTTAATTTTTGAATTGTTTTAGGACCATTAATGTAATTGAGCACTGGGACTTTCTTTGTATTAAGTATTTTATTGTTCTTATAAGCAACTCTTCTATTTGCTTAAACAGATTTGTTTAGAAGGCATCAGTTACTGACATGCTCAAGGATGCAGTCACCAGCACTTTTTGATATTTATACTCACAGGTTCTATGTGAGCGGAAGGAACGATGAGGACTCCTATCTCCCGCACAGTCCTTTCATTCTTGTAGCTGAAGCTGGGTCTGGGCATTGCACACACTGAGTGCCTGGTGCTGGCAGTTGAGCATGAGCTTCTATGGTGTGTGCTAGCATTGGTAATGCAGGGCTCTTCTCTCAGAGCACCTTGCCCCTCTGTACCCAGATGTCCACTCAGTTCACCTTGAAGAAGCGGGATGCCATATGATGCCAAAAGAAGGACTTAGCTTTGGTATCATTTTCAGAGTGAAATCAAATGACCATGTTTGTTTCAAGTGGGCATTGCTGCTAAGAGGCACTAGTATAATCCCTACATTGGTTGAGGAAAGGTCATTACATTTGCCACAGTTTTCAATGGTCATCAAGGACCCACAAGGCCTTATGCAAAGTAGGGGATTCTGGGGTGCAAAATAGAAGGCGGGCAGACAGAACAATTTCCAGGATATAGGAGCCCAGTCTTTCCTGAAGGAGGGCAGGAAGAGCACATTCTTCTAAGCCTCATAGCAATTTCTGGTACAATTTTAGGAGTGATTATCTGGGCAAGCAATTTGGATCGTATAGGAAGACAGCAGGGGTTATTAGTAAGCTGAATTTGCTCACTGGATGAAGGCTAACCAAGCTAACATAACATATTCTATACTTTCTCACAAAGGAGACTGTAACCAGAGTGCTTTAGCAAGACATCTGACCACAACTGCCTGGCTGTTCTAGTCGTTAAGACATAGAGATGGAAGGCTAGCTCAATTGACAGACAGTGAGTATGCTTGGAATACTTGGAGCCCAGGGCTTTCCCCAGCACCACAGAAACTGGGTGTAATGCTGCATTAGAGGTGGAGACAGGAGGACAGAGTTCAAGACTATCCCTCAGCTACACAGCAAGTTCCAGGCAAGCCTAGGATATGTGAGACCCCACCTTTAAAACAAACAAACAAACAAACAATACTATCACCCAAACCCAAAAGGTTATAAGGGGGATTAAGAGTTAGGATTTCCCCTTTCCTTTTCTTGTTATTCCTGTGTGAATAACTTAGTTCCCAGGAGCATGCCCTGAGGTTTTGGGATCAACCTTTCCTTGGCAGGATATGTCAGAGGTCAGTACCTGAGCCATTTCAGTCCCATAGAAATAATTTCTTTTGTAGATTGAGTGCATCTTATTGAACTGAAACAAATTTGGTGCCTGCTTGTTGAGAATATACCAAGAGAAGGAAACTAAGGCACACACACACACACACACACACACACACACACTTTATTTCCCAGTAATGTTCTCATTACACAATCCTATGACTCCTCTGGACAATGGTATTTCTAATCTCCTGGGAAGGGTGAAAGAATTAAATGGCCTAACACTACAGAGCTCAGTAATGCAAGCTGGAGTTTTCCTGAGTCCAAAGCCTGCATTCCTAATAACTGTGCTCCTCTCTCTCGTGGCATCTCCTCAGTCATGAGGCACTGTCCCATGGCCTGGTACACACTGGGACCAGGCAATGAGGAGATCGTTAAAAATGCCAGTGAACTGACTCTAGCATGGACTCAGCAGGGAGCCTTCACCATGCTGGGTCCTGGGCATCAGCGGTTTGTTCTTAGAGAATAAGTCACAGTCACAGAGACAAAGCTCATGACATTTTTCAGAAAGCAGGGTAGGCTGTCTGAGCATGCTATTTCAGACACACAGACAAATGTTTGTGTTTTTTTCACTGTCAGACTTTATTGGCTTTTTAATATATTCACAAGGTACACTGGTTTCATTGGCAGCAGTATGAACTCTCAGACCGCACAGCAAAGGCATGCACAGGTTATAGAATGGCTGAGAAAGCTTAAGGAGGCTACAGCAGAGAGTTCAGGGAGTTTCACGGAGGCCCTACCAAGAGGCAAGAGAGTCCATGTGGGAGTAAGATAAATAACCTGCTGGAGGTCTGCTGGAGAGACTGCTAGAGGGTCAAGTTTTGAGGTCACAGTTGGGTGAGCTCTGTGGTCTAATCAGGATGCAGAAGTGAGCTGCAGGATCATCGAGGGCACAGAGGCAAAGGACAGGACTGGGTTCAGATGAACATAGAGGTGGACAGACCCATGGAATGTCCAGATGGGTGAGTGGGTAAATGGGCAGACAGGCAGGCAGTCATTTGGGTGGGCTGTATCAACAGCGAGGAGTCAAGCTGAGCTGAGGTCTCTGGGATGGGTTGGGACTTCTCTCATGGACTGTTGCATAGATGCACACACTAGGTAGTTAGTCAGGTGACAGATCTGAAGAGGCCATAACCACAGCCACGTGAGGCAGCCAGGTGAAGCTGGTAGACCCTTTCCTTAGTCTATTGAGCTCAGTGAGTTTGCAGGCCCAGTTTTCAAGATATAGTTTTAGTATACCTATGATTTCATTGTGTCTCCATTTACTTTGATAAATTAAAGCAGCACGTTTATCCTTAAGAATGTATTACTTAACAAGTGGTGCCTTGTGGTATCAGACAGTTCTATTCATGTGTCCACCAAGGCACAAGACTCTTCCTAAGTTGTAAGTACCTGTGGCTTGTTCCTAAGGCATAAGCCATGGTGACTAAGGCATTGTCACTCAAAGTGGGGTTAAATGCTACCTGTAAAATGGAGTCTCTCCAGGCAAAGCACTGGAAAACATACTGTGTTGTTGTTTTCTTTTTAACACAGTATGGTGTCACTAAGAACAGTGCACAACTTGAATCTGTATCCACTGTGGAATAATGTCATGGCCACCTGCTGTCTATATGAGGCTTTAGCTTGGGTGACTTAAAGATGTCAACATTAAGTCAGAGGATGATGGTGGCATTTTCATATTCATGCTATATGCTCTGTTGAAAGCTTTAAATGTAATAGTTCATTTTGCCACAGAAATGATCCAATATGTTGGGGGCCATTGTCCCCATTGTGACAATAAGGTGTTCCACCTCAGTACTGAGCATGGACATTGGCTTGTTTGAGACAGGAAAAGATTGCCTGTCAGTGCCTGTGCTTGTTTCTGGCACCTTCTCTCTGACTCTGTTATGACTTTCTGGCATGGTCAGCTGTCATCTCTGCTTCTGTCACTCTTGCCACTGTTATGCTTTTACAACGCATCTCTGATGTCTTTGTTCACATAGGATGTGACTTCATGACATGACCAGAAGGATTTTTAGTTTTGAAAGGTGAACACGTGCGTGATCAATATCTCAGAGGTTGTCATCTAGCCTCTGCCCTGGACTAACACCAAGGTGCCTTCAATGGGTCTACTGTCATCAGTAGACTCACACGGTGACACAAGATTTTCTGTTATAGTTCTGTTTAGATGGAATAGTGAAGACAACATGGCAATGGCCAGGTTAAGTGTGATGAAAAAAATGTGTCTAACAGTGAGATTCCACAGCCCGTGTGGCTGGGAGTGCTTTCGTATGGCTGCTTTCCCAGGGGCTCAACTCATTAAAGCTCTCCAAGGTTTCTACTTCTCTCCTCCTCTAGAAATGAGGAGAACTCTCCTCCTGACCTTGATGGTATAGAATATTAGGCCCGAACTAGAATGTGGGTCATAGGCCATGGCTTTGCTAATTAATGTGCTTTGTTTGTTCTTAAGAAGGCAACAGGGGAAGGCAGTCTTTAGTGCCAGGTTACTGACAGCTCACAAGTGGAGTCTCCCTGTGGGGGAAATAGGTTCTAAATTATAAGAGTCTTAGCTGGTCTCTCTTCCCTTGATAGCTGCAGATTTTCAATTGCTATTCGAATGGGTCTCTATGGGCTAAGCTTGCCATAGCATCAGATAATCCTAGATATCAGACTGGTCACTTCTTGATCATGGCACATACCCATGCCTCCCTTTACAGTCTATTGGAAGAGGCAGACTCCTGGCTCTCCAGAATTGGATATCCAAGAAATGTAGAAGAAGAGAGTTTGGAAAGCCATCTCTTCTTGTCCTCATCTTTACTATGTGTGGGTGATACACTGTAGACTACTTGGACAGGTAAGCCCCCTTTCCCTTGGTCACAGCTCTAAAATCTCTGGGCATGTGCAGTCGATGCACATGTCTAATTTCTCTGGAATTGCAGAGGTACAGAGGTACCGGCGCTTGGTTTTACTTACAGGTGTGAAGGTGAGCCGAGTCTCCCCGGATCTACTTGGGATAAGCTGATATCAATCATCTTCACATACCATAGCAGAGAGTGAAAAAAATTAGCCACCACAGCAAATATGTCTGAAGTGAATTTTAAGTCATGGGAGCTACTTTATGAAGAGCAAAACTTTATGAAGACAGTTTAAATCATGTTTCTTTTTTAGTATCTTGTAATCAAAATAACCCCAAGCAATTTACCTCTTTTCCGAATTTTCAAAAATAAAGGTCTAATTGTTCTTCTTGAATTAAAACCATTTTTTTGCAGTTTATTATCAATTTCGAAATAATGCACTTGTCAAATTTTGAAACATGAGTAAAATGACTAGGTCATTAAAAGGGAAATGTATGCAAGCATGTTTGCTAATTAAGACTTGTCAAAACATGCTCTTGCTTTGTGACACATTTTATTCCTTCACATCGGTCCCTTCTTCTTTCTGTTCATCCATTGGATGTCATTTTAGGAGAATATTCTGTTTTCTGAGTGTTTGTACTCAAGCTTCTTGAGCCAGAAGTCACTATGTTCCCTCCTACTCAGCCACAGCAACTGGAGAAGCTGGGCATGTGCCCTCAGCTGGTGCAGCCAGCCAGGTGACCTTAGCTCATTAGAGGTGTCCTAATGAGGGCACTGGCTTGTGCCCCTTCCACACGACGACTGCCATTGTTTCTATAAGTTGGTGTAGCCAGGGCCACCTCTCCTCCAGCAGGTCATCTCACAAGTGCATACTGCTGGTCATAAACAAAAATATCTCACTGGGAGACTTAGATAAACAGAAATTTACTCTCATAACATCTGTCTTCTAATGGACAGGAAGCCTCGTAGGATTACAGTCTTTAATTGGGGTTTCAGGATAGATAGGCATCTCTACAAGGCACTTTTACACAAGGCCCAGCACATTAGCAGATCCAAATGGCCTCATCCTACTTTTAAAAAAATGGCGTCTTATATACATCTCAGTGAGGAGAACAGTTATGTACGTCATTATATTGATTTTGGAAATGTATGATGCATTTCTTGTGCATTAGCCAGCCCATTAGATGCTGCGGGGACAGAGTACTGTTTAACAGTATATTCTAAGTGACATAAACTACAACGTCCTGCTGGAGAGGGTGAAAGGCAGAGACAAGACTGGAGCTGGGGGGAAAGACTGTAAGGAGGCATAAAGAAAAATTAATAGAGGAGCAGGACTTTGAAGGCCATGTAGTGCTGAGGCATGTGAGCTGATGACAGCAGACATAGAATTAGGAAAGAGCCAAGCAAGTTCTATGGTGAGTTTTCTGTCACATAGGCCAATGGAGGCAGCCACTGAGAAGGTGACAAACTTGTTGGCACACCCTGGGAACCCAGAGATATCACCAAGGAGGGTGGTGATAGGTCTGGGAGGCTAAAGCTTTTGTCTAAGTTAAGGTGTAATGGTCTGGGTGGAAGAAAGCATCGGGCAGCATGACTTGATGCCTCATGGGGTGGGGGACAGGGAGAAAATGGAGAAAGGGTCTTAGAAGGAAGAGATTTGTAGCAGGGGTGTGTGAGAAATCTGCATGCAAGCCCCACCTAGCTGACTTCTAAGACTCACACAGGGAGGAGGTCCCTGTGGGCCAGATGGTGAGCACGAGCAGATGAAAGCGGCCGAGATGAAAGGCGCTTCGCTGTGTCCTCCACAGGGAGGCCAAGCTGGGTGGCTGCGTCTCAGGGGCTAACTGTCCACAGGACTGGAAGTTGCAGTCTTCTGTGGAACATAAGAGGACACAGAGGTCCTGAAACATGCTTATGCATAATGTCTAGGGTAAGTTTGGACTCTTGGGTCTTGCTGAGGTGGGACAAGCTCTGCACAGAGTCTGGCTGTTGAGCAGTGACTAGAAGTGAGAGGTGTCACTTTCTGGATGAGGAGATGAATTGTTGTATTCTCTATGGGAGACTCCCTTGCTTTCTCCAGTGCTGTTACCAGCATTGTCAATCAGGCTGGGCTCCAGAGTTGCCATAGTACAGGCATCCCCCACTAACCCTTAGGAATGTGCACTTTCTTGCTTTAAGTAACTCACTGTGTTATGTTCTAGGGCTTAGGGACTGGTTGCTATTGTAAAGCCTACTGTATTCTGATTGATACAATTTTCTTTATCATAATCAAAGAACCCTATTCTTTGTCTTTAAAACTATAAAGGGCTCTTTCTAATAATTTCAAGATATCAAGCAACATTTGAGCTTTGATCTGCTCCCTCTCAATTTTCTTGATATTATCACTTAGGATTCATTCTTCCATTGGTGTCTGCTGATGCTTTCTCTATAGCTAATTAAGATGGCCACTTGGTTTGATCTTCTTTAATGTGCTTTATATTTCAGGCTATATATTTTTTTTCTAAATGAATGTTTCCTCACACTGTACAAAAAGCATATTATTTGAATTTAATTTCTGGCAATATTCTTGTGAATTTTTGTAATTTCATTGAAACATTTTCATTATTGTGCCACTAACATGCTTTCTAATGTATAAATAATTATTATTTCTTACTTGGCTCATGATTATTTACCAACACATATCTTACTTTCAAAATAGAAATGTTTCAGCTATCATTTTAGAGATTGATTTTTTTGTACAACTTACATTTTTATCATTCAATGTGTTTTATGTGATTTCCACCTTTGGTGCTTTCTCTGAGTCTCGTCTTAGGCCCAGAATACGACTGATTCAGTGGATGCTCTGTCTACACTGTGGCCATGGTGACTTGGAGCTGTACACACAGTACTGAGGTCCAGGTGTGGTTCACATTCTGACTCTAGCATTTGGGAATCGTGTGACATAGCACCATTTTCCATTTCACATGACTGAGTTGGACACCCCCCCCCCCCACACACACACATCTTGGAAGCAAGGTGGCCGACTCCCAGGGCTGCTGGAAGGATTGACTGATCCAATTCCAGAAAAGCCCAGTGAAAGCTTGCAGACTGAGAGCAGTACTGGGCGTTGGTGCTACAGTGAGAGACTTTTATATAATATCCTCAGTCCTTTGCTTAGCTGTTCGTGAAGAAGAAAGCAATATGGTGGCCTGGGAGATGCTTTATAAAGAAAGCACTTGCAGCATGAGCCAAGTGGGTGTGACATTACACTTGTAATCCTAGCTCTTGGGAAGCAGAGGCAGGGATTGCTGGAGCACATTATATAGCTAGAGTAGTCTCAGTCATGAGCTCTTGGCTCAACCAAAATGGTTTATGGGGCTCCACAAACCTGAGTGAACACAGGCTTCTAAGTGTATATGAACACATTCACATACATGCACAACACATGCACACATCTATCCCTGCATATTAAAAAAGAATAGTATCTAAATGATCTTAATAATAATATCCATACATTTGGTAGAACACATGTATTTGAAGTTTTATATCATGATGACAGAGTTTCTTTTCATTGTCCAAGGATGCCAATAAAAATGACAATTTCTAATTTTTTGTCTGATTTTGTTTTTGTTTTGAGATAGGATCTTGTGTAGTGTAGACTAGACTCAAACTTGACCAGACCCTGACCTTTACCTTGAAATCCTGACAGCAGCATTTTACAGGTGAGGGAACAGTGCCACACAGAGAAGTGTAATGTGCATCAGGTTGTAGCAGCTGCATGTTAGAGTCAAAAATTCCAGCTGGGAATCAGATTCTGGTCTGCTCTTAACTAACATATTAACTTGCTTAACTTAATGCTAACAAAGGAACAGTCGGTTTATGTAGAAAGGCATGAGGTACTGTTACCTCTCTCTCCAAAACGCCCTTCAAGAACAAACAAATCTAAGGCAAATCAGCATTGAGAGATGAGAGACTAACACAGTATATTAATAAAGGAACAAGATGCTAATTAAAAGAATATCAGAAAAAAAAAGGAAAACTTAAGAAGGACTGAGATAAAATGTTTTAAACTTGGGAGGAAAATGTTTAAAATGTTTTTGTGGAAACAGGCACTAAACAGGGACACAGTGAAACTAACAGAAGTTATGAAACAAATGGACTTAACAGATATCTACAGAACATTTTATCCTAAAACAAAAGGATATACCTTCTTCTCAGCACCTCACAGGACCGTCTCCAAAATTGACCATATAATTGGTCACAAAACAGGCCTCAACAGATTAAAAAATATTGAAATTGTCCCATGCATACTATCAGACCACCATGGATTAAGGCTGATCTTCAATAACAACATAAATAATGGAAAGCCACCATTCACGTGGAAACTGAACAACACTCTTCTCAATGATACCTTGGTCAAGGAAGGAATAAAGAAAGAAATTAAAGACTTTTTAGAGTTTAATGAAAATGAAGCCACAACATACCCAAACTATCACTAGATGGGCCATTACTAGAAAGAGAGGCCCATTGGACATGCAAACTTTATATGCCCCAGTACAGGGGAACGCCAGGGCCAAAAAATCGGAATGGGTGGGTAGGGAAGTAGGGGGGAGGGTATGGGGGACTTTTGGGATAGCATTGGAAATGTAATTGAGGAAAATACGTAATAAAAAAAAATTTTAAAAAAAAGAAGTGGAAAAAAAAAGTACAGGAAATTTCCAGGATGTAGAACTATGAGGCAGGGATGCAAAAACAAGCAAAGAGCAGAGAGCTTAGGGGAGAGCAGCTCGTAGTACACAAGGCACTGCTCAGGAGGTCTGAGGCAGGAAAAGAAAACAGAGAAGTCACTGAAGCAACAATGTCTGGCGAGTATCTACTACCAAGATGTGTGCCTTTCAACTCAAATTTCCCAGTAAAATTAATGGGAAAAGAACCAAAACATATCAACATGGAACTTTTAATCTCCAGAAATAACAAAAAGATCCGAGTGATTGGTGGAGAAATGAAAGGCCAGTGAAGTGCAAATTATAACATTTTTTACAATCAGGGTCTCTCTACAAAGCCCCGGCTGTCCTGCAATCCATCCGTGCAGACCAGGCTGGCCTTGAATTCACAGAGCTCTGCCTGCCTCCGCCTCCTGCATGCTGGGATCAAAGGTGTGCACTGTAATGCCAAGCAAACTCTAATATTTTCAAGACATATCTTGGCAAGTCACAGAAATGTGACCTTAAATTTCTAAAGAAAAATTATTCTCAACACTACAAAACTGATAGTCAAGTTTTATGGATTTTTCAATTTCTAAGAACTAAAAGTTACAGCCTTCCTGCATCTTCAGGAAGTTGCTGGAAGGCGTGCCCTGGTGTGATGGTGAGGAAGCACACTGTCAAGGAGCAAGGTCACGTGCACGATGCCAGAGCTCTCGGCAGGTCAGCGACACATGGTCCTGGCCATGGTGACAGGGTGGCGGTCAAAGAATTACTGACTCCAGAAATAAAACAAGTGGCTATCTGATGTCTGAACACTTGGAAAGCTGCATTCTCTTACCAGGGATTAAGACGCATCAGGAGATTTATGAAAGGCTGAAATCAAGCAGGCAAGAGAGCCACCGTAAGTTACCCAGCAGGGTAAGTTATACTTCTAGTGTAGTAAGTGACTGTCAGTGATTAATAAAGTATAAAAAGTGGATTGTTCATTTAATGAAAATTGACATATTGGTACTGTTGTCAGGATGGAACAAAGGATGTTTCCAGGAGAGAGGTAAATTCTTATCAGTGTACGGGGACCACGGCTTCGAACAGAATGAGTTTCCCTCATGTGCTCCTGAAGAAAAAACTTTTCTCCTGTAATGCGAGAATCCCTTCTCCAATTTCTCTGTGGGCACAGCGGGTGCCTTGTGTTCCTTTCCCTTCTTGCACACAGCCTTGACAGTGCCTTCCCTGCATATCACATGCTGGACCATCTGTTGCGTTCATGCATGGCTACTCAGAGTGTCTATGTATTTCTGTAACCATCCACATAATGGATAAAGTGGAATCTCTCCATTCCATAAGTAGAATGGAGAGACTTAGCCTTCATTTACTTCCCACAATTCACTCTGCACCTGTGGTCCTGTACCAGGCTTTCACAGCAGTGTCTGGTCACATAAGCTCCCTTTCTGTCATGGCTGGCATTGCTGCAGCCTGGCAGCTTGAAAGAATTGTGGCATCTTTGCTCCCTCCATGTCTACATTGTCCAAGGTTTCCCAGCCTCTATTGCTTGGTAGAGAGTCCAGGTTTGAAAGGCAAAGATGAGATACTGGATGATCAACAAGCGTCTTACCTCTTCTGGGGAGGGGTCTATCTATGATCTACTCTTCCTCTAGAGACAGGAGGCATCAGGTTAAACAGATGGTTACTCTCCAGTTTTCAGTGCACAGAGAGTCATGAAGATCAAAATTTTATTGAGACTACGCTCATCAACATAAACCAATATTCTTTATAGCCTTGGAACTTCTTAGTATTAAATTTTACTTTAATTTTTTTTTTAAATTTTGTGTGTGTACATGGGTGTGTGTATTCCATACAGTGCATTTGAAGGTCACAGGGCAACCTTAGGTGTCCTGCCCATGTCTTCTACCTTGTGTCAGTGCCTCTTCATGTTGCTGTTCTGCTGTCTGCCATGGCTCTCGAGCTTCTAGGGATTCTGCCAGCCACCTCTCACCCCAGCGCAGGAGCACTGAGAGCACAGACATGCACCACTGTGTGAGCCTTTATAGAGGTTGTAGGGGCTTAACTTAGGTCCTCACATGTTCCTGGTAAGCATTTTATCCAACAAGCCATCTCTCCAGTTCCAAAATTTACTTTTCTAAAAATAAAATAAGCTAAGCACTTGTGCCTTTAAAAATGTCTTTTCTTCATGTTTAGGCAATATTTTGTTCAGGAGAGTTTATGTTCAGATTGTATTTTGTCCTTTGTGAGCAGATTGGAAAGTTAATTTTCCCAGCTGATGGAGCTGATTTCATGTTCGTCATCTTTATTACGTGCTTTTTTAGGGAGCTCCTTCTTTGCCTTATTTGTTGGCTTGGAAAGCTTAGACTCCAACTTTCCTGGATTTTGAACCACCACAAAATTATCACATCACTTTGTGTAGTTGTGAAACTCTTTCCTGCTGAATACTTGACTTAACTCTTAGGAGTGGTGACTCCTGGTCCTGAGGTTTACAAACTCTGAGATCCCTCTTTGGGAATCACAGGGTTAGGGGCATCCTCCATGTGTTCTCACCTGGGAGCACAGCATGGCTCCCCACCTGATAACCTCCCTTTCACTTTGCAGCCTGGGCTTCTGCTGTGAACTGTGAGCTCTAGTTACCTTTTTTTTCTTGATGCTCAGCATTTTGCCTGATGTTTGAAGGAGTTTTTGTTCTCCATCCTTTTGTCTCCTTCTCTTTCTTCTATCTCTCTTCTTCCTTCTCTCTATCCACCCTTCCTTCTTTCTTTGGCAAGTGTGGTTTGAGAAGGGCGCTTCATTCATTTTCTTTGTGCCATGTGAATTTTTGACTGCATGGTCAAGGAGGTAGTTTTTCCTCACAACCTGTCTTTGCTATACCTCTGCCTTTGGTTTCCATTCTTGTTGTCCCAGAACTTTTCTGGGCAGTACCCATGTTCAGTTCCATTTGGGTCCCACCTTCCCTGTTAATTTTCTTTGCTCACCTGTGTTTTGTAGACTTGTCTTTTCTATGTCTGCCTCTTCACAGGCCTACACTTTTGCCCTAGTGCTAGGCAGCTGGCATTTTTTCCCCCAACTCTCTGGAGACTTTTGCTCTCCTCTGGCTTGTGAGTTTCCCTTACTACATTCAGATTGGCTTCTTTGTATGTGACGTCTTCTCCTCTTTAGGACCAGGCTGGGGAGGGGGAAGGGGTGAGGAGCAGGTGCACAATAATGCCTAGAATTTCAAGAATAGCAAACAACATTCTACATGTTTATATTTCTTCTGCTTCAATAGGCAATCTAACAGTATTCTTTTCCTTTGGTCATTCCAGGTCTTCTTTCTGTTTCTCTCTGTCTCTGTCTGTCTGTCTGTCTGTCTGAGGCAGCATGTATGCATGTGTGTGTGTAGCGTGCATGCGTGCCTGTGCATGTGTGCCTGTGCATGCCTGTGCCTGTGTGTTTGGGACTTTGCCCAATGTCCCATCCCGTACTATGGTGCTGCTCTTCAGTTGGCCAGAGTGGAAGACACAGTTGCAGTTTCTACTAGCCCTTTTCCCTTCTCCTGGCTCCATTTTCAACCCTCTTTTGCATTTGACATGTGCAGAGTCAAGATGCTCACTGTGGCTGCTCGCTGGCTTGGGATAATTGCTCCTCATCTTAACTAGATCAAATATTAATCCATAATTCTCAGGCCAGACTGCCAGAGCACTATTTCTTTTCTCCCTTTCCCACAACAAAACATCTTACTATTGTTTCTAGCAATCTGTGCTGTGCTACTTTATCAATACCCTGACTATTTTATCAAGGACATTCCATTACTCACCCTGAGTATAATGGGCTAAATTATTTTGGAGCTTCTAACCCAGAATAACTTGAGAGTGGAAACTGAGAGAAAGGAGCAAAGGTGTTTTTTTTTGTTTTTGTTTTTTTTGTTTTTTTTTTTTTGTTTTTTTGCCATGAAGTGATATAAATGGAAGAGGTAGTAGGTGCTAATTTGGCTACTGTAAAACATGAGACACTTTTCTTTGAAGCCTGATAAAGCTTGGGTCCTGAGTAGATAAACAAGAAAAAAGAGAAAAATTATATATTTATTATATATTTTTTTGCAGTTTGGAAATAAATACTAGACCTGATGAGTGCATCTGTGTTTCACTTTAGGATTATTAGTTTTGTAATTTTTAAGAAATAAATCCCAGACTCTGGGAATGCACAGAGGCACCGATCCTACGTCTTTTCCTCACAGTGAGTTAATCCATTTTGCTCTGCCTTCGTAGAAAGTAATCAGAACTGCTAGCTGGTGATGGTAAGGTTAATTTTTGCCCCTGGATAAAATCACAATTATACTAATAGTATAGTTTAAAAACAAGGTACACACAGCTGTTACATGTTATGCCAATTATGTACATCAGCCTGTTTCTAGATCAATTAGCCTCATTCCAGCATTCCACCTGAAAGAGGTGTTTTATGCACATGGCATTTCCCACTGAGGACTGAAACTTGCATGATGCTGCATAGAGAATCAGTGTTTGGCCCTGAGAAATGTTTGACTTCCAGTGACAGGATGACGATGGGTATTTGGTGACATCACCTTGGACTGCCATGCAACAGTCAGCACCAGGAACAGATTGTCCTGGCTATTGGAACCTTGTGCTACCAAATGTCATTTGGTCAGGTTTTCCCTGACAAAATGTTTCTGTTTATCAGCAAATGTGTGGGTGCCATCAATTCTGTCTTCATAATGCTATGCTCCTTCAGTTTATTTACGTGTCTTCAAATACAGACCAAACAGATTGACAGTCCCTTCACCTAGGGTTGCCACTCTCTGCTATGATCTGCTTTAATTGCAAAAAAAAAAAAAAAAAAAAAAGAAAATATTGCATAGGAACTGTCTCTGCTCTGGAGCATCTTCCTCGGGGGAACATGGAAGGCTCCCACCGAGGCTTCCATCCTAACGCATTGTATTTTAAGGAGTAGGACAGTGACCTGGTCTTTATTGTCCTTCCCATGGGTGTAGGAGAAAAAGGTCAGATGGTTCCTGGTGAGAACATTCTGGCCCCTGGTTTTGTTTATTTGTTTTTTTTTTTTTAAGGAAATCAGTATTATTCCTTACTTAAAATTAATACAGTATATACAATTCTACAGGCATACATGTACATTTATAGTTAAAATAAGATTTTCCAATCCCACCTGGCTGACAATGCTCTTCCCAAGACAAACAGACAGACTATGAAACAAAAATTCCAATTCTAGGCATAAGAAACACCTTTTTGAATTCTTGGTCAAGGGAGTCAAAGAGATTCCTTAAACATTACAGGCTATTGTTGGGGCTTTTGGTTGCCTTCCAAAAGTCAAAGATAACTCCCTATTGCTGAAGACAGCATGTACTTTTCAATACAGGTCCCAGAGGATCCATACTGGATATGATTTGAAAGCACCCGCCCTGAGGACTAGGCTTCATAGTACAGGTTAGAATGCAAACTCTAAGGATGAGAAGCAACCAATAGTCCTATCAAGCTACGATGCTTTGAATCATAATGATGACCAGGATGGCAAAATAGCCCTAAGGGTTCAATAGTGGCACACTTTTTGGTGGTAACCATCAGCTCTCTAAAAGGCTTGAAGCCCACTAACAAGAGATCAATCACCCTGGTACTGGACACCTAGCCAGGTACTGCAAGTGAGGAATCTGCAATAGCAACTCAACTAAACAAGTGTAATTCTTAACTTCATTCTAAATCTATTTTTATGTCCACAGACAAGCATAGCTTTTACCACTTATCAAGGAAACAACTGTTTGCAACAGAGACCATTAAAAAAGTATCTAGAAATGAGATTATATATAATTAAAAAGTTTTTATACAGAAAAGGAAACAAAAGAGTAAAGATACTGCCTACTCTAATGGTTAACAGTTTTTACCCATTATGTATCCAAAAAACAGTTAATATTCAGAATCTATAAAGAACTCCAAAAGTTAAAACACAGCAAACAAACAATGAAACAAACCCCAGGTCCCCAAATCAATGTGACCTAATAAACTTAATAGACAAAGCACACGACACTCTTTAGTGCTGAGGTTCAAGTGTTAGCTCTGAATTTCCTCTAGGTTTCAATCTGTCACCTATGGAATTTCCTAAGCAGAAGGGCTGCATTTGTCCAAGATTCTCAATCACAACTACACTAGGCTGCACATGTGACAAACTTCTGAATATACCCAAATCTCCTTTATTAGGCTTTTGTTGTTGTTGTTGGCTTTTTTGTTGTTGTTGTTGTTTTTGGCTTTTCGAGACAGGGTTTCTCTGTATAGCCCTGGCTGTCCTGGAACTCACTTTGTAGACCAGGCTGGCCTCGAACTCAGAAATCTGCCTGCCTCTGCCTCCTAGGTGCTGGGATTAAAGGTGTGCGCCACCACGCCCGGCATTAGGGTTTTTTTTTTTTGTTGTTGTTGTTGATACATTTTTTTTAATTAGGTAATTTCCTCAATTACATTTCCAATGCTATCCAAAAAGTCCCCAATACACTCCCCTCCCCCAGTACTCCCCCCCCCCCACCCCTTGGCCCTGGCATTCCCCTGTACTGGGGCATATAAAGTTGGCAAGTCCAATGGGCCTCTCTTTCCAGTGATGGCCTACTAGGCCATCTTTTGATACAAATGCAGCTAGAGACAAGAGCTCTGGGGTACTGGTTAGTTCATAATAATGATCCACCTATGGGATTGCAGTTCCCTTTAGCTCCTTGGGTCCTTTCTCTAGCTCCTCCATTGGGGGCCCTGTGATCCATCCAATAGCTGACTGTGAGCATCCACTTCTGTGTTTGCTAGGCCCTGGGCATTGTCTCACAAGAGACAGCTATATCTGGGTCCTTTCAGCAAAATCTTGCTAGTGTATGCAATGGTGTCAGCGTTTGGAAGCTGATTATGGGATGGATCCCTGGATATGGCAGTCTTTAGATGGTCCATCCTTTCTTCACAGCTCCAAAATTTATCTCTGTAACTCTTTCCATGGGTGTTTTGTTCCCAATTCCAAGAAGGGTCACAGTGTCCACACTTTGGTCTTTGTTCTTCTTGAGTTTCATGTGTTTAACAAATTATATCTTATATCTTGGGTATCCTAAGTTTTGGGGCTAATATCCACTTATCAGTGAGTACATATTGTGTGAGTTCCTTTGTGAATATGTTACCTCACTCAGAATGATAGCCTCCAGATCCATCCATTTGCCTAGGAATTTCATAAATTCATTCCTTTTAATAGCTGAGTAGTACTCCATTGTGTAAATGTACCACATTTTCTGTATCCATTCCTCTGTTGAGGGGCATCTGGGTTCTTTCCAGCTTCTGGCTATTATAAATAAGGCTGCTATGAACATAGTGGAGCATGTGTCCTTCTTACCAGTTGGAACATCTTCTGGATATATGCCCAGGAGAGGTATTGCTGGATCCTCTGGTAGTATTATGTCCAATTTTCTGAGGAACCACCAGACTGATTTCCAGAGTGGTTGTACCAGCTTGCAATCCCACCAACAATGAAGGAGTGTTCCTCTTTCTCCACATCCTCGCCAGCATCTGCTGTCACCTGAATTTTTGATCTTAGCCATTCTGACTGGTGTGAGGTGGAATCTCGGGGTTGTTCTGAGTTGCATTTCCCTGATGATTAAGGATGTTGAACATTTTTTCAGGTGCTTCTCTGCCATTCGGTATTCCTCAAGTGAGAATTCTTTGTTCAGTTCTGAGCCCCATTTTTTAACGGGGTTATTTGATTTTCTGGAGTCCACCTTCTTGAGTTCCTTATATATATTGGATATTAGTCCCCTCTCTGATTTAGGATAGGTAAAGATCCTTTCCCAATCTGTTGGTGGTCTTTTTGTCTTATTGACAGTGTCTTTTGCCTTGCAGAAGCTTTGCAACTTTATGAGGTCCCATTTATCCATTCTTGATCTTACAGCGCAAGCCTTTGCTGTTCTATTCAGGAATTTTTCCCCTGTACCCATATCTTCGAGGCTTTTCCCTACTTTCTCCTCTATAAGTTTCAGTGTCTCTGGTTTTATGTGGAGTTCCTTAATCCACTTAGATTTGACCTTGGTACAAGGAGATAGGAATGGATCAATTCGCATTCTTCTACATGATAACCGCCAGTTGTGCCAGCACCATTTGTTGAAAATGCTGTCTTTTTTCCACTGCATGGTGTTTGCTCCCTTGTCAAAGATCAAGTGACCATAGGTATGTGGGTTGATCTCAGGGTCTTCAATTCTGTTCCAATGGTCTACTTGTCTGTCGTTATACCAGAACCATGCAGTTTTTTTTATCACAATTGCTCTGTAGTACAGCTTTAGGTCAGGCATGGTGATTCCTCCAGAGGTTCTTTTATCCTTGAGAAGAGTTTTTGCTATCCTAGGTTTTTTGTTGTTCCAGATGAATTTGCAGATTGCCCTTTCCAATTCGTTGAAGAATTGAGTTGGAATTTTGATGGGGATTGCATTGAATCTGTAGATTGCTTTTGGCAAGATAGCCATTTTTACAATGTTGATCCTGCCAGTCCATGAGCATGGGAGGTTTTTCCATCTTCTGAGATCTTCTTTAATTTCTTTCTTCAGGGACTTGAAGTTCTTGTCATACAGATCTTTCACTTCCTTAGTTAGAGTCATGCCAAGGTATTTTATATTGTTTGTGACTATTGAGAAGGGTGTTGTTTCCCTAATTTCCTTCTCTGCTTGTTTATCCTTTGTGTACAGAAAGGCCATTGACTCGCTTGAGTTAATTTTATATCCAGCTACTTCACCGAAGCTATTTATCAGGCTTAGGAGTTCTCTGGTGGAATTTTTAGGGTCACTTATGTATACTATCATATCATCTGCAAAAAGCGATATTTTGACTTCTTCTTTTCCGATTTGTATCCCCTTGATCTCCTTTTGTTGTCTAATTGCTCTGGCTAGGACTTCAAGTACTATGTTGAATAGGTAGGGAGAGAGTGGGCAGCCTTGTCTAGTCCCTGATTTTAGTGGGATTGCTTCCAGCTTCTCACCATTTACTTTGATATTGGCTACTGGTTTGCTGTATATTGCTTTTATCATGGTTAGGTATGGGCCTTGAATTCCTGATCTTTCCAAGACTTTTATCATGAATGGGTGTTGGATTTTGTCAAATGCTTTTTCAGCATCTAACGAGATGATCATGTGGTTTTTGTCTTTGAGTTTGTTTATATAATGGATTACATTGATGGATTTTCGTATATTGAATCATCCTTGCATCCCTGGGATGAATCCTACTTGGTCAGGATGGATGATTGTTTTGATGTGTTCTTGAATTCGGTTAGCCAGAACTTTATTGAGGATTTTTGCATCAATATTCATAAGGGAAATTGGTCTGAAGTTCTCTATTTTTGTTGGGTCTTTATGTGGTTTAGGTATCAGAGTAATTGTGGCTTCATAGAATGAGTTGGGTAGAGTACCTTCTGATTCTATTTTGTGGAATAGTTTGTGAAGAACTGGGATTAGTTATTCTTTGAAGGTTTGATAGAACTCTGCACTAAACCCATCTGGTCCTGGGCTTTTCTTGGTTGGGAGACTATTAATGACTGCTTCTATTTCTTTAGGGGATATGGGACTGTTTAGATCATTAACCTGATCTTGATTTAACTTTGGTACCTGGTATCTGTCTAGAAACTTGTCCATTTCATCCAGGATCTCCAGTTTTGTTGAGTATAGCCTTTTGTAGAAGGATCTGATGGTGTTTTGGATTTCTTCAGGGTCTGTTGTTATGTCTCCCTTTTCATATCTGATTTTGTTAATTAGAGTACTTTCCCTATGCCCTCTAGTGAGTCTGGCTAAGGGTTTATCTATCTTGTTGATTTTCTCAAAGAACCAGCTCCTCGATTGGTTGATTCTTTGAATTGTTCTTCTTGTTTCCACTTGGTTGATTTCACCCCTGAGTTTGATTATTTCTTGCCGTCTACTCCTCTTGGGTGAATGTGCTTCCTTTCGTTCTAGAGCTTTTAGGTGTGTTGTCAAGCTGCTAATGTGTGCTCTCTTTAGTTTCTTTTTGGAGGCACTCAGAGCTATGAGTTTTCCTCTTAGAAATGCTTTCAGTGTGTCCCATAAGTTTGGGTATGTTGTGGCTTCATTTTCATTAAACTCCAGAAAGTCCTTAATTTCTTTCTTTATTTCTTCCTTGACCAAGGTATCATTGAGAAGAGTGTTGTTTAGTTTCCACGTGTGTGTTGGCTTTCTATTATTTATTTTGTTATTGAAGATCAGTCTTAGTCCATGGTGATCTGATAGGGTGCATGGGACAATATCAATATTTTCGTATATGTTGAGGCTTGTTTTGTGACCAATTATGTGGTCAATTTTGGAGAAGGTACCGTGAGGTGCTGAGAAGAAGGTATATCCTTTCGTTTTAGGATAAAATGTTCTGTAGATATCTGTCAGATCCATTTGTTTCATAACCTCTGTTAGTTTCACTGTGTCCCTGTTTAGTTTCTGCTTCCATGATCTGTCCATTGGTGAAAGTGGTGTGTTGAAGTCTCCCACTATTATTTTGTGAGGTGCAATGTGTGCTTTGAGCTTTACTAAAGTATCTTTAATGAATGAGGCTGCCTTTGTATTTGGAGCATAGATATTCAGAATTGATAGTTCCTCTTGGAGGATTTTACCTTTGATGAGAATGAAGTGCCCTTCCTTGTCTTTTTTGATGACTTTGGGTTGGAAGTCAATCTTATCAGATATTATAATGGCTACTCCAGCTTGTTTCTTCCTACCATTTGCTTGGAATTTTGTTTTCCAGCCTTTCATTCTGAGGTAGTGTCTATCTTTTTCTCTGAGATGAGTTTCCTGTAAGCAGCAAAATGTTGGGTCCTGTTTCTGTAGCCAGCCTGTTAGTCTATGTCTTTTTATTGGGGAGTTGAGTCCATTGATATTAAGAGATATTAGGGAAAAGTAATTGTTGCTTCCTTTTATTTTTGTTGTTAGAGTTGGTGTTCTGTTTTTGTGGCTGTCTTCTTTTAGGTTTGTTGAAGGATTACCTTCTTGCTTTTTCTATGACGTGGTTTCCGTCCTTGTATTGGTTTTTTCTGTTATTATCCTTTGAAGTGCTGGATTTGTGGAAAGATAATGTGTGAATTTGGTTTTATCTTGGAATACTTTGGTTTCTCCATCTATGGTAATTGAGAGTTTGGCTGGGTATAGTAGCCTGGGATGGAAATTGTGTTCTCTTAGTTTCTGTATAACATCTGTCCAGGCCCTTCTGGCTTTCATAGTCTCTGGTGAAAAATCCGGTGTAATTCTGATAGGCTTGCCTTTATATGTTACTTGACCTTTTTCCTTTACTGCTTTTAGTATTCTATCTTTATTTAGTGCATTTGTTGTTCTGATTATTATGTGTCGGAAGGAATTTCTTTTCTGGTCCACTCTATTTGGAGTTCTGTAAGCTTCTTGTATGTTCATGGGCATCTTTTTCTTTAGGTTTGGGAAGTTTTCTTCTATAATTTTGTTGAAGATATTTGCTGGTCCTTTGAGTTGAAAATCTTCATTCTCATTTACTCCTATTATCCGTAGGTTTGGTCTTCTCATTTTGTCCTGGATTTCCTGGATATTTTGAGTTAGGATATTTTTGGATTTTGTATTTTCTTTGATGGTCGTGCCGATGTTCTCTATGGAGTCTTCTGCACCTGAGATTCTCTCTTCCATCTCTTGTATTCTGTTGCTGATGCTCGTATCTATGGTTCCAGATTTCTTTCCTAGTGTTTCTATCTCCAGTGTTGCCTCAATTTGGGTTTCTTCATTGTTTCTACTTCCCTTTTTAGGTCTTGGATGGTTTTATTCAATTCCATCACCTGTTTGGTCTGGTTTTCCTGCAATTCTTTAATGGATTTTTGTGCTTCCTCTTTAATGTCTTCTACCTGTTTAGCAGTGTTCTCCTGCAATTCTTTAAGGGATTTTTGTGCTTCCTCTTTAATGTCTTCTACCTGTTTACCAGTGTTCTTTTGTATTTCTTTAAGTGTGTTATTAAAGTCCTTCTTGATGTCCTCTACCATCATCGTGAGATATGCTTTTAGAACCGGGTCTAGCTTTTCCGGTGTGTTGGGGTGCCCTGGACTGGGCGAAGTTGGAGTGCTGGGTTCTGATGATGGTGAGTGGTCTTGGTTTCTGTTAGTAAGATTCTTACGTTTACCTTTCGCCATCTGGTAATCTCTGGGATTAGTTGTTATTGTTGTCACTGTTTAAAGATTGGAGCAGACTCTGTGTTCCACTCTCCAGAAGTCTCAAAATCCTGTGGTGGGTGTCGTGGGTAGCTGGCGGGTGTCAGCAGACCCTGCACTCTAGCTACCCTGGTGCTGTTCAGACCGGAAGAGGCTTGTGGCCCTACTCAGGCTGGATTTCTGCCTCCCCAACCAAAGCAGTCTCAGGTCCCTCGTGATTGGACTGGAGCAGAAGCTGTGTTCCACTCACCAGAAGTCTCAAAATCCTGTGGCGGGTGTAGTGGGTAGCTGGCCGGTGTCAGCAGACCCTGCACTCTAGCTACCCAGGTGCTGTTCAGACCGGAAGAGGCTTGTGGCCCTACTCAGGCCGGTTTTCTGCCTCCCCAACCAAAGCAGTCTTAGGTCCTGTGCGATTGGACTGGAGCAGAAGCTGTATTCCACTCACCAGAAGTCTCAAGATCCTGAGGCGGGTGTTGTGGGTAGCTGGCGAGTGTCAGCCGACCCTGCGCCCTAGCTACTCCGGTGCTGGTCTGACCTGAAGAGGCTTGTGGCCCTACTCAGGCCGGTTTTCTGCCTCCCCAACCAAAGCAGTCTCAGGTCCCGCGCGATTGGACTGGAGCAGAAGCCGGTTTTGTTTATTTGTGAAACTTGCTCTCATCCATTAAGAAACGGATTTCAACTAGAAGTGAACATCTGTAAGTCAAGAAACCCCGTGGAGAGAGCAAACCACAAGCAGAGAGGGGTTGAGTGAGCTCAACCCTGTCTTGTTCCTGAAGGCATTGTAAGGATGGCTGCAGGTGGCTGATAGGTGAGGGAAGGGCTGCAGCTGGCTACTCAGGGCCCATTTGAAGGACTTTTCCTTGTCACATGAGGTCACTCTGACCCTTCTTTGGTAGAAGTGTGAATTCTCCAAGAGTTCAAAGCTAGCAAAGAAAGTTCCAGAGCTGACTCTGGGAAGAGTGATGGGAGCCAAATGCTGGCATTTCAAATCTTTATAAGGCTTACTTACTTCAAATCAGTGAAAGGTGGGAGACCCAGGCTCTGACCCAGTGCTAAACTCATTTGTCTTTGTTTTGGTCACACCCAAGACAACTAAGGTGGGTCCCAAAACTCTAAAAGCCCAAGAAAGAGCCTTCCAGTCTTTGGGAAGCAGTTGGCCAGGATAGGAGGTGACACAGCACATGAGGGAGGGAGAGGAGGCAAGGTCCCAGCTATGCTGTGCAAGCCATGGGGAAGCTGGGTCCAAAGTTGGGAGGTAGCAATGCCTAGGTTGTTCACGGTGTGGAAATGGCAGAACTTCATCCCTTGTGGCAGTTTTAGAGGCTCAGACCTTCTGATTTTAATCAGAGGTGACAGTAAAAGCTATAGCAAGCCACACTGGGTGTGGTGGTAACTGGTAAGGAGTCAGGACTGATTCTCCTCTCCAAGTGTTGATAATGAACACCAGGCTGGCCTGTGGTGATTCTGTTACTAGCTCCACAGAAGGTAAGAAGATCAGATGCAAAACTAAAACCAAACCAAACCAAACCAACCAACCCCTGCCCCTCCCCCAAACAACAACAACAACCCCCCCTCCAAAAAAAAAAACCCCAACAACCTAGTTTGGTGCCTGGAGAACTCACAGGACAACTTCAGAAAACTATAGAAGAGGCTGCTCTTAGGCAAGCTAGAGACAGTCACGCCTGAGCAAAGGGTAGGAAGGAGGCCTATCTTTGCCTTATAACCAGAAACACTCCTGGCCTTTGTCTCCTGGAGGAATCCACTATAGGGTAAAGATTCCTCGTGCTAAGAAACTGTTTTCTGTGTCCCAGATTCCCCTTCCCTTCCCTCCTACTTATGACTTATTATCTCATAGATATTCCAAAAACAAAACAAAACAAAACAAAACTGTATTTCTACTTGACTTCAGTTTTTAAGGTGCTATTTAGAGGTGCCATTTAGTTGGAGTTTGGCTGCAGAATGTCTAAAAGGTCACACACTTTACCTCTGAATGGACAGGTCAGAATCTGAACACTGTCAGGACCATGTTGTATCGCAAATGAGTATGGCTCTCACTGGTCTGGTTTGTTTGTGTTTAAGTCATGGTGTAGTATTAGTGATGAGAAATATTTCCTGAGATTTCAGCTGTCTGACCTCGTAAGTCAATTTATAAAAATCCCCACAAAGCCTTGGGATCATCTTGGTCTGTTTTGTTTTACTGCTTAATTAGCAAGTTGTCAAATGCGGCGCTGCGAGACGCAGACAGGAGCTTTTTTTTTTTTTTTCACCTGTTCACTTACTTTTTATTGGGATAATGAGCTGAGGAATGACAGGTAGAATCTTGTTCCCTCCGTGTTCCAGCATGTCGTGGATTCCTTGCCGAGCAAAAAACTCATAGGGAAACGTCATTTCACAGAGCCCATCAAAAAACAGAGGCAGGTAATGATGGTAGTCCAACTTCTCAATCTCAACCTGTAAGGAGAGAGGAGAAACAGCTTGTGAAAACAACTGTGCGGCAGGCTGTGTAGGGCAGTGTGCAGTGCTGGCCCCTGCTGTGGGTGGTGGTGGTGGAAGATGCCTCAGCCCTTCAAATAGGTGTGACTGACCCTGGTGCTTAGTCACCCGAAGGTGTGACGGATGCCTTTGATCTCTGAGTAAAGTGGGCACATTCTCAATCTTCAAATCTCACAGTCAAGTGTCTTGGTCACACATCACCTGCACTGCGGGCATATTAGTAAATTGTTGATTTTGTTAGGATATTTTGTTTGTTTGTTTGCTTACCATCTGGGCCAGGTTTGATCTTGAACTTCAGATCAGGATTCAATATAGGAACATTGAAAACACATGGGTAAGAACAAAATGAAAGAAAGCCTGAAGCAGTTGGCATTGGTAGGCATGTTTCTATTAAGAACCTAGTAGGGGCTATCTATGAATTTATTATACTGTAGCTGGCCAATCAGACAATTACAGTCATATGTTTCCTGGAACATGGGTGACAGTCTAATGCTGGTGCCTCCAAGACAACAAGGGAACCCCGATCCTTAATGGATCTTTCAGCACACAAACTAGTCTCCCCTTGGCTGCTTCTTGAGGAGCAGAGATGTGTCTGTGTCCACTGCTGCATCCCTCATCCCCAACATCACGGCATGGCTTCCAGCCAGGCCCTTGTGACAACTCCAGCACCGTGGGTATGGGGGATGAAGACTAAATTCTAGGGCAGAGAACTCAGAAGGGGAAGGGGGGATCATGCATATGGAAGAAGGTGGTTTCTGCCTAGCTCTCCACTGTGTAGAGAAGCCAGCCTGACTTGGCAGTGATGACTAGCAAGGTGGTGATCTGATAGCAACTTAGCACAGACAAACTCATGCACTCTGCACAACCACGGTGGCTGTCCCAGTACTTGTGGATTTCCTTGTTTCCAAGTCTATATGTACCCAGTTTCCTATGATCGTCTAATTATGTGACCCTTGAGGAACGCCCATCTCATTAATAGGATACTTTCTCTCTCAGCTTTTTGAACTCTACCACAATACATGTCTGCTACCTCCAGGATGTGGGAAACCAGTAGCTAACAGCACATTTTCTTCAGGTTTTACTGTGAGTCTGGGAGAACCTGAATCTATGTCTATGGTTCTCCAAGCCAATCACAAATGCAGGTAGATACAAATCTTGGGTGTACTTTACATTCCTTGTCAATTTACAAAACTTACTTGACTCCAGGAAAAGTATTATGGGATAGCTGCTGAGTACTAATGTTTTCAAGAATCTCTGCATGGAAAAAGGTGTTTCTTGAGTGGTATGTTGCACACTGTGGGGAAATTACTGCTGTATCACTTGGATACAAATGGTACAATGTTATTTATAAATTTACTTTGTTACCTGATTCAGAGTCAGTGACTCTTGTACTACATTTACTTATATTTTAAGGATATATAAAAATACAAAAATTTCATGTCACTGACCACAGCTATTCTTTGTTACTGAAACTTATATTTTGCATGCTTTCCTCTTTAGCACATAGTACTTTTACATGTGTCCTATATAATTATAAAATTCTGAATTTTAATATGATCTCAAACTGTATTTTCACATGTTAACTTATTTATAGGTACAGTTATCCTGACTTAACATCTATCATTTTTATGGTTACTGGTTTTATTTTTCCTATATTTTTCTATTCCACAGTTTTATTTGGTAGATTGTGTTTTATTTATGTTGGGTGTTTTTCCAATGATGTTGAAGACAGAACTGCTTGTTTAAATTTTTTTTACATATATTTTTTATTAGGTATTTTCCTCATTTACATTTCCAATGCTATCCCAAAAGTCCCCCCTCCTCTCCCCCCATCCCCTACCCACCCACTCCCACTTTTTGGCCCTGGTGTTCCCCCGTACTGGGGCATATAAAGTTTGCATGATCAATGGGCCTCTCTTTCCAGTGATGGCCGACTAGGCCATCTTTTGATACATATGCAGCTAGAGACAAGAGCTCCGGTGTACTGGTTATTTCATATTGTTGTTCCACCTATAGGGTTGCAGATCCCTTTAGCTCCTTGGGTCCTTTCTCTAGCTCCTCCATTGGGGGCCCTGTGATCCATCCAATAGCTGACTGTGAGCATCCACTTCTGTGTTTGCTAGACCCCGGCGTAGTCTCACAAGAGACAGCTATATTAGGGTCCTTTCAGCAAAATCTTGCTAGTGTATGCAATGGTGTCAGTGTTTGGAAGCTAATTATGGGATGGATCCCCGGATATGGCAGTCTCTAGATGGTCCATCCTTTTGTCTCAGCTCCAAACTTTGTCTCTGTAACTCCTTCCATGGGTATTTTGTTCCCAATTCTAAGAAGGGGCAAAGTGTCCACACTTTGGTCTTCGTTCTTCTTGAGTTTCATGCGTTTAGCAAATTGTATCTTATATCTTGGGTAGTCTAAGTTTCTGGGCTAATATCCACTTATCAGTGAGAACATATCATTTGAGTTCTTTTGTGATTGTGTTACCTCACTCAGGATGATGCCCTCCAGGTCCAACCATTTGCCTAGGAATTTCATAAATTCATTCTTTTTAATAGCCGAGTAGTACTCCATTGTTGTTTAAATTCTTGAATGTATCTATCTCTTCCTTTTTCGGGTGTTCTTAGAAGTATGGGGGAGAGAGAAGTTAAACATTTAACAAGATCACTGACATGCCAAATTGTTTTTTTATTGGATTCTGCTTTTGGTTCCTGTGATTGGAGGCAGAAATACTATGACTCACAGAGACAGCAGAGTTCATGATCCTGGGTACTAGCAACACTGCACTGGTGTCTTTAACACAACAGCATTAACAGGTTTAACTAGTGTTCTAATTGTCAATAGAGGGAAACCTGAGGCCCAGGGTGTTTAATCACCTCTTCTTAGGTCGGCCATCTTCATCCAGTAAATGGTGACTCAAGCCTGAGCCACCTGGGTGGGAGATGCTGTGCTGCCCTCAGGCTCTGTTGTTGGATACATTGAGGGTCTGCACTGCTGTAACCTGGGGAATTGTCCCTTGCCCTGTGTCCTGCTATTCTTTGTCATTACCAGTGTAGTCAGATGAGGACTATTATGAACATCACTATAATAGACCTGCTTCAAGTGTGTCCTCCTCTCCCTTCTTCCCTTCTGCTCTCTGATTTATAAGTTTTGAGACTTATGGCAGGATTTGCTTTCCTTCTTCCATGGTACAGTGTTTATTTAACTGACAGGCATTGACCATTCACATGACTCTGTTTTCAAAAGTGGTGTAAAGGAAATTCATAATGTAAGATAGAAAAGAGGGAGCAGTTGAAGACAGGAAAATATGATGAAAGCCTGGGTGATGAGATTGACAAAGATGGGGCCATCCCTTGTCACTGACCATAGCCATGCTTTGTCACTGAAGAGTTCTCTCCATGGCCTGTTTGTTACCTGGAACATTGGCCATCAGTGCACTTCTGCTTCTGTGACAACTCGCCATTGCCTGTTGACAACACAAGCTTCTTTAAGTGTTGTTGGGACTGTCCGTTAGATACAAGGTGACATCATCCGAATGTAACTTTCTGCTTGCATGTCTTCTGGGGGCCCACATTAGGAGGGTAATATTGTCTTCTGTTATTGAATTTTCCTAGGCCTTGGTAGGTCCTATTGGTGTCCACTTAGCACAGAGAGCTTCATGCACACCATGTGAAAACACATGGGGTTTAATAATACTTTATCTGACCTTTGACTTCTTTTTGTCCTCTCCCTCCCTCCCTCCCTCCTTCCATCTCTCCTTCCTTCCTATGCCTCCCTCTCCCATTTCCTTTTCCCTTCAATTTCTCCTAGGAGCAATAGGACCGTTTCCACAGTAAAGTATTTCAAAAGAATCCTCTACTTTCGCTCTCTCTTTACCCACTTTCCCACTTATTCCCTGATTTCTTTGATCAAGGACGCCAGTGATACCTTTTATCTAATCCTCTTATCCCTCTCTGATCACATTAGTACAATACAGGCAGCCCCAGGAACTTACCCCTCCCCTGGGCCTCCTTCACCACACCCCAAATGCTGAGTCCTTCTCATTCCTTTGGGGGCCAGACTTCCACTGCTCCTGATCAAAGTCCCACAGGGTCTCCCTGACCTGTACCGTGGGTACATTTATATCACACTTCCCTCTCCCATATGTGCAGTGCTCTGGAGACTCAGTCACCCCCCTCCCTCCCCAGAAGACTCTTTCCTTGGATGCCTATTGCTATATATCAGGTTGTCAGAACAAAATACTAGTGGCTAGGTACTCAAAACAGGCACTTAGGGGTGTGGAGATGGTAACTGTCAAGCATAATGAAGTCCTCAATAGAACACAAAAAAATCAGGTGTGGTGGTGGGCAAAACCAGATGTGGTGGTGGGCAAAGCCATGACGCTCTGCTGTAGAGTGCATCTAAATTTCTATTCTTGGTTCATTTAGTTTTAAACATAGTTTTTTTTTTTTTTATTGTTCTAGTTGTGTAGTTTTCTGATTATAAGGTGACTAGTTTAATGCTTAATATAATGTATATTCTTCAAGAATCTCCACAAATGATAGCTTGAAATTTGGTAATTTTTAATTAAAGTCTATGAAATCCAGAAGCAGAAGAAATTCTTTGGTCTTGAACATAGACATGGGCTGTGTTGGATATAGGTGCCACATCGGTTAGCAGCACTTTGGAATTAACCCCAGAGATGAAAGTGTTCTTACACACAGACTCTTCTTTTGAACTTATAGAGACTTTGTAAGGATCACAGTGCTTACATTGCTGGGTCTCTTGGTTTTCCAGTGACCTATGGCTAAGAGCAATACCTCCCTTATTGTGTTTTATTCCCTGAACAAATGTGCCAGGCTACAGTGTCATGCTGAATGGTAAAATGCACAGTGCATTTAACAACTTCTGGAACATTCCAACCAGAGATCATTACATTTTTTTTGCATGGTTGCATCAATCAGCCAATGAAATACAGAAAATATCTGCTTTCATAACCCATGCAATAATTCCTGAAGACACTGCTTAGGTTATAAACTGATGTACAGAGGCATAACATCTTTGAATGTTTTACAGACTCATGTACTCACAAGGGCAGTTCCAAAACACCCAGAAGCAGCCACTGACTTGTAGGAAGCCTTGCGAATGCTGCGAGAGTCAGGCACTGTCTGAGATGATAGGTACAAATCAGTCCACATATATGGGATATGGGTCCTATCTTCAAATTTGCATAGATATAGTCCTAGTGAATAACTTAAAAACTGTTTCAGCCACTCTGTTTTAGCTATATTAAATGTGCAACAAAACATGTAATATTGTATGTATATCGTTTGACACTAGAAAGTTTTTAACGTGAAAAGAACTCTCTAGCATAGAAAAGGAGCTGGCGGCAGGAAGATGGCAGCCAAGACTGAGATAAACCATAAACTGCCAAAAAAATCTAAAACACGAAACAGAATGTGCTAGTAACATAGGCTAAGAAACGAGCTGAGTTCTGGAAATCCTCAGACCCTGGAGATGGGGAGGAAATCCCATCACGGAGGTAAGTGGAAGGCTCTGGGTGGTGACAGGCTACCTCCGGAGGGATCAAACTCAGGCTGAGATCATGACAAGAGAAGGGAATTGAGCAAGAATGCCCATGCGACCAGGGAACGTGATGGTTGCTTCACTTGTGGCATGGAGACAAGAAGGTGTCTTTCTTTTATCTGTAGTAGCCGATAACTTGATGAGAAACTCTCAGTGGAGAAAGTCTCAGAAAAATGAAAGCTCACAGGATATAAAGGCAGGAAGGTAAGTCACGGATAATGGCAATGACATTCACAGAGCCCAGACACAAGACAAACCAAAGACCATTAGCACTTACATAGTGTGGGGGACAAGAAGCAGTCACCCAGAAAGTGCAGCTTCTGTGGTCAGATGTACCCACTGTCAAATTTCTACCAATCACTAGTGACAGACTGACCCCAACTATTCACCAGATTTTGGGGCATGGGGGGTGAGCTCCGGGGTGGGCAGCTTGAAATAAGAAGGGGAGATCTGAAAAGGGAAGCTTCAAAAATGCTTTAAAACTGATGAGAGGGGACAGCTCAGTGGATGAAGTGCTAGCAACAAGTGTATAAAGACCTGTGTTCAGATGCCAAGAACCCATGTAAAACCACACATGCTATCACCCCTACAGGGATCTGGGGGATGGAAACAGGACCCCTGGAAGCTCAAAGGGCAGCTCACCTGGCAGGCATAGGCAGGCGTGAATTACAAGACACCCAACCTCAAACAAGGTTGAAAGATCAGTGCTGGCACTCAAGCTGCCCAGCAGCAGGTAGATAGGAAAAGCCATTTCCAAAGAAATAATGGCCGAGTAGCGTTTGCAATTAAAGATGTATTCATGTGTTCAGATGAAAGATGAAGATAAAGAAAAACCCTAAAACATTCAAAGATTTGAAAGCAACTAGAGACAACTGACAGTATACAGAGGATCAAAATTAAGGCTGATGTCACATAAGCCAAGAGCTGGCAAAACCCTTGGACCTTCCTTCTGGGAGAACAAAAGCCCGTCTGCCACAGCGCAACCCAGTGGTGGGTTTACTACCAAAAACAAGGAGTAATTCAGTGCATGCAACCAGCACTGAGGGGACATTTGCCTAACCTATGGCTCATCAAAGGATTTTTTTTTTAAAGGTTGACCGAAAACAGGACAAAGAAGATATAATAAATATACTGTGGAGAAGTTGGCAAGAGAGAGTAAGCACAGGCTATACACCTTTCAGAAATCATGAAAAAAGTGGAGCCCTGACGTGGGGCAGCAAGGAGTGAAACCAAGCCACAGCCAGTCCTGGCAGCAGTGACCTTTGCATCAGATAATCATATTGAAATGCAAAGATCTCCTGAAAAATGGAAACAGATCAGCTTCCAGGAGAATGGGGTGGAGAAAAGGGAATCAACCAAGCTCTAGAAACCCAATGAGAGGCTGGTTAAACAGTTCTGCCTGGGAACAGACAGTAGTGAGGAGAACATGTAAGAGACAGCTAAACACATAAGCAAGGTAAGCCAAGTGGGGCAAGCCTGTTCTCAGAAGACAGGCTGTCACCAGAGGAAACTGTATCCTTGTTGTACATTAGTTTATCATGGACACATTCAAGGAGGGATTACTTTATCAGAATATATATACATATATATATATATATACATATATATATGTATATATATACACACACACATACACGTATACATATATATATATAGAGAGACAAATGTGACATATATATGACAGTCTATATTTTTGACAGCATATATATGTATATATATATACACACATACATATATGACAGTTTATATATTTTGACATATGTGTATATATATATATATATATATATATATGCTGTTATAAATGGCATACACATACCATATACACACTCACACAAACACACACATATGCCCAAATTCACACTCCATTTTGACAGGTTTTGCCAGGCAGTGTGACACAGAGATGGTATCAAGTTGTAGCCCCATAAGCAACAAACCAGTGCCTGTGTTCCTATTGTTTATCCAGAAGGCATGCTACCAGAGGTTGATTCTTAACAATATTAGAGGTAAATGGTATTTCAGTGTGGCTTTAACTGCCATTTCTCTTTCTGTGCACAAAACCAGCTTTCAAAGGCAGTTTTGAAAGCCATTTGTACACTCTCTCCTGTGAATTATAATTTCATATGCTATGCCATTTTTCACTATGAATCATTGGTTTTCTTTCTCAGGTCTTTTATTTGGGGCGGGGCACAGTCATTTGTATGTGGAAGGGACATGTCGTTTTTTTCTTTTGCTAATGCAGCCATTGTTATGCCGCTGGAAATGCCATTTTTTTATGGGTTCTGATGTTTGAATTATTATTAGAAAGGTTTTTCTTCAATTTTGTGCCATAGAAGAATACAGCCAATTAGAAGACATCCCAGTACTTCCATGTTTCCTTTCCATTTGAATCATTAATGTATTTGTGACGTTTCTGCTGTGGTTCATTTTCAGCCGGTACCCAGCTGTCTAGTCCACTTAGAGAAATTCAACTTTTACAGCCGAGTTCTACCTGGCTTTCTTTTCTTTCCTTGACCTGGCTACGATTCACAAATCTGCAACCGCTTTATTTAATTATGGCAACTGGCCAATAGCTGTTAATATCTTGTTGGCTGTATAGTCACACACTTTTATTGTTACCATAGTTTTCTTCTTAACTTTTTAAAATATAAAACTTCAAAATACATTTGAGACATCAGTTCCACTTTGTGGCTCCACATAGAACTTTAATTTGACAACAACATAAAATGCATTCTTTGAAAATATATTCCAAATATTTTTGAAAGCTAAAAACATACTAAGCCATAAAAGGAGTCTCAAGGGACCCTAAAATATCTATCCTGGTTGTCATATTTATTTTAAAGAAAATTAAACAAAAATACTTAGTAAGGCAAAAGCCAGACTTTTTCTAATCCTCACAGATTTAGAAATTTACAAATTTAGAAATTTGTTTTAATTACTCATAAATCAACAAGAAAATCACTACAGAAAAAAATTTAGGCATCGAATCACAATGAAATTATGTAACTTCTAAAGAAAAGAATAATGTCCCTTGCAAAGATGTCTTGTAAGGAAAGGAGAATCAAGACAGCCACAGAAAGCAGCATCCGAGGCCCGGCTCAAAGCTGCAGTCACTTGGAGATACCCGAACCTCATGAAATCCAGACTCTAAGAGTATACGCAAAAGCAGGGCCTGCCAGGCGAAGTGTTGGACACTTCAGGATTACAGGCATAGGCTGAGTCTGAGGGAAGATGCACCAGAAAGCATGGCACTCTATGGTGAAGCTTTGAAGGCATCACTTCCTTCAGTGTTGTTGTCGAGGAGGTCCTGCTAACATTACAGACAAGAGAAAATGATCCCGACAGTATGCAAGAGAGAAAGGAAATTGTTCCGAGTGAGGCTTAGTGACTGTCTATGAAGCACATTGGTGGACTTTACAAACACGTCTACCCAGCAAAGGAACTTTGAGTTGACTGGGAATTGGCTGACTGGGAATCGATGGACCAAAAAGAACAGCATTCATCCCCATATGTGCTAAAACATACTGAGAAAATGCTTTTTCAGAAGTTCACAATCGAATAAAATGAGTCCACCAAGAAATAAAACTAACACTTGGTATATAAGGCTTTATGGAGAAAATTAATTAATTATTGGTAAGTATAGATGCAAGGCAGGAAATATTTTTAGGGGATCAATGGACACATTGGTCAGGCTCATAGATAGATGGAAACTTACAAAAATGATACTCTGTGGCAATCCCTCATTGTCTGAATGGCCACTGTTTTATATAAATACCAATGACTCTGTCTAGGGAGAGGATATTAATTATGAAGTCACAAATCTAGACGTGGAGGAGAAAATCAAATTACTTTGTACAATAACCTTATTTTAAGTTTCTGTCAGAAATGCTACCAAGACAGTTAAAGGTCAGTTGTAAGCAGATCTCGAATTTATTCACACTTAACCTTTATTATCGAGAAATTTTATGTTCGTAACTGTAGCAGTCAATGAATGATACTTTCATGGGTAATAAATAAGAAAGAGTCCTATGTTTTGTAGCTTTGCACATTCCCACTCTCCATCACTTGCCAAAAAGTTAAAGGGAGAAACAATTTAAAAACTTAAAAGCAGCATTTACTTTAACTAACGAGAAATAGAAAGAGGTGAAGTGTGTATAAAAATACAGTGTGAAACGGTTTTCTTCCCTTTATCACAATTCTGAACAATGCTAAGGACACCACACTTTGGAGAGGTGTGGGGGTGAGGCTGTATCTGGGGGTAGCACATGTTCATAAAACAAAACAGGAAATGTGTGGCAGGCCTGGAACTTCTCAGCAGAATTGCAGGAACTGGCAGGAAGTCACTCTTTGTGGCTCCTGTCACTGGTATTAATTGTAGAACATGTCAGCATTTAACAACTGTCCTTGAATGCAGTACAGTTGATCTCAATACACCCATCAAGGCAATGTCAAGAAGGACCAAGCATAGGGGGCGGGGGCTCTGTCTCTTCCACTCAGCATACTGTGCATGTATCTGAGAGAGGTTGGTTATAACTTATTTATGCTATTTTTCCTCAAGATTTCTTATATTTCCTAGTCAGTAAGCTAAAGCAAAAATTAAAAATAAAGCAATCACAGCAGGTAATCTTGCACATGGTTAGATGCCGGAGTGGAGTGATCAAGGATGCTTAGGAAGAGGCCTGATCAAGAGAAAGGAGGAATAACTACGGGATGGAGTGAATGGGAGAATGTGTCATCAGGTGGAGGGCTGTGGCAAGACTCGAAAATGAGAGAGATGGTTAGTGTTCAGGGAAAGCGCCCCTGAGGAAGGCCAGGTGGAAGGCAGCCATAGCTTCTTTGGAAGGCAGTGTCTGGTTTGGGCTGACGTGACCTGGGTTGTGGTGACTGGTCAGGTAGTTCTGCAGAGGCAGAGGAGCCTCTGTGTCAGGTGGACACTGGACTAGACATTTTAAAGAAGGTTAGAGATGATGTAATACATGTGTGATTAATAGTGACCCAGTGGTGATTGTATAAAGATCAGGGGTGAATGTCTGAGACTGAGGAATCAACACATAACTCACAATGGAAGCTCAAATGTGAAGCCACAGGGGCCTGACTCATGGTCATGACCTCTGACACAAAATAAGAAAGAAAAGACAGAGAAAGGATCTATTTATCTGTCTATCTATCATCTGTCTGTCTGTCTGTCTATGTATGTATGAATGTATGTACATAGGTACATATCTGTTTGTCTATCTATCTATCTGTGCCTGTGTATGTATGTATGTATGTATGTATCTATGTTTGTATGTATGTATGTGTATGTATATCTATCTATCTATATCTATCTACTATCTATCTATCTATCCCTACCTACCTACCTATCATCAATCTACGGGAGAAATAGAGAAATGCTAAACAGGGTTACGTGATTAACTAGGCATAGAGAACTGAGGACAGGGTGGTATACATATGACAGTCATGCCTTAAAACTTGGGACAGACAACAAGACACTGACTGTCAGAATCGGGAGTTGCACAGGGACTGGAGTCATAGGTCATGTGCTCACCCTGAGGTTTAGGATGAGACTGGGTAGACACCACCAAAGATTTACAAGTCACACACAGAACTAGCATGGCAGACAGCAGACCCTGTGTGTGAAGGTCATGGTAGTCAGAGGGGCACAAGGAGAGAACCCTGAAAAAAATCTCTTCACCCAGAAGACAAGGTGGTCAAACCGACATCTAAAGAGGAATGCACCACGTAGGCTGACTGTTTGTGATCTTGTCCTGAAGGACAACTATGGGTTGGAAGTTTGGCTATGTACCACAGAGGAAGGAAATTACTAAAACCAGGAAAATCTGGCTGAGTATACAGTCAGCTACCTACCCCAGAGGGAAAGAAGCATTAAGTCTTGGTACTAGAAATATTTCTGGAGAAATCTGAGCCATGACATGGGGAGGGACTATCATCAGACCCCCATTCCTTTCTCCCAACCACTGTGATGCTACCAGGTCCAAAGACAGACTAGGAATCTCCAGGTCTCTGAGTGCTGCCCTCTGTACTCTTGGGCATGTCCCATGCAACACCAGCAGGTGTGGATGGGCACAGCCAGATGAGAGCTCTGAGAAGACCCTGTTGTTGAGAATATTTTCACAAATCTACCAATTAATGTTCCACCTTCTTTCTAGCAAGAAGGCACGTTTTGGTGTTTTCAGATGGCGCGGTGGGTGCTTGTATCTTGTGAGACCAAGTAGATTACCTGTGTCTTCCTCTCAAAGCTCAAAGAGCATCAAACTCTTGAACTTGATGGGTCCCTTTCTGCATGGGACAGCTCAAAAAGACGACAGAGATGGCAGAGCCATTGTTAAAGCTTGTTGGAGGATGTACAGACAATTACAAAGAGCATGCCAGCTATTGTGGCTGTGTCTGGCAAGTTGCTGATGGGAGGGAGCAACAGGTCCTCAGAAATGAAATCTGCATACAAGGTAGGAAGGGCACCAGCTCTGGGCTCCTCTCTGTTTATCAGCACACTCGAGCTCACTAATCTCTCCATGTCTCAGCTCCCCCATCTGTAAAATAGAGCAATGATAGCACTTGCCTCACAGGGACTGCTGAGACTTAAATTGGATGAATGCTGAGATGTCTACCTGGCTAACAGAAGGCATAGAGAAGTAAAAGCTATGGAAGTGACCACAGAGAACTGTGTACTGCTTTTTCACTATGTGCCTTACTGCTCCTGTCTTAGCAGTTCCACTGATTTGATGAAATGCCATGACCAAAAGCAAGTTGGGGAGGAAAGGGTTGACTTGGCCTCTTCCTCCACAGCTCGGTTCATCATTGAAGGAAGTCAAGACAGAACTCAAGCAGGGCTAGAGCCTGGAAACAGGAGCTGATGCAGAAGTCATGGAGGGTGCTGCCTACTGGCTGGCTTGCTTAGTCTGCTTTCTTATAGAACCCAGGAGCATCAGCCCAGGAGTGCCACCAGCCACAGTGGCCTGGGCCCTCCCTCATAGATCACTAATTAAGAAAATGCCCTACAGGCTTGCCTACAGTTTAATCTTATGGAGAATTTTTCTTAATTGGGGTCCTTCCCCTCAAGCTGATGTAAAACTAGCCAGCCAGCTTCCTCAATGGAACCCTTCAGTTAACTTTTCCATATTCAACACATTCTGACAAACCTGATCGCTCAAGGAACAAATCCTCTTTCCAATGGGCCAATGCTTTCTTAGACTGTTCTGATGTTGCCCCTGCCCTGCAGTTGACAGCCACTAAAGGGTAGATATCACTTGTGAAGCCCAGAGAGATGAAGCCAAAGAGCTCACGGAGTAAAGCAGGCAGAACCTAGTGCCTGACTGTGCATGGGGGACTTTGAAGCAGGTCAAAACACTCCTTCAGACTAGTATACCATTCTTGGGAGTTTTCATGGGATAACCAGAAATCTAAGGAATAAGAATGAAATGCAGAAAGTTCCATCTTTACTTTAATAAAGCACTTTATAAAATTTATTTGGAGTACAAACAGGTTCATGTTCATAAAAGACTAGAGATATGTTCTAAAATGATTAAATAATAACATACAATGTTAATGGGTGTCACACTTCTTAACAAGGGAGTTTGCTAATTTTTAAAAAAGAAAACAAATTATCTCTCTAGTGGTACTTCTGCTTTCAGAGCTTAACAATGGCCACACTCCCAGGGTGCCTTTATGGCACAGTATTATAATCATGTTATCCAGATGTTTTGGGTTTGTACTCCAACAGCACATGGGGAAATAGGATGAGTACAGAAGTTGGGAGTACTGGAAACACATACCCCCCAGAGCTTGGAGGAGGATGCTGTATTTTCTCTGTCTGCCTCTTAGTCTCTGGGTATACAGAGCATGCCCCAGACACAGTGGATACTTCTCCAGCCCATAGAGAAGGAACACATCTGTGTAGGTAAAGTCCCATGGTTTATGGTACAAGCTTACATTCTAAGCTACCTTGCACTTGGCAAATGGCCAAATCATCAGATTCTCAAATGACCTCAACAGGTTCAGTCCTCTCTGTCATTCTCCAGGGTATGGTCCAGATTCTCTTCTAAAAACACCATGGACCACAGCTGTGTACAAGGGTGGTGCCTAAACCCTGGACCACCCAGGCTCTGTCCACCAGTTCCCCTTCCAGCCTTACTGCAACATTGCCCTCTATGTCCAAAGTTCCAGTTGCCACGGATAGGCCACTCTTTGCTGAAAATGCTCCAGAATCCTAGAATGCTTCCCCACTTTTATCTATCCCTTGTGAATTTTTATACATCACAGTAGTTCAGAGTATAGGTGTCTCAGCAGCAAGTTAGCTAAATGACCTTGGGCAAGCCATGTTTGGGTTCCTCATGCAAGTGGGGATGTTACTAGTACACACTTCAGCCACCTTTGGTAAATAACACAATTGGCTCATTCATGTAAACCTCTAAGCACTGGCCAGCACGTGTTCATCCTCATTATTGACACCTTATTGTAATAGCATTAGACACATTTTAATTGCATGAGCAATTAATGAATGTGTAGTCAAATATTTACCTAGATCCCAATAGGAATCAAGCCTCTTGTTGTCTTTGTAGCTGGAGCAGGGGAGCGGGAGTAGTGACTCCCAGACACAAGGGGCTCTGTAGGATTAGGAGAGAGGATGGAAGTCAATGGCCAGCATCATGCTCCCCAGATGCTGCACATGGGTTGGAGGCTGCTCACATGTGCATGTCTCATGTATGCACATGCATCTGGACAGACACAAGTGTGATGCAGATGGGGAGACTGAAGAAAACCTGGAGGTCCAGAGTATGTGCTGGCAGAGGGCAGCAATTGGCTACGGTAGTTTATTTTTCAGGATATGGGCCAAGAAAGTTCCAAGCTACAGCAGAAACTGGTGGCGATCATGCCAAGTCAGGGACAATGTGCCACATTGTTAAGTCATCAGCACTGGTGTGAGCTGGGCTATGGAGACAGCCTGCAGCCAAGCTTCAGTAACATCATTAGATATCTTGAGTTACAAAGGAAAGGATGGAGGACCAGCTACAACCATGAGAACTTTCACTATGAACACAAGGATGGAGGCCCTGTCTAAGCCCCAGATGAGATAACCTACTAAGCCATCTGAAGGTTATAGGAGAAAGAAAAGATGGCAAGACAGAATTGAACCCACACACTCCATTCCATGGAGGCCAGCTGAACTGCCCATACTTGGTGACACCAAGTGAGAGACAGGGATGGAAGGGATCGGGAAGAGAAGCCTTAGGAGAAAGAATTGCTCCCTGCCCCCACCTCCCACTTTCTAGATGGAAACACAATTTTCCAGAGCAACAAGAGGATAGTAAGGGTCTCCTCGCTCTCTCTCTCTCTCTCTCTCTCTCTCTCTCTCTCTCTCTCTCTCTCTCTGACACACACACATACCACGCACCACATGCTCATGCACACTTACAATTAATACAACACTCACAACTGTCTTCTTTTGTGTCTGTATTTGACCCAGTATTATCATGGCTCAAGATCTGTCATACAGACCAGATGAAAACAGATGAATGAATTAATGAATCTGCCTTTTAATTGACACTCTTCTTTATGGAACACCACTCTATGCCCATCCCTGGAAATTTCCTCAAAATAATGTGTTAAGCAAGCATTGGTCTCAGACTTTCTGGATCTGGTCATCTGGGATAATAAGTCATTTTGTATGACTTTAAAATCCTTCATTTCACTCTCCCTTTGACTCTCCAGTGAGAACTGACATCCTGTTCGGGTGAAATGACTCACCCAAAGGCAGAGAGTGATTGAATTGGCCTCTAAACAATCCTAACTTACTTGGGCCCATTGTTCTTTTTCAACTGAAAGGGGCTTTTGATTTAATTTAGTTTCCTGTACTTCCATTTCATGAAATGTGCCAAACAAGGCCCCATTATTAGGCCAGTCAGGCTCTGCCTCATGGTGGCCTCTGTGTTATGACCCACAGCACAGCTAGCATTCCATAGACACCACATGGATGGGGTCAGGACTCCCAGTCACAGGGAGACTTTTTCTTTCTCTCTTGCCTTTTTATTCTGCAGGGTTAGTAAGGCCACTTTCATGTACATATAGGATGCACTTTGAGTCTATCTCCCCATGACCCAACATTCCCCCTTTCACCTCTCCCGTCTCTAAAACTTTACATCAAGTTCATGGCCTCCATATTGGTGTGATTTATGCATCTATAACGTTTAGGGCCCACAGATGAGAGGAAACACACAGTATTTGTGTTTCTGAGACTGACTTAAGTCACTTAATATGATTCTTTCCATTTGCACCCATTTTCCTGCAGACAACATAGCCTCATTCTTTATGACTGGAAAAATATTCCAGTGCACACACAGCCACATTCCCTTTCCACTGATGGGCACCTGGGTTGGTTTCATTGCTTAGCTTTGAGTGCTGTGTAAAACTGATATGCAAGAGTCTGCACTGACTTGAATCAGGTATTTGATTAAATATCAAGAAATGGTTAAACTGAGTCATGTGTTGGCTCTATCTTCAGCTTTCTGAGCAACTGCAGAAACACTCAGAAGCTATACAGAACTCAGCACTGTGACTTACTGTATAGACTCGGGGTGCAGAAAGGCACTCTTCATAGGAAACCAGTTGCTTCCATGTGTATGCTTGGCCTTGCTTGTGCAGGCTAATGCAGATGCTCACACTCTTAGCCGGCTGCTGCAACACTGCAGCGTATAGCCCAACGAGACTTTCTCACTTCACAGAGAAGGAAAGGGTACGAAGGAAGTGATAAATGCAAAGCCTCGTTTCACCCATCTTACTTGAGCTGATCTTCCTTCCAGTTGCGCACAGACTTGGCTTCTATTACTGACACAGCTCCCGTTCCTTTCTCTTTCTCCTTTCTACGTGCTCTTCTCTGCTGGCCCCGATTTACTTCTGGAAGTGTAGCCAACACAGACCTCCTTCGTTGTAAGAATTGGGCTTTTTCAAAAACACAGCTTTGAAATCAAGTGCTCTGTGGTTGGTCTGTTGATTGCACTCAACACCACAGTCAAGCAGCCAAGCTGTCCTCTGTGCCACACAGAATGGATAAACTGGTTCCCCATCTGACCACAGAATGTTTATGTGCCTGAGACTTTTATGTCAATGTGACACAAGCTAAAGTCATCTGAGTGAAGGGAACCTCAATTAAGAAAATGACTTTAAGAGTGGGCTGTAGGGCTTTTTAATTAGTGATTGGTGAGAGAGGGTCCAGCCATTGTGAGTGCTGTCAGGCCTGGGCTGGTGGTCCTGGGTTCCATAAGAAAGCAGGCTGAGCAAGCTAATAAACAACATACCTCCATGGCCTCTGCATCAGCTCCTGCCTCCAGGTTCCTGCCCTGGATTGAGTTCTTATCCTGATTCCCTTCAGTGTTGGACTATGACATGGAAGTGTTAGCCAAGTTAACCCTTTCCTTCCCTACTCACTTTTGATCATGGCGTTTCAGCATAGCACTAGAAACCCTAAGACAGGTGGCAAGCACTCCACAAGTCACAAGTAGACATGCATCCCCCAAAAGCAGAACAAGGGAGACCTTTTCCTCTCTCTTTTTCTCAGAGACATGTCCTCTTCTTTTTTATCCTTAGAATTGAGTTGGAATTTTGGTGAACTAATGTCAACCAAAGTATCACTGTCATACAAATGCATTCAACAAACCCCATGCCCTTGGAGAAAGGAACAGCAGGTGCTGGGAGAGGCCACCAAGATTTCAGTGGATAGCAAGCAAGAGAAGTGAGGAAAAAGGCTGAGAGGATTCAAGAAGCCATCCCAACTACCCTTGGCCAGGACAGGCCCCCACAACTGCTGAAACTCATTACTGCCTTGGCAAGTTAAAACAACACACCAGAAGTCTAAAACAGTTTACATTTAAAGAACACTATAGACACTACTAGAAAGCCCATGATCTAGTAGACACAGTAAAGTTGCAGCGTACTTATACTCCCAGAGAAAGACATTAGGAAAATATCCCATTCAAACAGCTTTTCAAATGTGCCTGGAAATTCACATAACCAAAGAGGTGAAAGATCTTTACAATGAAAATTTCAAGATACTGAAAAAGGAAACAGAAGAAGAAACCAGATCAGGGAAAAACTTCAATGCTCCTAGTTTAACAGAACTAATACTGTGAAAATGACTATGCTACCAGAATCAGCCTACAGGTTTAATATAATCCCTATCAAAGTTTTGATGTTATATTTTACAGATCTAGGAAAACAATTCAGAAACTCAGATGGAACCACAAAAGACCATGGGTAGCCCCAGCAATTAAGTAATTGTAAGTAGTAAGGACACAGCTGGAGGTATGATACCTAAGCTCAAATCATACTGCAGAGCTATAACCTCTGATTCTCTACACACACACACACACACACACACACACACACACACACACACACACACACACACAGAGAGAGAGAGAGAGAGACAGAGACAGAGACAGAGGGAGAGACAGAGGGAGAGAGACAGCAGAGACAGAGAGACAGAGAGATGGACACAGAGAGACAGAGAGATGGACAGAGAGATAGAGAGAAAGAACCTGGTACTGGCATTAAAACTCATAGGTAGACCAAAGTGACATGACACAGGAACAGGATCTGGAGATAAACTAGCAATGCAATGGCTACGTACTTTTGACACAGAAGATAAAAATCATGCAGTGGACAAAGAAAGTCTAGTCAACAAATGAAGCTGGAAACTGGAGTCTACCCACAAAAGAATAAAGGTACATCCATACCATTCTACTTTGTATAAAACCCAATTCAAAATGGATTAAAGACTTTAATTTGAAAACCTGAAACACTGAAAGTGTGAGAGAAATACACAGTGGAGACGTCTCACGAGAGTGCTGGTGGCAGGGACTTTCAACATAGAACTTCAGTAGTGCAGGAACCAGCCCCAGGCATGAGCAGATAGTACTCCACAGAGTTAAGAAGTTTCTGCACACCAAGGGAAACATCAGCAGGGCACAGACAGGGAGAAGAGCTCTACCAGCTACACTTGAGACAGAAGACTAATGTCCAGGATTTACCACTGCAGAAATTAAATGCCAAGGCAATAAAACCTCCAGTCAACAAATGAATGAGTGAATGAATGACCCCAGTCAGAATGGTCATCACCAACAAATCTGAATTTGGAAATGTTGGAGAGGTTGTAGGGAAAGAAGACCCATTGCTGGGGGTGCTGCACCTTAATACAGCCATTGTGGAAATCAGTTTGGAGGTTCCTAGAAAAAAGGTGAAGGAAAGAAGGGAGGGAGGGAGGGAGGGAGGGAGGAAGGAAGGAAGGAAGGAAGGAAGGAAGGAAGGAAGGAAGGAAGGAAGGAAGGAAGGAAGGAAGGAAGGAAGGGAAGGAAGGAAAGGAAGGAAAGAAGGAAAGAAGGAAAGAGAGAATGAAAGAACGAAAGAAAGGAAGGAAGAAAGGAAGGGAGAAAGAAAGAAAGGGAGGAAGAAAGAAAGAAAGGGAGGAAGAAAGAAAATAAAAGAAAGGTACAACTTCCATAGGACCCAGTCATTCCACTCCTTGGTATAAACCGGAAGAATTCCATATCCTACCCTAGAAATAACTGACCATTCAGGTGTGTTGTTATTGTATTTATGATAACAAATGAATGGAACAAATGTACATGACTATCAACATATGAACAGAAAATGAAAGTATCTAGTGATAGATATATGAGATAGTCTGTGACATCTGTAAGAAAAATGAAATTATGAAGTTTTCAGGAAAAGTGGGTGGGTTTAGAATGTATAATATTAATGGAAGTGACCCAAACAGAAAGAAAATTAAAACCCTGCCTGCTCCCACATTTGTGGATGCTAGCCTGTAATGCATATCTGTAAACAGCAGTAAGCATGGCTGGTAGAGTGTAAACATATAGAAAGGAGGCTAGATAAGGAACCATATTGGCTGAAGAAGAGGGGCAGAGCGTAGCGAAAGGACCAAGGAGCAGTGAGAGGTGACACAGAGCTGGTTGGTCTTTCAGCTTTAACTGCCTCATGGTTGTTTCTTTTTGTGTGGTAGAAGAGTCCATAAAATGTCCCTAAGAGTGCAAGTCACAGTTAATGCTCCACGGCTTCAGAACAGCCCTTCTAACTGTGCCAACACTAATGGAGGTGCAGAGGGTTTGAGACTGGACAAACATCTGTACGGCTGATTACTTCCATCTTGCCATGTGGTATTTTTACTTGAGTTCACTATAATGTGATTTTTTATTAGGTATTTTCTTCATTTACATTTCCAATGCTATCCCAAAAGTCCCCCCCCCCTCACTTCTTGGCCCTGGCATTCCCCTGTACTGGGGCATATAAAGTTTGCAAGACTGATGGGCCTCTTTCCAATGATGGCCGACTAGGCCATCTTCTGATACATATGCAGCTAGAAACACGAGATTTTTACAAAAGAAAAAAGTTCAAAATGAGTCACACAGGCTAAAATCAAAGTGTGTCATGTTCTCCAGTTCGTGGGAAGGCCTCTGCTTACCTGCTGAATCTGCTGAAGGCCCTGCATCTCTCAGCTCTGACCCCTGCCTCCAAAGTCCACCACTGGGCTTCTGCTTGCATGTTCACACCTCCTCCTGCCTCCCCTTGGTAAGGATGAGCTGCTGTGTTCCCAAAGCGTGCAGCTTGACAGTCTGTGCTGTGCAGCATGCTACAGCCAGCCACAGGGTTCAGAGTCTATTGTGTACACATATAGGGGATTTAAAATTCCCTAACATCTGGGGCTGGAGAGATGGCTCAGAGGCTAAGAGCACTGACTTCTCTTCCAGAGACCCTGAGTTCAGTTCTCAGCAACCACATGGTGGTTCACAACCATCCATAATGGGCTCTGCTGCCCTCTTCTGGTGTGTCTGAAGAGAGCTACAGTGTACTAATATACATAAAAATTCCTAACTTATGTTTGTTTATACAGTTGAGGGTTGCAAAATAACATTCAGCAAATTTCAGCAGAAATATTACCTGAAATATAAAGAAATCTAAAATATGAAATTGGAGGGGTAGAGCTTGGCACACACACACACACACACACACACACACACACACACACACACACAAACACACAAGAATGGAGATCATTTGAGATTAGCAGGTACAAACCACTGATAAAGACTTATGGTCTCCTTTAAGGAAAGACCTACAAATATCTTTATGCTATTGAAGTCATTTTTGATCACTGAAACTTCTACATAAAAATGGAATTGTTATCAGTTAATTAAATTTATACTACTGTTTGTGGAGCTAGTGTTTGGCTGACAGAGAGTGGCAGTGCATGTCAGGTGTGGAGGCAGGCCTTTGTGAGCAACTGGCTCCATCCCCAGGGATCCAGGGCCACAGAAATGACAGCATTAAGACATACATGGGTGGCAACACATCCACATTGTGTGATGCACGATAACCTACCCACCCCAGAGCCTCTCCGAGGTCTGTCTGACAGCAGAGCTCGTCTTGAGAAGTTGGTCTTCCGTCACTTCATCTGCTATGATATTTCTGTGCCCACATGCTCTGTGCCCTGGCACATGTCTCTTCCTGAGGCTTCTGGTTAAATGCTTTTGGAATACTCCAATGAGCCTGTGTTAATATTCCCGATACAAGGTTCCCTCTCTACCTACTAGGAACAGAGACAGGACTGTTACACAGGCTATTTCAGGACACCGAGCTCTGCTGGGAAGCATAGGACACGACCCAAGAGGGAGTCCTGACTGGTTTTTCTGCCTCTGTGTCTTCAGGGCACAACACTGTGTCAATGGGGGAGGGGGGCAATGAGATGTATTTTTAACAAATTTCTTCATATGTCTTTTCTAATCTAGTACTTGTTTGTTCATGAATTTTCTTGATTTTTGTTATTACAAATATTTATTATTCACTCTGTAACCGTTCCTATGTGTGTATATATGTATGTATTTATGTGTCTGTGTAAATTCATATATTTGTGCATATGTATATAGATGTATATGGGTGTGTCCATGTGTGTGTGTGTCCATGAGTGTATATATATATATATATATATATATATATATATATATATGATGTATGTATGCATGGGTATATGTGTATATTTTTGTTTGTTTGTATAGATGTGCATGTATTCATATGTGGGTCATACATGCGTGTCTAAGAGGTGGACATCAGGTGTTTTTCTCCATCTGTGCATTTCAGGATCTCTAACTCAACCTGAAGCTCACCCATTGGCTAGGCTGGCTGGCTGGTGAGCTACAGGGATCCTCCTGCCTCTGGTCCCCAGTGCTGCAGAAACAGATGCCCAGAACTATGCCTGGTATGTTTGTTTTAAACATGGGCTCAAAGGATCCAAACTTGTGTCTGCATGAATGTGCGACAGTCACTTTCCATTGCTCCATCAAAGCAATCTCACATGTAGCACTGGGACATTAGATAGCAATTTCCTGCATTGGAATACGTGTCACCTGTGATTGGACAAATTCCATCCCTGTGAGCACAGAAAAGCATAGTAGCTCAGGTTATAATTAACCATCCTACACCCCTTAGTGTGAAATATTCAGAAAGGAAGGAAGACTCCGCTGACCTTTGTCTGAAAAGGAAGGGCACTGGCTTGTACATAAAATTTCTCTCTGGCTTCTCATTTTCTGATTCTTACAGAAGGCTTTCAATGAGATAAACATCTATATGCCTCCTCCTTATCAAATTGAATTTTTGAAAGGCAGAAATTATTTCTGCTACAAACTGCCCTAGCTAGACGCCACTCTGTACTTGTCCAGTGGCCGTTGGGCTCCCAAGTCGGCTCGTGTGTCTTGAGCCCGGCCGCAGGCCTGGGGCTTTGTACAGCAGGCCCAGCTCCTATTCTGCTTGTCTCTGCAGGTCGAAGGCAAAGCGTCGGGCTTGGCATTCTGAAGGAAATGAATCCTAACCGTGGGAGTTGGGAACAGTTGAAGTGTGTCCTCATCCACAGTTTAGTCTCAAAATTGCAATTTTGTGGTAAGCACTAAGGGTTGCCTGAGAACAGAAGCCTGCTGGGAGAGCTAAATAGACACGTTAACTTTTTCATTTACTTGACAATAGCATCTAGATGCACTGTGCTGCTTCTGTAAGTAAAGTTGAAAATATCAAAAGGAAGGGGAAATACTGGGAGGGACTGCGGAAGACAGTGGCTGTGGGGATGGGGGACACCCACAAAACTCGCTCCCTCGTGCTGGAACAGGAGGAAAAAGATGCTGGAACTCATCTGAGCCAATTCAGTCCCAATGTATTATAAATAAATCATGACCAGGACAAATCTGAGCAAAGTTTATTATTCTGAATTCCTGTCCTGCCTCACAGACATTTAAAATGTCTATGAGCTTGAAGAAAATGGCAGATAGCCCACAGGAGTATGGACTCCCCACTAGAGCTAATTCCTCTACGTATGCTGAGGGCTGAGTCACTGGAGCAGGTAATTAAAACTGGCAGGCTGTTGCTGATTTGGGAGGGTTTTGCAGTGTCTGGGACACCTGCCTGTGGGTGAGAGGAGCTCCTGGGTCAGATGACAGGGCCAGGCTTCCCCACCATAGCCAGGAGGCTCTGGCACCCACTCCTCGGCCAGGCCCACACCCTCAGGGTTCCACCAGAGCTAGCAAGGGCAAGAAAGAGAAGCAGGATGAAGGGGAGACACCAAACATGTCAGCCAGAGCAGGTGTGCCTTCTCTCCCTGTCTGTAGTCTATTCTGTGGGAATCTAAGTGTGTCCCTCTCTTGCTGCCTGTCCATCCCTCTAGACCACAGTTCCACAGCTTATCTTCTTTATCATGAAATTCCCAACTCAAAAATACAGTGCACAGTATTGAACATGTCAGTAAATACTCCCTGAAAGTAGAAATGAATGCACAGAGCCCATTTTCCTCCCTATGGCCAGCAATAGGGTGATCCACTGGGCCAGTCAAAAAGCAGAATAACTCAGACGGTGTTAAGAGGCCCAGCAAGGCATATTTACTAGGTGGTGCAAAATCTCCTTTAAAAACAAAGGCTCTAGAAAGAACTCCCATGTTTTAGAATGTTAAAGTTGATGTGGTGATAAAATTATTAAAGGTAAGTTATATTTTGTGTCCAAGGAATGGTCCTAAGATCTGCAGGCAGAGACAGCCTCCCTGAGAACAGGGTAGGACTCCAGCACAGGCAAGGGAGGGTTGACTCTGGAAAAACAGTTGAGTGTTGCTCTTAGGATACAGAGAGCTCTGGGTGGACAAGGCTGAGGCTGACAGTGTGGGGCTTGAGAGGAGGGAGCTGCCAGGCAATACAGGAGTTTAGAATTTACCCAGAAGGAAGTGGAAGGCAGGAATGAACAGACCAAGGAACTGGCTTATTTCAGGAGGTCACTGTCATGCTGCTGTGTGAGTTGTAGGCAATGAAGGTGCACACTCGGAGTAGAGACAAACAAACAGTTTCTGCAGAGACAGCTAAATTACCATTAGGGCCTGAGCTTTTAAAGGGCAGACACACCAAAGGGGCATTTATTGGATAGAATCTAAAGACTGAAATAAAGGATTTAAAAGTTGGAAGACTTCTAGGTTCTAACTTAGGGACCATGTGTGAGGATGTCAATTAGCCTATACATGGCTCTACAGAGAATGACTGTATGAACTTTCAGGGGCAGTAGGTTATAATGTACATGGGGCATCCCTCTGCAGCAGAAACTGTGGATAACTAAGGGAAGGAAAGAGGGCCAGGTGGTAGGCAGATGTGTGAACCTGGAACACAGGAGAAATAAGGTCCAGGCTGAGGTATAGATGACCATCTATCTAGTCCAGCAGAATTAGCAAGCTCTAGGTTCACTGAGACCCTGTCTCAAAAAAATGAGATGGAGAGAGATTGACAACTGACACTCAAAGTTGACTTCTGGGCTCTTCATGTACCCATGTGTGTGCATGCACACACGCATGCACGCACACACACACACACACACACACACACACACACACACGAGAGAGAGAGAGAGAGAGAGAGAGAGAGAGAGAGAGAGAGAGAGATGACTTGCAAATCCTTCTTGAGTGAAGCATTCTTGAATGAAACATGCATACTTAAAAGTAGGTAGGGCATCAAACTTAAAAGTAGGTAGGGCATCAAGACGCTCTCTAAATCCTTGGGCCACGGGAGGGTGTGTGTGTGCTAGAGCCATGGGTGACAGCACTGAGGATGTGGAGGTGACAGTGAGAGTTAACTGCAGACTGGGTGACAGCAGGACCCTTAGAGGTGCCGGCCAATGAAGAGCAGATGGTGGCTCTTCTCTCCAAATGTGACATTTTTAGAACAGTTAGAACACTGAGCCCAGACTGCAGAGCATCATTGGTGAGAAATGGACATTTGGGTGTGAAATACATTGAAATGAAAATGAAAGAAAATAAAAAGAGGGAGTCCAGGGGATTTGTTATTCTCTTGTAAATAAAGGTGGGAAAAAATGATGAAATGAAGAAAGGCTACAGAAAGGGTGGTGGGTTTGGTGCTGGACTGAGATGCAAGCATCATGTCTCCAGACTCCAGGTGAGCGCTGAGCACCGCTCATGAGATCAGGTGGGCTCTGTCCCATGGACCCGCAGCCTAAAGCATGAGAGGAAAGCACCCACTCCAGCTCGATTGCCTCATACCACACTCAGTCACTGGCTAAGAGGGCACCTGCTCATTTGACTTTATTTCTATTGTTTCTTTCAGGGACAAAAGGATAGGAGGGCAGGTCAAGAGCAATTCTAAGCTTTTTGTTTGTTTGTTTGTTTGTTTTAATTTCCTAGTAATTGGTTCACAGCTCCAGATGCCACAGGCTCCCCACCCCATAACTGACAAGGTGACCTGCATGTACACAGAAGGAAGACTTGCACATTCATAAATGAGTTGTGCTAATTATCAGAACTGCTTTAATTAAATTTGTAACAGCTGGCCTGCTCTTGGCTGTCTGCCCTAAGGTCCCACCATTCCCTGAACTGGTTGAAACTGGAAAATTTTTGTTTCCTTTGTATTGTTGTCCTGAACAATGTAGGTGAGGGGCAGGGAGTCCAGGAGTGAAAGTTTTCCTTAATCAGTAATGCCCTCCCAAGAGTTCTGCTTTGGAAAGTTTGAAGACCCTTTGCCAAGGCTATCTGATGTGACTGTGGTCTTCACTGCCCACCATCTGGGAAAGGCCAAGGGTTTGTTACTTTTGAAAAAATATAGACTTAATGTTTCATAATAGCTGCTTTGAGCAAGAAAATGAGTGTCTATAGCAAAGTGGGGATTAAGGAGCTAAGACAGAGGTACAGATTTTAGACTCGGCCACACTTCTTACACACATGGATGGACAGTGGATCTTGGATAACAAACTCTACCCTCATATACAAATGTTGCAAGAGTGGTGTGCAGGTCTGACAAAAGTCTACAAACACACACACACACACACACACACACAGGCCTCAAAACCATGTAGCATGGGCAATGTGCAAGGGGCCACAGGGGAGGGTAGCAAACACCAGGCCTGAGGACAGGGGCATCACTAAGAGTAAAGCACGCAGGGAGAGCCAGGAGGGTGTGTGTGCATCCAGGTCATAGAAGAAGGACATCTGAGATGACAGGTCTGAAAGGCCACTTGAATCTGAAGCTCTCCACTTCCTGTCAAGCACAAATTTCCCATCACTGGGGAAATCCTATGGGAAAAGGACTCAGACTGTGCCAAGCAGCAACAGGGCCAAAGGAGGAAAGGAGAGAGGGTAAGCAGCAGAAATAATGGTAGCTGGAAAGAAGACTTAGTGTAGGAGTACAAAGCTATGAAGACAGACACAGAGAGGCAGTGGGAGTGGGGACCATGGGCACATGACTCTTGGAAGCTCTCTTGTCCAGCCCTCTCTTTCTCAAAGTTGAGGGGCAGCAAAGGATTGGTACCAAATCCTCTACAAGACAGCCATGAGAAAAGACCAAAGTGCAAGGTGACGGTGATGTCTGCATGGACAGCAGGCCATGGCGAGGAAATCGAGGCCAGTGTCTCAAAGCAAGGTGACTTTTAAAAGAGGGGAGAAAATAAACAGAAATAAAGAGAGAGAACAGAAGTATAGCCTAGAAAGGATCTCAACAAGGAGTTATCACACAATATGAGCTTATAAGAAAAAGGGAAATGAAACAGTGGATTTTGATTGTCCAAAATTAGATTTAAAAAAGTATTTTTGATAAAGTGGCCAAGAGAAAAAATAGATTCAACACCTAAAAATCTCGCCAAGCAACAGAATAACTAAAGCACTGCAATTTAAGACTACATCCCCAAAACGGGCAGAAACACTCAACACTACACAGGAAAGGAAAGATTATACTATCAGAAACTTAACAGAACACAAATTACCACTGGCCCATACTTTAACGAATCTTTGCTAAAAATAAAGTTCAGGTAAAGCTACCAGATCATTTATAATGATTGGTATCAGATTTTTTAAAATGATATTTTCTAGGATACTTTCTAAAATCGTTTTGAACTCGTAAGGAGTAACTTAAGTCCCAGAATATCAATCTCATGAACACTTCTGGAGGATTCTGCTAGAAACAGGAATTTACATACGCAACATCTCTGGAGAGGCCAGGCACAGATGCAGATATTCTACCCACAGACATGCTTCTAAAACACTGGATTAATAGACTATGCAGATGTGATGCATGGAAAACTGAGTCTGAGAGTTCCTTTATCCATAAAATATGCTATCATAGAAAGAGAGTCAAACAGATCTTTTAAGAAAGATTTATTTTAAAGTGTGTGTGTGTGTGTCTATGTGTACCCGTGTGTGCCTGTGTGCGCTGGTGTGTGGGTATTCACAAGTGAGTGTTGATGGCCATGGAGGGTAGAGGTGTCAGATTCTTGGAGCTAGAAGTATAGGTGGCTGTGAGCTGCCAGACATGGGCGCCAGGACCAAACTCGAATCCTCTGCGAGAGCAGCACACGCAGCTACCTGCTGATCTTTATGTCTAGCCCTGCAGAGGTTTTAAATGTATGATAGCAAATAAATACATAAGTAATTAAACTCTGAATAATAAGGTATTTGTAGGTTAACATGAAGAAAAAGGAACTCAAATACAGTATGAGCAAGTCTCCCCTCGATTACACACAATTCTCTGCTTCAACATCTCCGTTTCTGCATCTGTCTGTATCCGTCTGTTTTAATCAGGTCTCCATCGACACCTACAACTACCTGAATGCAAGGTTCATCTTGAAAAGATTTAATGTTTGTCTACATTAGTTTTTTCAGCTCCAGCAGAACAGATGAAAGATGTACTTTTAGCATAGGAGAGACAAACATAAGAACATCCTAACAACAACCACACGTTAAAAGAGTTTGAAAAGATCTGGTGATTTCTACAAGACAGAGCACAGGGCCCTACACTGGAATCAATTTCTTGAACCTATGGACTTTGTAAATGACAGATGTTGCTTAATAACGTTACTCCAGCACAAAATAAGAACATGGTGAAAATTTAATTATAAATGCTGCCCCCCAAATTTCTTTTCTATGGAGCTATAATAGATACATGGCTCTGGTTCATATCCATCATTATGTATAAATTTCACATGTATAATTATGTACAGAATAGCTTAATCTTAGCTTGTGATTAGTTTATACTTACATAAATGATTGGTCTTATTTCATAGTTGATTCAACTAATGGGCTTGATAAAGTTGAGCCAGGGGAAAATTAAGTGGAAATAACCAAAGGAAAGGAGCAGCTCTCTCAGCTGAGCGGAATCATCATGATAAAAATTTAATATATTTTAGAATAAAGTATATTTTCTGGTTCCATTTTTATGTAAGGTAATACATTATACATGAAATACATTTTGACTTGATCTCATGGAATTTATAAAACACTATCCCAATATTTGAGTTCAGTAGATGAGAAAAGACACCTGAATAGATTCAAAAAAGAATTCACTTTATCCAATGTATATAAAGATACTAGAATTTACAAGAATCTTCAGTTTCAATATACCTAAACACCTACGTTTTACTTTTGTTGAAATGCAAGTGAATTTCAAGTGCACAGTGTTCACTGGCATACAAACATGCTGTTCTAGCTATGAGCATGGACACACCCTGACCCTCATTTCTCCTGTCTGGCATACCATGAAAAACCCATTGGGCACATCTACCTGTGCAATCACTACACAATAAAAAGCAACTGAAAAAATGTTTCCAAAGATTCCTCAAAACCATGATTACCAAAATACCTGCAGCTCTATAAACAGGTTTGTCAATAAGGCAGAAGGAGCTGGGGGCAGACTCGAAACTGAAGACTGACTTCATTTAGATTTTCATATCAGCAAATATTCATTGTAAAAATCTTTCTCTGTCTCTGTCTCTGTTTCTGTCTCTGTCTCTCTGTCTCTCTCTCTTCATTTATTTATTATGAGTTCTGGGAGCTGACTCAGACACCATGCATGTTTGGTGAGTACTCTATTGCTGAACCATGCTCTCAGCCTATGTAGAGCCTGCCAGGTTTTACAATGACCTCAATTCAATTAGATCTCATGCTCTGTTCATCCTCTGCTCGCTGCCCTCTCTCCTTCACCATTCACTCTCTCCTTCCTATTCACAAAGCACTGTAGCTCTTTTCTTGCAGATCATTCTTACACACAATCTCCTCCCTCTGACATTCACTCTCTCCTTCCTATTCACAAAGCACTGTAGCCCTCTTCTTGCATCAGATGCATACATGAGCAGAAGCTGTCTTCCCTGAGTGACTTCTCACCACTAATGCTCCCATGGAGGAGGCAAATGTTCATTTTCCCAGGAACAGCTCTTTCTACATCACCCTCTTTTCCCTGCCCCAACCCCAGTTCAGAGTCATTATACTGGTGACAATATTACATCTGTCCAACCCTCTCCAGACATGTCTGGAGACTCTTAGCTCAGGGAGAAGTTCAGTAAGAACACAAACTCTGGGAGAGACCAGCCATAGCTCACTGTCCACACGGTTCCCTTGGGATGGATGCAGGTCTGAGCGAAGGACAAAGGCCAAACCTTCCTAGGCTACCACTTGGATTTGGGTTAGAAATGAAATAATGTAATGGTGTCAGGCCTGAGAAGTTCTCATATTGTAAAAATTCTCCCCTGTCGTCATCATCATCATCATCATCATTATCTCTCTCCTCTCTCTCCTCTCTCCCTCTCTCTCTCTCTCTCTCTCTCTCTCTCTCTCTTTCTCTCTCTCTCTCTCTCTCTCTCTCTCTCTCTCTCTCTCTCTCTCTCTCTCTCTCTCCTCTCTTTTTTTCATTTATTTATTATGAGTGCCGGGAACCAACTCTCAGACATCATGCATGCTTGGTGAATACTCTACTGCTGAACTCACAGCCAAGTGATGTCTGTCATTTATAGATTACTTAGTAAGGGGAAGAGAGAGAAAGAGAGGGAAAGAAACACTGAGCGCTGAGCAGGTCATGTCCTTTTGCTACTGCAGTTGAAGCATGTGAAAGTTTACAAAGCATTAGACTTGAAGAGCTATTATACAATTGTTAAGCACTTAGATATGATAAAGATAATAATCACCATGAGGAAAATACTATAGATTTTCTATTTTGGAAGTTGCTTCTGCTTTTCCATAGAGGATGTATACCTAGGACTGTGACTTAATTCTTGACAGTGCTTCTTAGAAAGCACTGGTTTATTGTATGAAGTGTAGCTATTGTTATAGGATAATGATGTTAGGGATGTGAGCTCAGAAAGGCTGATAGTATGTTGTACTTTGTGTAAGCTAAAAGATTTCTTTGGTGAAGGGTTGCATCTTATAGAATGATATAAATTTAAAAATTAAAAACAACTTTAACAATGCATTTCATTGAAGCAATTGGAAATAGTTTATCACTGAAATGCTTATTCAATATAGGAGTATAAAGCTTTCAAAATATTTTGGAAATTATGAGGAAGATGGTTCCTGTACAACATATGTTACAGATTTGCCTATGGCTATGACTGACAGTAGGAAACACGGTCTAAGTAACGCTATCATTTCTTTTGAGAGTGTCTCGGGTTTGACACCATCACCATACTATTTCATTTTTAATCCAAATCCAAGATTTGATCTAGACAAGAAGTTTTGCAAAAAGCAATGATTATTTGTTTAGATTTATTTATTTAATGTCTATGAGTGTTTTCTCTGCATGCATACACTGTGTACTACAAGCATGTGTGGTGCCCATGAAGTCAGAAGAGAGCTTGGGACCTTGTTAAACTAAAGCTATAGTTAGTTGTGAGCCATAATGTGGGTGCTGGGAATTAAAGCAAGGTTCTCTCTGAAACCAACAAATGCTCTCGGCTATATCTCTAGGCCCCAAATTAATGTTAAGGCAATAGTATTTTGTTAATTCTACTAAAATTCTTAGTTTTAGCTTTGATGAACACAGTTTCTGTTTTATTTATATTTATTTCTAAGTGAGTACAGGAGTTTTCAATAGAGCGAGGGTCAGACGTGATGGTTGTCCACACCAGTGCAGGGCCTTTTGCACTTGCTCACAAGCCTGTAAATTTCTTCCTGAGCTGGTGTCCAGGCCTGCACAGTGCCCAACAATCTGCATTTCCCCTCTGCATGACTTCCGTGACCTCAGAACTACCCGCAAAGTCTGATGTTAAAGTACAGCTAAAGTACAACTGAAGGCAGCTTCCTGAGGGAAAGCCTCACAGCATGAAAACCCAAGTCAGCACAAACACACAGGAGGCTGTGCCTGCCAGACTGGAGCCCACTGCTCTTGCAAAGCTCATACTCTTTACAGGCCATGCTGAAAATGTTACACCCAGTCCGATGACTCCACTGTTACAGTGCTGACATGTGTGTGGAGGCCAGAGAAATATAACGGGGAACCTCAGGTTACTGCCCAGGTTTCCATCCGGCGACATTACCCTAAAGGTGACTCACCACCATGATGCACAGGTGAAAAGCACAGCCAAAATAAGTAGCAAGGAGCAACAGGAAGTCATTATTCTTTCAATATGGCATCCAAGTAAGAGAGCAGCTTTGTATTCTCCCCTGCGAAGCCTTCCAACCCCACTGTACATTTGGAAGGTACTGTCCACTGGGCTGGAAGGTTTACAGAAACCCTACAAATTTCAGATCAGTAGCTGAGCTTATTGAGCCGGTACTGCGTACCTGGGATTGTCTGTGTGTGTTAAAGTATGCTGCCTATGCCTGAGGGCTCAAGTCATAAGATGTAAACAGTACACACAGTATTGAGCCAGATAATACATGTAGGCTGGTTGTCTGTGCGGGCCCCTAGAACTGGGCTGGGCACAGCAGTCAAAGGAAATCCCCTCCCAGGAGCTATGTATACAATAGTTATGAGACACATTCAGATGTGTGATTTAAAGTGATCTACACACTTGTGTGTACATCAGCAGCTCATTTCAGGGTTGAATTTCCCACCATCTTGTGGCTGTGTGCTGATGTTGGCAACGCAGGTCACTTTCCGAGATGTATCGGTGCATAATGTCTTAGCTCTGATTGGAGAGTAGCAGACAAGACCTTATTTTTCTAACTTTACGAATAGATCTTGAGTCCCTCCTGAGTGAGTCTGAAACATGACAATGACAAACGCATTCCTAACTTTGCTTTGACTGTGGGAAGAACACAAGGAAAGCTTCTCCTAGACCCCTGGACTGAGATGAAAGGCCCTCGTCCTGTTAGAGCAGCTCATCTGGAGCACATGTAGATCAAGAAGTCATAGAGTTTGCATCTCATCCCCATGCAAGTAGCATCTGTCTGTAGGCAGAACTCTTTTCCTCTGCTCCTCATGTTTCTTTCTTTGTAGCCGGCTCTCATTCAGTGTGGCACCCTGCCTCTTCATCCCTCAGCCTAAGGCAGTGGACTAATTGGTTTTAGTGCACAACTGGGAAGCCGCATCATTATGGAAACATTGTTCATAGGAATAGTATAAGTGAAATGAATTTTTGTTTTGAGTTTTGTTGCTCTTATTTCTCTCTCATCTAACATAAAGGCATTTCATCTATTCTTTATTACATAAATATTGAATGTACCCCCTTTCTGGGTGACAAGTGCACCCAGAAAAAGAGTCCAAGGCACTCAGAGTCTATCCTGCCAGCTGGCCAGGACCCTGGGGCTGTTTAAGAAGCATCACATGGTCCCTGGAGAGCATGCACTTTGGTGGAGTGAAATTCATTTTCAACATTCATAGAGGGAAATAGTTTTATTCTGAGATTAGATAACTTTACACTCTGCTTATCTTTTGGTTCAGGGGATTCTGAAGAGGGCCAAGGCAGTGAGGGGAGAAGTGGGGTAGAGGGCCTGCAGAGTTGCTGGGAGATGCTCCATCTGTGTGCATGTGTCTGTGAGTGTGTGTGTGTGTGTTCCTGTGCATAAGCACATGTCGGCATGCAGTCACCTTGCTGGGGTGTCCTTTCTCACGCTGCTTTTGAGTCTCATTGCCCTGAGCTGACAGATTCTGCCAGGGTGGTGGTTCAGTTTCTTCTAGCATTGCTGTGATAAACCAGCCTGATAAAAGTAACTGAAGGGAGCAAAGGTTCCCAGGGCACAACACAGTCCACCCTAGTGTGCAAGTTACAGTAGCTGAAGCTGGTCACAGTCAAAAAGCAGAGAGAAATGGGTGGTAGGGACCAGCTCACGTTCTGCAGTCCAGGATCCTCCCCAGGAAATGCTCCCACCCCCATATCAATTAACCTAATCAAGATAATCCCTATAGGTATGTCCAAAGATCCATCTGCTAGCTGATTCTGAATCTTGTCACATTGACAATTAATACTAACCATCATGGCTGGGCAGTGAGCCTCAGCAACCCACCCATCTCTATTCCCTAGCACTGGGGTTACAATTCTGCAATTGTATGCCAAGCCTTTTTATATGGGTTCTGAGGACTGAACTCAGGGCTGTCTATTTACATGGCAAGCATTTTCCTGATTGAGCCATCTCCACAGCACCTTCTTTCTGCATATTTACAACATTGGTGGCTATATTACAGTGGGTAATGGATAATGACTGAACATTCAGGTATAGGTAGAGTTCCATGGAGCCACAGGAGTTCTGTAAGACTGTCTAACATTGGTAACCAACCTCAAAATGAGATGTCTTAATTGTCAAAAAGGACAGGGTAGAGCAAAGGACAGATAGCTGGTCTTTAGCAGGTGGGCAGCCATACCTCAGGTTACCAAATGGACGAGGCTATGGACAGGCAGGGTACAGGGCTTTTCTGTTGCTGATAGTCCTCAGCTGGCAAGAGGTACACCATTACCACTTGCTGGCTTACTTTCTCTGCTCTTCCCATGCTCCTTCCAATTGGAGATGAAGTTGCTGAGTTTGCTCCCCAAGGCCATGCAAGCTCTGGGGCAGCAGTCTCAGTGTAGCTGAGGGCTCCCTCCGTGCAACATCCTAAGCTTGACTGAGTACCTATCATGCAGCTTACCGGTCTGCTTCAGTGGTCGGGCCTCTCAGCCAGGAAGAGGCACTGAGCTGTCTCGCGCTGTTTACTGTGAGCTGACTTTGTTTCTGCAGTTCCTGGTGCCCATGTGACTCCATTCGGTCCTTTGTGTAGCAACCCACAGCCCTGCCCAGTATGTCACGTGACTTACGGATTAAAGCTACCATGCATGCAGATTCCCAGAGAATAGACCTAATCTGTGTCATCTGTTCACAAGTCCCTGATCATGGTCGGTGGCCACTATTGAGGAAAGGAATTCATAGGTTATCTGAAAAGGGCAAGAGGGTGCTCTGGTTATTAAGTTCCCGGATAGCCAAATTTTGAACGTAAAATAGATGAAGAACCAAGGGTTCATCTGTGGCTAGGGTGCTGTTTAGTGGCAGAGCACATGGTTAATGTGCTGAAGCCCTAGGTATGAGCTCCAGCATGAAAAAGACCAGGAGGGGAAAGACTGACAAGATGGCACCGTGGGTAAAGGTACTAGCCGCCAGATCTCACAACCTGAGCCGAGACGCACAGGACGGAAGGAAAGGATCAACTCTTGAAAGTTGTCCTCTGATCACCAAGTGCAATTCAGTGGCTCCAGCACACACACACACACACACACACACACACACACACACACACACACGAGACACTAAATGCTTCTGGAGATAAAGATGATGATGCTCTGGATACGAGAGGAAGAGGGCCATATGTGCTGGCCTCAGTTGGAATCACTTAGGTCTCAGCATCCCATAACAAGCAAGCGTCCCTCCTCGGCACTCCAGGTACTTGCAAGAGGACAAGGGAATGAAAAGAGCAAAGAGAGAAAGGAAAAGAAAAAAAGAACACCGAAAAACAAAACAAAACAATGGATCCTGTCTCTCTAAAACACGGCGTAAATCAGAAGGAGCACTTTGCTGCTTTACGATTTGTGTGTGACAGACAATGGCTAACAGACAGTTTGTTCTCAGGGCAGGTTTGATCATATCAAAGGCATTGCTCTCCAGTCCTTCGGTTTCCAAATTCAATTTATGGACCTGTCTTATATACCATGTTGCTAAGGGAATGTGATTTTTTCCCCTCCCTTTTCTATTTCTTTTTCTTCTTTTTATGAGATGAAATGCTATTGGGACCTGCAGAAAGATTGCAAAAGCCAGAGAACAGGGAGTTCTTTGTGCAATTGTGTCTCCTGGGGATGCCAAAGGTGCACCCATAAAGGCTCACCAACATGACTGCCTAAGCAGGAGCTCAACAAGGACAACAGCAGACAAGCTAATGTGGGTGGGGAAAGCCCAGGAGACCTCAACCCTCCACACACAACTACAGGCAGCTAAGGCTGAGAGCTGGAGAACAGAGCTAAGGGCACACCAACTGGTTACCCAATACCATGTGATCAGGCCTGAAAGCATACATAAAGGTAACATTATACAGACTGAGCAGATTGTTAAGGCATGCTCGAAAGATCCCAGACTCTTCAATAGGTCTCATTTCCTTTGATTGTGAACACTTCCTTTGCACATTCATCTGCATATCGATAGGCACAGCCTTGTGTCAGGTTTTACTCAAATAGTAACTTACCCTTCTTGGCACTGTAAGCAGGGGTCCACAATCACTCTCTCTAGCGACTCAATCTAAGTGTAGCTCTTCTTTGTGAAATGGGTGCTTGCCATAAGTTAACAATGAAAATTTCATAATAATAAAGCTTATCCTTGCAGGAGACCAGTGACTTTGCAAGTGTCAGTTCAGAGTTCTGCTGGCCGCCTCCTGAGACTTGTAAGGTTTTGCATGCTTTCCAGAGGTATACATAACTCCATGGCTGCCGCTTAGTCACTGCTGGGACGCATTGCTGCATCTCTAATGAGCTCATTCTTCATCAGCTGGAGGAGGCAGTGGCTAGCTGCGCTAATAATTTCCATAATTTGGATTGTCAAAGAAATCATGCTTAGATTAAAAATTCTGGAGAGGATCCACACAGGGAGATAAACAATATCTTCCCAAAGACCACAGGAAGAGAGAGTTGAGTGATTTTTTTTTTTTTTAGAGCTTTGTCTTTATTTTTATTGAGATCATTAAATGTCATGAACCACGTTAATGTCATGTTGGATTTGAGATTTGGATGGGAGAAAATAACAGTGGTGGAGAATTTCATATTTTCAAATCTGAGTTCACTCTCTTTTATTATGATACATTATTTTTTACAGACTACTTGGACAGCAGCTTCACAGGGGATGAAAGATTTTAAACTTTATTCCAACATCTGCCATTGAATCCTTACTTATGGTTACTTACTTACTAAACATTCCAGTGAGTAAAGAGTTTTCTGAATAATTAGCATGGAAAAGATGGAAGAATTAAGCCATGGCTAGGGTTTCCCCAGTCATTTGGATTCTATTGCTTTCATCACAAGGACTCAGTTTATTGGTCTGTGTGTATGTGTGTGTGTGTGTGTGTGTGTGTGTGTGTGTGTGTTTATTTGCTGTGTAGGATCTATAGGATGAAACTCAGTATTTCTACACTCTGGTAGTTGGTTATTTGGAGTTGAAAGGATTTTAAGAATAAAACTGACTGCCAGTTGAGAAAACAGAAAATAGCCCAGCAAGCATGTGGTTCAAAGTGAAGAGCCAGCTGAGGCAAATCTCGGGCTACTCCAGGAGGCCACAGGATCCACCTTCAGCCATTGAAAATGGTAGCATTTATCCTCACATAACAATGTGGGCATTCTGTGCAGTGCAGTAGGTTAGAGCCCTCTCTTTATGTTCCTCAATACAGCCATTCTTCAGACTCAAGGTCAGAGTGTCAGAGTCTCCATGAGTAGGAGAGACGAATGGTATCTAACCCTGTGAGGTGCTGAGCCATTGTCCCAGTAGGTACAGGTATAGCTGTGGCTAGACAGGGTCTTTGAGAGAATTAGAGAATCTTTTTTGTTTTGCCCTTCCTTCCTTCCTTCCTTCCTTCCTTCCTTCCTTCCTTCCTTCCTTCCTTCCTCCCTTCCTTCCTTCCTTCCTTCCTTCCTTCCTTTTCTTTCTGTCTATTTCTGTCTATCTGTCTGCGATTTGTTTGGTTTGGTTTGGTTTTGGTTTTGTATTTAGTTTTTGAAGCCAAGTTTTACTCTAGCCCAGGAAAGCCTGGAACGCCCTATGTAGCCCAGATTGCCCTAGAGATCAAAGAAATCAACCAGTGAAGGGGTTAAGAAATGACAGCGATCACAGAGTGGTCAGGGTGCGCTTGCAGCTGCTCTGGCTGATGTGTGCATGTTCCAGAAGCCAGAGGGGAGCTGGGGCATGGGAAGCAGAGAAGGCTCAAGATGGTTCTAAAATTCAAAGTGGACTCTGGAGAGGAAAAAAGCCATTTTAGAGATTTAAAAGACGTTGGGAGAGATCTGTAGTGGAGAATTATACACCACAGGACAAGTGTTAATGTACTTAAAGATCTAGCAGTACAAAGCACGTAACTAGGAACCAAGAGCAGAGGGAGTGATGGAGCAGCCTTAACTTCAAGTGTAAGTGCAGTCCCAACAGGTGTGTGTATGGGTAGCTGAAAACTTCCCAAACTGACAAGAGCTATAGCCCCAGAGATTTAAGAAGCCCAACAAACACAGCAAGGCCTGTCAGAGACTGCTTAAGACTAGGAATGAGGACAGTCCCAACAGCCAAAAAGCAGGCTTTGCTTTGTTAACCCACAAAGGTCTTCTTTAAATGATGGGACAATGTCTTTGAGTTCTTTGTATTATAGGAACACAAAAGAATTTATGTCCAGAAAAACTACAGTGCCCCCCCCCCCAAAAAAAATACAGAAGCAGAGAAGTAGAAGGAAACGGTGCCAGATGAGACTGTGGGGCCGGAGGAAGAAAGGCATTTTTTAAAAACATATTTTCCCTATTTACACCTCTAGAAGATTGTTTGGCCAAATCAACTATTTATTTGGGGCTTTAGAAACTTGGAAGAGAAGAAATGGAAAAACTAATATCTATACACTGCATATGAAGGTTGTTATTTTTTATGAAGTTCTAATATAAGTTAAAACATATGCTATAATATTAAGACAGTTGCTAAAATAATATAAAAGAGAACAATGAAAAATACTTAATCTAGCCAAAGACTATTACAAAAACTTTTACAGTTCTTGGAATTAATTCCTATCAGATATAAAGATGGTAGAGACCCTCTCCCACTCAGGAAATCACACATTTCACAAGCAACTGTACCATAATAATGTATACAACTAAATCAAAAGACAGACAATGCACACAAAAGATAAAGGTAAAAGAACGTAAAAAGGAAAATAACAACATCATTCAAAAGGAAATCATCAGGGGCTACATTGATATCAACAGAGTAACTTTCAGAGTATAGACATCTACCAAGGACAAAGAATGCACGTTAATATCGATAAAGAGCTAGTTCATGAAGAAGTGTAGTAACACTGAACACTTTTGCACCTCAAAACTAAGCTTAAAGACACATTACTGAATGACAAAGACAAACAACCACATTACCCACCAAAGATTTCAATGTCGTTGTCTCATAATTTGCCAGCAATATTAGGTGCATGAGATCTAGAATGAAGAGTTAAACAACCTTATGAATCATCCATCCAAGCAGCACTGTCCCCGCGTTCACCAAAACCACACAGAACCTCACACCCAGCAGCAGCAGCCACATGCATACGTTTTGGAATGCACACAATACTTTCATGAAAATCATCTATAATCTGAGACAAGCCTCAGGAGAATTAAAACATATTCAAGCTACATAGGTATGCTATCTAACCATGTGGATTTAAATGGAAAGCTAATGACATGAAGATATTTGGGGAAATTCCCAAATATTTTTAAAGATAAAATTTGTATATCAAAGACGGTAAATGTAAAACTTTGAAGCACTTTAGCCAAGAATAAAAGATTTGGGGTCTACAACAAATGTAGTTAGAAGTAAATTTAGTGCTAAACTCCCTGTGAGAACAAAGCTATCTCCATTAAAACTGGAAAGACTGGAAAGCACAGGAGGTACTCCACAGACAGCTAATATGCATCTCAACTTAAGCCAATGAGACCGGGAATGGGAAAGGAGAGAGAAAGAGAGCCCAGCCTGAAACTTGGTCTTAGAGAAAACGGATGTTACAGATAAGCTTTGGGAAGGTCACCGCAAAATACATGGGAGACACAAGCAGTAATGACTTTCAGATTCTACTCCCCACACATCAAGAGAAAGCTGTAAAGAGTGCCCTGCCAAAAACACACTTCATGTGAACCTCTGAAAGCACAAGGGCTACCAAAATCTACTGGAGAAGAAATCTATCTAATCTATCTATCTATCCATTGATCTATCTTTCTATTTATCTATTTTCTTTTTATCTATCCATCGATCTATCTTTATATTTATCTATCTATCCATTTTCTTTTTATCTATCTATCCATTGATCTATCTTACTATTTATCTATTTTCTTTTTATCTATCCATTGATCTATCTTTCTATTTATCTATCTATCCATTTTCTTTTTATCTATCTAATCTATCTATCCATCCATATCTCTGTATCTCTGCATCTCTGTACTTATCTGTCATCTATCTATCAGTCTACCCACTATCATCTAACTCTTGAGACATATCCATCTTATTATTCAAGTGAAGCTGACATTTAAACAAAATTTTATTTTAATGCCTATTTATTTATTTATTTCCATATGTATAGGGCATACATGGCAAAGCCCACGTGTGGAGGTCAGAGAGTAACTTGTATGGGTCAGTCCTCGACTTCCATCTACCATGTGGGTTCTGGGGATTGAACTCAGCTCTTTAAGCTTGGCGGTGAGCACTTTTAGCAGCTGAGCTGTGCCTAAAGCTGATACTTTGAATGCTATGTGAGGAACTGGGCTGAGGAGACAGGTCAGTGAATACAGTAAAAGCCATGATGGTAAGTGTAAAAGCAGCATCTTACAGTTGTGTGAGCAGGGCCTCCCAGTTAGCAGATGGTGGATTTTATATCCAGGGCTCATGGATACCAAGCTCACGCTTTCCTCTGCCCCACCTACCACTCAGTATCACTGAACTAAGGAACAGTCCTTTTCATCTGGACGCAGCTTTTATTCCACTCAGGACTACACTGGAAGGTCAGCCACACCATGTCGTGGTGAATACCCTTTGTATTTGGGGCTGCATTTGTGTGCATACATATTACAAGACAATTCAACAGAAACCATAACTTTAAAACCTTTCCATGTGTTCATTTGGGCAAGTGACGAGTAACCGTGGCTTAAATACGCTTAAGTACGGTCTCTTTTCTGTAAGTTACAATTTAGGAGCAATGAACTCTGAAACGGACCCGTATGGTTATTACCTTGCAAGCATGAGTTAACTACAGTAGGAATGATTAGCCAACTACTAAGCGAGTCCAAGTGGAAGGAGCCGGCATGGTGCAGCCACATGGGCCTAATGTAAATCATGGTTCTGCTTTTCTTATGGGGGGAAATTACTTAATCATTGTAAGCTTCAGTCATATCATCTGCGCGAGTGGAGGGCTCAATGCTACATTAAAAATAAGCGCAAGGATGGAGGCTCATGTGGGTGATTGATGCGGCCAATCTCACGGCAGGTGGAAAGGACCGCAAACACAAAGAACAGGCGCTAGCTAGCACTGTTGCTAGCTTGGGTGTTAGGCTAGACTCAACTCTTGAAACGCAGATCCCATTGCTAATAAGCAAAAGTTGTTCTTGAGGAAAATGGGCATAGTTAAAATAATTGCACCTGAAAACAAGGACAGAAAGAGGGAAGAGAAAAATATTAGCTGGGAACCACGTGGAGATTTAGAAGTAGATAGAGGGGAGGGATCACATCCCACACGTTCCTTCCCATCCACCTCTTCCTGTCTACTCTTTACCAGCCCTCTGTGCTCATCTTATTTCTGACTCTGTTCTTGTGCCACAGACTCAATTTCTTGCTTCCTTCGTTGCTAATGTTCGAAGGAGGAGGACTGAAGTTCAAATGCATTTGGAATTATGCAAATGAATCACTGAAGCATCCCGTTGTGCTCTTTCCCCACAGAATGCTGGATTTGCTTATTAATCATGAAGAGGTAATTATTCACTTCCACAGAAAAATTTGTTCTCTTCCCTTTTTCTGGCAGCATGGGCTCAGCCAGGCAATGTGGGACTATAGGACTGTTCTCTACTATAAGAAAAATAATAACGTAAACAAGGTAATCGATGCCAGTTGGCTTTAGATTACTGCACTGGAGTAGCAGGTGGTGAGAATGGAGAAAATTAGGGTGCACTGCCCCCTGCGATGTTCCATATCTGTCCTGACAGGCAAGAAGGAGGATCCAACATTGAGAGTTCTTTTCAGCTTTAAGAGAAGCCAGAGACTTGCCTATAAAAACTCTCAAGTGGTAGGTGTCTTCAAATATTTGCTTGGGCATGCTAAATGTATCTGAGAGTTGGATCCAGCCTTTTGGCCTTCGGGTTTCCATGAAGCCCACTGTAGCTGGATAGCTATTACAAGGGAGGCCTCCCTTGTATATAGTCTTATGATAGGAAAATGCTTTCATAGGAGAGAACGAGGGAGAAGAGAGGACCCAAACAGTCATCTCTAGGCTTTTGATTATTCACAGTAAGTATGCTCTCTATTCATTTGTCAGTAAACAGAACATGCCTCAGCTACACAACCAAACTATTTCTGCAAAATACGAGTGTCTCTCTCATAAACTAAGTTCTGTCTTTCTCAGTGAAGGAAGACTATGCAATGTCTAGTGTGATCCAGGTATCGTGGACTACATAAAGACAGCCGAGATACGGCAGATACTGTTTTGATCATTTCTGTCCATTTGTCTTTTTATACCCAAAGGAAAGGTATTTTAAGAATCACTGTTACTTTGTTTCAAATCTTTTCTATTCACCCCTGTCTTTTCTTCCATACTTGGCATTAGAAAGGCTTTGAAGGTCAGAGAGAGGATGGCTTTAATGGTAACAGATGAGTTCTGACAGTCAAGAATTTTTAAGTGGAAAGCCCTGCCCAGCAGCAAACAGATGCTGTGATGGATGGCAGCTGGACTGGGTTCCCAGTCTCTGCATCTGTCTGACGTAAGCACTCCTCTATTATCAAGTAGCCAGGCCTTGGGAGTATAATATACATCAGCTGAGGTGACTTTTTAATTAAAAATTCTTAACATTCTTTCTTTCAGATAAACACAATATTTTGATGTCATTCTGAAATATTTGCCTTTATTCAGCTAGGGCAGATTCCTCATTAAATGCTTTTGATATTTTTAATAATATGGCCTGGGTTATTTTATTCCATTTACAACTTACTGCAGTGATTAAAGCAGGTTGCCTTACTCTCTTTAAGCACATTATTTTATGCATAATAGGGTAATTACATTAAATGAGTACGCTATCAGTGGACTTCTTGGATGAGTGAATTTTCTTGGGCTAAACAAATGCCAGAGTGTATATTACACTGTTCTGTCTTGGCACATTAGGCTAGAATTTAATTACGTTGAGTAAAAACTTATAACAGAATCTCACCATGCAACTTTCCTATATTTTTTTGTGTAAGTGAATGCTGTCCTGATTAACCGTTCACCCCCATAAACAAGACCACATAATTAAATCAAATTCTACCAAGAGTTGGACCCAGTGCTGGCAATTTCCGGAAGAAGCAATCGTACCCTGTGAGTGGGGAGGATGATCCCAGACTTAGGGAAGCTGAGTGTTTTCAGAGGGCAAGGAAAACTGGGTCTTCCTTGAAGTTTCGTACAAATTACTCTCTCCTGTTCTTGGTTTGGTCTCATCTTTTTCGACCCTGCTGGTTCTGCTTTGTCTACGGGCTTTTGCTTCTATATTGTATTCATTCCCCAGCCCCACACCCCAACTCGCCCTGGCGAATGTTTGTGTACTATGCTGTTTGTTCCAAGGTCTCAGAAATGTGTAAACACAGTGGCAGTGAGTGGAGTGAGGAGAGCAGGTGTCCTGAATGCTGCAGCTGTGGCTTCTGGTGCCAGCCATCAGCAGCATTCTTAGGCTCTTTTTTTTTTAATTAGGTATTTTCTTCATTTACATTTCAAATGCTATCCCAAAAGTCCCCCAGACCCTCCCCCCACACTCCCCTACCCACCCACTCCCACTTCTTGACCCTGGAGTTTTCCCGTACTGAGGCATATAAAGTTTGCAAGACCAAGGGGCCTCTCTTCCCAATGATGGCCGACTAGGCCATCTTCTGCTACATATGCAGCTAGAGACACGAGCTCCGGGGGTACTGGTTAGTTCATATTGTTGTTCCACCTATAGGGTTGCAGACCCTTTTAGCTCCTTGGGTACTTTCTCTTGCTCCTCCATTGGGGGCCCTGTGTTCCATCCAATAGCTGACTGTGAGCATCCACTTCTGTGTTTGCCAGGCCCCAGCATAGCCTCACAAGAGACAGCTATATCAGGGTCCTTAGGCTCTTTAAAGAATAATCCCAGCACTCAGGAGGCAGAGGCAGGCGGATTTCTGAGTTTGAGGCCAGCCTGGTCTACAAAGTGAGCTCCAGGACAGCCAGGGCTATACAGAGAAACCCTGTCTCGTAAAACCAAAAAAAAAGATTTAGTTTTCCTCACCACTCTCCTCATGGAGACCCATTTTCTTCTCATTCAGTTTCACTGGATTTTTGGACAAAGCCTAAAGCCAGTTCCTGGGCAGCAAACATACGTGTGCTCAGGAGTTTCCAGCCATGGAAGGCTCAGCTCTCTGGGATTGCTGAGGTCTTTCCCAGTCCTGGAATGCACTAGGTACTCTTGGCTAAGAAGCACTTTCCTAGGATGTGGCAGAAATGGAGAGCCCCAGATTTTGCTGATTCCTGGCTGCTCTGAGGCCAAGGGCCCCAGATGTGCTCCAGAAACCTGGCTCCTGCATTCTGTCTCAGCAGTCACCTGCCGGGATTGTGAGTGAGCCATGGTTTCCATCCCAAAGCAGCCACTCTCCAAGCACAGAGCCAGCACTGGTATCATCAGTATCCAACAAGGAGCCTAGCGTGCAGAAGTGTCCACCATAAAATGTATGGGAATTGCACAGTAATAAGAAGTCATTACCATGCATACGACCACTTCCTGAGTTCTTGACATCTGCAATCACTGGTCAGCAGCCCCCGGTGCCCTTATATTGCAGCTAAAGAAAGAGACAATATACCCCAGGTCACATGGAGAGCACACCAAAACCAAATTTAAGTGCTGGTTGACTTGTTTGCTTCAAAGAAACAAAACATCTTGGTGCAAGTATGTTCTGCACATCTTGTTTGGAGACAGGGCTTCTGTCTCCTGGGCCCTTCTGGATCGTGTGGTATAGGGGACGATGGGGAGGTCTAGTCTCCCTTAGTGGTCTCAAAGGATGCCTCTTAGAATAACAGGAAGTCCGTAGAAGGAGTTGAACTCCAAGGACTCCCACGTGGGACAGTGGATAGGTAGGCTCCCCAGTGACAGTCTACCACAGGCATGACCCCATGGGAGGGTAGAGCATGATTGCATTTAGAGACGGTGGACTAGATCTGAGAAGGAAGAAAATCAATCTAGACGGGGTGGATATGACTTTAATTATTTGGCTCACTCTTGCATCAGGTATTGACACAGGATCTTGATTATCACGCTAAAGAAAATATAGCTTGAGATTCAGTCTCTTGTTGTCCATTTAAAGGGATGTAGCCAGAGGACATCACAAGGGAACCCAGTTTCAGGTTTCTAGTAAAATTCCAAGTTGTAAAATTATAACTGTTGCAGGCAATCGTGTTTATAATTATGCCTTATAGTTAATGCTCTCAAGTAATATTTTAGGTTCATACTTCAGTCTGCAGCTTTCTAAGTGAAAGACTTCATACTAAAGATGGCAAAATACCAGGGTCAGGTCATGAATCACAGGATTAATGATATTCCACTACAAAAATTTGAAAGGCTAAGGTTAAAGGAAAACTCACAAGGAAATTAGTCATATCTGGTGGATTAAACTTTGCATTGGAAAATCAGGCTTCATACAGTAAACACAGTTTGTATAATTAAAATGCTAATCCTTTCTGAGAATGTAATTTTTAATGTTTGTCACTAAAATGTTATTGAACTATGGGACGATAGAAGGCCAATCCAATTGTATTCTGAATAATCTCCATTGTGTTTAATCTAATTTAAGCGGGCTGGCAGACTGAAAAGGGAGTTGATGGTGAACACTCACTCTGAGCTTCTATTCTGAGCTAAGGCTTCAGCATGCCTGTGTTTAACACAGCTTGTAGTGACAACTGTCCTGCAAGGTCTGAGCTCCAGTGCCAGGAAGCAGAGGCAGATGGGACATACTTCATTCACACAGACCTCTAGGGAGGCAAGCTGACACTGGCAGGCATAGACCAGCAGCCACAGACCATACATAGATAGGCACAGACACACATATGGGCCAGCGTATTGCTACACACAAAGTAAGTACACAGGACAAGGCTAAGGTTAAGACACTGGTGTCTGACCTGGAGGCTATAATATCTATAGAACCACAGAAAAGTAGCATTCTGCCAGAAATGTGCTATCTAGCAGACTGCATGGCTATTTACTTCTGGGTAATGAAGACTTTCAGTGGCAGCCATTTTGTGCTGACATAGGCTCCTGGATGTTCAGCATTGGCCATTTTGGTCCATGATGGGCACCTATAACAACACAAACACACTATCCAAACATAAACTGTCCCTTAAGGGCCCCTGTTACTGACAGATACCTAAACTTCAGGCCAATAAGCAGCGTGCCCAAGCAGGGGCTTGCTTAAAAGCACTCACCAAAGGAATGAAGACAGGCTATGGAAACTGTCCAGCACCCCATGTTCAATGAGCACCAGGGCTGTGGTGCATATCTGAACCTGAACCTATCAGGTCTCAGGAGGGACGTATAAACCTGGCTGCTTCCTGCTGATAAAGAGAGGCCTTACAGCAACCATTCAAATTCCCTTTACTTATATTTATGTCTAGATGCCTTCAGGAGAGTATTGTCTGGTGTTCCAATTATTTCAATATTTCAAGTCCAAGTGGTTTGGGGGCTTATTTACCAATTAATTAAAATTCCATTTTTTTCTATTCTTGCCAATAAGAGAGTTGGACAGATCTGTATTGTCTATAAGTGGGGAAACCTATTGTCTGGGTGTGGGAGAGAGAAGGCTGGTATCTCTTGGTGATCCCATATCCTATGGGGGTCCTAGAAGGGCAGTTGGTTGTTCCTATGCCTGGAGACATCCACTAGAGATTCTTAGAGCTACATAACCAGATTCTCTACGTGGGTCCTCCTGAACAAATCAAGCCTAAATGAAATTAGTGTTGTACATGGACAGAAAATATAACTAACTATTTTAATGCAACTATGGACAGAGGGCACCTTCCTTAGCCAGGGTCCTGCAGCTGACATAAAGAAAGTAAAGATTTCCAGATTTCAATAGGAAACTTAGCACCTGCAAAGTGAGAGAGGGATACTTCGGACGGAGGCTTCGTGAACAGTGAATTCTCTGGCTGAGAATGTAGCCAGGTGGGACCCTTCTCCCACTCATTCAGTCAATATCCTCACCTGGTACTTAAGGACTGGGATGGTCTTGTTTTATAAAATTTCATTCCAAGTGTCTAAGTAGGAGTGAAGCAATCTTTGCTGGTTTCACTCTAAAAAGGACAAATGTAACCAAATAAACCATATTTTGGTTTTCTTGCTGTTTCATTAGCATATGTCAGACACATTCTGACAATCCAATTATAGTGAGCAAAACATATCTCAGGGCAAACAAATCCTTAGCGCTTTTTTGTAGCTTTATGTAGATTTGCTCTCTATTTTGTTGAAATTAAAATTGAACATGACATATTTTCTGAAAAAAGTAAGAAATGGGTTCCTGTATGTGAATGTCAAGTTTCATCTTTATCAAATCAGGTTTTAAAATCATGTTCATTCTGTCGAGCATCCCCAAATTACAAAGGCCTCCGACTCTAATTGACTTTTTGCCGAACATGATGGAATAATTAGAATGCTGCTGCTTCCTGTAGAAACCACTCACAGTGGGCAGTTACTGAGAGAGGCCACACATCTCCCTCGGGAGAGAAAGACCACCCAGGACTTTTGCTCCCATCTCCATGAGGATGAGTCTCAAATACACAACTTGACCCTCAGCAATAAGCACCTCAATTACTTTGTAACCTCTAGTTATATGACTAACATATGCCCTTGGCAGGAAATATTTTTTAAAGAAGCAGAAAGACCTGTAGCACCAGAATCAAGAGTTGAGACAATCATTGCAAACACTCAGGTGTGTGAGTTTCATTTACATATTTCCCAAGGACCAAATTCTTACTGTGTACAGAATTTTAACATGCTATTTTAAAAATGTGACATACACACTTTCTTTTATTAAAATGTCATTTTGACAGCTATGTAATATTCTGTTGAACACATTTATCCTAATATAATTATTTTCCTAATTGGAAGTGTGTTTTGTCTGTTTCATTTCATAATAGGCAATAGATGTATATCTTGATATAGAATGATTTGTGGGTATGTGTAGGTCTAGTTTACATCAGATATACAATACATTTTCTATGCTTAGTTTGAACAAATTACCAAAATAGTTTTGATCATTTTTAATATGAACAGAGGTAGGAGTTTTATTATATTTTTGTCAGTTATAACAGCTAGTGTGTATGTATATGTGTATGTGTTAGTGTCATGTATATATGCTTGTATATGTGTGTATGTATAGTGTATATGTGTGCATCTAGGTGTATATATCTCTGTGTGTCTATGTGTAGTGTCCATGTATATGTGCTTGTATATGTGTGTGTATCTGTATCTGTGTGTGCATCTGTGTGTAACTTTCTCTGTGTGTGTGTCTCTCTGTGTGCGTTTGTGTATGTATGTATCTCTGTCTCTCTCTCTCTCTGTGTATGTGTCTGTGTGCATATATGTGTGCACTCCTCCCCCCCACCCCCCACCCCGTGTATGTATGGAGGTCAGAGGTCAATGTAAGAAGAATTGGGAAAAGTAAGATCATGAAAACTTATCTGTGACATTATTCAAGTCAACTGTCTGTATTTCCTTTGATGTGTAAAAGGTTAAACAAAGGGGGGAGCATTGTACACAGGGACATACTTTCTTTTTAAAAAAAAGGAGGTCCTGAAGAATTCTAGTTCCTTCAGTTAGATATCTTGCAGGCCTTTCCAACCAACCCAGATGCGCACTAATAAAAAACAACCTAAGTTCCTCCAAGTCTTGTCTGATTCTCCTGCACTTGTGATCCTTGCCTAGAGCCCCACCATCCAGCAAGCAATAGAGGTCTGAGCAATACAGTGCCCTCTGCCTCAGGTTTATGAAAATCTTCTCTGCAGTCACACAGTGGCTTCTTGGCTCAAGGACTCCTCTGTTCTTGATTGACTTATTGAAAAGAGCATTGATTTTTTTTAACTGCATATTATGCCCTGAGAGAAATATACTGGTCACTGTAATACAGAAAGGAGAGGGAGGAAGGGAGGGAGGGAGGGAGGGAGGGAGGGAGAGAGAGAGAGAGAGAGAGAGAGAGAGAGAGAGAGAGAGAGAGAGAGAGAGAGAAGAGAGAGAGAGAGAAGAGAGAGAGAGAGGAGAGAGAGAGAAGAGAGAGAGAGAGAGAGAGAGAGAGAGAGAGAGAGAGAGAGAGAGAGAGAGAGTCAGTCCAGTAGCCTCCTCCCTTGGTGGGCCCTGTATCCCGTCCCGCGGGATTCAGTTATTCGTGGGTGTGAGGGGGACTGCGAACCTGGAAGGAAATGGGAGGAAAAGAAAGAGAAGCGGAGACCAAGTAGATTGTACCTATCAAGGTCTCGTTTATTATGTTGAGGTGCCTTCTTTTTAAAGCATACATCTCGGGGAATATGGGAGGGGTCGAGGGAGAATTATACAAAGAACAAAGGAGTGGACATCTGCTGACATGGGGGCCGAAGTCAGGCGCCAAACTGCGGGCACTCTGCATCTTATCTCTGGAACATAGATCCTCCTTGACAGCCTTGGGTGTCAGGCTGGGCTCAGGCGTAACTCATGTCCTTGGATGTCATGGGAACTCAGGAAGAGATAAGGAAGAGGGGACCATTATTCAACTTTACAGCCTTAGGTGTTAGGAAGGGAATAAGGAGGAAGGGGGGCGGCAACCAGCTCTTAGCACAAGGCCATTTGATTTGTTAAAGAGATTTGAGAGGGGATCACTTTCTCACGGGATGGTCTCTGACAGCCCTGCATGGCTGCGCAGGTGTGTCTCCTGCAGTAACCTGCATGTTGTTCTTCCTACATGCAACCCTGTGCTCACCTCAGGCTTTTCTGATCCTTTACCTCCTTCAGTGCAGTCCGCTGATTTTATGATTAAGACTGTGGCAAAGTTCATCCTTTAGAGCCACTTCCTAATACTCTAGTTAGCAATTACACTGTAGTAGGGGGACCTGAAAGGTTCTTTTCACAGAGAGTCTCTTGTTTCCTTAGGATACACTTGGCAATGGTGTTACCCCACCAAAATACACACATTTGTTAGAGATTGCCTATTTATATTTATTCTACATAAACTGCTACTCTTAGCTTCCTGAAGAACATCGCTGATTCTCTTCCAAATTGATTCTTTCTGAAAACAGTTGAGTGGTTGGCCATTGACCTTCTGCTGATGAGATCTCACTCAGCTTGCCTTTCGAAGGCCGCCCAGTGTAGGCTACTCTGTGCCACCACATCCTCCCCTTCTCAGTTCTACCTTCTTCCAAATCCTTCCTGGCTCTTCAGCAAGACCTTAATGGCTTATGCTTTCTACTATCTCTATCTCTTCTTTAATCAGTTAAGTGGAAGCCCAAACATAGTCTACTTTCTGAACAAACCCATGCTAGCATCTTCTTGTATTTAAAACTGCTTCCTATTCTTGCTTATAATGGATAAATTTAATGAGCCTTCCTTAATGCTTATGTATTTCTATGTGCTACCGATATTTGGATGATATTATTAATATCTTGTCCAATATTATTTCAATATTATGTCAATATTATTTCAATGTCTTGCAAATAACTGATGCCAATTGAGCAAGCTCCCATCCAAATGCACTAAGTGCCCTTCTGCATAGTGTCTCCTTTCTCTGTGTGAGACAGCTCTTCCCTCACTGGCACTAGGCTGTGGCTAGAATGAGGATTAGCCGATGAGCATACATAGAGATTCTAAACAAACCAGCAAAGAAATGTACAGAATATGTTATTATTACAATTTGCAAATTCTTTCATGTTTATTATCAACTCCTGACACTAGCTTATTTAATCCTGATAAAGAACATGCGAACACTTAGTAGAATTTTTATTGTTATTAATGTAAGGCAAAACAAAATAAAACAAAACAAAAGACAAAAGCAAACTAAACTTCAGTGCTTCCTGCTTAAAAGTCAGAGGAATGAAATGTTTTTCCTGTTTATTTCTGAGTCTACATAAAATAATGGACAATTGATTGGATGATGTGAGCAAAGACTCGTGACTGGGGGCTAACAACAAGAAATATGGGGGATAATTAAAGTTAAACCAGCAATTATGGTAAGAATGCACATGTGCATGTCCCCCCTCATCCTAGAGTATTTCAAATAATTTTGGTTGAAATTATTGGTAAAAGTTCCAACACTTGTCCCACAGTATACAGTTGCTGGATAGAAGAAGCTCACAGACTGACTGATAAATGCCACGAGTCAAAAAGATTTCCAAGTCTCAAGTCCTTGTGCTTTCAAAATATAATTTTGTGCATTTCCTTGTTAATTTCTGTTGATTTTTATTTTCATGTTTTGAAAAGTACTTGCCAGTTTTAGACCTTAAAAGCCAAAAGCCCTGGGTAAGGCAGAATGGGACATCAACAGAATTTATTTCCCTCAAGCAAACCTACTGATTTCTACTCAATAGAATATCTACACAGGGCATTAAAGCTGTGTTAATGTATACTTAGTATTCTTTATTTTGATAGGGGGAAATAAACAAAAGAAGTGATACCTCAAATGAAAGCTGGAAAATTCATGTAAAATATAAAATTATATTAAAATTTCAAATGTCATCCAGATATGGTAGTACAAGCCTTTAATCCCAGCATTTGGAAGGTAAAAGCAGGCAGATCTCTCGAGTTCAAGGCCAGGATGGTCTACATATTAAGTTCCAAGACAGCCAGAGCTATGTAGAGAGATCCTGCCTCAACAAACAAACAAGTAAAAATGAAAAAAGTCAAATGTATACATGAAGTAATTTTCTTTTTTAGCATGGTTTAAATGAAGAGAAACGATTTATAACATGGGAAAGACCCTCACTCTTTCTTTATTGAGCAGACTTCATTTACTTGAACGGTAGGCAGAGTTATGGCTGTTTCTGTAGACAGAGGTATGTTTGTGCAGAAGAAAAAAGATCGCATTATTAAGGGAAAAAAAATCCCACAAAGCCTGGAAAGGACATCCTGTTCCAGGTTGCCACTGAAGTTAGATCAAAATCAATTCAATTTGGCATTTAGTGAGGGCCATAGCCTTTGGGGCCTGCACTGGACAGAGGGGTAGGTTTAAAATGACCAGGATGCAAGCTGTGACTCTTTCAAGGACTTAATAGTCCAGGAGATGAGATAAGACACCTGTACAATTCACAGTAATGGTTTATAGAGTTATATAGAGGTGCTAAAAAACACGACAGAGATAAAACTAGACAGTAAGGTTTATGCTGGCTAATGGACTAAGGCAAGGTTTATTAAACAAGGTGGTATAGGAAGAGCATCTAGAAGGGCAGGCAAGATCTGTGTTATATGTCTATATGTGTGTATGTGTATACATGTGAATAATGTGTACATGTGTGTATGTGTGTTGTGAATATATGCATGTGTGTGGATATATGTGTATTATGTATATGTATATGTGTATGTTATGTCAAATAACTGATGTGTTATGTGACTGTACTTTTGCTATGTATATTTGCTATGTGCCTGAATGTTTATGTGTTTGTTATGTGTATGTGTGTGTTAGTCATGTGTTATGTGTGTGTTTTCTATACTTGTGTATATATGTGGGTATATGGTGTGTGTGGAGCTATTTAAACCATACTGCCATACATATTACTGTGTGCTTACCATATGGTGGTACTTTCATATTCCCTGGATTGAAAATAAAATGGAATCTGGGCTTGGTGTCTCATATCTGTAACCCTAGCACTTGGAGGTGGAGGTAGAAAGGAGAGTAGCTCAAGGCCAGCCTTGGCTAAATAGAAAATATCAGACTAGCATGGGTTACATGGGACTGTCTGAAAACCACAAGCAAACAAGTAAATAAAAAAGTAGGGTTGGGTGTCGAAACAAATAGTTATGGGGTCCTAATAAACATGATCATGTAACTGTTGCAGACACAGTTTTAGTGATTCATGTGTCCTCTTGGGACGTAAAAAGAAGTGGTTTGTGACACTGTAAATACTTAAACATACAGGAGTCTGGGGAGATGGCTGAGCACTTAAAATGCTGTCACAAACAACACACGCACTCAAGCTCATGAAAAGAACAGGAGAGGAAAAACAAAACAAACCAACCAACCAAACAAACAAAAATGGAGTAATCAGATCAAGAACACAGGAACATTTACTGCTTCTCAGTGGCCAGAGACCTGAGGGTTGGTGCTGGGGAGAAGGGGCCTGTGGGTAGCCATCACTTAGGAAGTGGGAATGTTTGCATTTTGAATGTCAATCCCAGACTTACTGGGTATGTGTTAGACCAACCACTGATAGATTGTGATACGTTTGTTTGTCTGTCTGTCAGTTTGTTTGTTTGTTTTTAAAATGTCACAGACTGGATGTTAGAAAATATTATCTCATTGGTATTTTAAAAGTTTTCCAATCTTATCTTTTGTTTAGAAGACATTACACAACAGTCAACTTGTCAATAGCAAATGTCACTAGGTTTTGTAGTTTACTGGAGTCAGACAAATTTCTTGCTAACTTTTACTAAGAGTTGAACAGTTTTATTCTTTCTGTGTTATCTTCCTAAGTTTTAACATAATTATTTTTATCTGTGTGAATGTTCTACCTGGTTGTACGTCTGTGCAGCACATGAATACCTGGTGGTACCCAGTGAAGTCAGAAGAGGGCCTGGGATTCCTGGGAACTCGGTTGTGAGTCGCCACGTGGCTACTGGGAACCAAGCCTAGGTCCTCTCCAAATGCAGCCAATGTTCTTAACTGCTAAACCACCTCTCCACCTTTCTATTAGTTTCAGCTTGTTATTAAAAAATACATTAAAAGCAAACTACAATAAAACAAATTTCATTGTATGTATTTATTTTGCATATTTATCTACCTTGCAAAATTCCTTTGGTACTTCTTTTTTTTTTTATTACGTATTTTCCTCAATTACATTTCCAATGCTATCCCAAAAGTCCCCCATACCCTACCCCCCACTTCCCTACCCACCCATTCCCACTTTTTGGCCCCGGCATTGCCCTGTACTGGGGCATATAAAGTTTGCATGTCCAATGGGCCTCTCTTTCCAGTGATGGCCGACTAGGCCATCTTTGATACATATGCAGCTAGAGTCAAGAGCTCCGGGTACTGGTTAGTTCATAATGTTGTTGCACCTACAGGGTTGCAGATCTCTATAGCTCCTTGGATACTTTCTCTAGCTCCTCCATTGGGGGCCCTGTGATCCATCCAATAGCTGACTGTGAGCATCCACTTCTGTGTTTGCTAGGCCCCAGCCTAGTCTCACAAGAGACAGCTATATCAGGGTCCTTTCAGCAAACACTTGCTAGTGTATGCAATGGTGTCATCGTTTGGAGGCTAATTATGGGATGGATTCCTGGATATGGCAGTCTCTAAATGGTCCATCCTTTTGTCATAGCTCCAAACTTTGTCTCTGTAACTCCTTCCATTGGTGATTGTTTCCAATTCTAAGAAGGGGCAAAGTGTCCACACTTTAGTCTTCGTTCTTCTTCAGTTTCATGTGTTTTACAAATTGTCTCTTATATCTCGGGTATACTAAGTTTCTGGGCTAATATCCACTTATTAGTGAGTACATATCATTTGAGTTCTTTTGTGATTGTGTTACCTCACTCAGGATGATGCCCTCCAGGTCCAACCATTTGCCTAGGAATTTCATAAATTCATTCTTAGCTGAGTAGTACTCCATTGTGTAAATGTACCACATTTTTTGTATCCATTCCTCTGTTGAGAGGCATCTGGGTTCTTTCCAGCTTCTGGCTATTATAAATAAGGCTGCTATGAACATAGTGGAGCATGTGTCCTTCTTACCGGTTGGAACATCTTCTGGATATATGCCCAGGAGAGGTATTGCTGGATCCTCCGGTAGTACTATGTCCAGTTTTCTGAGGAACCACCAGACTGATTTCCAGAGTGGTTGTACAAGCTTGCAATCCCACCAACAATGGAGGAGTGTTCCTCTTTCTCCACATCCTCGCCAGCATCTGCTGTCACTTGAATTTTTGATCTTAGCCATTCTGACTGGTGTGAGATGGAATCTCAGGGTTGTTTTGATTTGCATTTCTCTGATGATTAAGGATGTTGAACATTTTTTCAGGTATTTCTCAGCCATTCGGTATTCCTCAGGTGAGAATTCTTTGTTTAGCTCTGAGCCCCAATTTTTAATGGGGTTATTTGATTTTCTGGAGTCCACCTTCTTGAGTTCTTTATATATATTGGATATTAGTCCCCTATCTGATTTAAGATAGGTAAAGATCCTTTCCCAACCTGTTGGTGGCCTTTTTGTCTTATTGACGGTGTCTTTTGCCTTGCAGAAGCTTTGCAGTTTCATGAGGTCCCACTTGTCAATCCTCGATCTTACAGCACAAGCCATTGCTGTTCTATTCAGGAATTTTTCCCCTGTGCCCATATCTTTGAGGCTTTTCCCCACTTTCTCCTCTATAAGTTTCAGTGTCTCTGGTTTTATGTGAAGTTCCTTGATCCACTTAGATTTGACCTTAGTACAAGGAGATAGGAATGGATCGATTCACATTCTTCTACATGATAACAACCAGTTGTGCCAGCACCATTTGTTGAAAATGCTGTCTTTCTTCCACTGGATGGTTTTAGCTCCCTTGTCAAATATCAAGTGACCGTAGGTGTGTGGGTTCATTTCTGGGTCTTCAATTCTATTCCATTGGTCTACGTGTCTATCACTATACCAGCACCATGCAGTTTTTATCACAATTCACTTGAATCTTTTGATTTCATTGTTGTCTCCACTGGATAGTTATGTAACAGGTTTTTTTTTTTTTCCTCCTCCTCATCCTCCTCCTTTTGAGTTCAGGTCTGGCATTGTTTTTTCTTATCTTATCACTTAAGATTATCTAAAAACATGTTAGATAATAGAAATGAAAGCAGACATACACGTCTCATTCCAAGTCCTGTGGTGATGGTTTCCCTTAGACCCCACTGCTGCTGACAGTCAACATCAAACCCTGGATCCCTCACTCCTGCTCCTTCTACCTCTCGGCAGCCCCATCTATGGAGCCATGCAGTGTGGACCCTTGCAGGCCCCAGGTGGCTTCTCTTCTTGTCCTTGCTGTGGTCGTTTTGACAACTCTAGTCTGTTTTCTAAGTCTTCTCCTTCCAGCTGTCTGCCTAGCACTGCCCCATGACCGTGTATATGGAGGCTGGAGTCGTCCACACCTTCTGGTGCCCTTCTGTGCCTCTCCTTCTCTGTGCTCTTTCCAAAGTTAGTTTGTTAAAATTCACTACAGTTTTCATCTTCCTTTTAAAACCGCTAGCAGCCCCTCACCCTTTCGAATAAAATGCACATGCCTAAGCAGGACACGCCTTTCATATTCTGTACCCAGCTTCCCCATACTCTTGCCTCCTGCTCTGGCTCCCATTGCACCCTATAATGCTGCCACTCGGGTTCAGAATTTTCCAAACACATGCCTGGTTCTGTGTGGTTGTTCCTGCTCAGCTTTCCCACCCAGTACACGTCTATGGATTTCTGCTTACACCCAAAGTCTCTCCTCAGGAACCCAGACCTGTCAGCCCACTGCTAGTGAAATCCTGTCATTGTCTTACTGGGAGTGTGTCCTGGTGGGTAGCTTTGTGTTGTTTCATCTCCGCACCTACAGTGTGGAACTCCTTGTGACAAAGCTGAGGAGACAGTTGGAAAGAAGAGAATGACAAGAGAGGGAAGGGCAGAGACAGAGAGGGAAGGAGGGAGAAGGATAGGCCCTACTAAATACTTCATATTAATATGATTGTTTAAGAACCATTTAGTCCTGAAATAAAGCTAACGAGGTTGTAATATGCTGAGGTGATGAAGGGTAAACCAAACAAAATTGACTTTTAATGTTAAAAAAATTAAAATTATATAGCAGATTTTCATGTCCAAAACAAAATCATTATGTTATATGCCAGCAACCTTATCTCCAGTAGAAAGTGGTATATCGAGAAGGAAAATTTAGAAGCTAAAGGAAAACATGAAAAATGAGCAGCATGACTTATGCTTTGTAAACATTTTTAAAAATATGAAACGCTACACAGGAGCAGCTCTCCGGTGTGAGCGAAGTTGGGCAAACAGCAGATGACCGGCTTTCTTACACAGTTTTCTTGTATTGCAGCACCAGCTTGCATGTTAAGATGTGTTTTAAACTTAGCAACTATAGTGTGTACTCATAGGTTTTTTTTTTATCTTGGCATATTTATGTTTACAAGCTTGTATTTTAATGATGCTGAGATAATTAAGCCCAGATCTCAGGAATGATTTACATGGAGATGGATGGTCCCTCCTGCAGCTTTAGTACCATTCTCAGCCTCTCCACCACCGGGAGCTGAGTATCCTGGACCATGGTGGTCGTGGAGCAGACGAGAAATGCAGAGAGCATCACAAAGCCAGCTCAGAGTGCTGCGGGGATGCTCTTGATATGTCTGCATCTCATATTCTATTGCTGTAAGCTATGGCCAGCAGACATTGGCACTGAGCTTTGAGGTGAGCAGGAAAGCGACTTGGGACTTACATAGATCCTGGAGCAAGACCGTCAGATTCAAGAACTACTTGTTACTAACTAGGTGATTCATCTCTCAGTGACTGGATTTACACACCTGTAAAATGGAGGAGACTCTATATCTGTCTGAGAAGACCATTCATGGTTAGACACAAAGGTTTCTATGCCCCTAAGCACTACATAAGCATATTATTAATGAATCAGGATGTGTGCCATAGGAAACAGTGAAGAGGCAGGAAAATGCTATGTCTAGTGAGTGTTTTATTCTGTGAGCTTCCCTAGTGTGTGTTTCAAATGTATTGAGTGGACAGACGTCTCATTCTAGAAGAATCAGTTATAACAAAGTAGATGAGACTGCAATCTTTAATCTCTAATGAAAAAATAAGAGAAGAATCTATCTACAATGTATCATTAATTCCTAAAATTCAGATTTTGTACAATGGCTCTTTCTCTTAAGATGGTCTCACATTGGTATGTTGCAGTACTTTGCAAAATTTACTTTGATGTCACCTTTTGAAGTTTTTTTGGGCAAAAAAGAAATCCGTCTTAGAATTTTAAAAAGAAAAATGTCAAAGCTCTGCCAAGGGTGTAATCTGAGACAGCCAGGGTTGGCTTATGCATTTTGGGATTTTCTGGTCTTTCAACCTGGGAGCTCTTATCTCTTTAATTCCAGGGTGTGATGTGCATGAGGAACAAAGAATGAGGCCAACTTGGACTGGCATGTCCAGCTGTACGCAAGTATAAGAGAGAGACTAAGATTGCTTATGGCCTATAATGAAGCTAAAGCTGGGCCAGACCATTACAGTGAGACATTTGGTTTGGGTAATGGTGGGCTTATGAAGGATTTGGTCATGTCAACCAGCCACTAAATGAAGTACTCCCTTCCTACAAAGTACCTTTGTGGCAGACTCCACGGGACCTTGAAGTGTCCATCTTTAAGACTTGTTTTGAGCCGGGCGTGGTGGCACATGCCTTTAATCCCAGCACTCGGGAGGCAGAGGCAGGTGGATTTCTGAGTTCGAGGCCGGCCTGGTCTACAAAGTGAGTTCCAGGACAGCCAGGACTATACAGAGAAACCCTGTCTCGAAAAAACCAAAAAAAAAAAAAAAAAAAAAAGACTTGTTTTGGTGTATAAACCAGGTAGCAAAGGACAAATGGATCTAAGACACTTCATACAACACTGTGCCTATGAGATGCTGAGAGAATACACTTTCTGTGGTGGTTTGAACACCCACAGACTTATATATTTGAATTCTTCATCACCAGGGAGTGGGACTACTTGAGAAGTTTAGGTATGGTCTTGTTAGAATAGGTGTGGCCTGGTTGGAGGATTTGTGTCAACAGAGGTGGGCTTTGAGGTTTTAAAAGCCCAAGCCAGGCCCTCAGAGACGAGTCTGTGCAGGTGAGAGTGCAGAGTACAGAAGCTACACGGCTTCTGGGACAGGCCCAGTTTCGGGCCTTCATCTTCAGCCAGGAGGCAGGTCCCAATGCCAGATATCTGTGCACCTTCCCTGCAAGAGGAGAGCTTGCCTGCAGAGAGTACTCTGACCACTGAGACTCAGGAGAGAGCTAGACTCCCAGGTCTGCTGACAGAGGCTAACAGAATCACAGGAGGAACAAGCTCCAACCAGAGACAACTATAACAACTAACTCCAGAGATTACCAGATGGAGAAAGGCAAACTTAAGAATCTTACTAACAGAAACCAAGACCACTCACCATCATCAGAACCCAGCACTCCCACTTCAGCCAGTCCTGGATACCCCAACACACCCGAAAAGCAAGACCCAGATTTAAATCATATCTCATGATGCTGGTATAGAACATCAAGAAGGACTTTAATAACTCACTTAAAGAAATACAGGAGAACACTGCTAAAGAGGTAAAAATCCTTAAAGAAGTACAGGAAAGCACAACCAAACAGGTGATGGAATTGAACAAAACCATACAATACCTAAAAAGGGAAGTAGAAACAATAAAGAAAATCCAAAGTGAGACAATGCTGGAGATAGAAACCCTAGGAAAGAAATCTGGAACCATAAATACAAGCATCAGCAACAGAATAGAAGAGATGGAAGAGAGAATCTCAGGTGTAGAAGATTCCATAGAGAACATGGGCACAAAAATTAAAGAAAATGGAAAATGCAAAAAACTCAAAACATCTAGGAAATCCAGGACACAATGAGAAGACCAAACCTATGGATAATAGGAGTAGATGAGAATGAAGATTTTCAACTTAAAGGGCCAGCAAATATCTTCAACAAAATTATAGAAGAAAACTTCCCAAACCTAAAGAAAGAGATGCCCATGAACATACAAGAAGCCTACAAAACTCCAAATAGACTGGATCAGAAAAGAAATTCCTCCCGACACATAATAATCAGAATAACAAATACACTAAATAAAGATAGAATATTAAAAGCAGTAAGGGGAAAAGGTCAAGTAACATATAAAGGCAGGCCTATCAGAATTACACCAGAGTTCTCACCAGAGACTATGAAAGCCAGAAGATCCTGGACAGATGTTATGAAGACCCTAAGAGAACACAAATGCCAACCCAGGCTACTATACCCAGCAAAACTCTCAATTACCATAGATGGAGAGACCAAAGTATTCCATGATAAAACCAAATTCACATAATATCTTTCCACAAATCCAGCCCTTCAAAGGATTAAAAAAGGGAAAATCCCAACACAAGGACGGAAACTACACCCTAGAAAAAGCAAGAAAGTAACCCTTCAACAAACCTAAAAGAAGACAGCCATAAGAACAGAATCCCAACGTTAACAACAAAAATAACAGGAAGCAAAAATTACTTTCCTTTAATTTCTCTTAACATCAATGGAGTCAATTCCCCAATAAAAAGACATAGACTAATAGACTGGCTACACAAACAGGATCCAACATTTTGTTGCTTACAGGAAACCCATCTCATGGAAAAGGACAAACACTACCTCAGAGTGAAAGGCTAGAAAACAATTTTCCAAGCAAATGGTCTGAAGAAACAAGCTGGAGTAGCCATTCTAATATTGAATAAAATTGACTTCCAACCCAAAGTTATCAAAAAAAGCAAGGAGGGGCACTTCATACTCATCAAAAGTAAAATCTACCAAGATGAACTCCCAATTTTGAATATCTATGCTCCAAATACAAGGGCAGCCACATTCATTAGAGAAACTTTAGTGAAGCTCAAAGCACACATTGCACCTCACACAATAATAGTGGGAGACTTCAACACACCACTCTCACCAATGGACAGATCCTGGAAACAGAAACTAAGCAGAGATACATGAACACTAACAGAAGTTATGAAACAAATGGATGTAATTGATACCTACAGAACATTTTATCCTAAAACAAAAGGATATACCTTCTTCTCAGCGCCACATGGTACCTCCTCCAAAATTGACCATATAATTGGTCACAAAACAGGCCTCAACAGATACAAAAATATTGAAATCATCCCACGAATCCTATCTGATCACCATAGACTAAGGCTGATCTTCAACAACAACATAAATAATAGAAGGCCAACATTCATGTGGAAACTGAACAACACTCTACTCAATGATTCCTTGGTCAAGGATGAAATAAAGAAACAAATTAAAGACTTTTTGGAGTTTAATGAAAATAAAGCCACAACATACCCAAACTTATGGGATACAATGAAGGCAGTCCTAAGAGGAAAACTCATAGCCCTGAGTGCCTCCAAAGAGAAACTAGAGAAAGCATACACTAGCAGCTTGACAGCACACCTAGAAGCTCTAGAACTAAAGGAAGCAAATTCACCCAAGAGGAGTAGATGGCAGGAAATAATCAAACTCAGGGGCCAAATCAACCAAGTGAAAACAAAAATAATTAGACAAAGAATCAACCAAACCAGGAGCTGGTTCTTTGAGAAAATCAACAAGATACATAAACCCTTAGCCAGAATAACTAGAGGGCACAGGAACAGTATCCTAATTAACAAAATAAAAAATGAAAAAGGAGACATAACAACAGATCCGGAGGAAATCCAAAACATCATCAGATCCTACTACAAAAGGCTATACTCAACAAAACTAGAAAACCTGGATGAAATGGACAATTTCCTAGACAGATACCAGGTACCAAAGTTAAATCAGGATCAGAATAACGATCTAAACATTCCCATTTCCCTTAAAGAAATAGAAGCAGTCATCAATAGTCTCCCAACCAAAAAAAGCCCAGGACCTGATAGGTTTAGTGCAGAGTTCTATCAGACCTTCAAAGAAGACCTAATTCCAACTTTTCTCAAACTATTCCACAAAATAGAAACAGAAGGTACTCTACCCAATTCATTCAATTAAGCCACAATTACTCTGATACCTAAACCACACAAAGATCCAACAAAGAAAGAGAACTTCAGACCAATTTCCCTTATAAATATCGATGCAAAAATACTCAATAAAATCTTCGCAAACCGAATCCAAGAGCACATCAAAATGATCATCCATCATGACCAAGTAGGCTTCATCCCAGGGATGCAGGGATGGTTTAATATACAGAAATCCATCAACGTAATCCACTATATAAACAAACTCAAAGACAAAAACCACATGATCATCTTGTTAGATGCTGAGAAAGCATTTGACAAAATCCAACACCCATACATGATAAAATATTTGGAAACATCAGGAATTCAAGGCCCATACCTAAACATAATAAAAGCAATCTACAGCAAACCAGTAGCCAACATCAAACTAAATGGAGAAAAACTCAAAGCAATCCCACTAAAATCAGAGACTAGACAAGGCTGCCCATTTTCTCCCTACCTATTCAATATAGTACTTGAAGTTCTAGCCAAAGCAATTCGATAACAAAAGGACATCAAGGGGATACAAATTGGAAAGGAAGAAGTCAAAATATCACTATTTGCAGATGATAAGATAGTATATATAAGTGACCCTAAAAATTCCACCAGAGAACTCCTAAACCTGATAAACAGCTTCAGTGAAGTAGCTGGATATAAAATTAACTCAAACAAGTCAATGGCCTTTCTCTACACAAATGATAAACAGACTGAGAAAGAAATTAGGGAAACAACACCCTTTATAATAGTCACAAATAATATAAAATACCTTGGCGTGACTCTAACTAAGGAAGTGAAAGATCTGTATGGTAAGAACTTCAAGTCTCTGAAGAAAGAAATTAAAGAAGATCTCAGAAGATGGAAAGATCTCCCATGCTCATGGATGGGCAGAATCAATATAGTAAAAATGGCTATTCTGCCGAAAGCAATCTATAAATTCAATGCAATCCCCATCAAAATCCCAACTCAATTCTTCACTGAGATAGAAAGGGCAATTTGCAAATTCATCTGGGAAAAGAAAACACCTAGGATAGCAAAAACTATTCTCAACAATAAAAGAACCTCTGGTAGAATCATCATGCCTGACATTAAGCTGTACTACAGAGCAATTGTGATAAAAACTGCATGGGACTGGTACAATGACAGACAGGCAGCTCAATGGAGTAGAATTGAAGACCCAGAAATGAATCCACACACCTATGGTCACTTGATCTTTGACAAGGGAGCTAAAACCATCCAGTGGAAAAAAGACAGCATTTTCAACAAATGGTGCTGGCACAACTGGCGGTTATCATGTAGAAGAATGGGAATCGATCCATTCTTTTTTTTTTTAGATTATTTTCTTTAATATCATTTCAAATGCTATCCCGAAAGTTCCCTATACCCTCCCCCCACCCTGCTCCCCTACCTACCCACTCCCACTTCTCCTTGCACAAAACTCTAGGCTAAGTGGATCAAAGCCCTCCACATAAGACCAGAGACACCAAAATTAATAGAGGAGAAAGTGGGGAAAAGCCTCAAAGATATGTGCACAGGGGAAAATTTCCTAAAGAGAACAGCAATGGCTTGTGCTGAAAGATCAAGAATCAACAAATGGGACCTCATAAAATTGCAAAGCTTCTGTAAGGCAAAAGATACTGTCAATAAGACAAAAAGGCCACCAACAGATTGGGAAAGGATTTTTACCAATCCTAAATCTGATAGGGGACTAATATCCAATATATACAAAGAGCTCAAGAAGCTGGACTCTAGAAATTCAAATAACCCCATTAAAAATGGCGTTCAGAGCTAAACAAAGAATTCTCACCTGAGGAATACCAAATGGCTGAGAAGCACCTGAAACAATGTTCAACATCCTTCATCATCAGGGAAATGCAAATCAAAACAACCTTGAGATTCTACCTCACACCAGTCAGAATGGCTAAGATAAAAATCTCAGGTTACAGCAGATGCTGGCGAGGATGTGGAGGAAGAGGAACACTCCCCCACTGCTGGTGGGATTGCAAGCTTGTTCAACCACTCTGGAAGTCAGTCTGGAAATTGGAAGTCAGAAATTTGGACATAATACTACCAGAAGATCCAGCAATACCTCTCCTGGGCATATACCTAGAAGAAGTTCCAACTGGTAATAAGAACACATGCTCCACTATGTTCATGGCAGCCTTATTTATAATAGCCAGAAGCTGGAAAGAACCCAGATGTCCCTCAACAGAAGAATGGATACAGAAAATGTGGTACATTTACACAATGGAGAACTACTCAGCTATTAAAAACAATGGATTTATGAAATTCTTGGATAAATGGATGTATCTGGAGGATATCATCCTTAATGAGGCAACCCAATCACAAAAGAAGTCATTAGATATGCACTTACTGATAAGTGGATATTAGCCCAGAAACATCGAACATCCAAGATACAATTTGCAAAACACAAGAAAATCAAGAAGAGGGAAGACCAATGGGTAGATACTTCATTCCTCCTTAGAATAGGGAACAAAATACCCATGGAAGGAGTTACAAAGAAAAGTTTGGAGCTAAGACGAAAGGATGGACTATCCAGAGACTACCCCACCCAGGGATCCATCCCATAATCAGCCACCAAACCCAGACACAATTGCATATGCCAGAAAGATTTTGCTGAAGGGGCCCTGTTATAGCTGTCTCGTATGTGGCTATGCCAGTGCCTGGCAAATACAGAAGCGGATGCTCACAGTCATCTATTGGATGGAACACAGGGCCCCTAATGGAAGAGCTAGAGAAAGCACCCAAGGAGCTGAAGGGGTCTGCAACCCTATAGGTGGAACAACAATATGAACTAAGCAGTACCCCCAGAGCTCATGTCTCTAGCTCCATATATAGCAGAAGATGGCCTAGTTGGCCATCTCTGGAAAGAGAGGCCCTTGGTATTGCAAACTTTATATGCCCCAGTACAGGGGAATGCCAAGGCCAAGAAGCAGGAGTGGGTGGGTAGGGGAGCAGGGCGGGGGGAGGGTATAGGGAACTTTCCGGATAGCATTAGAAATGTATATAAAGAAAGTATCTAATTTAAAAAAAAGAAAAAAAGCCCAAGCCAGGCCCATTGGCTCCCTCTTCCTATTGCCTGTGGATCTGCATGTAGAACTCTCAGCTCCTCTTCCAGAATCATGTCTGCCCTCATGCTGCCTTGCTTCCTGCTATGATGACAATAGACTAACCCTTTGAACTGTAATCCAGTCCCAATTAAATGCTTTCTCTTATAAGAGTTGCTGTGGTCACGGCATCTCTTCATAGCAAGAGAACTCTGACTAAGACACTATCTTTTGACAGATTGCTGCAGAGGTGGAAATGATCTCAATTGTAGCTCAATCTAGTGTCTTCTTAGAGAAGAAGAAACATAGGTCTTGGAAATTTGAGACTTCTCAAAATCTCTAACTCTGTGACAGGCAGAGGGAAGGCTGTGTGTGGAGATTCAGATTACTGGTGAGGCTTTCTGCCCTTTGTCATCCTGTCCTGTTCCCACAGGAGGGTTTACAGTCTTGCGACTACATGTAGTCATAGGGTGACAGTGGCCTCAGGAACACAAAGTTGTGGCCGTGCCTTTTGAGAAGAATGGGGGTTCTGTTCTGACAGAACAAAAGGGGGTGGTGAGGGAGGTAAAGAGAACATCAAGTCTGTGGTTGCCTCCAAGCTGCTGAGCACTGGTGAATGGAAAGCCTTCCTCCCCAGCACAGGGAATCTGAGCAGCGCAAGAGTCAGCAGCAGATGCAGTCACAGACCTTCTGCACCTACAGATATTCATTCACAGGGCAAAGAATGAGCAGCTCGCTCTTTGGCTAACCTTAAGCCCTGCTCACTGAGGTTTATTGTGAAGACAGAGGTCATGCCTTTTGACTTACACGTGTTGGTGAAATACTTGCCCTATTTATAAGCCCCTTGGAAACCCCAGGACCGAGAGTGGAGGAGGAGGCATGGCTGCCATGAATCTAGGATCCCAAGATAGGTGATTGCAGAAGAACTGGAGGCTGTGACACTCGTGGTTTCTATTTTATGCTATGTAAAAATTCTTTGTGCTCAGACACTGGCTTCCTCCCAGGGCATTTGGGAGCTCTGTAAGGGCCCTCCAGAACACTGTTGTGGTTAGAGGACCCATCCAATTGGTGATGGCTGCTTTCACAGTGAGTGAGTAACTTGTTGGACTACACAGACTGGCAGTGTGGTCCACAACCTATTATATTGTGTAAGCAGCAGGACCGTAGCTCAGACATTTACTAGGTTCCATAAAACATAACCCGAGTGCAACTCAGCTCATTGGGGCCCTCTGGTTCATTGTGTCTCCGCCTTGCCTCTTTAAAACTCTTGTTGAGTGCACCTTTTAGATAAAAAGGGGTTGCCTAGAATGTTCTGAGACAGTAGTTAGATCTTCACAACCTGGGTGTGCCTTGAATAAGCTGTCGATACAGAGCAGGTTCACGGACTGTCTCAGAGACAGGCTCAGAACTCTCAGCATTGAGAACAAGTACAGCACACACCCATGTCTGAAGAGCATGGCAGTAAAACCAGCATGCATTTGTAAGGCCCATAACCCCAGAAACAATCACTGAGTTACAGCCCAGGCACGGCCCTTGCTGATTACTTCAGCTAAGAATGTATGGCTGGGGTGGCAGCAACAATGCCAGTATTAAATTTTGTTTTATGTTGTAATTTTTACCTGTTTGATATCTGAACTGTGATGAGAACTATTTCCTTCCTTTGATTTACAGTGCTGAGAACAGAGATTAATGGTAGGCCATTTTAATTTAGCTCTCTCAACAACTTTCAAGAGATAAAGGGCTGTGAAAAGATACAACTGGCTGCTCCAGCCATTGCTTGCAAAGTTGTACTGAGCAGACAACTGAAGAGCAACCTTTATCTGCGCTGGTATCTGTTTGGCTGTCTCTCCTCTTGTGAGTATTTGGGTGGACCTGAAGGTAGGCAGGAATGGTGGGAGCTGTGAAAATATGTTCCTGTACCTCTGCTCACCCACCTCCCAGACAGCAGCCGGCTCCACAGGAGCTGGGGGTGAGGTGGGAGTGAGGCGGTGGGGATGGCGTTGCTAAGTGAAAACCTTCCACAGAACCTCAGTGGAAGCCACAGGCAGCTATGTTAGCTTGGTGTGCTTCCTAGGGGCTCAGCCAGACCCCACTCTTTCTCTTATGATGGGGAAACTCCCCAGGCATCATGCGTTTGGAGCTACTTTTGGGGTATATAACATCTGCTCAACAAAGGGACATGTCCAAACAACTGGGGACATCAGGACCGGAAGATATCTTGGTTGGTATACTTTCATTTCTTTTCCAGGTGGGGAAACTGAGGCGCACACTACTCACAAAGTCACACAAGAAGGAACTATGGCCAGTATAGCAGCATCAGTCTCTATAAACATGCTGGGCACATGAACCTCAGTGTATCTAAACTGTAGACATGTCCCATCTGCCCACTGCATTCACTCTCTCATCATCCATCCATCATCTACTCACCCATCCATCCATCTGCCAATCATCCATCCATCCATCTTCTAGCCATCCATCTGTCTGTCCATCCATCCATCCATCCATCCATCCATCCATCCATCCATGTCATATTTCAAGTGTGAGTCTACTGGGAATAGTGAGCTAGGGCTTAGCAACACAAATCTGCTTCCTGCACTCACAAAGCATTTGCATTTGTTCAGAGATATGCCACAAACAGGAAGGCAATTTGCACTAAATTCACTGGAGGAGACCTTTTTGCTTCATTTACATCATTTACTTTAGTAAACTACAGCTGATCTGGCAAAGTGCAGAATAGCTGGTAACAGCTGACTTAACATAAGGAGGGTAGGGAGGACCCTGTGTGGGGGAGGCATCCACTCAAATCTTTAAGAATGAGAAAGAGGTGCTATCTTGTAAGAGGCCTTCAGGGAGAGGCAAAGGAGATTTGTAAGGAGCAGAAATAAGGTGAGGCAATGGATGAGCAATGGATGGTGGAGGCCAAACAGAGTGGATGCCTTAAATAAAGGCAGTGGCACATTTTCATAATGGAGCAATGTGTACGCTGATATATTTGTGCCCTTGCGTCTCCTGTATATTGGATGTTAGGAGAAGGTGGTGGCAACAGAGAAAGAAGAACAACCAGAAGGGGGCATTGCCTGCCGTCTTGGTGGCTACAGAGGCGTGAAGGGCCCTGTCTGAATTACTGTTCTGTTGCTGCCTCAGTTAGGGTGACTATCACTGTGATGAAACTCCATGACCAAAAGCAACTCAGGGAGGAAAGGGTTTCTTCAGCTTATACTTCCCCATCACTGTTCATCACTGAAGGAAAGTCAGGGCAGGAACCCAAACACAGCAGGAACCTGGAGGCAGGAGCTGATGCAGAGGTCATGGAGGGGAGGGGCTTACTGGCTTGCTCATCCTGCTTTCTCACAGAACCCAGCACCACCAGCTCAGGGATGTGCCACCAAAAATGTGCTGAGCCCTCTCCCGTCAATCACTAAGAAAATTTCCTACAGGCTTGCTTACAGTCTGATCTTATGGAGGCATTTTCTGAATTGGAGCTTCTTCCTCTGAATGACTGTAGCCTGCGTCAAGCTCACGTAAAACTAGCCAGCAGAGAGGCCTTCCCAGAGAATGGCTGGAGATTCTGAAGACTGGACTTCTGACTGATGGTGTGGGTGCCAAGGTAGTAGAGCAGTGAGGAGCAGAGAATGGTTCTCATCTTCCTGCATTGAGTGCCTCATCAATAATAATAGTTTTAGGGAACAAATGACTTTATTTTGAAGTTTGTGGAATGAAGTATATGTCATATACCACTTAAGTAAATAGTTAATGTAACCATTAGATTAGTAAATGGACATTTATTAACGTTGAAGTCATAATCAGAAAGTGAGTAACATAATCAAATAACAACAATAACAGGGAAATAACAGACAGTCTAGGCCTGGGCTCTTCCTTCACTCCTTAAGGTTTGGTTTAGATGTCACCAGAACCTGTGGGCTTCTTTTCTCTGATTACTATGGGCCCATGTGACAATCGTGTGACTGACAGCTGGGTAGCAGTTTTCCCACCGACTTGGTGCCTTCATTATGAGGGTCCTGTCACACTGAAACGTCAGAGGTTTGACATGTCCAGGAAGGCAGGATGTTGACTCAGAGATGTGAATCATTCCTCTGCTTTGGGTTTGGTTTGACAGCAAAGCATATGCTTTCCAAAAGGAAGCACTGTGTACTCTCGGCTTTGAGATTTCTGGAAGAATCGCACAGTCTAACTGCGGATACCTCATTAATCCTCCAAGTGTTCCAGTGAGGATGGCAGGCAGGGGTTCACTTTGTTTTGACAGCATTCTTACTGAGGTAGTTTATAGAACCACCTCATTATGGTCTCATTAAATAAAACAGTCAAATATATATACATATATATATATGCATATACACATATATGAATATATACATATATGTATATATGCATGTGTATATAAATGTATATAATTTAGGGCATTTTCTGCTACTTTAAGAAGGTAAAATACACACTTAAGTAATCTAGGAGTGTGATGGACCACCAGTTTATTTGAATTCATCAGAGTGGAGAAAAGAAACAATGCAGAAAAATGTGGTAACAGACCAGACACAGGCCACAGATGGGCTTATCCACTTATATTATGACAGTCTGGAATCTCGTGGGACAGAGGAAAGGATGGGTACCTAATATCTTACTAGGTAAATAATCCACAGATTAATAGCTGAAGGGACGTGTTCTATAATGATGCTTCTGAATAACTTCTATTTGTAAGGTAAACAATGTAGGAAAACTTTACTAAGAATACAGCAATTTAATTTACAAAATATACACTTGTATTTTACTATTATTTCAATTTGAGTAGTTTTATCAATAGGCTCATTGGAAAACGTACATTGATAAGATTCAACAAAGTGGCATTTCAAAATGTAAAAAGGAAGATAATTTAAAAAGACAAAGGCCTCTTTGGTTTTCTGGAGATATATTGATCAACATTCCATGTGTAACTTAAATATGAAGGCCAAATAGATGGGACTTGTTTCACATCTATTTAATCATGTGTGTTAATCCAGAGAGCCTCTTACTTTTCAGATGCTCAGCGAAAAATGCCAGTGTAACTGGTTGCAGACTTCAGATGCATCATGCACTAGTCCTATCTGACAGGTGACACTGCCTCCGCCCACCCCCCTGCCTCCCCACACCATCTTAGCTATGACACTGCTTCCAGAGGCAGTCTACAAAGTATCCCCTGTAAGTCCACAAAGGGAAACACCCACTTCGGGGAAGGCTAGATTCTCTAATCAAAGTGTTTATGCTACTCTTTAGCAGCAAACCATCTAGCATAAAGTAGGAGACAGTTATGATAAAGGAAAGACCTCTATTTCCCAGAAGGCAGGTGAACATATCTACGTATGGATCTAATCACAAAAACAGTGTTCCTGTAGTTTCCACGCAGCCACACAGACTCGTACCCTTATGAGGCAAAGAGAGCAAAGATTTCACTCACCCAATATTTGCCATCTAACTCAGCAGTCTTTTTACCTCAATTCCCAAACCTTGTGGACAACATCAGGGACAAAATCTTTAAAAACATGTCATTCCCACAGTTAAATGCATGTGCATGCATCATAGAGTGACTGAACAGCTACAACATGTCAGCACGAAGGACACAGTCTTCAACAAACAGAGACAACCATCCAGAAGAGATGACAGGCATTCCACTGGTTCCTAGAAGGAAGCTGGGTGTCTATTTTAAGTAGGCCGAAGTTGGTGAGAAGATTCCAGGTGCCTCATATGGTGGGAATAAGCTGTCCCATTTGTGTCTTCACTGAATAAGGGCTGTGTAGGAAGTATATTTTGCATGCGTCCAGGGGGTCTTTTTGACATATGCAGTATCTGAGATAAACTCCTTTCACCAATGTCCAGGCATGCTGTTATCTACCCTACAGCTACTAAGCACCCGTGCAGCCAAGCCCTGCCTCTCCCCAGCCATCCCCTCTGCAGCTGCCCTTGCTTCCTTCTTTAAGTGAATCCCCTTAGCTTCCGTCTACCAAATATGCACCTCTATCTGACTCTACACCCACCTCCAAAGGCAACACACAACTCTATGTCCTGTTCTACCCGTCACCAGTTTTTTCTAAGACAGGTACAGTTATCTGACTGCTGTGATGTGAGTCCAAGTTTTGCCTTGCTGCTCAGGAAAACGAAATGCAGGGGTGTCTTGTTATATTCCTTCCCTGCTGCCATTGAGGTGTGGTCCACACAGGGGAGGCGAACCCAGCCCATGTTTCTCTGGGTGAGAAACTGTGCAGGCTGGGGCTGGGGCTGGGGCTGGGGTTCCCTAACTCTTGGACACCTAGAAGCCACTGAGAACTTCAAGGGGTTGAGAAGGGAGTGGGTGGCTTCAGGCTGGCCATGAGCCTAGGACAGAGGGATCGGGCTTAGCTTAGGGGTGAGTGTCAGGAGCACAGAGGGGCATTCTGCAGGAGACTCAGGCAGCACAGCTCAGTAAGAAAGGCTTCCCTCTACAGCGGTTCTTGATGAGAGAGACAGTCCTTGCTTGTCCAAACTGTTTATTCATGGTGGAAAAATAGATGCATACAATTTAGGGTGGCCCAGAGATTAAATATCTTTTGCAGGAAGGAATGCCCTATTATAAGGGAAACTTATTGGCTAAACCCTTGGGCTGGCCCATCTAGATACCTCATTAGCATGGAGAACTCCAGGACCTACGCTGAGTGACTAGTTCTTATGATCCTCTTAGTGGGGTGTCGTGGTCACGTGCTCCAGAAGAGTGTTGGTCACCCAGGTCCCGCTCTCTGACCTTCGTAGGACATAAGATGCTTCTAAGATGACCCTCTGTGTCCCAAATCTGCCCTTTCTTACTGTGCCAGTTCCTGGAATTAAGGTTAACAACAGCAACCAAAAAGCCTATGTGTGATTTCATTAACTTAATGTTTTTGTGATTATGACTTTTCATTAAAATAGCTAAGAAATTAATCATAGCCTTCCTTGAGCTGAAATTTTGCTGAGAATTATCTCATTACACCTTGAGAGAAACTCATTCTTTTATAGATATGAAAAGTAAGATTTAATGAGATGGAGTATTTTGCCTGAAGTTATTTAGTTTGAAAATGGCAGAGCTGGGATGTGAAGTTGGGTTTGACTCCGCCGTGCTGGAGTTCAATCGCGCCAGTGTGCTGTCTGCTTCTGCTCTTGCTGCTTTATATTTCATCACCACTACTACGCTAGTCAATTTCTGTTGTGTTTGTTCCTTTTCAAATCAATTCATTAAATAAATATTTATGGAGTTCCAGCTCCTCGTGGCACGGTTTCTTACTAAGTGCATGGGTTGATAACGACATGCAAGGCAAGAGTCTTCTCCTCAAGGGAACCACTAAATTGAAATAGTGCTATAAATGTGACTGTTTATGCAGCTACAGCCCATGATATAACTGACATATTACAACAGGAGGAGATATAGTAGGAAGATAAAAATGATGAAAATGTGCAGGTCTGAATGCAGCTTGCTAATACTGAACATTCTCCTAAAAGCGGTGAGTTTCCAGATGAGAAAGATGACCACATACACCTGCACGTGTATTTATATACACATATATAACAGTTATACATCTATACATCCTTTCTGGGCAATTTGTTTGTTGTGTGCAACTATATACACATGACTCTGAGCTGAAATTTCACATGATATATCTGTGATCTATGGGAGCTTTATTGGCATCTTATAATTACCATGGTATGAAAGATTAGATTCCTGGATTGGATATTTGCATACTGGAAACATAACATCTTTTAATATCAATATAATCACTTAAAGAAGAATCTTTTGTTACATAGAATTAGCCATTAAAAAAACCAAATTCTTTGAACAAAGGAAAGTTTTCATACTTTCATATTTCCCCTACCCCCCTCTACCTGCCTAAATCAGCATCTTTGTAGTTTTTAGAAGCAATTCAGTGTAGAAAGCTTGCCTTCTTTTTCCCTAACGACAGTTCTGCTATTCTGATTTCATCTTACACTTCCCTAGACATCTTCATGTTACTGTAGTAAAACCTGTGTTATTAATACTGAAATAGCTCTGTATATACAGGTTAGCCACTGAAGGGACCCTAGAGGTTTATCAACGTTCTATAATTCTGAAATGCAGACAGCAGGACCCACAAAAGTCAGTTTGCTTTCATAATGGTCCAAACATACACATGTTCAATGCCAAGAACTCACTTTTGGGGAGCTGCTAGGCTCTTGGCTCTGCCATCGATGTCTTTTGTCTCCTTATCTCTCAAGAAACAGATTTTCATGTGGACATGAAGTAGGGAGCAGAGAAAGCCCTCAAACTAGGGGCCACCCTCTAATCTTCAGGATCCCCCTTCTCCTAAATAGCAGACTTTTGTCTGATAGGCCCAGCTTGTAACAAGCTCTCCAAACATGAGACTGTAGGGAACACTTCAGACTTAATATAAATATTCAGGAAATATTCTGACTGTTGTAACCATGGCACAGACAAATAATAAACATTCACACCCCACCCCCATTCTGAAGGCTGGGAATCCCAACATCAAGTGCTAGCATATTTGTTGTGTAGTGGTAATGGGATCTTTGACATGCCTGCCTTGCTGGGTTTACTTTCTGTGCATCCACACATGATGGAAAGAACTGAGGTCTCTTCTTTGATAAAAATGCCAATTTCATCTCTGATGACATTAGCTGAGCCTATTCATTTCTAAAAGTCCCTATCTTTAAACAACATAATATTTGGAGGCCTCAGTATAAGGGTGGGGAAGAAGTATAAATCAGTCCATGACATCACCAGCCCACATTACCTTAAGTGAGATAGTGGAGTCACCGCTAGGAGAGTAAGTTCCAGTGACACAGTCTGTGATTGGATGGATTGATAGACCAATGAAGGGTGTTGGATAAAGAGATGGCTCAAAATGGTGAATGTGTTCCAAGGACCTGTAGAGTTGGTGAGCAGGGTGAAATGGAGACACACAGAGAAGAGGGTATTAAACTGAGTGTTCACAGGGACATGTCCTGAGCCTCCACAGAAGAGTAAGTATGTTTTCATCATTCCAATGGCAAAGAAAGAACACTCCAAAAGGAATAAATATATAAGCAATGGCAAAGATCATGGTTGGCTCAGGAATCACAAAAGTGTATGTTGGAGCAGTGAGTGGGCACAAAGGAGTCAATGAATACCGATCAAGGAGATCAAGGAGACAGTGAATACTGAGAGCCAGCTGGGGTTCAGGGCCCTGTGGAAACTGTTGAAAGCAAGAGTCACCAGGGCACTGTAAAGAGGTGAATGCAACACCCCACCACATTTTAGATTATACATTGTAGCACAGGGTACAGATATGGTTGGAAGAATATATTAGATTAAAGGCATGAACTCAGAGAAGAGGAAATGAGGTGGTGTGCAAGAACCTCATGAAGCTGAGGCTGAGGTTCCGGACTTTGGTGGCTGGGACGAATGGGGTGCTACCACCTTCAACTTTCAATTAGGAGGATCAAAAGTAGGGTGGTAACAGTTGGGTCAATGGAGGAAAATTTAGGTAAAATTTGATGCCATTCAGATTAAGTTTGGGTACTTGTTCAATCACTACATTAAAATGCTCTCAATGAAGGAAGAGACACAGATCTATAAAAATACAGACTTGAAGGCTAGAGTGATGTTCAACATGTATGTGTGCTTACTGCACAAGTGCCAGGACTGAACTTGAACCCCACAGTCATGTAAAAGGCCTTGTGTGGCCATGAGTAAGCCAGTGTTATGGGGTGAGAGCAGAGACAGGAACATTTCTTGGGTCCAGTTACAAGCAGCAGGCACAGAGCAGTTACAAATATGGGGTGGGGTGAGGGGACAGGATGTCACAAATTCACAGCCACAGCTGGGTACAGACAGACGTTTTTGTTGCTTCACACTGCTACAGCACCATATAGCCATTCCTGCACTGGCTCTTCCAGCCATTCTGTCCACATCTGGGTCCACACTGCCCCTTCCCTGGACTAACTGCCTACCTCCTAACTAGCCCGCCCCTTCCTCCACATTCTTTCACTATGTCTTCTCAACACAATCGTTGCAGGAATCCTTCAAGAGCGTGGATCATATCATGTGATTCCTGCTGCCACTGTGGTCCACAAGGCTCCAATCTGTCCCCAAGGTGCTGTTGGATACTGCTCCCAGCTGGAGACTCCCAGTTGTCCACTGGCTTCTTAGCAATTCCTGGAGGTAAGACCTGCCTCCATACACTGCTGGACCTTGGAGTGCAGAACCTTCCACCTCTCCCAGGTCTTCACTCACATATCACGTAGTGAGCTTGTCTCTGGCCACTCTACTGATGCAAGCCCTCCCTCCATGCCCACCCACTACCCCACACTGGATTGGTATAGTAGTACTGCTGCTTTGTAATGCATGTTGTGTTTTACACTCATGTGTGTATGGTGTTTTTATCTTCTCTTTCCATATACCTGAGATCCACACTTTTGAATGGCTCATTTGTTGATATAGCTTCAGCATCAAGATTATGTCCGACATAACGTAGCTACTTGAGAAATATTTGTCAAATGAATAAAGTAGTGTTAAAAGCAAAAAAATTACTTTAAAGAATAGATAAATGGGACAGATGCTACGACAAAACTGTATACCCCAGGACAGGACGTCCAGAGGACCTGCCAAGTGCAATTTGTTTTGAAGTAAAATTACATAAGCATGCATGTGGGGTGCTCAGAAACTTCAGTTTTCATTTGCAGACTTGTATATGAGCCTCTGTGGGCGACAGCCTGTCATACAAATGAGATCTGTTGTAAAAAACCCATATCCAAGCTATTTTAAAAATGGGGTTTTAAATGAGTGTTTAAATATTAATGCAGAATATTAATATTTGAAATTCATTCTTTTTCATAAAATAGAGTTAATCTTGAGACCAGCATCGCTTTCAGAACTTTTGCTGGCTAGATTTCAAAGTCCCACTCCCCAAACACTCCAGGAACCATGCCAGCCTAATTCCTGGCTATTTATCTTTATTTATTTATTATCACTATTCTTTGCTGAAAGTTCTGGTTGGTGGTTAAATGATTTATATAATCACAATTTTGATTATTCTCAGGATATTAATGGCTTTCACTTGTCACTAAAGCAGAAATATCATACATTATTAGTGGAAAAACTTTGAGTATCTTTAATCATGAAATTAGAGGAAAACGATAGAAATTCAAATTAATTTTATCTCTTATTCATTTGTTCATTTATTTTGAGACAGGCAGGATGGCCTCAGACTCTGTGTAGTGGAAGATGACCATGAGTGTTTGGTCCTTCTGCTTCTGACTGTGGTACAGTATCAGGATTACAGATGTGTGTGTGCTACCACCAGGGCTTTGTGTGTCTAGACAAGTGTTCTCCCAGCTGAACCACATTTCCAGCCCTCACCTCTCCACTTCTTACATTCAACATAACTAATAGAGTGTGTCTCTCTCAGGAAAAACAGAACGAAACCTCTGGCTTATTTCAATTTGCATCTCTATTGCCTGGGTCTGGGGCTTTCACTGCTAAAGTTTATTCTAGATTTTTTTTCTAAGTCTATAGAATAAATTATAGTCTTAACCTTAATTTTGAAAAATATACCCATTTCAACTTACTTTCTTCTATATTGATATTAGACAGAAAGATAAGGAAATATAAAATAAAGCAGATGACCTACCCCCCTCAAAAGTCCATCTAAGTTTATCAAAACACTTAACAGAGTCAACCCTGACAAGAATCTGGTGCTACTATTCCATGTAACCAAGGGGAAAATTAAGCTTATCATTGAACCTTGGCCAGGTGTGACAAGATGCTGAACACCCTCAGATGCTGGGAACCCTGTTCTATCTATCCATTAATTATAATTCATCTGCAGAAATATTTAAATGACTTTCGTGTTGCTTAAGATCTTAGCTGACACATGTATGTTTGGTAGTCCCAGAGTCTCAGTGAGAGAAGAACGCTCGCCCTAGTCTAGCTAAGTCACAGTGGCTGGGACATGGTCCTCCAGGCCTTCCACTACACCAGGGTCCTCTTAACTCAGAACATGGAGTCCCATCAGATTCCAGACACTCTCTTTAGTCATCTACATCTCCAATAGTAATATAAACATATAAGCTATGCCCGACACTGAAGGGTTCCCTTCTGTAGGATAGCTTTATAGAATATAAATAACAAGCCTTTTTCTTTCTTTTGAAATTTAGGCATTTGATGATGGCTTACAACTAGGAGAGGATTTGGAGCCTCCAAGAACTTAAAAACATGACTGATCCAGTCATAAAGATTGCCTGCTGACATTCCCAAATGCTAGTGGCTACTATTCTCGTTACTCTGACCAAATACCTGACAAGAAATAATGTTAGGGAGGAAGGGTTTATTTGGCCTCAGAGTCTATCAAAGCAGAGAAGGTATGGATGGAAACAGGAGCATGATGGGACTAGTCAGAAAGCAGAGTGGACAGGAGGTGGGGACAAGCCATTAAACTCCAAGGACCATCACCTGTGACTCACTTTCTCCCACAAGACTCCACCTCCCAACAAAAGCCCCACCAGTTGTTCGGCTAGACAGCCAAACTACCTTCTCAGCCTGAGTACTTAAAGACTTGTGCTCCTTTCAAACCTAGTCAGAGGGGTTCCTTCTGCAGTAGGCTGTGCTTGATGCAAAACTCACAAGTAGTCAACATACTGAGAGCATGTGACTGTGAGTGCTCAGCCATAGCTGGGTTATCTTATTAACATCCCTCTACCCAAGTCTCCGGGGAAATCACAGAGTGGGCAGAAAGAATAAGAGCCAGCAGAAGAGGAGCACTGTGAAACGTCAATGCACACATCAGTGAAAAAGAAATCCTAAGCAGCATCTTGTGGAGAAATGGGGCAAACATATGACACTATGGGGCACACTGCACATTCAACCCAAAACACACAAAGCTCACAGTTCTGTAAATGCCATTCACAAGTCTTTCTGAGAAGAATTATTGCCCTACCTGCATTTAGACGGTATCCAAATGCAGCTTGCTTAATTTCCCACACATTATTTTATGTGTACCTTACCCAGCCTGGGACATCCATGCCCCATGGTATCTGGCTCAGTTGTGTCTGGTTAACAGGCATTATTTGCTGGACAGTTCATCCTTGCCATGGATCCTGGCCTCTTGATATTTTGTCATCTCCCATACCATCTTCTTGTTCCTGACACTGGCCTGTTGGGCATCAAGGCATTGCTATTCCCTGTACCAGGTCAGTCTCTGTCCTTCCTTATCTTATAGTGCCTGTCCCTTCCACTGTGCTACTGTCACCTATGAGACAGCAAAGGCTGGAGCACAGGCTTGGCTCATTTGCACCTCAGCAAGCAGGATGTAACTGCTTACTATTTACAAGGAAAGAAGAAATAAGTAGATGCATATTATGTTTTTATATGCTCCAAAAATTATTTACATTCTACTAAACACAAAACATTTTGCTAAGGGGTGGGGATATTTTCTACAGTGATACTGGTAACTATGGGCTGGACCCAGAGAAGCACTTTACTTGGATCATATACCTTAACCGCTTAATATCAATGTTATGTGGTGAACACTATTTCTGCCACCTTATACACAAGGGTATGGAGATCAGACAGACGTGATCAAGCATACACTACTAGTGAGCCGCAGAAAGGAGGAAGGACCTTCATCTCTCTCTGAGGCTTACCCCAGGACCACTGGCTCTCTGTGGCTTGCTTACCCCAGGACCACTGGCTCTCTGTGGCTTGCTTACCCCAGGACCAATGGCTCTCTGTGGCTTGCTTACCCCAGGACCACTGGCTTGGTGGTTTCTTTCCGAGGAAATCTTTACCTTTTACTACACTAGGAGCGCCTGAGATTGATATGCCACCTGCATTTGCAATGAGCCTCTCTGCCAGCATAGAGAAGAAAGCCCCCTCCTGAACAACTTGGCTTCATGAGTAAGTTCTGTCCTCTCGTCAAAAGACAGATAATGTCCTAACCCCCTGGGGGAGCAAAATGGAACCTTCTTTGTAGGTGTGATCAAATTAAGGCAGAAGCATAAATGGGTCCTTGTCAAGAGCTGCTGTCCTCATAGAAAGGAAACTGGACACAGACAGACACACCCAGAGGGAGGACTAAATAGATGGAGAGAGATAATCAGAGTGGCTGCAGTGGACTTGACCAATAGCAGGTGGAGAGACATGGAGGGATTTCCACTCCCAGGATTTAGAGGGAACACATCACTGCCAAGACTTTGGTCTTTGACTTTGGGCCTCCAGAGTGTTGAACAATGCGTTCCTGTTGTGTAAAGCCACTAGTCTGTGGCACATTGTTCCAGTAGCTGCAGGATGCTAACACAGCCCCACTGGAGTTCCTGACATTTTACATAGATGATTACAATGCTAGCTTCTACTGTGAGGGTGATTAAGAGTAATGAGGCCGTGTCAACTGGTTAAAACGACATTACCACAAAACACTGAAAAGGAAACATGTGCATGAAGGAAAATATTCCTGCCTGCCCAGAATCTTGCCCTGAGAAACATCACAGTATTACTTATAAATGGTCTTCAGGGTTTTTGCATATCTTTAAAACTCATCCTGTGTCCTCAGTTTCCCACGATGTGAACGTTTCTAGCTGTGCTGGCAATGTCTTTCATTAATGTGAGACCTGGTGGAGAGGGAGCATAAATTGTGGACAGGAACATCAGTGTACAGATGCATGGGCAGTAAGGGGGAATCCCAGGAGAGACGCTGGGATTCTCTATCTCCTCTACTACATCCAAAGACTCTCTCTGCTTTCCTGGAGCCCCAGAACCCTATCCTCCACCCGCTCCAGACCCATGCAGATTTGCTGCTGTCCGAGTGGGGTCCCTTAGGATAGGAAATGAACAGGAGAGAGACCTGGGACAGTGTTTCTGAATGACACAAACACGCCTCATTTCCAGTGCATGGTCAGGCCCAGCTGCCATACTCAACCTTTCCCTTGCTGCCTCCCAAGATCAGGGTGTGAGTTCTGAATCTTGGGCAGTTTGGGAAGGATCAGCATCACAAATGAATCGCACAGCACACCCTCTTCTGTGTATCCCCAGAAGATATGACCACCCTGGGATTCAAAACCACCCTTCTTCCTGCTTGAAGCCCCTCCTACTGGAGCCAGTCAATTATCCCTCTGCTTCTCTTCTTCCCTTTTTCTCCTGTTCTCATCCGTCTTTGGCTTCCTTCCCTGTAGGTCTGGAAATGACAGGCAGTCTCAAGACAATTTCATTTTTAAGTCCAGACATATCAGCATGTAGGAGCGATCTCTGGGTATATTTATACAGTGACCGGTATATTTCCAGTTACCCAGTACTTTAGTTGTTGGTCCTGGGCTACACGATTAATTACTATTACAAGTTTATTTTTCTATATTCTCAATTACTGACTCCAGCCTAATCAGTAATTTAGGACAAAATAAAACAAACTATGACCTGATTTGTCAACATTCATCTCTTCAAAGTAACCGAGGAATCAGTTTATAGGATTAGGTATCAAAGGTTCACTCGCCCAAGCTCTGCCTTTATTGCATTGCCCTTCGCCGCCACATGCCACACACGTAAACTACCTGATGCAAAAGAACAAGTAACACATTTTTACCACCAGCACAATGGCAAGCTCATAGTAGGTCTCAAAATGTGTCTAGTTAAAATGGAAAATGTTAGTAAGGCAAAGAAGAAAACTGTCCCCAACAACTATTGGGCGGTGTTATGTAGCATTAGGCACGGAAGTATTTAGAAGTGAACCAATGTTTGTGGCCAAATGCTTACACAATTCCAAAAATAATATTAAAATATTTGGTGCTATCAATTTTACATTGAGAGGCTTAGCAGTGTATGTGTATGCACATGTGTATAATATACACACCCCTTGTTTCTCATGTTTAACATGAAGCAAGAGATTCTAAAACACCTGCCTCATTAGTCTGACAATTAAATAACCAAACCATCATTTTCTTTTCTAATGCAGCAGAAAACTTAATTTAAAGTACATTAAAATAGACTATTGCTTTGAGCTTTTCAGTACCACATATAAAATGAAACAATTAATTAGCTGAGCGTATTAGAGTCTACTCTTAGTTACTTTTCTGTTGCTGTGACAATATAACCTGACAAAAGCAAAGGAATGGAGAAAGGGTTTGCTCTGGCTCACACTTCCAGAGCATCGCAGTCCATCCTGGTGCCTAAGATACAGCAGCAGACAGACAGGTGCTTGGTTGATCATGTAGCATCCACACTGGAGAGTGAGTGCAGAAGTAGGGCTGGGCTATGAAATCTCACTGCCTGCCCCTAGGCTCTCTTTCCTCCAAAGAGGTTTCACTTCCCGAACACTGCTGCCAGCTGCAGACCAAGTAAGCCAAGTAAGGGAACATTTCCCCTTCGATCTACTACAACCTAAAACACAGCAGAAGCTCAGAGGAAAACAGTGCATTTCATTTGCCAATTAGCAAGCAGGAACTGTGCAAAGACACTGAGATTTTAGGGGTTTAGTTTTCCTATAATCAAATCTTTAAAACAATTGAAATTGTAGTAATAGTTCATCCTTATGATTATTAGATGTTTTAAGGAAGGTATCAATCAATTATATACTGTCTTCCATTCCTGATTTTGTGCTGCGTGTACAGGAAAACCAAACACAGCCTGTGTGTGCATTAGAAGGAGACACAGTTTGTGCATGCATTAGAAGGTCCACAGAGTTAGTGCATTTACATCTGAAAAACTGATGCACCACCCTCCTTCCCTGTTTCAGCATACGTAAATGATGTTTGTTAGGGCGCTGATACCTGTAAGAGAGGGGAAGGGAGAAGGAGGGGGAGATGGAGAGAGAAAGGGGGAGGGGAAGGGAGGAGGCAGTGCACATCAGCCCTACCAGTCAAGCTCTGCAGCCTTTCTAGACTGGGCCAAAGACAGATCAGTGCTGTCTGATGTTAGCTTGAGTGGGTCGGAAATGACCTCAAGGTCACTTTAACCCCAGAATTCATGGGAACAATCACTTTCAATACTTAAAAAACACAAAGCAGATTCAAGCTTCTGCTTTACTAATGCTAACTTCTGGAGGGGATGAGGCATTCTTCTTTAAGAATTACTTGCAATACAGTTTGAAATTATTTTCTTCTGCATATTGGTTTTCATGCTGTATATCCAAAAGAAACTTTCTATGCCAGTGAAGAATGGGATTAAGACTGAAAACAAATGGGGTTGTTCAGTGGATGCTCAGCTGTGACATAGCTAAGGCTACCCCATTGTTCTTCAGTCCCAGTTCTCCTGGGCTGTCATTTCTACACAGGTAAAGCAACAGATACGGCAAAGTAAGCGGAGTAGACAGGCTCAGATGCAGCCATGACATCTCGGCTTTCTTAAAAAGTCATGCCACTGAATGCCAAGTAGGAGGTAGAAAACTACAATGGGCTCTGGATCCCAGCAAATACACACAGACTTCAGCAGAGGGAATCTTTTCCTTTTTCAAAATACAGATATCTCTTATCACTGCTAGAGACAAATTACTTAGCAAGAAAAATTCACGTATTTATCAGTAGATATAATATCACATGCAAAAAGTCGAAGCGAGAGGAAACCCCAGAGAAAGCAATAAATCACCAGTGCAGTCTGAGCTGCAGACACCAATGCCAAGTGCTGAGCTGAGCCGGCGCCATCCTCTGCCCAGTCACTGCAAAGGATGATGCATGCTGCTTAACATGGCCCTTCCGTGTACCTGAGCCCTTGCTAAACAGGGCTATCTCCTTAAAGATGCGATACGATTTAGTGTGGTTGTTAGTTCAATTCCAGGACTCTCTCGAGCCTAGACTATCAATCATGCCGAGCGGTGGAATTATTCATACAGTTCAGTGCTCTGGACTGCTGTTCACAAGAGACTGGAGAGATACGATCAAGCTCATTTAATTTAGACTTGAAGCTGGACCTGAACTTCACTCCCAGTGGAGGAGAGCTGTTTATCTACTGAGCCACCCAATTCCTTAGGTTTTGTTAAAGTGGTTTCCGATGGAGGATTCTTTCAGGATACTTTTCATTAAAGAGGAAAGGGTAATAGCATGAAAATTCAGAGATCTAAATAGCAGCAAGGGATTCCCAAGTTTGAGCTGCTGAAAGGGGAAAGGTGGATATAAATAGGTTCAAACTATTGTGTGACCGGTAAGAGAAGTGCACGGTGCAATTTTAAGTTGTGTTTTTCTTGTGGTGGTGTCCTGTAATAACAGAACACATCAGCAACTAAATAAATAATGGCTGAGGTTATACAGAGAAGAGCTAATTTATTAGAAAATGAGTCCCCATGCACAGCGACTCTCAGAAGTGTGGAGAATGGCTGTCACCCCTGTCCTCTTGGGTTCAGCTGCGTGGGAGCTGCTCACGCTTCTGTTTAATCACGGACCTCATTTCTCTCCCTGGAGAGTTTCTCTCCTCAGATTCATCAGCACAAATCCAGGAGTGGAGGCAAATTCTTGGGGCACAAAGCAAAGCTTACAGGGTGCAGCTGGGGAAGTCACGCTGGCCTTAGAAGGCAGCTCCTGCCTCTTGCTCTCTCTTCCCTGATAGCTAACTCTGCCTTCAAGGAGGACAACTAAGATGTCAGAAGGCTAAACAGACTTGCCTTTCAAGACTGTCAGCTTAAAGAAGAGCTGAATTGCTTCTCTGGAGCCTTTCTACACTATAGTCCATGATTTGGCTTAAAATGATTATATAAGAAAAATACCTCCTGACTTACTTGGGAGATGTACAGTATCAACCATCAAGGCCACATAAAAAGGGCAAGGACACATTGCCGAGGGTAAAACTATCTTATCAACAGCTGGAAAACTATCCTTCTCTCTGTACTGGTTTAAATTCTTCCTTGTATCAAAGATACATAATATTTCCCACCTGTGCTGCGTGTGTTTTCTCCCAGGATAGGGTCTAGTCCAGTTTTTCTTTGCTGGCTGGCTTATTGTACTGTCTCCTTTCTCTTCCTTCTATTCCTATTATTGTGTTAGTTACACTGGGGACAGAGATCAGAGTCTGACACATGGCAGGAAAGTGCTCAACAGCTGAGCCACCTTCATACACTAGGTCTTTCAGAGTTCAACTATGAGTTCTTCTTTGAATGAGAGCACTTTTGGATTGCTTATACTGAATTCTTTCTCATATTATTTTATAGTTCAAATAGTCAATTTGCATTGAATCGAGGATTAATGACATATTTGTAGTGCTTTCAATTCATTCACAAAGAGCAAATATGTTTTAAAGGATTGATGTATTCTATTAATATAATGAAAGAGAGTAGAATAATGGATATATTTCCAAACCTAACATATTTTAACTTGGGGAGGAAGAAACATTTGCTTGACTGGACACAATGTGATCTGCCCACTAACTTTTCTCTATTGATCAAGCACAGTGGGAACAGGCCTGTAGTCCTAGGACTTGGCATATAGAGTCAGGATGAGCAGAGATTCACAGTCACCCTTGGCTACATAGTGAGACTGAGGACAATCTGGAACACAAGACCCCACCTAAACAACAGCAGTGACAACAACAACAACAATAATAATTTCCCCAACTGTACCTCCTATCTATCAAAGTTAACATAGGGAAACACAAAATTTCAAAGAGAAAATAAAAATAAGTATTTTAACTAATGATATATTAATTTGTCCACAAGAATGATAGTATAGTATTTTTTAGCATAAGAATATATTTTGTGTGCCTCTTTTATGATATCTTGTTGATAAATTTTTTGAGAAATTCATATATATATATATATATATATATATATATGAATATATATGCCCCCTGACCTTCATTATTTTTCAAACTCACTGAGTGTGGTTAGCACTGCTATCAAATACATGAGTATAGGACAATCCCTTGGAGCATGGGCAACATACCTGAGGCATATCTCTGAACAAAATTCATTTTCTTTCTTCCATTGTCCATTGAGTACTAATAGCCAGATATGGGTGGGGCTTTATGAGCCCCTCCCCTGTCTCTGCTAGAATCTTGGCTGGTATGATCTCATATATACAGTCAGAGTGACTATGGGTTACTATATGCAAGGACCTTGTCAGGTCCACAGAACACTATTTTTCAGTGTCTTTCACCACCTCTGACTCTTATCACTTTTCTGTCCCTTTCTCCGTGATGATCCATGAGATTTGGGGGAGGGGAATGGTCTAGATGCCCCATTTAGGGCTGAGTACAAGACAGTCTATTATTCTCTGCAGTTTGACTTATGTCAATGTTATGTATGGCCAAAAGAAACTTCTCAGAAAAGGGTTCAGAGCTCAATTAATCTATGAATCTAAAGATAAGTATTTAAAGACCCTTTTGATAATATGTCTATTTAGCAGCATAGCAATAGTTCTACCCAAGGGCCTGTGACCTACCTAGCCATGAGTTCTTGGCACAGTTGGCAGTACTAAGAAGGAGTTCCATTTTGTAATGTGTACCTTAAATTCAATGACAAAGTGACTGGTTACTCCATAACATGCATGCCACTATGGCACCAATGGGCATATCTCATTAGGATGCCCATTATCATAGCTTGCAGGGCTCACAGTTGGCTAAACTATATTTTTCTTCCATAGTAGGCCACATGGCACCTTCTAGCACTCTCCAAGCTAAATAATATAGTTTTAAAAATCTACAAAATGTAAAAGTAATGCAAGATATATAACATAGTGAATCAAAATATTTTTCAAGATTAAACTTAATCTGAGATTTAGTTCTTCTTCCAATGAATATTTTTATTTTAACCAAACTAAATGACCAAGTTTAAAGCAAGATGAGAGTAGGGTTCCTCCATGAATTGAACTTTCTGTTCATCATAAACAGACCACAGAATAGTAGTTGGTGGGCAGATATTCAGTTTCAGGATTGTTTTTTTCTTCTGTTTATTGTGATCTCCAAACAAAGAAATCATAAATGATTTTTTTTTAAAAAACTGTCATAAAACTACTTTGCTCTAATTTTACAATCGTGTTTCACACTAAATGTCAATCAGTAAGATTAACATTGAGGGTGTTGGGAGGATACCAAAGCACTCAAGCATAGTATCGACTTCTCCAAGGAACAGACAGCACCAGCAAATCTAAACATTAAGAAGGACCACCATTGTTTTAATCTTCCAGGGCCTTTCTTCATAGGGTGGAGGAGGGTGGCTGGCTTTAACCATCAAGGTCCCAGAAGCACACTGCTCCACACACTTGATGTCAAGGAGACACAAAGAAAGGAAAAGGAGCCCCTAAAACAACCTTTTAACAGATTTCAACTTGTGGGTGTCCTAAACTAACCCTACTACTTCAAGTAAAAAAAATCCATAAAAGGGGGCTATTTGAAGGCATTCACAGAGCACTGTGCCATCTATGAATCCAGATACCAGCATCCCAGGAAGAAGGAAGAGGTCAACACCTGCCAGTGACCTCCAGACATTCTCATTTTTATTGAAGAGCAAGTACAAAGAAGATGCTGGCTTACATAGTTCATTAGTGTGTAGGCTGGAGAACAACGCTGTAATTCAGGTGTCTTGGCAATTATGGCATGCTTGTAGTATAAGCAAAAGCTGAGAATAAAAATGAGTGATTGGTAGGTAAATTAGAGATATTGATACAATTATTATTGATGTACTTAAAAGGAGAAAGCATGAAGGGTTTTGAGAAGAACTGAGATATACTGAGAACCAAGGGCATTCTAGAGAGAAGACATCTGATCTCAGTTTGTAATCAGGATTTCAGGGGTGGAGTCTGGAGTTAATTATCCACTCTGCACCACAGGCAGCAGGTGGCCCAGATCAGGCTTAACACACACACACACACACACACACACACACACACACACACACACACACACAAAAACCCCAAACAGAATGGAAAGAAAGTGAAGAAAAGAGGAGGAGATGCATGACGCAGGACTTGGCCAGGAGGGATGGTCAGTCTTCAATAAAGGGTAAGCTGTGATCATTTCTCCAAAAGGAGAACAACCCTGCTTGCCCTTGTCTCTTTTCCAGTACTTTAAGAAGGATGACTATTCTCCAACATCTTTTAAGGGGCAGAAAATTGGTTTGGTGGTTAAAAGTATGTACTGCTCTTACAGAGGACTCAAGCTTGCTTCGTAGCACCAATGTTAGGTGGCTTACCATTGTATGTAATTCTAGCTCCAGGGAGTTCAAAACATCTAGGAAATCCAGGAAACAATGAGAAGACTAAACCTAAGGATAATAGGTATAGATGAGAATGAAGACTTTCAACTTAAAGGGGCAGTAAATATCTTCAACAAAATTATAGAAGAAAAGTTCCCTAACGTAAAGAGAGAGATGCTCATGAACATACAAGAAGCCTATAGAACTTCAAATAGACTGGAACAGAAAAGAAATTCCTCCCGACATATAATAATCAGAACAACAAATGCACTAAATAAAGATAGGATATTAAAAGCAGTAAGGGAAAAAGGTCAAGTAACATATAAAGGCAGACCTATTAGAATTACACCAGACTTCTCACCAGAGACTATGAAAGCCAGAAGATCCTGGACAGATGTTATGCAGACACTAAGAGAACACAAATGCCAGCCCAGGATATTATACCCAGCAAAACTCTAAATTACCATAGATGGGGAAACCAAGGTATTCCATGAACAAAACCAAATTCACACAATATTTTTCCACAAATCCAGCCCTTCAAAGGATAATAAAGGGAAAACTCCAACACACAAGAAGGGAAATTATGCCCTAGAAAAAGCAAGAAAGTGGTCCTTCGACTAACCTAAAAGAAGATATCTGCATGAACAGAGAATCCCAACTTTTACAACAAAAATAACAGGAAACAACAATTACTTTTCCTTAATATCTCTTAATATCAATGGATTCAGTTCCCCAATAAAAAGACATAGGCTAAGAGACTGGCTACTTGAACAGGATCCAACATTTCACTGCACACAGGAAACCCACCTCAGGGACAAAGACAGACACTACCTCAGAGTAAAAGGCTGGAAAACAAATTTCCAAGCAAACAGTCCGAAGAAACAAGCTAGAGTAGCCATTCTAATATCAAATAAAATTGACTTCCAACCCAAGGTTATCAAAAATAACAAGGAGGGGTACTTCCTAAGCATCAAAGGTAAAATTTTCCAAGATGAACTCTCAATTCTGAATTGCTCCAATTCAATGCTCCAAATACATGGGCAGCCACATTATATACAAAGAATCAACCAAACCAGGAGCTGGTTCTTTGAGAAAATCAACAAGATACATAAACCCTTAGCCAGATGAACTAGAGGGCACAGGGACAGTATCCTAATTAACAAAATCAGAAATGAAAAAGGAGACATAACAGAACCTGAGGAAATCCAAAAACATCATCAGATCCTACTACAAAAGCCTATACTCAACAAGACTGGAAAACCTGGATGCAATGGACAATTTCCTAGACAGATACCAGGTACAAAAGTTAAATCAGGATCAGATTAACGATCTAAATAGTCCCATTTTCCCTAAAGAAATAGAAGCAGTCATCAATAGTCTCCCAATGAAAAAAAGCACAGGACCAGATGGGTTTACTGCAGAGTTCTATGAGACCTTCAAAGAACACCTAATTCTAATTCTCCTTAAACTATCCTAAAAAATAGAAATAGAAGGTACTCTACCCCATTCATTCTTTGAAGCCACAATTACTCTGATACCTAAACCACACAAAGACCCAACAAAGAAAGAGAACTTCAGACCAATTTCTCTTATGAATATTGATGCAAAAATACTCAGTAAAATCCTCACAAACTGAATCCAAGAACACATCAAAACAATCATCCATCATGATCAAGTAGGCTTCATCCCAGGGATTCAGGGATGGTTTAATATACAGAAATCCATCAACGTAATCCACTATATAAACAAACTCAAAGACAGAAACCACATGATCATCTCGTTAGATGCTGAGAAAGCATTTGACAAAATCCAACATTCATTCATGATAAAAGTCTTGGAAACATCAGGAATTCAAGGTCCATACCTAAACATAATAAAAGCAATCTACAGCAAACCAATAGCCAACATCAAACTAAATGGAGAGAAACTTGAAGCAATCCCACTAAAATCAAGGACTAGACAAGACTCCACTTTCTCCCTACCTAATCAATATAGTACTTGAAGTCCTAGCCAGAGCAATTAGACAACAAAAGGAAATCAAGGGGATACAAATTTGAAAGGAAGAAGTCCAAATATCACTATTTGCAGATGATATGATAGTATATATAAGTGACCCTAAAAATTCCACCAAAGAACTCCCAAACCTGATAAACAGCTTCAGTGCAGTAGCTGGATATAAAATTAACTCAAACAAGTCATTTGCCTTTCTCTACACACAATCTACACACAGGATAAACAGGCTGAGAAAGAAATTAGGGAAACAACACCCTTCTCAATAGTCACAAATAATATAAAATACCTTGGCGTGACTCTAACTAAGGAAGTGAAAGATCTGTATGATAAGAACTTCATGTCTCTGAAGAAAGAAATTAAAGAAGATCTCAGATGTAAAGATCTCCCATGCTCATGGATTGGCAGGATTAATATAGTAAAAATGGTTATCTTGCTGAAAGCAATCTACAAATTCAATGCAATCCCCATCAAAATTCCAACTCAATTCTTCAAAGAATTAAAAAGGGCAATTCGCAAATTCATCTGGAATAACAAAAAACCTAGAATAGCAAAAACTATTTTCAACAATAAAAGAACCTCTGGTGGAATCACCATGCCTGACATTAAGCTGTACTACAGAGCAATTGTGATTAAAAAAAAAAAACAAAAAACTGCATGGTACTGGTACAGTGACAGAAAGGTAGATCAGTAGAATAGAATTGAAGACCCAGAAATGAACCTACACACCTATGGTCACTTGATCTTTGACAAAGGAGCTAAAACCATCCAGTGGAAAAAAGACAGACTTTTCAACAAATGATGCTGGCACAATTGGTGGTTATCATGTAGAAGAATGCGAATTGATCCATTCCTATCTCCTTGTACAAAATTCAAGTCTAAGCAGATCAAGGAACTCCATATAAAACCAGAAACACTGAAACTTATAGAGGAGAAAGTGGGGAAAAGCCTGGAAGATGTGGGCACAGGGGAAAAAATCCTGAACAGAACAACAACGGCTTGTGCTGTAAGATCGAGAATCGATTCCTCTGTTGAGGGGCATCTGGATTCTTTCCAGCTTCTGGCTATTATAAATAAGGCTGCTATGAACATAGTGGAGCATGTGTCCTTCTTACCGGTTGGGACATCTTCTGGATATATGCCCAGGAGAGGTATTGCTGGATCCTCGGGTAGTACTATGTCCAATTTTCTGAGGAACCACCAGACTGATTTCCAGAGTGGTTGTACAAGCTTGCAATCCCACCAACAATGGAGCAGTGTTCCTCTTTCTCCACATCCTCGCCAGCATCTGCTGTCACCTGAAATTTTGATCTTAGCCATTCTGACTGGTGTGAGGTGGAATCTCAGGGTTGTTTTGATTTGCATTTCCCTGATGATTAAGGATGTTGAACATTTTTTCAGGTGCTTCTCTGCCATTCGGTATTCCTCAGGTGAGAATTCTTTGTTCAGATCTGAGCCCCATTTTTTAATGGGGTTATTTGATTTTCTGGAGTCCACCTTCTTGAGTTCTTTATATATATTGGATATTAGTCCCTTATCTGATTTAGGATAGGTAAAGATCCTTTCCCAATCTGTTGGTGGTCTTTTTGTCTTATTGATGGTGTCTTTTGACTTGCAGAAGCTTTGCAGTTTCATGAGGTCCCACTTGTCAATTCTTGATCTTAGAGCACAAGCCATTGCTGTTCTATTCAAGAATTTTTCCAATGGAGATGCTAGAGAAAGTACCCAAGGAGCTAAAGGGATCTGCAACCCTATAGTTGGAACAACATGATGAACTAACCAGTACCCCGGAGCTCTTGTCTCTAGCTGCACATGTATCGAAAGATGGCCTAGTCGGCCACCACTGGAAAGAGAGGCCCATTGGACTTGCAAACTTTATATGTCCCAATACAGGGGAATGCCAGGGCCAAAAGAATGGGAATGGGTGGGTAGGGAAGTGGGGGAGGGGTATGGGGGACTTTTGGGATTGCATTGGAAACGTAATTGAGGAAAATATGTAATAAAAAAAAAAGGTCGAGAATTGACAAATAGGACCTCATAAATTTGCCAAGCTTCTATAAGGCAAAAGACACTGTCAATAAGACAAAAAGGCCACCAACAGATTGGGAAAGGATCTTTACCAATCTTACATCAGATAGGGGACTAATATCCAATATATACAAAGAACTCAAGAAACTGGACTCCAAAAAAAAAAATCAAATAAGCCCATTAAAAATGGGGTATAGAGCTGAACAAAGAATTCTCAACTGAAGAATACCAAATGGTTGAGCAGCACCTGAAACAATGTTCAACATCCTTAATCATTATTGAAATGCAAATCAAAACAACCCTGAGATTCCACCTCACACCAGTCAAAATGGCTAAGATCAAAAATTCAGGTGACAGCAGATGCTGGTGAGGATGTGGAGAAAGAGGAACACTCCTCCGTTGCTGGTGGGATTGCAAGCTTGTAAAATCACTCTGGATATCAGTCTGGCGGTTCCTCAGAAAATTGGACACAGTACTACCGGAGGACCCAGAAATACCTTTCCTGGGCATATATCCAGAAGATGTTCCACCTGATAATAAGGACACATGTTCCACTATGTTCATGGCAGCCTTATTTATAATAGCCAGAAGCTGGAAAGAACCCAGATGCCCCTCAACAGAGGAATGGATCCAGAAAATGTGGTACATTTACACAATGAAGTACTACTCAGCTATTAAAAACAATGAATTTATGAAATTCCTAGGCAAATGGATGTATCTGGAGGATATCATCCTGAGTGAGGTAACCCAATCACAAAAGAACTCATATGATATGCCCTCACTGACCAGTGGATATTAGCCCAGAAATTTAGAATACCCAAGATACAATTTGCAAAGCACATGAAAACCAAGAAGAAGGAAGACCAAAGGGTGGATACTTCATTCCTCCTTAGAATGGGGAACAAAATACCCATGGAAGGAGTTACAGAGACATAGTTTGGAGCTGAGATAGAAGGAAGGACCATGCAGAGACTGCCCCATCCGGGGATCCATCCCATAATCAGCCACCAAACCCAGACACCATTGCATATGCCAGCAAGATTTTGCTGACAGGACCCTCATATTGCTGTCTCTTGTGAGGCTATGCCAGTGCCTGGCAAATACAGAAGTGGATGCTCACAGTCATCTATTGGATGGAACACAGGGCTCCCAATGGAGGATCTAGAGAAAATACTCAAGGAGCTGAAGGGGTCTGCAACCGTATAGGAAGAACAACAATATGAACTAACCAGTACCCCCAGAGCTCGTGCCTCTAGCTGCATATGTAGCAGGAGATGGCCTAGTCGGCTATCATTGGGAAGAGAGGCCCTTGGTCTCGCAAAGATTACATGCCCCAGTACAGGGGAATGCCAAGGCCAGGAAGTGGGAGTGGGTGGGTTGGGGAGCAGGGCGGCGGGGGGCGGGGGGTGTCCATAGGGGACTTTCAGGATAGCATATGAAATGTAAATGAAGAAAATATCTAATAAAATATTGTTTAAAAAAAGAAAAAAGAAAGAAAATTTTCATTCTCATTTATACCTATTATCGTTAGGTTTGGTCTTCTCATTGTGTCCTGGAATTCTTGGACGTTTTGAGTTAGGATCTTTTCACATTTTGCATTTTCCTTGATTGTTGTGTCCATGTTCTCTATGGAATCTTCTGCACCTGAGAGTCTCTCTTCCATCTCTTGTATTCTGTTCCTGATGCTTGCATCTATGGTTCCTGGTTTCTTTCCTAGGATTTCTAGTTTTCCTGTAACTCTTTAAGGGATTTTTGTGTTTCCCGTGTAAGGGCTTCTAGCTGTTTACCTGTGTTTTCCTGTATTTCCTTCTTAAAGTCCTCCATCATCATCATGAGAAGTAACTTTAGATCCATGTCTTACTTTTCTGGTGTGATGGTGTATCCAGGACTTGCTATGGTGGGAGAGTTTGGTTCTGATGATGCCAAGTAACCTTGGTTTCTGTTGCTTCTGTTCTTATAATTGCCTCCTGCCATCTCATTATGTCAAGTGCTTGCTTCCCTCAATATATCTGATTGGTGCCTGTCCTTCTTATAATCCTGGTTGATTCAGGACTCCTCAGAGTCCAGCTTTCTCCGTGATCCTTTGATTGTGGGCTCCAGTGAACCTGAGATTCTGGGTGTGTCAGAGTTCTTGGCAGTCAAGCTTCCTCTGAGACCCTGAGATCCTGGTGTGACCAAGCTCCTGCTATCCTGTGATCCTGGAATCCTAAGATCCTGGGTGTGTTACAGTGCCTGAAAGTGGTGTCTCCTCTGGGGACCGTGGGGGCTCCACAATATACATGTCTTATCACTAATGGTGTAAAGGTATAATCTACTCTAGCACTTAATGAGAGGGGACCCCAAAGACCATAAGGTGTGATGATGCAGAACCTCAAACATTCCAGCAAGGGAACCATGCCACCACACAGTATGACCATATGAGTGTTTTTATAATTTATACTGTGCTGTACCTTCTAAATTCTAAAAAGATAATTACTGATTTTCTTGGATCATGCCTGCATTCCAGTATTGCCTGTGAGCCTCTGTGGAAATGTGGTGAAGGATTGCTGATTGGAATACTCCCCTTCATAACTGCCCCTCCTGCAAAGCCCAGGCACAACAAGCAGCTGTGACGTGCCCCTGTGACTGGGACAGATGAGACCTGCTGACTGCTGAGAGCATAGGATTCCAGGATCACAGGTTTCACTTGGTGCACATCGCGGCAGAGCTTCTGATGTCATGGTCATGTCCAGGCCCTCTCTGATAATATCTGATTCAGAGAAGCATTCCTTGTATCATGCTGGCTTCAGTTTGTATGGACAGAGGGAGGAGAGGGAGAGAGAACAAATGGAGAGCCACCTACTAATGACACCTAGGTAAGCAAGACGTGCTCCACAGTAAGTATAAAGTATAAAGTAAAAAGGGACAGAAAGCAGCAGTAACACCGAATTCCACTCCCACCTTGAGCAGCATCAGGGCTGCAAAAGTGTGAATTCCCAGTCCTGTGCTTCTTCTTAACCTGCTCTTATCCCAGTCCCTAAGAGTCTCTAAGATGAGATGTGTGAAGGACCTGCTCTCCGGAGTCTTTTCCACTCTGGTACCCCATAGCTGCAGGTCCATCATCCAGGGAGAATAGGAAATCTGTTAGATGGAGTGTTTACACGCAAGTAGAATTAGCAACAAACTTAAATCACGGGTTTGGTCCCACTTCATTTGAGAAAATACTTTGACATTAGAGTTTTGATTTGCTCCAACAGTTTTTAGAAAATATAATTATCACTAAGAACTAATTTGTTGCATAGTTCTTAATTTAAGGGAAAAGACTGACAGCAGGCACTAAATAAATTTTGCAAATTAACAACTTAAGTGTAATTATGAATTTAAAACATCCTTAAATAGAAATAAAACCAAGCACAAAAGACAGTGCTTGATAACTTAACAAACAGGAAAGCATGAATTCCCCAGACATGTTGAAATCAGTGAACTGCAAAACCTCCCCCATTACCAAAATTATGACTATTTTATTAGAGCAACAAACGTTAGAGAAAATACTCTCTTCAAGACATTTAAATGATTCGTGAAGGAGGATCGGCTATGCACATGAAAAATAAGATAACTTGAGAAATTGAATTTGAATGGGAAAGAATAAAGAAAGGGAGGAAAAATAAGGAGAAACAATACAGGCAGAAGAAGACGCAGAGGAGGAGTAAGAGGAGGGGAAGGAAAAGGAGGAAGAAGAGGAATGAAGGAAAAGTCTAAGCAGAAGGTGCTTTAGTCTGCACTGTCTCTAGGAACATCCTAGATTCTGCTGTGTCAGCCTTGAGCCCAACAAGGATGGTGGAAATGGAAGGGAAGGGACTGTAAGGTGCAAGCCATATTGGTCCATTATACCCTCTTGTTCCTTACACCTGTCTCAAACTTTGCCTTTCTGGATGTGAAGTCCAGTGTAACAAGAGGTTTTGTGACTTGACGCCTCACATGGGAGCCCCAGCACTGTAACCTTTGTAACCCTAGGGCAACTCATTTTTTTGACGAATAGAAACTGTCTTGGGGTACAAGATTTTGGTCAATTACTAAAGCGAGCCCAGTTTTGACTTGACCTTAAACCTAGGATCTAGGAAGATCTTTCTGCATGTGCTTCTGAGGATTCTCTGCTTCCTCTGTTCTCCAGACATTCAGCCTCCCTGGGCCTCCCACACACTCCATTGTCATGCTACCTACGTATCGTCTAGCAGCTGCGTGGGAGTGCGTATTCCAGATGTGGTTAGCACTGCATGTTGAGATGATATGTAGTTCCTGGGTGTTTGACTATTAGATAGAGGAGTCTCAAATAACATGTGTATTTCATATTCCATTCCATCCTCCCTGGGGGTCCTCACCTCTGCCCACATCTTTCCATTTGCTCAGACAAATAATGGTAACCTAGATCTTCTGATCAAGATAACCCTCTGCTTGTCTGACCAGCACTGTCACACTCAGTGTGTTCCAAGGTCAACCTGTTTGTTTCACTCTCATTGTGGTGTCGTTCTTTCCACCCACTCTCTATCAGTCACCTGGTACGTATATGTGTGTGTATCATATGCATATATTACATGTATGTGTATATAAGTATAAATGTAATATGTATATTATATGTATGCATATTAAATGTATATGTGCATATTAAGTATATATGTAATGTGAATATTTTAAATCTATATGCATCCTATGTATGTATAGATAAATAGATAGATCATAAATTGCCCTTAACTTCCCTTTCCTTATATATTGAGCTTCACTTTATGCTGTCTTATAGATGCATCTTTTAGAAGTCTGGTAAAACACAGATCAGTAGGACCAAAAGCAGTGAGGCAGTTTCTCTGTAAGTGAAACTAAAGAGCTAGGCATGCTCAGTGAAATTATGGATTCATTCATTGCAAATGAATTATTTACTCTTGTAAAACACATAAATACTTCCTGAAGTATTGAAGTAATTAAGGTAATATTGAAAACTTTTGTACCAAACACAATTTTCTTTTGGAGAGAGAATTTTGGGAAGACATCATTCATCTTTTGGATGTGGCAAAATTTTCCACAACATCATCTGCTTAGAAAGATTTGCTGCAGAAACTTTCATCTCGCTCTCCATTCTCAGCAGGCTGAAAAGCAAGGCTTTGCTGTTTGGGATTGCCTATATCAAGGCCATATCACATTAATAGCTTTGAGGGATGCAACATCTTGTAATAAAATCACGGCAAGTGAATAGCAAGGATCATTTAAATTTATAAATGCAATCCAGCTTTACCGTGAAAGGGCTACAGAATTCTATAAATGTGGCCATTAGGAATTGCTTATACTTGAAAAACAGTATCTATGAAGTACGGTTTTTCAGTGCTCTAAATTTTAAATTTAAATTCGGTAATATGTTATCCAATTTTATCCTCTTATTTACTTTCATATGATGCCTCTTAAAATTTCCCTTTCTCTTTGAAGGTATTTCAGCTTTCTAAACTGCAGTGACTGTATTCAATATTGAAATATTAAGAAATACTATTAATTTATCTGGGATGACAAGTAGCATTATACTGCTTCTCCTTCAGAACACAGAACAGACACCACCACAGACACGAGGCACCATAGTTCTGTGATAAAAAATGATTTAAATAAAGCATGAACACTCGTCCAAGAGAACATTAGTTTGCTGGAAACCATCATAAAACTGTCAATGTTCCAGTAACAGTAACACACAAAATGTATACAACTCTGTGTTGTCTGGTATGCTTTTTGTATTTTCATAAGCATGTTGAAGATCTACATGGTTTTGTTGTTGCTACAGAAATAACATACAATACCAAGAAAAGCCTTTGGTTTTGTTTCATAGCAACTTCATCTTTAGACCAGGTCAGCTTCTGCCTATAGCCAAGAGGTAGAAGCAGGGACTAGAACCTCTCATCCTCCATAGAACATCAGCAAAAAAGACAAGGAAAGGACAGAATGATACCTAAAGATGGTCTGTCAGCCAGCAGAGTCTGCACAACTACCTGATGCAGAGCTCAGGGGAGCCCAGGCAAGATGGCTGAGGTGCAGAGATATGGGTGCTTGTCTCTGGATGTCACAGTTAAAAGCACTGTAAAGGTGAAGGCAAAGAGCTGGGCGAGGAAGTTATAAGTGTGCAGAGGTTTTCAGTGCATCTGAGCTACCCAACAGTAGCTGGGCAAACTAGACGATGTTCTCCACAGGTAGAGTAGAGACCTGCACAGTTCCAGGACTCGTGCAGTCAGATGTGTCGCCTCCATCCACCCGACTTAGGCCATACACAGAGTTTGCCTATTTGAAGAAAGGTTTCCTGATTCAAAGGAAACCTTGGGAAGACCAAGATGTCCAGATGATTTAACTTCAACCCCCAACTTCACTCCAATATATTTACAGGCATCTCAAAGCACCTGGTATTGAGTATGCAAATTTCATATTTGGAGTTTTGAGAATTAGTAGGTATGCAAATAATCTGGAAAAATGTATCATAATGAAAAGAAAGATCCAGTTAAACTGACCCAGTTCTGTTACAATGGTTAGAAAACAGACCTGAGTTCTTTAAGAATAATGATTCAAGCTGCTGCAGAAACAAACAGAGTAGTAAGAGACTCTTTTTGTTTGTTTGTTTGTTTGTTTGTTTGTTTGTTTTTTCGAGACAGGGATTCTCTGTATAGCCCTGGCTGTCCTGGAGCTCACTTTGTAGACCAGGCTGGCCTCGAACACAGAAATCTGCCTGCCTCTGCCTCCTGAGTGCTGGGATTAAAGGTGTGCGTCACCATGCCCGGCTAATTGTGCTATGGTGAAGAGTACACTGCCTGGGACTCAAAGCTAGAGTGAACCATAGGAGTCAAATCTGAGGAAGCCTTGCTCAGGATGACAAGAGCATTGCTGAGCTATGGGGCAGTTCATGCAGCCTGCTTCCTACAGAATAAGAATTCATAAAAGGAAAAAGGCTGGTAAAGTGAGGGGAGAAATAGTTTAAGTTAATAATGATAATTTTCCCTAAAGTTAATACATCTGCAATGAGGAGGCCCAAGTGTAGCATGAGCCAATGGCATCAAGCTGATGACAAGAATGGGGACCGCGACACTGGAACCAGGACAGGAGTGGCAACAGATGTTTTCTCAGCAACAGCTTGGAACAGAAAACACAGGGGCAGATTCTCCTTTGGTGAAGGATCAAAACTCTGAGCCTAAAATTCCAAGCACATCAAAATACCTCTCAGAAATAAGTTTTAAAGAAAGCACAGTTAGAAATAGAAAAGCTAAAATAATCCTTCTGAACACACTTGGATGGCAGAGTTCTTTTGATAGAAAGAAAGGCTAGCAAATACCGTCTGTGTGCACGCAGGACGGTGTGAATTCAGGATGGTATGCATTCAGGATGGTGTACATGCAGGATGGTGTGCACGCAGGATGGTGTGCACACAGGACAGTGTATATGGGGGCATGGGGAGGGGAGAAAGACTTGAGTTAACACTTCTTTTATTTTCAGAACTGGGGAGTGAACGTACAGCCTCGTATATGCTAGGTAAACATTCTACCTTTGCACTCTAAGCCCCAGAAGCCCCATTTTGGATACATATTTTTTAAAATACTGAATGCTTACTGCCAAAGTAATAATGTAGTACAGTGTTTATAATGCACAACAAAGTAACATTAGATGTTAGGGCAAAGAGCAAGCTTCCTGTAAGTAAATTTGTATGACTTGAGCCAGGTATGACATTCCTAGGCATATACTCAAAGGGCTCAGCACCTTACTCCACAGATATGTGGCAAGCCAAGTTCATTGCTGCTCTATTCCCACTAGCTAAGAAATGGAAACGACCTAATGTCCTTTCACAGACATATTGATAATGAAAATGTGGTATACATATACTATGGAGTGCTACTTGGCTGTAAACAAGAATTAAATCATGAATTTTATAGAGAAATGGGCAGGACTAGAATGACAGGGAGTTAGTGCATTTCCTAAGGACAGGACAGCACTGATCCTCTGTGTGCACGTGGGACTTCCCCCAAGAAAGTTATCCAGTACCAAGTGGTCAGCCCCAAATATACTTGTATATATTACATATACTCAGTGAGTCGCCCAGACTCAGAAACTGATGTCACATATCCTCTTATTAGAGGTTACTAGCTTGAAATGTTCAGATAACAGTGTGGTCATCATCCATCATCAAGGAATCTCACTGCAACAGATGGGGACTATTACAGAAAACCATAACCACTTAGGAGGCAGAGTTGTGGAGCCCAGTCCCAGTGGATCCCTCCAGAGAACACTCCTGTATCCAAGGCTCAGGGAACAATGTGGAAAAGGGGGCAGAAGGACTGCAAGAGCCAGAGGATAAGAAGGTTTGCCATGAGACCTATCTCTGATAATGTGAGAAGTGACACCCATAAAGCCTTACCAACATGACTTCCTGAGATAACCAGGACAATAACAGTTGACATGCTAACATGTACAAGGGAAAGTTCATGAGGCCTCAAAGAACAACAGGCAACCAAAGAATGCTTAGAGCTGGAGAAATAGTCGAAATAGCTGGGCAGTGGTGGCGCAGGCCTTTAATCCCAGCACTTGGGAGGCAGAGGCAGGCAGATTTCTGAGTTTGAGGCCAGTCTAGTCTACAAAGTGAGTTCCAGGACAGTCAGGGCTACACAGAGAAACCCTGTCTCGAAAAAAGAAAAAAAAAAAAAGAAAAAGAAAAAAAAGAAGAAGAAAAACAATGTAATCGGAAAGATTATGTAGTGTGCATGATATAAACCATAAAGCAAATAAATATAAATAAAACCAATAAATCAACAAATAGAAAGTCATAAAAATATTCAATGTTCTCAAAGAATGCATGAAAAATGAGAGAAGGAACAAAGAGCAAAAATATCAGAACTCAATTTTATCCATAATGAAACATGAAGTATAAGGAGATACAGCTGTACAATTAAAAGACCTAAAATACCAGTATGACAAGAAAAGAAAAATGTGTACAACACAGCCACAATTAAAGTCCACATGACACACTTTTCTTTCTTGTGTCTGTGATAAAGTCCTCTGAGAATAGCAACTATGGGAGGAATGCTTTACTCCAGCTCACAGATCAAGCATGAGGTAATCATGTCACATCACAGTCAGAAACCAGAAAGGAATGAATACCTGCTGTTTGCTTTCTCCATTTAGGTAGTGCAGAATCCTGACCAGGGAATGGTGCCACCCACAGTGGACAGTTAGCAGTGATTCCATTAATGGAACCAAGCTAATCCCCAACAGGCAAGCTGAGAGTTCCATCTCTGGGTATATTCTAGAGTTTGCCAAGTAGACAGTTAGCACTAACCTTCACCCTGCGTTTTAATATTAACAGAGTTGATTCTGTAGTCGGGAACACTGCCACCAAGATGAAGAGTCATTTCACAATGATAAGTGTCTATCTAAAAAAGAGAACATAACACTCCAAAGTCTTTATATGTCTAATGACAAAAACCTCAAAATAAATAAAACGAAACTTTTAGAATTATAAAAGAATAGGTACATGAACAGTCATTGACATGAATTTCAACACCTTTGTTAAGTATTGACTAAATAAATACAAGAAGGACATAGGATACCTGAGTGGTAATAACAACAAACTCGATCTTCCCTGATATTTAGGGAATATAGTCTACGCATTAAAAACATAGCACCTACTATTCTGCTCATTTGGATCATCACTGTGATAGACTATAATCTGAGAAATAAAACATCCTTAGTAAAGAAAATATGACCATATTCTGAACCTGATCATAAAAGTACATCTTCCCATCACTGTGGAATTAAACTGAACCTGGAGACCCAAGGACCACAACCTTGAATAATGCCTCCTGTAGAGAAGCCTAAAACAATGAAGATAGAGAAACCCTGCTAGCAAGGTGAAGGAGGAGGAGGAGGAGAAAGTGGGAGGAGGAGGAGGAGGAAGAAGAGGAGGAGGAGGGGGGGGCGGAGAAGGAGGGAGGAGGAAGAGGGAGGAGGGAGGAGGAGGAAGGGGAGGGGGAGGGGGAGAAGGAGGGAGGAGGAGGAGGAGGGGGAGAAGGAGGGAAGAGGAAGAGGGAGGAGGAGGAGGGTCTTGTGTGAGTCTAAAACATTCCTCCAAGGCCTGAGCTTTGAGCACTGGGCCCCCAAGCTGTGGTGTTATTCTGGAGGCTGTAGATTCTTTAGGCAATGGGAACTGCCTTATGGAACCTGGCTCACTGAACTCTGGTTGGGATTTACTCCTTTCTGCTGCCCATGAGCACCTGTGCATCTGTCACCTCATGATCCCACAGTCATAGGTGTGTGCAGAACTTCTCTTACCACTGAGGTAGATTGAGTTTTCTGGAACTGTGACCGCAAAGAAACATCTCCTCCGTTTGCTTCTTTAATGGCAGTGAGAGAAGCTAGTAGCACATCTCTCTCTGTCTTGGGGTGAGACCCATTAGTTTTTACGGTATCCTCACACTCACCTTTTTTTTTTTTATTTAGTAGAGTTTTAGGCTTTCTTGGCTGTGCTTTCTCTTCTTGGGGGTGGTTGCAGTAGTTCTCAAGGATTCTGTAAAACTATTTTCCATGGTGGTAAAATGGGTAACTTTAACTTTTCTATTTTAGCCATTTCTTAGTGTAAAATTCAGTTAGTTAAATTTACATCACTATATATCAATATCCCAATCTTTGACTTGAAAAAGATTGAAATAATAATAATAATAATTGAAATAATAATTGAAATAATCCATGTCTTTTAAATAATAATTCCCTAATCCTGATCTTCACCTCCCAGCAACCACTACTCCATGTTCATCTAGATTTGACTCTGCACACCTCCTGTCACGTGCAGTAACAACATCTATGTTTGCTGTGCTCGGTTTATTTACATAGCACACAGTCCAGGCCTGGTGTAGCAGCTGTCAGGGCTTCTCTCCTTTCTCCAAGGAGCCTTTCATAGACACTACACCTGGGGCTCATCACATGCCACTTCTCTGGGAGGAGCTACAGTATTTTTATGCTTGAAAGATCTGTGGGTAATGCTTATGGAGAACTAGCCACTGTGTTCAATACTCAGCTTAGGGTCAGTTTGTCAACAAGCTTGAGACCTTAGTTCAAGCTGAGGTAGAAGGAGAGAACTGATTCCCTCAGGTTGTCCTCTAAACACACAGGAACACACATATGAAACAATGATTGATAGATAGATAAATAGATAGATAGATAGATAGATTATAAACAAGATAATGTAAGGTAATTTTGAAATGTTTAGAGAAAAGATAGCTAAACCCTCCAATTTGTTAGAGAGGAGGAAGAAACAGACAACCTCGCCCGAGTGAATGGGGGAGGCTTCCTGGTCAAACACTGGCTGCTGCTGCCTCAGCACACACAGACCCTGGAAAGGGTGGGAGAGACTTTTCCCTCCATGGCCCTCCCAGCTAGTGTCCCCTTTCCATTTGAGTCCTTCCTGAAGGCCAGAAACAGTGGGGTGTGTCTCTTGTTTACTCCCTTGCCATGTCCCTGCTAGGGCTATAGACAAGGCTTCTTGATGTTGGTACAAAGTTTAATTTTTTTTTTTAAGTTTCTCAAACATTCTTTTGTAACAAGACTTTTTTTCAAATGGAAAGCATTAACATTCAGCTTCAGTTTAGTGGCTCAGCTAATTACTGCAGTTTGTTCCACCACTGAGTTCAAAAGTCCCTGAGTAGAAATATATGTTTCAAATTATCCTCACAAACACAAAATATAATAGATACATTATTCTGGAAATTAACTGTGTTTTTATGAAAGCCTTAGGCAGATATAATATGAATAGCATTTATTTTCACATTTCCATAGAATTTAAAAATAATAGCTTTTGTTTCCCCCATTATCCAGGATGAAAACAAGCTCTAATTTAAGTATGGACTAATGCCCTTGGCCTTCTGCTCTAGAGCCTAGCAGCACTGATTGTGAGGGCCACATGTGCTCCGCTGGCAGTTGTGCCCTTGGCAAAGCTATGGTCCTTTCACGTGGTGTGACGACGACCTGTCCCAGGCTGCTCAGTTAGAAAGGAAGCTACAAAGTCAAGGAAGGGCTTTGATTCCCTGATCTTCCCTTTTGCTCCATGCTCCACACCAGCTGATGGTTAAAAAAAACACCTTCCTGTAGTTATAAAGGAGCTAAGAAAGGGAACATAACAAAACCCAGAAGGTCTATAACAAGATTTGAAGCGTGGGTTCTAGAAATATACACCTGAAGACTCACTTATACCATCATCCGCTCCTCCATAACTGCCAGACTCCAGGACTAGCAGCGAAATCCCAGAGCTAGGAAAGGAACAGAGTGAGGTGTGTGCGTGTGTGTGTGTGTGTGTGTGTGTGTGTGTGTGTAAATGATGAACCATAAACCAGAGTGGGTACAATCTTAACTGACCGACTCTATTGATCCAATACAGTGACTTAATCACTTCCATAACAATTCTTAACTTGTGTTTCACAGATGACAGCAATCAAACTGCAGGATGGTTACCTTTCAGGAGGTCAGAAGACATATCAGGAGATGCTGTCTTCTTTCTCTCCTTTCCTTCCTCCTTCCACTGTTTCCTCTGCCAGGATCTCTTCAGCTGAGATCAAACACCTGAAGTACACTCATGTCTTTGATGTTAAGGCAGTTAAGGCAGGACAGGAGAGGTCTGTCTGTCTGTAAGCTCCACCCAGGGCCGTGCAGTGCTACAGCCTTGACATCATGAGAGGACATTTCTTTACCATAGACAACGCTCATGGATGTCTACGTTGTGTGATATATTGATATGGTATGTGCCTATCTGCATTACTCGTGTCATGTAAATAGTTACATTTTAAAACGCTAATGAATTTTACTGAATCATAATACAAATATGAAAGTGCTCGTTTTTTACAAACACTGTTTTGTGAAATTCACTATAGTGATTGCTTTCAGTTAATGAGTATTTAAGTACAACACTACTTTTGGAAGGATCAATTTTGAACATTTGGTCTAAAACCATTATAGACCTTATGCCCAATTTATCAGCGCCTTTCCTTTTCCTCCCAAGGCCCCTGTTGATTGTTCCTGCCTGTAACAGTCACTTTGATCCCTTGCTTGGGGGCTAAGCCCTTTTACACCGGTGCTTCAGGGAGTGTTTTTCTGGCTCAGGTCCTTCTTGGCTCACAGCTTCAGCCCTTTCTTGGGTCCTCACACCCGACCTCCACTTAGCACCTGGAGAATCACCAGTGAGCTTCCCTGGTGGATGATGGCGCCTTGGCTGAGGAGACCATGTGTTTCTTCTTTGTGCTTGGTTCCTAAGGATTGCAGACACAGAGCTCAAAACACCTTAACATTGCTTCTTTTCGGAAATGTAGTTCTTTTTGCTTTCATGAATTCTGTGCCACGTGCTGCATGTGATACATACCTCTCAGCCACCGCTTCATGGAACATGCTTTGGACTAGAGGCTGCCTCTCTCACTCACCCCTGCCTCTGTTTGGTTTGGGGATCTGGGTACTGGCTGGCACTGGCAGTTTCTCAAATTTACTCCCTTGGCAATGTCAGCCTTATACCCTAACATTCTGATATTACTGCAGTGACTATTATGTATGAACTTGATTCAATGCCTCTCGCTAGATTATGAAAGAGGAACCAACAAAATGTATTTACATTTGAAATGAAAGTAGAATCATTTATTTAGTAAGTAGATGGCCAAACTTGCTGTGGAGCTGTGCATTTTATTGTTCATCCACTGAACAATTTTAATTATATTCTTGAGTTGTTTCCTGTTAATACTTATAATTAATAACCTCTTTTACAATATGATAGACAATTTATTCTGCTGTATAAACTGTCTCATTAGCCTACCTGTCAATGTGCTCTATTGCATACATATAGATCTGCCTACCTAAATGTTACTACACTTCTTCAGTTTTTAAAATCATTTTTTTGGGTATCTGAAATATACAAAAAAACAAAAAACAAAAAACAAAAAAAAAAAACCCAACATGATTGCAGACTGGATCCAGACAGAGAACAACTGTTCTAGGAAGCTGTACCCATGTGTTGTCCTTAACACTGGTAAACATGTAACATTTCAGAAGTTCTTTCAATTTTTCCTTATAAATTGTTATGGCATCTAGGCCAGATAGTTATGTGTTCATTTGATGTTCATATGGTTGCATTAGGTTCTTCCAGAGGTATCAGAGTATAATTCAATATTAGTTAATGGTTACTAAAAAAAATTGTCAAATTTTCTAACAGAATATATTTTAAATGAATTTAACTCAGGGAAATATCTATGAAAATGAACATCCCTTATAATGAGGAAAAAAATCAATGTTCAATGTATTGAATATTATTGTTTTGAACAATCTGGTGGTCTAAATAAATGTATATTGAATTTGCTGATTAAACAAAACAAAACAAAACAAGAAAAGCAGTGCCTTCTAGGCACGATCATTTTGAATAGCCTCAGTCACAGGGTAGGTAGGCACAGCATGCACCTTGTGAGCCATTTGCCATTTGTATGCCAGTTAATTAGTTCGTGATTGTGAGCAGTCACACAGCCATGAACCAAAGCCTGGAAACAGAAGTACAATGAATGTCAGAGAGAGGGCTAAAGAGAGGGAAGGAGTGGGAGAGGAAATGGGAAGAGAGGGGAGAAGGAAAGAATGTGAGAGAAGGAAAGAGTGAGAGGGAAGGAATTGAGAAAGATTAAGGGTAAAGGCAGAGATGGATGAGGTAAGACAGAGAAGGCAGGTTTTCAGGGTGAGTGGCAAGGGGGTAGGAACCAGGGCTCTAATAATGTCTAAGTTTGTTTTGTGTGTGTGTGTGTTTTATAGTATTGATTCAAATTTATTTTATTTTAATCATAAACATCTCAAGAATTTACTTTTTCATTCTAGAGCTGGGTATTTCATGCTGTAAAATGGAGGAAGTATTTCTCTGACCTGGGCTTCACAACAAAGAGAGCAAAGGTAGAAGACAGATATAATTGTTTTCTTAATTCATGACTCTGGGATCAGAGTGCACTCTGTGATTTAAAATTGTCTGGACACAGAGACTCAAATTTGTCTCTGAAATGGACTCAGAGACATGTGGCTTCTGACTCAGATGCAAAGGTCACAGTGCTGACTCATGTGCTTCAGAGCCAGATATTTTGTTTCCCGTTCCGGAAGCAAGGCCACTTGCTAGGACTGTAAAGTTCCCACATTTCCAGGCAGAAGTGGAGAAGAAGGGTGGTGGCATGTGTCCTGAGGAAAGACTGCAGAGTGGAGGCTGGGAGTCAGCAGTCTGAGCTTCCGGTGACTCTGCACATTATTCAGTGTGCCTAGAGACAGGCTGCATGCAAGGGGTCTTCCCAGCTGTGTGGGTGGAACCACCACGGCAATAAATAAGACAACATGATGGACCTGAGGCACATGCAACATGAGGAGTGAATATGAACTTCGGAGGGATAGTCTACCAAGCCAGATATCTAAGGCAGAGTCAGAAAGGAATGTCCTCACAATGGGCACTTTTGGGGAAAGCATCTACAGAAGTATATATAGAAGAAAAAGAAGCTGGTGTTCCATGAAGGGGGTGTTTGCAAGCACTTGTGTGTGTCAGTGAGTCTGTGGACAGATGTTGACTTTAGGGAGACCTGGCTGTGTGTGAGGAGAAATACCAAAGCAGCCAGGAGCCTGTTGGCTTCAAGGAAGGGGGACAATTACATCTCGGATAGACTTAGGAAAAGTTAATATTCACAAAAATTCTTACTTTGTACTGCAGTAGAACAGTTCATGAGACTACTGGCAGTCTTTGGCAAGACACAGTCTCTCCAAAACAGGAAAGTGTCACAAGAAAAGCAGTGAAGGTCAAAATGCTGACAAGAAAGCAAAAGATTGCTGCTAATTAACATAATTAACATAAATGTTAGTTCACTGTACCGGGAAAAGAGAAAGAAATATCTGAAAAAAGCAACAGACAAAAATCTCCCCCAATTAGATTCTAGCCAATAAGCATAGATTCTAGACTCTCAACATTCTGCAAGAAAAAAAAAACATGTCAAAGAAATCATATCTGGATACATTAGCATCTAAATGCAAGAGGCCATGGCAAGGGAAAGTCTTAAAGAGCCAAGGAAAGAGAACATTACACACAAAGGAAGAACAATTCCAATGTTCAGACGTCACATGAGCAGAAGGCAGGAGAGACGCATCTTCATGACCCTCCGAGAAAACATCGCCTCAGAAGTCTCTGTCTGCTAGGACTATCCTTCAAGGATGGGGGGGGCTAAGGAAAAACATTTTTAGGTCATAAAAACATGTATGGCTGATTAGCACTAAAATTGTATCACTGTCTTGCGATGTTTTTAGTGTTGGCAGATTTAAGCCTAGCAAAGCAAACCAAAAAACTATACAGCTAAAGACCATAGGGGAGGGATGCATGTGTGTGCTACCCTAAGCAATCGGTAAAGGGTGAGGCATCTGTACTGTAACACACAAAGCAACCACAAAATAGAGAAGAGCAGCCTGTATCTAAAGATACTATAGAAGTCAACCAATCTTTAAAAAGAGGAAGGGGAGGAGTGAAGAAAAGAACAGAGTAACACAAACAGTTGCTGCAAAAACCAACTATAGCACGGACTGTGATTCAGCATCATCAAGAATCACACTGAAGACCAGCACTAGACAGACGCCTGAAGACAGAAGTTCATATCCAAACATGGCCAGTTTCTGTTGTGTGCGTGCATGTGTGTGCATGCTTGCATATGTGTACAAATGTATGTATATGATCTGTAAATATTCTAAATGCAGTAGCTATTTCAATCGATTTATTGTTTCAAAATATTTGAAGAGATTTTTTTTTCCAATTAAGTAATTTCAAACCACAGCCTACAAGAGGTTTTTGGGTTTTTTTTGTTGTTGTTGTTTGTTTGTTTGTTTGTTTTGTAACAGAAGGCAAAAAACCTTTGGGTTCTGAACTATGAGTGAGAGTTGTCTTTGATAGAGAACAAAATCTCACACACTTGTTCTTGCAAAACCCTTTGTGTGAACTGTCCATCTTCTGGGACCCAACGACTCTTCATCTGTAGAGCAAAGAGCCCACTTTATTGTCTTGGTCACACTGTGATGTCTCCACACCTCATGCAAAGCTGAGCTAAATGAGCGGAAAATGAAGCTGTTTGTTGAAAATGATGTAGTTCCTAGTTTTACTTGTGCAAATTGATGAGAACAAACTAACCCGGGACCAGGTGTTTCTAGTGACTCCGGGCATGCATAAACTACGCTGTCAGCGCATGTGCCTAACACTTCTCAGTATGACATCTCTCTGCTTAGGGATGGTAAAAAAAATATAAAAAAATAAAAATAAAAAAAAAGCCTTTTTAAACCATGACCATTGATGAGTGGGTTTTCAGAAGTTACATATATAGGAAACTATGGGCTATAATAATTCCATGCTGCTCTTTGGGAGTGTGTTGGAGCCTCCCTGGTTTCTACTTCCACTGACACATGGGAATGGGAAAGGAAGCCAATATAACTATACCCTGAATTGCTGGGGACTGCTACCACTTGAAACTATATATGCTCTAAAGTCATTTTGTTTTCTTTTTAAAGGTTTATTTATTTTTTTAATTTTATTTTTATTTTTAAAGACAAGATTTCTCACTGTGTGGCTCTGGCTAACATAGGATTTGCTGTGTAGTCCAGGATAACCTCCAACTGACAATGGTCTGCCTGCCTCTGCTCCCCAAATGCTAGGGTTAAAGAAAGCCCCGTGCCACCACACTTCTTCATACATGTGACCTGTTCTCTTTTGGGATAAAACATGTTAGTATGTATCAAAATAGAAAAGTCCAAAGTCAAAGATTTTTCTAACTGAAATAATTAACTGGTGTTTATTCATCAACTTTCCAAGTCTCCAAGTCTAATTACCCAAAGGGACAAACAATGCAGCTCGGATCAAACTGTACCTGAAGTTGTTTGGTTCATCTTGCATTCGTATACAGAAGGATGTTAACACATACGTTAACTAGGATAAGAAAGCTATTTCCTGTATCACTCCTTCTACTAATCAAATAAATTCTCAAGTTTTAGGGATTTCAGGGCAGCTGAAACTACATGGGTTTCCTTGTGTTCCCCTTCCCTGCAAACTGCCCACTCTCTTTCTAGCTTGGGATGGAACTCAGAGCTTCACATATGTTAGGCATGCATCCTATCACACAAAGATACCTGGCTCCAGGGTGAGGAGTGCAGAGGCAGGCAGCCCTTGATTAACTCCACTCCTTTTCAGTATTTCTCACCAGCATGACCTGTCTTATAAAGCACACCCACGCAGGCTCTTAACCTAGCTGATCTAGAGCACAGTCCCTATGCATGTGGAATCTCAGTTACTCCCTTACAGGGTAATGTATTTATTTCCTATTTGTGCAGAATCAGGGAGAGAATAGTGGGGGAAGACTCTCAGTTGTCTCTTTACATTGGCATAAGCAGAGCCCTGCCTCGGATTCCTCACCTGCTGTCACACAGCCTTAGTAAATGAGCAGGGACCTGGGTCACACCGCTCATGACATTGTGCTCACAATACTGCACATGTATTGACTTCCCAGTGCCTCTTCACAGAGCTTTTAACACAGAGGAAACAAAGAGCTGTTTGGTATTAAATGGACCCAAATTGATTTAGTCACTAATGCACACCTTCATTCTGATCAACCACTCATTCAGAGCCTGTTATGTGCCAAACACTGGAGAATAATTCAGATAAGCCGCATTATTCTGAAACTCTGTACTGTTAATTGGGAAGAGCCACAGATCAAGTGTTACAATACTGTGTGCTACATTCCAAGGGTCCTTGTGTGCATGTAGGGCCAGACAGAGAGAGAGAAAAAAAAAACATCTCTAAGAGATATCTTTAAGTCTATCTGAGAGGGGACAAGGAATGTGGCCAAAGGAAGAGATTGAAGATGCTTAAGGGTAGCTTTCAATAGTGAACCAAAACAACAATGTGCAAGGGCTTGTAGGCAGAATTGAGGGTCTGGGCAACTTCATAAAAGGTGGAAAGCAGTGTGGGAAGGGGTCTGCTCATTCCGAAGAATCACAAGTGCTATGTTAATGGAGTTCGAAGTGATAGAAGATGGAACCAGTATAGAAGATAGGGGAGCAAGGCCAGGGGGAGCTCTGTGTATGGAGTCTTATCTCTCCTGCAGGTCTTGATAGAAGAGTGCCATTTTGAAATTTCGTAGTAGGAGGGTATGAGCATTTCAGGGGCACGGGAGGGCATTCTGGTGATTGTTTCCTGTCTGTCTACACTGAACTCTGTTTCTCCATGTGTGCTGATGGAGAATCTCCTGTGGAGAATACACTCATAGGGTAGGTTGGCTGATCCCACTTCTAGTACCACAGCCAAGAAACGGGCACCTGCTTCATGCCAGTCAATGTACTTGTAGGCAGCCTGTCTGTGGTAATGGGCTCTGCAGGTTCATGTAAGGCTGCCAATCAGAAAGCCTTCCTGCTCGTTCATGCCACAGAACTGGGATAAATGTCCTCTCCTTTGGAGTTACACCAGCTCACGCCACCTGCCTCTTGATGTGCAGTCTTCTCAGATACAATGGTATGAGGCAGAGCATCCTCTGGACTGGCTGGTCCTGAAAACAATGTACCATTGGGCTTTGGAATGTGAGGCAAAGTGTTTCTCGCTTTGTACTTGAGCTAAGGTGGATTTCTTTAAGATGCTACCCAAGAGTCATGAGCACTATTATAGTCTACAGTTGTAGAAAAATGGGCCATTGCAAGTTCAGATGCACTATTATATATACAAACTAGGACAACTCGTCTACACTCAGAGCTTTAGAATCATGCACTGGCACATACTTTATTGTCTCTGTATACTTGTAATCTTTTAAATAAGAAAAGTCTGCAGGAGTTGAAGCAAATGACATCATCTTTTCCCCTACCGTGTTAGAGAAACCCCTGTCTGCCGAGCCTGTTGGATAGAGCTAGTCTGATGAAGGAATTTTCTGCTCTTTCTTCTGCTTGACTAGAACTAGTCTTCTTGGACAGCTCTCAGACTGTGCAAAAATGTTTTAAAAATGGCATCTAATTGCAATGAGAGAAAATTATTTGATTTTAAGCCTGCTCGATGAATGGGTTCAGATAGTCACTTACAAAACACATAAAAGTCAGCCTGTATTGATAATGTTTGCAAAGGGTGCCATCGAATCTAGACCACTTCAAAACCATAGATTAGAGAGCAGCCATGTTTAAAATCTGCAAGACTTAAAGGACAAAATTTGCATAAACAAATGCATATTTTTCAGGACAAAATGTCTTGAATTAAGAAAAAAACTGATATATGCAAATAGTTGAAATAAAGAACTCACGGTCTATGAGCAAAGTACTTCTCAATAATGAGACTTAGTTTTATTTGGAAAGCTTTTTATTTAAGGCTTCAGTTTAAGGAGCCTTTTATAGAATGTTATAACTCCCAATGTCCTAATACCCTCGGCTCCTCACACTGATAGATGCCCTCGTGCTTGTGTAATTTATATTTTCCCCACCTACATACTTCTTCCTCAAATTCATTTGCTTTCCGATACCGTGATGATATAGATTTTCAAAGTTATGATGAACTTCCTGTAACTTGGCCATTTTTTTCTGATGTGGTAGGTGGATGCTCAGTGATGCAAATGAAACCTGGGAATGGATGTTGGTCCTGTTCTTTAGCAATGCACTCACTGACTACTCAAACCTCTCAGCCTCTCCTTTGGAGGAGCCTCCAGGGTTGTATGTGAGTAGGCCTGAGAAAGGGAGGTTCTCCCCAGCTGTGAGGAAGGAGAGGAACCCAGCCCTTGGCAGGTGTATCCATCAGTACTATGCCCTGCGCTGCCATCATTCCAAATGTAAACATACTTGACTCTAATGAGATGATATTTGAAACATTTGACCTGGCATTAAAACATTGTTGAGAAGCACTATTCTTTACTGATCAACTTTTACTGAACTAAGCTGATTCTCTCACGTCAAAGTTATTTCCCAGACTCTATAATGCCCATGAAAGCCCAGAGGATGCCACACGAGGGGGAGGGGCTCAGGAAGGGGCAGAAGGAAAGAGGCTGAAGACAAGGAGAGGTAGCCGCAAACACTCCTTGGTTTGAGTTGCTTCTTCAGATCAAGGCAGAGTAAATAAAGCAACTATTTTAATTACTTCTTTTGAAGTAAACAATGATTACCATTCAATACACACAAGTAATAAATCTCCAGGAAGAAGACAACAGTAAGCATTTCAAAGCTTACTGCTAATGCTGCAGGGATCCCTCTTGCTGTGGTGCTGTTCACGGCCTTCACCCCTTCTACATTTCCACCAAGTTATGTGACTCAGTAGGTAGAAGGCTTGCCTAGCATCCAAGAGGCCCTGGTATAACCATAGCAATGACACCAAAAATGGTATATGTGGATCATGGGTTCTCGCCTCTGCTTCCAGCCTGTTGGCCTGCCCTATGGATTCTAGACTTGCCTGACTCCACAGTCATGTGATCCCATTCCCACTGTCATTGTGATCCCAATCCAAGAAGTGAATCACTCATTTATATGTGTCCTGTCAGTTCCGCTCCTCTGGAAGGCCACGATGCAGCAGCCCACTGGAAGCCAGCTGAGCATAGACTTTGTTGGGTAACTCCACCACATGAGAAATCAGGCAGTGTGCACACAGAGGAAGAGGGGTGGATCAATTTCCCAAGAATAAACAGATATTCAAATTAGGTTATTAAAATAGCAGTTTCTTTCTCCTAGAGAAAAACACGTGCCGAATATTCCTCATTCTTTCAGCTTCTTGAAGGTGATATGGCACTTGTTCTTTACACAGGCAGCTGCGAGAACTGATTCTAACCCTAACCCTAGCACAAGACAAAACCCCACAGCATTTCTGGACCACTCACACATATCTGGGGCCAGAGAGTTTTAGTATCTACATAAAATTCAGCTTTCTTTTAGTGAAAAGTAGAGATAAGGACACATTTCAGCTTTGATCGTTTGATATAGTTCAGTGTAAAAGGGTGTGAAGGGTTAACACTGAAGTGCATTTCTGAAGTAGAAGTGTAGAAATAGAGAAAAGGCCCTTAGATCATGGTAGTTAAAATGCCTTTGAAAGTGAAGAACAAGGCCTCAAGGACAGCATCTGTAACAGGGTCATTTTGATCAAAGGATATTTCTGTTTTGGCAGTTTGGGAGAAAGTAATTTGATCAAATATCCAACTATAAAGTTATTGTCCATGAGACTGATTTGAAAACTCAAGTTGAGCCAAACTATGTTTTGCTCTTACTGCTAAGACATCATTTATAACTAGGACTCTCCTGTGCTGAAGACAAAATTGACTTATATGTTGGGTATGCAGCTCATTTTGCCTTCCTCTTGATGCACTGTCAGAATGGCATGCCTTGGGTACATTAATAAGACAGAGCAATTATTTATCAGCTCTTTGGGCATAGCTACAGAATGATAAATTAAAATAACTAAGCCATAAAAAACCATTTCATTTCTTAAAAGAATAAAAAGATAAAATGCAGAAGGTTATGCACCCTGTGTATGCTTAGGGTTTCTACAGCCACTCAGAAAATAACCTATGCCATCCGAAGGCTATTTAAAGGTAGATAAGTCAGCCATGCAAGGCATCATGCAAAGGTTTGTGAAGGTCTCACTTTTACCTGGATCATCAGCACTGATGGTCATATGTGCAGGGCCCTTTGCTTTGTGATTAGAAGCCTGGAATACATACAGGTTTGTTCACTGAGATGCAGACATATAAGAACTGTATAATGAATTCCCAAAGTGCTATGAGGAAAGTCTTTGAAATGTCAGAAATAATGTTCATTGTAATTGGAAATGCCTAAATATTTAGGTGTTCAGTGACTAAGGTTCTTCTTGTCAAAACACACACAAACTATCAAGATGAGCAAGGTGGCACCGTGAGTGCCTGCAGCAAGGCAGGAGGATGGTGCTTCCTTAGGAAGCTCCCAGCAAATGCACCCAATGGGCAATTCCCATAGAGGGGGTTGAATGTTCTTACCATTGTGAGCGTTTCTTTCCTAATGTCTGGCATGTTCTTTAGTGTATCCTCCGTGGAGATGCATCTTTAGCATCGGGAATGAATTGAGGCAAATATTATTTCAATTGAAATCTAATAAATAAGGTGTATGACAAATTGTAATCAATCAAAAAATGTAATCAATAATGTCATAAACAGCAAACTGAACAGCTGCCAGTCTCTTTCCCACAGCCCATACATTGTTCTGGGATGTATGGAGACCCAAACCTTGAGTGTGATGCTTTACCTGTCTAATTTCTTCCTCTCTCTCTTAAAAGGTAAGCACAATGTCGGTGCTCGATCTACTCACTGACAGAGAATATTTGGAAGCAGCTAAAAAATCCAGTTCATTTACCCATTATCCTTTGCCTTGTCATCATCCTAGAACCGATTACCTTAGGTGGGGGTGGGGGGAGGGGTGGGGGGGGGCAACTTCTCAAAGACAACAAGTACCGAGAGGGACCTTTAAAATTGTTTAGTGTAAGGAGCTGTGAAACTCCTTTGTAGCCTTCCCCTAACTTCCTGCCTCTGTGAATGGCTATAGTGACAAGAAATCGGTCACCCTCCCAAGCAGGTACTTGCATTGTTGGAGTGTTCTCCCTAGCAGAAAGCCCTTCGGTGTGTTGAGTCCATTTACTCCATTATTGCTTCTGGAGGAGGGAGAGCCAGCAGCAGGGAAAACCCGGACTTCTTCATGACAGTCCTTTGAATGCTAGAAGACAGAAGTTACATCTCTTCTGGTTTCTTCTGTGCCAGGTTCGGTAGCTCTGTCACTCTTGTCACTAGCAGTTCTGGAAGAGTGTATGTTCCCGGACCACCCCTCTGTCTTATGCTGCTTAGTGTGATAGAAAGAAATCCCCTGATCATGGGCAAACAGCTCTAGCCAGTTAGAATGTCACACAAAACATCTGATCCCTCCGGAATCTCAAAGTGACAGTACAGAGCCAAAGTCCAGAACCAACTGCAAGTCAGTGCTTGGTAAATACTAATGGACAACAGCTTCTCTTGCATATGCATGCATTTCTTTATAAGTTCAGTCTACCCTGTGGGAGAGTAAATCTCTAAGCCAACTGATTCTATGTAATGCTGAGACTTCACGTACTTGAAGGAAGACAGAGTGCATCTAAATTCAGTGCAACCTGGGGTTTTTAGAGCATATAAAGTGACTGGCATCATTTTCTAGAGAAGATTGAAAGATAATTCATCATCTCCTTTAGAATTGTTGGTATAGATTTTTCTTTTATTAATGATAGCTTAAAATTACAACTTTGCAACTCAGGAGTTATATAATGCATATTATAATTTCATTTTAGAGGTGACTTGTGGTTTGGGTAGGCATCCCCACCCCAAGTCTCATAAAGCCTCTAGTTCTGAGAACTTGGTCCTCAAGATGTGACCATGGAGGAACCAGCTTCTTTAGGGGACTTGGAACAGGATGGACTTCCAAGAGCAGAGTCTGGCTGCAGGAGAGGGAGCTCTGCTTCCTCTCCCCCTGCTTCCTGGCTGTCATGAGGTGCACCCCTGTCCTCCATTGTCCCTTCCCTTATGATCGTCTACTTCATTACAGGCAGGCATGGACTTGAGGGCCCTGAGCAGCCATCGACTGAAACTTGTGGAAGTTAAAACCAACCTATCTTCGCTTATGCTGCTTTTCCTCAGCATCCAGTCACAGTGATAGTTGAATGACACACAAATTGGAAATTCTACAGTAATACTAGAAATTCAGATATGTCAAAAGACTTTGGGTACTTAAGGATTTGGGATATATTGACCATAGATGCAGGAGAACAACTGTATATCTAGTATTTCAGATCCTCAGAGAAAAATAGAAAGAAATTAAAATATTTCCCCAATAAGTTTGTGTGTGTGTGTGTGTGTGTGTGTGTGTGTGTGTGTGTTATGGATGGGTCTGGTGCTGTTTGTATGATAATTCTGCTCTCCTGGAAGGGGTTCTGGACAAGGAGTGAGCCATACTCTAGTGACTTCTTGTGAACCAATCCCCTAATGAGTAAAGGAGCCAATCACTGGGCTGGAGAGAGGAAGAGAGGAAGCAGGAGAGAATTAGGTCTTTTTTGGGCTGGGGTAGTGTAAGGACAAGATGTAATTACTAGTGTCTCCCTGTTTCAGTGGCAGATCTGTCAGGACTCACCACCAGAGTATTTAGATTTAATAAGGCTTACAAGTTAGGATTTTAGTTGTTGCACCCAGTGATTGAGTTACCTTTGTTTCTGAACTAAGTTTGTGTTGTGTTTTCCTTCACACAGCAGCTCATCTGGATTCAAGAGAGAAAGGTATGGCAGCAAAGTGTGGATTTGCTGGATTTGCAGCACAAAGGTCATGGGAGATTTGCAGCACGGGGTTAGCATGGTGGCAACCCACATCTGTGAACTCAGTGAGCTGGGTGGAGACATTTCAGGAGCTCTGGGCCAGAGAGTCTCCACAAGTTAAGAACAGGCCAACCTGTCACCAGGCCAACCTGTCACCAGGCCAACCTGTCACCAGGCCAACCTGTCACCAGGGCTGAGAGTTGCCAGCACTAGCATGGGAACATGCCAGTTTTGGGTTTTTATTATGTCCTGAAACATATATACATATATGTGTGCATACACTATGTATACACATACATATATTTATATAAAACACTTCTCTTCATTAATTGAATTTTCAAACAGTCTGAATACATATTCCTTATTTATTTTCCTCTTTAATGAATGATTGATTTGAGGGTGACACACGTGCTGTTTGAACTGTCAAGATTATTCAAGAGGCAAATTAATTCAACTCCACACACTGCCTACTCACTACAGTGTCTTTGTAGGCTCATGCCATACAAAGGAAGGAATGTTGATGACTTTTGAATGAATGTAATTCATTCAAACATAAATCAATACATGAATACATTTATATTTTGCAGTGTACTGTACTGTTGATGAACACACAATCTTCCTCATAAGTTCCTTATATAGCCAATATATTTTATAATTCTCACACATCTAAGACAGACTTGCCTTTGACTATCTATGTTGGCAGCATAGTCTGTTATATAGAGACACACTGTGAGTGTCATACCCAGGAAGAGTAACCCTCAAAATCAGTCACATAAAAATTTCACCTCCAATTCAGTTTCCCTGAGCCCAGATCTCTGAAATTCCAATAATTACTAAACACGTGAGAAGTGCCCTGGAAGAGACATTAGTGATTAGAACAAGACAGACGTATGAACCAACTGTAGCAGATCTTTCTCTTGATATAAACTTTGATAGAAATGTGGCTATCTTGCCTATGCCCTCCAAGTTTTGAGGAGTGGGTAACTCCACTGAGTGTCTCTTTTGGCTTCATGGGAAATCCATCTCCACACAGACATGATCAAAGGCAAGTAGAATCAATCAACTGCTCATTACCATTTCTTACTGCTCACTGGAACTCTCCTTGTGTGTATCATTACAATACAGTTCTACAAAACAAGGAAAAAGCCTGGGTGTAGCATCCATTTATCCTCTAAGCACAACACTGCAAACAATAGTTGCCTGACTTGGGCAAAGAGGGTGGCAAGCCCACTGAGAAGAGAGCATGGTGGGTCTCAGTAATGAATTCCGAGTGTGTTGCAGGCTGAGTGATAATCTTTAACTCTAAGTGAGACAGGAAGATGCACCAGACACAGAGTTCCCCGAGGCTTCAGAACGAAAGAAAAAAATGATTGTGAATGGAGACTTTGTCTCTAGACTATATAGGCCTTAGGCCATTAAACTTTAAACAATGTATCGAAGCACTGACTTTCCTGGTGTCTGGCATTCTTGTCAAGGTTAGGCTAGATGAAGAAAGGGTTTTCAGGAGACTGGAGACCAGGGAACTCATAACCTCACAGAGTGCTTCAAGTGACCATAAAATCTGGAGGAAGATGCCAGCCTGAGAGCTGTGCGGAAGAGCTGTAATGTATTTTGCTTTTGTTATCAGGAGTTATTACTTGAATAAAATACATATTCATACAAGAGTGTATTTTATAATTACCTAAAGGCTACAGTTTGTTGGATGGTGTATTCTGTTTAATTTTCATCTTCAGGACAGCTGACTGGGTCTTTTGATGTCTTTTGTGTAGGTATTATCATGTTTGGTGAACTTAATGACTACTTTCACCATGGTTCATAAATTCCTTTAATAGCAACAATAGATGCCAACAAGAATTGTGACAATTTCCACCAAAATTTTTGTTAAGCTTCCGACTGTTTGAATGAAAATATCCCCTCTAAAAAAACCACGGCGGCATAATTTCTTCCACAAGAGCATCACGTGCACCTGATGAATAGAGAGTTCTGAATCAACAGAAGAAACACAGTTATAAATATCTGCCTGGAGACTCCACCTTAGGGGAAATTTCTGCATTACCTAAATATTCGTATCACCTGACAATTTGCCATCCATATTGCCAACTAATCTCTCACACTGTAGGCCATTGTCTACTATTTACAGGTGGACAAACAGCCACCTGGGCTCTGAAGGTGCCAGGATAGGGCTACCTCCTCACACCTCAGAGATCTTCTTCCCCCTCAATGATTAGATTCACTTTCCTCATTATATATTACTTATTTTTCATCCTACATAACTTTGTTTTTAGATAATGATTCAAAAGAGTTTCATACTGGCCTCATCAACTTGGTGCCTCTTTTCCAACAATATTTTTAGAGAGTGAGGTATGCTTTAATTGCCTTTGAATTTCCCACCTGCCTGACCTAGAATCAAACCTTATAGTAAAGGAACAGTTGTTGGATTAAGGCAGATTATTTGATGTAATTTGGATTAAGGCAGATTATTTGATGTATTTTGCCTATAATGTTTTGGGTTGTGGTTCTGTGATTAGGGGAGGGAATTACAGAAATGGTTTCATACATATCAGTCATGTGCATTGTGGGAAAGAGGTCCCGTCCACTCCAGGTTCAGAGTCAGCACTGGCACCGGGGATGAACAAGAGCACCGAGCAAACAAGGGAAAGGAGCAAGCACGTGCCCATATTGTGTGCACGTTCCCATATTGTGTTTCTGTCAATCTCCACTCATTCTGAGACATCAGTGACTGCACTGGTGAGTAGTGGAAAGACTAGTCTAGAGCAAGTCTGTAACTATTCTGGCCAGTGATGGAGGCAGACAGAATTGCCTTCCAGGGACGTCATTGATTACTTGTGTTAAAGTCAAGGACAATTTCCACACCATCTTTCTGTTTGGATGATTCCACTCACGTGGATAAGTTGCCCCAGGCTAAGTAAAGGGCACCAAGGGCAGCCTTGCTCAGAGAGAAAATCACAGTGTCTGAATGTAGCACGGGTGGTATTTAGGAGTATCAGTGAGATGTGTGAAGGAAGGAGATCAGTGTGGTGCCTGACTCACACAAGTAGGACAGGCCTGGACCATGCACGACAGACACCCTGACAACAAAATTCTAACTATAAGTGTTGGTGGTCTCAAGCTGGGCTTTCTAAATGTTTGAGATCTCTTTAAATTGGAGGGTGAACTATGACAAAGGCTACAGTGTGGCCTCCTGAGAAGCTGTTAAACTTAAAATTTTACATTGAATTTAAATAATCATTCAACACCCTTGATTGTAAAGGGACTCCTTAAGAGCCATCACCCCCAGCCCCCATGTGGCCTAACCACCAACCCAGCGGTCAACCATGAGCTGCGTTTGCCCCTAGGTTCCTCAGTTGTAGGTCACAGGGCAAGGCAATCTAATCAAAGTTGGAGCTGACAGAATGACAGTCTCATCAGTCATACACCAGTGAGGTGAGCTGCCCTCCATGTTCTCCTTCAGAAGGAAGGCAGATATTAGGGATGTTAGGAAAGGACAAAGTCCCCAGCTCCCCATCCCAGCCTTCACAAAATCAGTGACTTTGCTCCCAACACCCTCTCCCTTTCCCAGATGCTTTACCTAGGAAGATAGATAGGGACAGGGCACTCAGAGAATTATCAAAAACAAAACAAAACAAAACAAAAACAAACAAACAAAAAAACAAAAATAAAACATCTTTTGGGCCCCTGGTTACTGCTATGGTGTTCTGTTGGCAGAACTCTGGTGTGAGTGCCCTTGTTGCAGCACTCAATTTAGGGTAACCCAGCAACAGAATAGAAGTGGTTGGGTTGAAATTAAGTTGAGTCCACTGGTCTGTGAGGTATGCTAAGTAATCAGTCTTAGAGTGCTGACAGGAGACAGGACAACGTGCTGGGTCTGGAAAATGGCTCCCTGGTTGAGTGTGCACTGCTCTTGAAGTGGACCCAGGTTTCCATTCTAGTACCTACATGAGTACAAACACTTACTACTCGAGCTCCGGGGGGAGGAGGGTTGACGCCTCTGGCCTTGATGAACACCCAGATTCATGTACAACATAATCATACCCCTTCACACATGTGTCTCTCTCTCTCTCTCTCTCACACACACACACACACAATTAAAAAATAATACAAACATATTTTTAAGAAAGGTACATTGCAACTGGAATGATCCGAATGGACATTAGACTTTTGAGATAGATCTGCAGGGTTCCTTGACTCTTCATTGTGATCATTACCTAGGAAGCAACTGAGAATAGACTATTCTCTCTGTGGTGACAGTCACGGTCAATGTTTCCAACTGCAGTGTGTTCATATGAGTTGGAATTTCTTGAGTCAGATTTAGAAGTGTCTGTTCAAGATAGCAACCATTGAAGAACATCCCTCAGCATATTCTAGGGAGCTTCTATTTTCCAAGGTATTGCTTGACAGATGCAAACATAAAACTCGACAGCACAAACCAGGTGGTGGGGCTGGTGTGACCTAATCAGGCCAGAATAGCCATGATGGACCCTGGAATAGTGTTGTAGCAGTAGAAGTGTCCTCAAGAGTCCCAAGGGGGTTTCAGAAGTACAAGGAAATCTACCTTCCACCAGCAGATGGGAGCAAAGCCAATAGATCATGGTTCCTGAGGTGGGAACGGGCCACATTCCAGCAAGCAGTAGAGCATCCTTCTTACTCATCATGTGGCAGTGGACATGCTGATTGTGTTCAGAGGGACTTTGTGGACATGCTGATTCTGTTCAGAGGGGCTTTGGGGGAAGTGGTCACTATGGAGATGTAGGCTTGTCAGCAGCTGGGGCCATTAGTCTCATTTGAGGACAGATTTGTCCTGGGACATCTTCATGAGTGACACACACAGCTCACTCATCAGCTTGGCTTGCCTCTGTGGCTTGCATTCTCTATTTGCTTATTTATAGCTCTTTAAGTGGTAGACAAAGTGCTAGGGCACTGAAAATAACACAAGAGTCAGGAAAACATGATAGGACTTTCTCAGTGAAGCTCCATCCACAACTCAGGATGGCCAGGATCTGTTCATGTGCATCTTCCACTCTATCTTCTGGGCCAGAGGCCCGCAAGAACAGCAAGTGGTCAACTTGAAACTCAGCTAGACTCAGGAACTTGGGGGACCTTCTGGGGTTTTCTCAAAAATTGTCATTTTCTCATACTGGATCACTATAAAGTTTTCATGACAATCAAAGTGGTACTAGGATCAGGCTGGCTTTATTTGTGACTGTGCTTTGTCTATTTGACAGGCAGTTTGGAGAGACCATAGGAAACTAATTGTTGCTATACAACAAAGCTGTATCTGGCAGCTGAGTCAGGGAGAGTCAAGATGTTAAGAAGTTCTTCTGGGTGGATCTCACTCTCTTTCTGGCCTCTCAATATCAAAATCACCAACCACAGAGACACATAGCTCAAAGGGGTCAAGAAAGGCATAAGGCCACATAGAGTGAGAAAGGATAGCACAGCTTCCTTGTGGGACAGTTTCCAAGACCACCTGCTGTCTGGGGTTCTGCCTCAAGGATGCCAAAACATGGTTACTTGCCATTAAGACCAATATTAAGACCAAGAAGAATGTCTGCATGGTCATATACTGTTTCCAGCCCCCAAAGACTGAAAAGCAGCATAGGGAATTGTACAGGGTGAGGACCAAATGGCTCCTGCCTATGGGAGCAAGGATGGAGGTCAGACCAGTGAGCATAAGCAGAGACATTGGATGAGGCTAGTTCTAAATGAGCAGAGTAGGCAGTCATAGATACTAGATATAAAGTTAGAGGAAGAATAATAATTTGCTGCAGGGAAGGCAAGTGCCAGAGACTTTAGATGCTGGTGGAAAACATAAAGGGGAAGACTGAGAATATGGAGAAAAAATGTAGCCAAGCATGTCCACACCAGTGGTCAGCATTGTCCACACCAGTGGTCAGCATCATCCACACCAGTGGTCAGCATCGTCCACACCAGTGGTCAGCATCGTCCACACCAGTGGTCAGCATCGTCCACACCAGTGGTCAGCATCGTCCACACCAGTGGTCAGCATCGTCCACACCAGTGGTCAGCATCGTCCACACCAGTGGTCAGCATCGTCCACACCAGTGGTCAGCATCGTAGACCTAGGTTGGTTTCTTTGCTTCATGTTACTATTCAGATTATAAAGATTTATGTATTTAATAGGACTAAACATGCTTTTAAACATATTTAATTTTTGCTTTGGTTTTTTTCTTTCTCTCTAAAGAGCAACAGAAGGGTTGTAAGGCTCCATCGTAAGCACCTACCATTTGAGTTTCAAAACTAAGCTAGTTTTTTCTTCTTCTTTTTACTCAGTGACAAACTGTAATTTGTGGCAATTGTATCTAAGGTAACAGATTTTGACCTCCTAATGTAGCTGGCTTGAGTTTTAATGACTAGCCATTCCTTTCTAAAACATCTGCCAATTGTTCAGAGTCATCAGAGCATTCCAATCGCTTTGATGTGCTTTAATTTAGGTGATGAGGTTCTGCACCACCATCACACTGCCTACTGACCCTTCCTGCTTCCTGCAGCCTTACTAACCTTTCTGCAGAGTGTGGCAAAATGGGTAGTAACACGCGCTGTGGAGCTGTGTGTCCTGAACAAGGTACCTTTGGATACCTCACAGGAGTGGAAGGTACTGGAGAGTTTAAGAAGCAGACAAGAGGGGGAAAATGAGCAGGCTACAAAGCTCCAGTAATGGTGGATGCTGATCTGAGAGGAGGCTGCGTTGCTACGCCAGGTGAAAGTCAGCTACAGTATAAATGAACGGAGAATGGCAAGGTGAGCTGGCCAGCTGGAGAAGACTGCAGAGCCCGGGGAGTGTGGCGCTGCCGAGCTGATGCACACAGTAAACAATGATAGCAGGCATTGTGCAGAGGATATCCCTGAGATCTGGGTTAACAAGCTATAAAGTACTGTTTTATTGCTTAATGTGGCAACCCAGAAGGGTTTGAGAAAACACGTCTATTTTTAAACTACTTCAATGTTTACAGCTGGTTTCAATTTGTCAACCTATCTGAAAAACTGAATGTAATAGCCTGATTAGGGGCCAGCAGAATTCAAGGGAAGAATTTTTTTTTTTTTAATGGATCAATGGTGTAGAAAATTTGGTACCATCTGAACAGACTTAAAATAGAATATGTGTAACAGAACACAACAGGGCCCTTCCTCACTGCAAGTGCCTGAGGAGTTACAGCTAGCTCTAGGCGCAGCAAAAGCCTGAGAGCTGCCCTGGCTGCTCAGGTGAGAGGAGTCTGCATCGAGCCCATAGCTGCTCATTGTATCATTGTGGTGCTACTGCACTGTCCATGGCTTTACCGGTTCTCTGTTTTCTTATGACAGAGGAATGGCTGACTCGGGGAGTGGGGGATTCATGCTCTGACCTCCACAAGAAAGCAAGCATGCCATAGAGGTTGGATGGGCCTACATGGGGTTTTGTGTGTGTGTGTGTATCCTCTCTCAGACATGCCCGGAGGCTGCTGGAGACAGCCTTTGTGATTCTACTTGTGCCAAATCAACAATGAAAAGTAACCATCACAGAGGCTCTACTCTCATTATGGGATTAAGGCCTCTGTCTTTAAGGGTCTGGCCTCTGTTGCTACAAGATGACAGAGTGTTTCTCCTCTCCAGCGGGCACACTAACAAGGTTTCCTTAGGGAAACAAAGAACTTCACCAGACGCCTATATGTCAGGTCTGTGCTGTCTAGAACTTAGAAATAAGTCTATTGTTTATAAGTTACTCAGTCTCCGGTGTTTTGTTATAGTATCAAATAAACTAATACTGTCATCAATATTGACAACAGGCCTTTATCTACCTTTGGGGATTGGGCACTCTGCAGACAAAGATGAAGCTAACTGTATGAAATGTGTTCAAAACAAGGGCAGAACTTTCTGGGCATATCTTGAGATTTAACTTTAATTTGGATAAGATAAATATAGTTACATCTAATAATCTACTACATTATATCCTGGGATAAGTTTACCCTTGCATATTAATTCTTTCACTCAGAGTATTAGTATAATTTGGCAGTCAAGTTTCCAGACAGACACTGCCATAGAAATACCTTGATGATTGCAGGTGTCACATGCAATACAGCAGCAAATGTATTTGTGGTCCCATGTTCCCAGAGAGCCTATGTGTGCAGAGCAGAATGACTGTCAAGTTTAGACGAAGTTTCTGAAGGTATTCCCATTACCCACACTTATCTATCTTTTCCTTAATTTTCAATGATTTCACTATGTGGACAGAATGTGCTTCAGTATGATCTCTGGTAAGAAATACCCCCATAGCATCAAAGCTGTTCTCCAGATATGGCTTGCGCTACACCACTATAGATAATATTTCTCTCCTCTTAGCTAGTATTTATATTATAAAATGAATAACATATGAGTTACCATTTTGTTCCTACATGTTGACCACCAAGAAAGAGACAAGAAATATGAACAGCCCTCTTAAGGGGGAGATGCTAACTCACTGTCCAACAGACTACTGCAACAACAGACATGAAAACCAATACCCTCCATGACATGAAAATACACAAAGCTTGATAAAAGAGCAGACACTTGAAAACCATGAGTAAAGTAAGACCTGAGTCCTTGACTCTTTTTCTTACGTACGTGGTTGCTGCCTTAGCAGCCGTCATACCCGGAGGGATTCGTGAGCAGGTCTCAGTGCTTCCTAGGAGGGACATGGGCCTTGTGCTGGCATTACATCCTGTAAGATTTCATCAGGCTCACAGGATGTGTAAAATTGCAAAGTAGTTCCAAGAGGAAAAACCAGAGTAACAGAGACCAGGAGGGCAGACTGCAGTGAGGAGCTGTGTGAGGAGCGGGTGTGGCAGCAGTCCCAAGATGGCGCCCGGGACTGCAGCTAAGTCTTATGACTTGCACCTGACTTCCTCATACACCTGAAAATAAGCCACGGCCATCGTGAGAGCTGCACAGGTGCACCATGATGCTGGTGGTGTAAACAAGTCCATATTTGGTGGAGACATGCCCCTGCCGCCCTGATTGGCTGAAGCTGTGTGCCTGGTGAGGTGACATGGCCTGCTGTGAGTGGATGGGGGCTGAGAGCACATAAGCAGACCTCCCTGGGTTCCCTGGGTCCCCGTAGCAGCATCGAGGCATTCCTGCAATAAAGGCTGTTGAGAAGAATCCGACCGTGTTGTGTCTTCCTTGCCAGCTGAGGTAGGCGCAACAGAGGTGGAAGGAGGAGTTGAATTTGAACCCTAGGAGGACAGCCATGTAGAAGAATTGTCCAGGAGGAGGGAGCCTTTGGAGATAGAAACTCGTTAAAGTATCAAGCTCTGTAGACCATTAGGGTGTGGGGCTATATTTGTGGTTTATCACCAGTTAGTGTCTAGTGTACATATAGAAAATTATGGTACTATGATAACAGTGGTATGATTAATACTCAGCCTCCTACTGAGTCCTCCACTAAGCAAAGCATACAGGAAGTGTGGCTAGTGTGACTAACAGGCAGACAAAGACACTTGTGCCACGTGACTGTGGAACACCCACCACTTTGTGCTCAGTTGCACAGGTTGGATTTGTGTCCTAGGAATCTCACTTTTCCCCTACTGAATTTTTAGTGCTGTGACAGATTAAACATTGGAACCTTGATGAAATACAGAGAGTCCAACCTCCCTGACATGGGCCTCATGTTTCACTCAGTAGGGGAGGCAGGGCTTCTGCTGTTATCTTGTGGCTTGCTTCCTTAGAACTAGTTTATTCCTACAATGAGCACGAAAGCTTAGGATGTGGTCACTTTCGCTTACTTGATTTTTCTTTTACACATATTAGGAAGTAATCTCAGATTTGCCCCAAGTTGTAAAAATAAACACAATAGAAATGACACTTCTATCCTACAGAATTTTTACTCAGCTTCATCTATGGTTAACACCTTTCCTCTTCTTTGTGGCTCACTGTCTATATCCATAGTGCATCTCTTTCTGTGTGTATACAGGTATCACCCACTATTTGAGACGCTCAGTGCCTCTTGAAACATTTGATATTTCTCCTGGTTGGAGAAGGATCATTGGAACTTACCCTAAGACTGGAAAAATACTACGAAGCTGATAAAAATCAAAGATATAATTGGAAGGAAATACAAGATCTATCTCCAGACTGACTCATGCTTTTGAGAGTTCTGCAAATAAGCAGAGGATCTGAATAATCCATCTCTTCAGAGGAGTGGAGAGTGACTGAGTGTTAGTGGGTCTTTGTAAGGTGAGAGATACTTGAAATATCACCAGCAAATGTGTCTTTATGATGGTATGAAAGCATATTTTTCCAAGGCAAGAAATTAGCTAGCAGCCAGCCAAACAGCCAGTAGATACCAGTGATCTGTGGGGTGAAAGGAAAACCTTCCTGTGGGGCTTTTCCTGTGTTAGATAGGACATATCAGCAATGGAGTCGCTCTACTCATAGGAAAAAAAAACAATTTAGTTAACAAAAACCTAGTAGTGACAGAATGTGACTCAGGATGCTGACTTCATCTTTTAAGTATGAAAATTAGATTCAGTTAGTGAATAAGAAATAAGTAACTACAGTTAGGAATTGTCCAAAGGCCTGGGGTTTGACAGTGAATGGGATATTAGGGAGATATTACCCTTGAAGGCTACAGCTCAGTGGGTGCCCATTTCATAGAAATGAGTGCTGAGCTTGGGGAGGGGAGGGGCAGTGGGGTAGAAGGACACCTGATGGCTGACATCAGGCTTGTGAGAGCCATCCATGCTGGTCATGGGCTGGAGTACAGGTGTGGTAGTTAGGATGCAGGAGAGGATGGTCCTCTTCAGGTACGATTTGGAAGTTTGATTCTCATTCTTTAACTGCTTATGTAAGCTTAAGATCCATCCCCACGGACCATGCTTCCCTCACACAACACAACACAACACAACACAAGAGTTTCCATGGTCTACTATATCAAGGAGAGCCTTCCTTGAGCTCCTTCAGGCCACAAGTCCACAGGCGCACACCTTTGTGATGCTCCATAGCATTCTTATTGGGAGAACCCCTCTAAAGCCGTATGTCACCCATCTCTGTCCTAATTCAAATCTCTTGCTGATTCGAGGCATCGGCATGGATATTTTTTATTAGTGCTGAACTTCTTCGTGAAGGCAGGATCACTTAGAAACCTCATTGTTCCCCCAAAGAAAACTGGGCTCCTTAACAAACTGTAATTGAGTTTGCACATCATGAGGTCAGCCACCAGGCAGGCAGTGAAGCAAAGCAGGAACATGGTATGTTTGTTCCTCCAAAACCAAACTCATAAACCTAATCGTTGATGTGACAGTGATGGCAACAAAGCTCCCTAGGTACTTCTCCATCCCGTATGGACTACAATTGGATGTTGGTTCCAAGACTGCTCGATGCTACCAGTTCCTTCTCTGTCTCACCATGCTTTCTGTGATGATGCTACCAGTCTCACCTCTGTCTCACCATGCTTTCTGTGCTTGCACCATGAGTTGATGTAAGAAGGTCCTGGGAAGAGCCCCACTTGGTTCTGAGCTTCTCAGCTTCTGGAACTATAAGAACTAGATTTTTTTCTTTATCAATGACACTGCTTGCAGTATTCAGTTACAGTAACATAGAATAAACAAACACACTGGCGATTCAGAAGCTTAATAAACTGTCAATAGGCATGCTCTAATAGAGTATCTGCTTTGATGCTAGGTAGGGAGGTAGTCCATATTCTGGCTTTTCCTGTCCTCTCTCATTCTTAAAGACCATCGGGGACATCAGCATGAGAAGCTGCCAAGACCAGCACAACATTGTACAACAGCCACAGATTAGCCAGAGCACAGATTAGTCCTCCCTTGTGAGTCTTAAATAGCTTTCCATGTGCTTCCATGTCCCAACACTACACAGCCCTGGATTCGTGCTTTAGCATTTGACTTCCAGCTTCCACTCACAAGATGTAAACATTGCCATATCAAGATCAAAGTCATCTGTAACTTTGAGGAAGACACCAGATAGGCACAATTTACTTCTTATTATGAATTTTGTACTATGTATGAGGGATAATGGTTTATAGGAATGAGAGATAACTGTATTCTAAATTGATCCATAAGTTTTACTTTTTCAATCATTCTTGCTTACTAGTCAGGACTGACCTTGGGATGTATAAGCTAATATTGCCTGAAAGCCTGGGGATATTATGTTTTGCTATTTTTGTTAATAAATAGGGATCTGTAAAGACAAGCCCCCATCCACTTTGGATTGTCAAACTCCTGCAAGGATTTTCTCTTCTGCAGCATGGGATGTAATGGACTTTGTTCTCTTTTCCTCCTCTGCATTTTCTACAGTCAACAGAAACATTGGTGTTACAATGTATCTAACAGTCCAAGCTGAACAGAAAAACTAAGGTCATAGAGATGACCTCTTATGTAGATTCCTGTAAGGTGCGTGGACTTATCACAGGTTCTCAAGTAGCAGCCTTTCATGACATTTCAGTGGTGATGGGGGAGTCTATTGGACTAAATTTGCACATAGTACTCCTCAGGGTCACTGATGCTTATGTGGGGTCAGTAAAGCACTCTGCGTTGCAATGACTGCAGTCTAAGGCAGCTATGTCTTGCTAGACCCTATTTCCACATCTGCGTTCTTTCTGGATGTTCTGACTCTTACATCAAAAACAGCATGATGAGGGATCTAGGATATGGCTGGATCTTGACATTACAGGAGAAGAAGGAGGCTACCACGTGCCTAGGACCTGTTATTTGCCGGGTGCTCTACTGAGGTCGCTGAAGATAGATACTCAACAAGTTCCAATGCATGCTATATAGAGAGGCAGCCTCAGAGACGTGTGGAAGCTGAGACCCAGAGGAGGAAGTAGCACAAAGGTTCCCATCCTTTCACTAGCCATGGGCATATCTTAGCCACTATCTTCCACATTTTCTAGTATATTGAAAGGAACATCTCCATCTGCCTTGTTTACTGTTTTATCTGCAAAAACTGACCCAGGGCCCAGCACACAGCAAGTGTTCAACACATATTTGTTGAGTGGATGGCTGAGTGGATGGATGAATGAATGAGTCAATTTTCCTCTGATGTTTAATCTTGATTTTTAGTGTGTTGGATTAAAAGACACTTAGGAGACTGATAAGCACATCTCAAAGTGTGTCTATAGCAACATTTCCAGACACAATTAACTAAGGCAAGACAATCCTCCCCAAGTGGTACCAACACATCTTGAGAGGTGTGTGTGTGTGTGTGTGTGTGTAAATCTGGGGTGGAGAGGTGGAAGTGGTAGAGTTCTATTGAACACAGGCATTCTTGCTTTGCTTCCAGGTCTCTATGACATGAGTTGTTTTCCTCTACCAAGGCCCCCCTCTTCCAACCATGATAAATTGAAACCTCTGAGATTTTGAACCAAAACAAAATTTTCCTTCATCATGCTGTATATAATCGATATTTTATCACAGCAACAGAAAGTGTGACTTTTATATTCTCCATTTGGTCACTGATTGGAATCCTTACGAGATCATCTTATGCCCTATATAGAATTCATCAGATGTCTGTGCGTTGTTGCTGGAAGGAGCTCATGCAAGTGGACAGTGTGGATTAGGGTTAGCACCAAATAGTCTGCTCCCTACGATGCCTGCACCTTACATGCAAGTCCCTGAGTTCCCTCACACACACACAGACACACACAGACACAGACACACACAGACACACAGACACACAGACACAGACAAAGACACAGAGACAGAGACAGACACAGAGACACAGACTAAGACACAGACTAAGACACAGAGACAGACACACACAGACACAGACACACACAGACACACAAACACAGACACACAAACACAGACACACACAGAAACACACAGACACACAGACACACACAGACACACAGACACAGACACAGAGAGACACAGACACACAGACACAGACAGACACAGACACACAGACACAGACACAGACACACAGACACAGACACAGACAGACTTGGACACACAGACATAGACACAGACACACACACACACACACACACACACACACACAGACAGAGACACAGACACAGACACACACACATGGGGGGACCCTACAGAAAAAATTAAGGCACATGGTGACACAGTTGTTTTCTGCCTATTGTATGTAATAATTGAACCTTAGCTCTCTGCCCAGACGGAGAACTAACACATAGCTTTACCTGACTTACCTGCTGTCCCCCCACCCCCCGCAAAATTTCCCTGTGGAATAACGATCAATTGTCATAGCAGGGATTACTTAAGACTCTTGAGGAAGGTTGCAAATAGGCTATGGTTCTTCTTCTACTAATGATGTATTTAGCACACATTTACATGAAGCCCAGTATTAGTCTTTGTGAAATGTAAAATACACTGAGTTTAAAATTGAGGTTTATCATATAAACTAAGGGGTGTTTTTTTTAAGTTAATGGGGGTATTTAGGACATGTTGTAGTTTCTTGTACACAATTAGCTTTTATAAGGAGCAAAATCTTTTGGAATAAAAAATTAAGCAGGATGAAATTTTAATACAGAATATAAGAACCACTCCACAATAGCAGTAATGTTTATGGAGCACAAGCTAAGGAAAGCAAAAAGCTGTTAGCTTGTCACCGTAGTCCTTGGTTCTGTTAGGATTTAGAATGATGTGGGATTTATGCATGGAATAGCTCAGAACACCCATTAATCATAGGAAACTATAAGCTGAACAGTCTATTTTGTGTGGTGTAGAAGGTTTAATTTTTAACCTCTCCCACATGTGTTAGCTTTGTCTTAATATTCAAAGATTTCTAGATTTACTCAAAACATTTAACACACTTCCCCCGTTAGTGATGGGGACCAAGCCCAAGGCTCACACATAAAACCATTTCAATGTATAAAATAAGTAACTATTTAATTCTATAGACCAAAGGAAAAAAGAAAGAATTACATAACGTAAGAATTATTCTAATATTTTAAAGTGTCAAATACTGTGAGTTAAGTAGCTAGTCCTTGCTAAAATGTTTATTGTTATTACTTTATCCAGAAGATAATTCATCATGATAGTTTTACTGGTGAAGTTTTATTCATGGGAAGAAAAATCAAAAATTACATTTAATTATTCCCTTCTTATTACTCACAAAGTTGACTTTAAAAACTGCTTCTGTAATTTACACTCCTCTCTCAATGCTATAACATTAAAATTTAATTATACTGTGGAAATATGAATCATAGTTTTGCATTTTATCCACATTAATAGGTAAAACCCCCAAATTTATGTTTAGAATTCTCATATGATAACAAGGTTAGAGTTACTCCTAGGATTGTCTTTAGTTCATACTGTCCACTGCTTGTCTATTACCTCACAGTTTAGTAGCTCAAGAGTTAAACTAACTTATTTCCTCAAAATAATGTCATAAGAGAAAAATTCCAGCCCTCAACTTTGTTACCATGGTGACTGTACTATCTAATATATTGGGATAGGAGACTGCTCATTGGTGAATATAATTCTATAAAGGAGATGATGGTACATCTTTAATGAACAGCAATGAGTACTCTGACAAGAAGGAAAATTCCTTCTCAGCAAGGAGAGGAACCACTGTTTGTGAGCCAAAGGACACTGCAAAATGCTTTCTCTGGATATTTCTTTAATATACCAACTGCTTTTGGCCTGATAATCTATGACTAGACAAGTCATAGGCTCTGGGGGAACCTATTACTACTCTGCTGCTAAAAGGACACAATATTAAACAGCCTCCTAATACTGATTAGTATACCCACAGATCATTGCATCTTCCATACTGCTTTCAGAGAGCCGCTCCCTTCAGTACATGAGAGTCAGGAAGAACTACCACAAAGCAGCATTTGCAAAGAGCTAGGAGACCACTTTTAAAATGTTGAGTCCTGTCTAAAAAAGGAAATCTGTACATATTTTCCTCTAGAGAAACATTATGTCAAACAATTAGAGACAGACCCGGAAGTTCCAGCTCCCTGGAATGAGACCACCATTACCAAGTCTGAGCAGCCAGCAAACGCTCAGCAGATCATATTGAAAGTAGGTTTCTTTCTTGGAAATACAAACATTTAAGAATACTTTAAAATAAACTAATTTAAAATAGAATTTGGAACATTAGGAGATTGCCCGGCTCATCATTCCTACATTCAATTCTGAGCCTTATTGAGGCTCAGACACAATTTGCTACATCAGGACGACTACATCAGGGCGACTCTACCCTGGACACCACAAGCCTTTACCACGTGCTTTTGTGTGACTTCATAGTGACTTGAATTCTAAGATTATTGGGTCTTTCCTATTCTTACTAATTAGCTGACCTTTGTTTGGATCTGTTTATTGTCCTAGGAAGAGAGCTCTGTCTGAAACTCTAAGTAGGTATATGAATAAGAAAAACATCCAGGACCCAGAGTGAACTCTGAATCCCTGGATAATCCTAAACGTATACAATGATATAGCAGTTACAGTAGCACAGTAGGCAAATGCTAAGTAAACTGGATGAGAAGTTCTGAAGGATAAATCGGTTACTTTCCTGTTTCTGTGGTTAAATGCCCTGACAATGAAAACAAGCCAGGCGAAAGGGCTTTATTTTGGCGGTTTTCTGTTGGGACACAGTTCATCATGGTGGGGAAAGCAAGATAGCCTGGAATATGAGACTGGCTGATTACATTTAATCCATGTACAAGGAGAGAGGGGGGGAGAGAGAGAGAGAGAGAGAGAGAGAGAGAGAGAGAGAGAGAGAGAGAGAGAGAGAGAGAGGGAGGAGACAGGAGAGAGGAGAGAGGAGAGAGGAGACAGGAGAGAGGAGACAGGAGAGAAAGAGAACTGAGGCAAGGCTTAAAAGCGTCAAAGCCACATGCTCCACTATATTCATAGCAGCCCTATTTATAATAGCCAGAAGCTGGAAAGAACCCAGATGTCCCTCAACAGAGGAATGGATACAGAAAATGTGGTACATTTACACAATGGAATACTACTCAGCTATTAAAAGGAATGAATTTATGAAATTCCTAGGCAAATGGATGGATCTGGAGGGCATCATTCTGAGTGAGGTAACATATTCACAAAGGAACTCACACAATATGTACTCACTGATAAGTGGATATTAGCCCAAAAACTTAGGATACCCAAGAGATAAGATACAATTTGTTAAACGCATGAAACTCAAGAAGAATGAAGACCAAAGTGTGGACACTGTGCCCCTTCTTGGAATTGGGAACAAAACACCCATGGAAAGAGTTACAGAGATAAAGTTTGGAGCTGTGACGAAAGGATGGACCATCTAAAGACTGCCATATCCAGGGATCCATTCCATAATCAGCTTCCAAACGCTGACACCATTGCATACACTAGCAAGATTTTGCTGAAAGGACCCAGATATAGCTGTCTCTTGTGAGGCTATGCCCAGGGCCTAGCAAACACAGAAGTGGATGCTCACAGTCAGCTATTGGATGGATCACAGGGCCCCCAATGGAGGAGCTAGAGAAAGTACCCAAGGAGCTAAAGGGAACTGCAACCCCATAGGTGGATCATTATTATGAACTAACCAGTACCCCAGAGCTCTTGTCTCTAGCTGCATTTGTATCAAAAGATGGCCTAGTAGGCCATCACTGGAAAGAGAGGCCCATTGGACTTGCCAACTTTATATGCCCCAGTACAGGGGAATGCCAGGGCCAAGGGGTGGGGGTGGGTTTGTGGGGGACTGGGGGGGGGGAGTGTATTGGGGACTTTTTGGATAGCATTGGAAATGTAATTGAGGAAAGTACCTAATTAAAAAAAAAAAGCGTCAAAGCCAGCCCCTCAGTGATGTCATCCCCTGCCCTCTGCCCTGGCAAGGCTCCACCAGCTGAAGAGTCCATTCCTCAAACAGCACCAACTGCTGGGGACCAAGTGTTCTAGCACACAAGCAGGGGTAGGGGGGCATTTCATATTCAAACTACAACAAGAGGAAAGTTAATTTCTCATTTGTTCACTCTTAGATATGCTTTATTTGACTTATTAGAATGCAAAACAATTGTAAAAGAGCCTGTTCCAACATTGAGAGTGGTGAGGAAAACTAAATCTTTTTTTTTTTTTTTTTTTTTTGGTTTTTCGAGACAGGGTTTCTCTGTATAGCCCTGGCTGTCCTGGAACTCACTCTGTAGACCAGGCTGGCCTCGAACTCAGAAATCCGCCTGCCTCTGCCTCCCGAGTGCTGGGATTAAAGGCGTGCACCACCACGCCCGGCTAATAATCAATATTCTTAATGTGAGGCACAACGTGGGTGTATACTGTCAGGAGCTCTGATATGTATGAGACATGGAATCTGCTTGTAGCCAGAGCTCATCCCCTGGAAAGACCAGGATCTTACACTGTGCAGAAGAGAACTGGGAGGGATGGTTACCCTGCTCTTCCTGTCCTAGCTGGACAGATGGTGGCCATGATTGCTTCATGTAGCTCTTCATTTTCAGACTTAGCCTTGGAGCAGAAGTCCCTAGGAGACCTGAGTCCCCGAGAGTCTGCATGACAGACTGGCTTTTCAGTCAGCTCGTTTCTAGAAGCATACTTATCGCTCAGAGCACCAAGTCTCTCAGACTGGTCAGAGTAAAACATAATGTGAGATGCTTTAGTGTGTTTGACATAAGATGGTAATCCTGGTTTGCTTCATTGTTGGTTTTGTACCTGAACAGTTACTGGTGGCATCCCACTGTGATCTTTGAAGGCTTGGCTTTGCCAATAAATAAATACAGCGGTAAACAGTTTACCAATTTTATGCCTCCCTGTTGTGACTAGATTATTAAACTGCACAGCACTACTTCAAAAACAGTATAAGGAGGCCTTGCTAACCTGCAGGGATATACACATGACAGCTGAGGAAATAAAAGCAAGGGTTTTATAAATAACAAGATCTCACAAACTATAACCCGGGACCTACCACTCCTAGTCAAGCAGCACTCAGTGGCAAGCAGGAACACAACGGTGGTAACCCAGAAGTTAGCTTGGGAGAGAGCAGCTCATTGGATACCCGAGTAATACCAGTCTTGGTATTTAATATCTTTATTTTTTTTCTTGATAACCAAATAATGCATATAGAGGAGCAGAGAGCAAATTGGGGAGAGAGCTTTCACTTAGCATTTGCTTGTGGAATCTCGATCTTAATCAGGTTTATATTAGCACTGTAAATGACTAAATTACACATGAAACTAGCTCTTGCAACTTTCCCTTCTTAATTGAGTAATTACATTTTTTAATACACTAGTAGAATTGAGCTTGTGACCTAGTGATATTTAGTCCTTGAGGCCAAGATCAGAATAGCAGGAGATAATAAGATACTGAGTACATCTGAACATTCATCCTTCCAATGATCAGCTTCTCTTTATGCAAACTGCCCTTGGAAACCATTTAGCATTGTGTAAATGTGGGGGTTCACTTAGCCAAGGTGAGATAGGCACGGTGCAAGAAGTTGCTAAGAAAATGTGAATGCCCAGACCTGCGACTTTTCTTAATAAGGTTTGACAAAAAGCACTCCACTTTTAAAATTACTGACTTATCTCTTTTGTTCCTATGATGGTATCTTATAGTTTGTACAGGCCCTACTACAATTTACTAATGTATGCACAAGTCTTTAATATGTGTGTGTCTGTGTGTGCACATTCATTAATACTTTATAATATAAGCACGGCTTGTTTGCTTTTTTGTTTTTAAACTTTTCAAAAACTTCAGCACAGTAGGGCTATTGGGATGGTTTGGTGGGTGAAACGTCTGCTGCACCGGTGTGGACCTGAGTTCCAATCCCCAGCAGGGGAAAATGGGCTCTGGCTGGGAATGGGGATGGGTCCTGTGTGTTCCCAGTCAGCCAAACTAGATAAAAATGGAAATTTCAAGTTCACTGGGAGACCCTGGGTCAAAAATCAAAGAGGAGATGGACAAAGAAAGACATCTGACATGGACTTTAGACCTCTATAAATACGTGCCCAGGTGAGCATACTAACATCCATATATGTGCAATGCATATACCACACAGAATGGGGGTACAGATGGATGGATAAAGGATAGATTAGATAGACAGAAGACGGGCATACAAACAGCCTATGAGACATTAAGCCAGAGCTATTCAACTCAAGTATATGTTTTATAAGAAGCCAAAAGACTAGTTGAGTGGGGAAGAAAAACCTGAAAGTGATCAATTCTTCACTGATAAAAAGTATGTGGGGGATCACAATCTAATACCCTCTCCTCTGTCAAGTCAGGAGTCATTATTTTAGTATTTAGTTATTCAATTTACTTGGAATAATTATTCTGTATCTACTAATTGAAAATATTTGAACAATACATTTACTATATTTATTATATTGGCCGAATTTTGTTACCCTTTTGGTTAAATCTTCAAAATTTTTACAATATCATTTTAGCTGTTTCAAATGCCAGTGTGCACTAAACCAAAATTTAGAGGCTCCAATCCACTGCCTTGATCTTGCTTGGATTTTGGTTTGGGACACGTCTGGATGCCGCGGTCCTGAGTTTATGAAATGGATGCACATAATCATACCTGGTATAATTTCTGTTGGAATAGATAAGCAGTCTCCAGTATAACTGAAAACAGCAGGGCATGTGGTGCCTAAAGGCTATGACTCCACCACTCTAAGCAGTTTGGAGACAGATGCAGGAAGTTCACAAGTTCAAGACCAGCCTGAGCTTCAGAAGCTTCTTACAGCCTGTTGAGCTTTCCCTGTGCTTGAAAGAGTAGCAACCTTTCTACAGTTGCAGCATCATGGAGACCAACTGCTACCAGACCAACAGGTCTTTGCAACTTAAAATAGTAACCACAATCCAAATATGCTCTAATAAGAAATGTGTAGACAATGTAGACATGACTTGTCAGGGTAGCTGTTCAGTAAAGAGAGTATGCAAAAGGATAATTACATATTTTATACTTTAATACTTAGAAATCCCAAGAGATTTGCAGTTTTTGTGCTAGCTTTTATTAAAACTTTATATTTACTCTTCCTTGGCTGGTTTGCCTGAAGTGAATACCTGCACCCACATTACCATGTTTAAATTGTCTCCTGGTAATTAACATTTTTGAAATTATGTTTGTTCTTGATCATATAACTCTTAATCCTACTCTATTAACGTCTCATGCGTCTTCAGATCTTAGTCCTACTCTATCAACAACATCTCATGCGTCTTCAGATCTTGGCTTTTGCTCAGTTATATCCCAGCATCACAGTCAATGGCTGACAAACTTAAACACCAATTAACTTTCGCTATGTTAAAGGAAAAAAGAAGAGTGATTCGAGAGAGAGGTGGAGGACGAGGAAGAAGAGGAGAGAGAGAGGGGGAGTGGGAGAGGGGGAGGGGAGGGAGGGAGGAAGGGAGGGAGGGAGAGGAGGGGGGGCTCAGTGGTAGTTTTACTTCCAAAAGCAGGTGGCAGAATAAGAGCAGATTCCCAAAGTTGTGCATATGTAAAGGGGAAAACATCTTGAGGTATAATCAAGAGCTGTAAGAAAAGCTGCTGGGATATATGCCAACTGAAAATTAAAAATTAGCCCAGAGAGCTGCAATAGTCAAGGAACAGAAAGCAATACAAGTAGCACAGTGCTAACTACCCCTTAGAACACTGAACACTGCCAGGCAGCAAGTTAATTGCTCTGAACACTCTGTGCATATAAGGATCAGATGAGTAAAATATAGTTTTGTGGTGCAGGGTCACATGGCAGGAAATAAAGAGACAGCTCCCTGTGAGTCCAGGATAATGAAACCAGAAGAAACCCAGGCAGGCCTTCCAAAAGAAGACACACATCTTTCCTTGAGACAAGGGGTTTCTATTATATTTTTCCATCAAGTGTTCATTAATTTGCCTTATTTTTATATAAGACTGTATAGATCACAATCTCTAATATAGCCATCAAGAAAAAACCCGGTATATTAAATAATCACATAAAGTTCCAAATGGCCTCAAGATGACTCATGTCTTCAGGTAAATTTCTAATTACTTGCAAATTGCAATGTTTAATTAGTTTCAGAATGATAATAAAATGTTATAGAAGAATATTCTTTGCTGAAAAATGTAATCTTATTTTGCATATGGTATTACTGAAAATTAACTTATCAAGAATCAGGCATCACAGTTTGTGGCTTTCCATCACTGAGACTATATTAAAAATAAATCTGTAACATCTTACAAACTCCTCAGAAAACATGTGAGGTATTAATTTTATCCTGGCAAACAAAAGGGCCTCTACAACCTGCCAAGGCTCCGTGCGACTCCAGTGTTTATCTTACCGAGGGCAGAGCACACAGTCCCCCTGTATTGTCTCAGCACTGAGCACAAAAGTCATTCTCTCTTCTGACAATAGGCTGAATGATAAGGTAAACATCAGAGAAATTAAATCTCATAAAGGAAGGATTAACAAACTTGAAAGTAATAACGTACCATGGACTCAACATCTTTTTTTTTTCTCTGATTCATTATTCCCAAAACATAAATTCCAGCCTTTTGCAGACAAGGTATTCTTCTGGTATAGAGTCAGAAGATATGTAGTAAGATTTAATGGTGGTTTTGACTGAATGAGTCACAATAGCATAGGATACTCTAAGGCTGGATAGGCCTACAAGGCAGTTTGTCTGACCTCTTCAACATCTGGGCATTTGCCTTAACATTGTTACTCTTCTTTGCAGCGTCCCCCTCCCCACCAACCCCGCCCCAATAGCCCTTCTTTTTGATAGACCAGGGAAAGCCTTAGTGCTAGCTGCATGAGGAGATGCTAAGTACTGGATCCCCATTTCATCCTGTGCTGTATAGAGATGACACAGAGATGAGCGATCATTAAAGGGGCAGCCAGCCTAGCCTAACTCAGGGCATTTCTATGTGCGCTGTGGTTTCTCATCAGCCTTCAAGATTAAATCACTCAACATTAAAAGATCACAAAGAATTTCGGTTTTAGGTTCAGCACAAAGTTGGAAAAGCCTTGTCTTTCTTTATTAATAGATTCAAGAGTTCATCTCTGGTGGTTTGATCATCTAGAAGAGTGTTTTCCATGGGGGTAGAGGGCAAGCTAAGCAGTCTGTGTGACCATGTGGGTGGGGAACAGGCCACATAGTCCCAAGCTCTAGGAACAAGGTCCCAAGGGATGAGGCAGAGGCAGAGGCAGAGCCAGAGAATGCGCAAGGCATGAGAGCCAGAGAGCCAGAGAGTCAGAGAGCCAGAGAGCCAGAGAGCCAGAGAGCCAGAGAGCCAGAGAGCCAGAGAGCCAGCAGAGAATGCGCGCAGCACAGGACTGACTGAAAACTGTGAAAGCTAAAAGCCAGAGGCCAGGGCCCCTCTAGACAGGGAAGGGTGGGAAAGCCTCATCTCTTTCTATTTCTTATTCCTCCTGGGGAGAGCCAGGTAGCACTGCTCCAGCTGCTGGCCATGAGCAACACTCAGAACTTGAACCTTAGCCCTTTTTCATCTATTTACTGAATTTTCCCCCTCCTTTCCAAAAATTATGTAAAGGAATTTTAAAATCATAGCTATACTAAGAGTCTGCGTGAGAGCCAGAATTTACAGAAGAACTATACAGGATAAATCGTGTTCAGGAGAGCCATTTACCACTGACCCAAAGGACACCACCCATCGGTGCCAGTGAGTGACCTGGGAGATGAGCAAATGCAGACAGGAAGGACAAAGGCACTCCATTCACTGCATCTCTAACATGCACAGCGTTTGTGGCAATCATCTTAATAGGCAGCGCCTTTCACCCAAACCATGACCTCGCTTTCGGCACTCAAGGATTTTCATGCTCCGTTCACCTGTTTGTTAGTCCACCTTATAAATTAGATCAGACTGCTGGAAGGAAAAAAAGGGGTTGTGCTCATTTAATTTCTTGGTATTAAGAGAGAGAGGTGGGAAGCCAGTGCTGTGTTCAGCCTTTCGTTGCGGAGTGTTCCCCACATCTCTCAGGCTGGCTTTTGTGTCTTAGCGAACAACATATAATTTAGTATTTCTTGCGTCTGCTTCATTACTGAACATGAATCATAATGTTCTAGGTCTGTAATATGAAATCCTTGCTGCCAAGTCACTGACCCAGCAAAACCTCTAAAGTTGGTTTTGAAAACAAATCCTTGCTGTTTTGTTTCCTAGAGACTTCAGGCTCCAAATGTAGAACAAAAAGAAGAAAAAAAAATCTAGTTAATTAAAGATTCTATTTCGCTGTGTTCCAGTTAATTTGAGCCTTTCTAAATACTAATTGCATGAGGCAAGTTAAACGTATTCTGGAGAAGATAAGCTTTTGTGAAATAAACTTAAGGAGTCTTCAAGAAATAAAAAACAGTTTTAAACAATTGAAATGATGTATGGTGCGCTTCAATGTTTTCAGGATCGTATCTTGAGGCTGAGTGGGCAGAATTATGGATCTGGACAGCCACAATTGAAAGTGTTTTAAATTTATTTTAGAAACTTTAACACAGTCAATGTAGTTGCAATTTGTCATCTGCATTTTGGAAAAAACAAAACCAGAAGCCTGTTTTCTGCTGTGACACATCCAATCCCTTATGAGAAACGTTAATGTAATTCTTTCACGGTGGTGAATTCCTACAGGCATAACCATGCACAGGTAACAGAGAAAGGACCACCTTTAGAATACTACCATCTTCTCTGTATGCCCAGGCATCTTAGCAAAGGCCCCTTATGTCTGTGGCTACACAGGAAGACCCTGAGCAAACTCAAATGCTCTTCTTGAAGAGGGCTCAGACAGGAGCATGGCATGCTCTAAAGGGCACACGCTCCTCGAGAGTGCAAATACTCAGCTGCCGTTTAGTAACTGCTTCAAGATCTCCTGGCTCTGCAAATACTCCTGCCGTCAAGTGTAATACTAAAGATATTTCCATTACCAACAAAAATTGGCAAAGGTTAGAAAGAATTATTCTTTGGGCATGACACAAAAAACAAAACAGCATAGCCCTTAGGTCAGTTTGTATAATACAGCGTAGTACATGGACTTGCCTAGAAGCAATGCCTAACATATGTATCCAACATGCAGGAACGTGAACAATTAGAGGCAGAGAAGCCCCCTCCCTGCACTGAGACCTCCACCATGAACATTGGCTTTAAAGGCTGCTGTGGTTAGGACAATGAAAGCTGGGCTTTCTAACATACAGGAAGCATCTAGGGCCAATCTAATCTGAAATTCAAGGACTAAAAGGATAGATATATTTCATTACCATTTTTTGCTTATGAACATACATAGGAAAAGGTGTAGATTGGCAAGTAAAGAAACCCTCAGCCCACCAATCCACCCCAACACACACACATCATTCTACTTTATTTTGTAACTATTTGTAGATCTTTATACTCTTGGGATCAACAAGATGCTATATGCCACACGTATCAGCTCCTTGAAGACTCTGCATATGGAAGGCATCATTAAACAGGCAGAGACTAGGTAAGTATTTGCTTATCTCAGAGGGTATTTTTCTCCCTGTTTTCTGTAATAAATGAATTTCCCTTTAGAATATCTTTCATGCCAAGTTATGATTTCATGATGGAAATCAAGCTGCAAAAATATGGGTAGTTGGCAATGAAAGTGTTTAAATTGTTTATTTACCTCATGTGTGAATGACTTCATAAACTGTCAAAAGGCAACGTGGCATACAACTCCTAGGGAGAAGAACAAAAAGCTAAGGAAAGAAAGAAAAGGGGGAAAGAAAAAGACAATTATTTGAAGGTTCCATTCAGCAGTAGAGAGATTGCCACTGGTACTCATGATTTCTGTATCCTACAGAGAAAAAGGGGAGAGAGTTTGCACACTGTTGTCTAAGGAGAAAGAATAGATGTATCCAAGGACACATTGGAAGTGATAACAAAAAGGAGTCAAGAGGAGTCGAGAGTGTGTCAGTGAGAAATACAAAAAAGAAAATAAGCGAGGAACGACGGAAGCCTTTGAAATTAAATGGTTCAGAGAGGGGAAGGGGGGCAGGGAAGCATGAACAGCTGACTCAGGCACACATTCAGATCTTGATTTATCCATTTATTATCTATGTGACCTCAGGCAAATTAATCTCTCTGAGCCCGTGTTTTCCTATTTGTTAAATATAATGCATTGTATTTCCAGAGATCTCATAAAATGACACATACAAAAGAGCACAGCATAGGATTCTGTAATATTGAGTTTGCTCACTGCACAGTTCTACATTATGAGTCTGAGCTAGCCCACCTCACTGCACAAATGTGGTTCTACATATGAGCCTGAGCTGGCCCACCTCTCGACAGCAGCTTGGAGGTTTACACATAGGATCAGTGTCTCTCTGTTGCTCAGAAAGAATAGAAGCTTGTTTTACTCTTTAGGGAAGAAAGGATTCTCTGCTCACATGCACTCAAATATCTATAAGAACGGTGGTGGGTTGTTCAGTTTATATGTATTAGTGACAACCTAAGGCTTGAGTTTTCTTCAAAGTCCAACGTTGCTGGTTGTACTATGCCTAGACCCTTGGACTAAAAAGACACACAAACTGTGCGGTTTGTCTTTGATTTTATAAACAGGAGTAATGAGTCCTGGTTCAGTCACATAATTATCTGATTATTCACTTAAAAAGTATGAGCTGAGCCGGGCGTGGTGGAACACGCCTTTAATCCCAGCACTCGGGAGGCAGAGGCAGGCAGATTTCTGAGTTCGAGGCCAGCCTGGGCTACAGAGTGAGTTCCAGGACAGCCACGACAACACAGAGAAACCCTATCTCAAAAACCAAAACAAAAACAAAAAAAAGTATGAGCTGAACACATGCCTCACATGTGGGATGATGTTAGGGCAGAGTGTCTTCCAGTAATTAAACTTGGGACCTGCTTAAAGGGCTTGTAGGGCCTTCTGCCAGGCAGCACTCATGCAGCCACTATGGGATTTGGGTAGGATTGCTGGCCAAGGCTATCTATGCCACACAGAGCATATATAGCTTCTCCTTATAACAGGAGCCTGATGTAAACAGGACAACTGTGGGACCCAGAATTTCAGAATTTCCCATCAATCACTGAGCAGCTGAAAGAGGGGGAGGAGAAAAAGTAAATAACTTCACATTAATCTTCAACCAAGGTCTAAGCTAGGACAAAGCTCACAGGATCCTCCAGTGAGTCTACCTTGGGCATGGGACAGATTCTGGTGCTCAGGCCAGGCCCTGTCAGGACAAGAGACCCAGGAATCAAGTCTTGAATATGATGGCATCCCATCAAGGTAGCTATCCTCTTCCTGGCACATAATCTGTGTCTTTTCTCAGTTATTACAGTTTTATTTCCTGGATAAGGGAGCAGGAATAGAAGCAGCCAAACAGGTCCAACTGTCCCCGGGACCCAATAACCTGGGCTGAGACCTTTTATCTTTGAGTCCATCATAGGTTGGAAAAAGCCTTTAGCCCCAAGAGGTGCGTGAATAGAAGCGCTGCTTTGGCTACAGCTTAGCTACTACAGGTTGCTTATATCAACTGCTCTTTCCTGTAAACTTTCCCATAACTGTTCTGGAAATATTTCCTTTGCTATGTAGAGTGTTGAGAGATTAAAGGAAGGTGCTTCCCCCACCACAACTGGGGACAAAATGGGTTCTGAAAGGCCTCTTCCCCTGCTACTACCTCATTTCCTGTTTCAAGCACATGACCAAAGATGTCTTCCCTCCTCTCCTATAGCTGTGCAAGTTAAAAGAGCGCATAACAGTCGTGTGGGAAACCCTCTGAAGCTGCATACCTCCTGCCTTCTGCATCTTGACACCTTCTGAGCGCTAAAAGTTCCTCATAGGACATATGTTCCTGGAGCCTTGCCACAGATGCTAGGAATCCATCTCCAAACTCTTAGGACCTTCAGTGTGACAGAAAGCTGGCCGCATTGCAGATACCCTTCCGGTGTGGCCTCTCCATAGGGCACTAAAGAACACCACCACACATGGAATGTCAACGGAGATTGTAGCAGAAATAGCAAAAGTGATTAGCATGGCTTGAAAAGATTCATGATAAGCCAGTTTACCCAACACGTAACCCATCATTCTATGACAGCATTTCTCCAGGCTGTGATGCGAAGGGACATGGCATTTACAAAGAGAGACAGTGGCTAGGGGGTAGGTTGTAGTTTCTAACTCAGCCAACTTTGGGGTATTCCCCAAGATGATCACCTCATTGCTTCAGTTTCTTTCTCTCTGTGTCTGTCTCTTTCTATCTCCTCACCTGTCCATTTTATTCAATGAAAAATTTAAATAATAAAATTTTGGAAAAATACAAGATTCCAAATATTTTTATTCTAGTGGATCTTAAAGTTTAAATATTTTTACTATTTGTATTTATTATATTTATAGTCCTAGAAAATTGGAACTCTTAAAACAATACTTAACATATTGTTACAAATAACACATCAGGGATGGCCACTCACATCCAGCTTATACTCAGTTTAAAGTCTTTATTTCAGACATCTGGAACTACACTCAGATATTCAGGACCCAAGTGTAACCAGAGACTTTAGAGCAAGGGTTTTTTTTTTTTAATATTTTTTATTACATCTTTTCCTCAATTACATTTCCAATGCTATCCCAAAAGTCCCCCATACCCTCCCCCCCACTTCCTTACTCACCCATTCCCAGTTTTTTTTTTTTTTGGCCCTGGCATTCCCCTGTACTGGGGCATATAAAGTTTGCATGTCCAATGGGCCTCTCTTTCCAGTGATGGCCGACTAGACCATCTTTTGATACATATGCAGCTAGAGTCAAGAGCTCCGGCGTACTGGTTAGTTCATAATGTTGTTCCACCCATAGGGTTGTGGATCCCTTCAGCTCCTTGGGTGCTTTCTCCAGCTCCTCCATTGGGAGCCCTGTGATCCATCCACTAGCTGACTGTGAGCATCCACTTCTGTGTTTGCTAGGCCCTGGCATCGTCTCACAAGAGACAGCTATATTTGGGTCCTTTCAGCAAAATCTTGCTAGTGTATGCAATGGTGTCAGCGTTTGGAAGCTGATTATGGGGTGGATCCCTGGATGTGGCAGTCCCTAGATGGTCCATCCTTTTGTCACAGCTCCAAACTTTGTCTCTGTAACTCCTTCCATGGGTGTTCTGTTCCCAATTCTAAGAAGGGGCATAGTGTCCACACTTCATTCTTCATTCTTCTTGAGTTTCATATGTTTAGCAAACTGTATCTTATATCTTGGGTATCCTAAGTTTTGGGCTAATATCCACTTATCAGTGAGTTCATATTGTGTGAGTTCCTTTGTGATTGGGTTACCTCACTCAGGATGATGCCCTCCAGGTCCATCCATTTGCCTAGGAATTTCATAAATTCATTCTTTTTAATAGCTGAGTAGTACTCCATTGTGTAGATGTACCACATTTTCTGTATCCATTCCTCTGTTGAGGGGCATCTGGGTTCTTTCCAGCTTCTGGCTATTATAAATAAGGCTGCTATGAACATAGTGGAGCATGTGTCCTTCTTACCGGTTGGGACATCTTCTGGATATAGAGCAAGGGTTTTTTAAAGGCAAAAAATCACATGCTAGGCAGCTGCAGCAGGGAGGTTTTGCACAAGCAAGCAGTTTAACAGAAGCTAAGGTAAGTTAGCTGGGGCATCTTGACCTTGGGATCCTACAACAGAGTTGGGTGATTTTTCACAGGATTCTCCATGAAGGAGATCAAATTCCAGTTAAACCTGAAATGACCTCAGCCAGAATACAAGACGGAAGGATCTCTGCACTGTCTTGCTCTGTCGTGATATTATTTAATATTCTTATACTCTAATTTTATTTTTGGTACTGGGGATTGAACCTGGGGCCTTGTGTGTGCTACAAACATGCTCTGTCATCTAGCTACACCCTCCTCAGCCTCTAAAACCTTTGTATCAACTTTTTCTAAGGTTGACCTATGAGTGAAAACAGGTATCATATGTTAGCTGGTTTAATAAGACATCGGACCAAGAACACATCAAGTTATTAACGAGTCATCAAGAAGTCTCATTAACCCTTTCAGAGTCAACATTGGATTGCTTCAGTTCGCACAGATGCTTCTGCCCCTGAGTAAAGCCATGCTTTCTAGTGCTCTTTCCTGCCAGCTGGGGGTGGGGGTGGGGTGGTGTAATACACATTTCCTTTGCTAACAGAAGGGAAGGAACGCACAGCCCTGTAAGATGCAGCTCTTCTTGTCCATTGTTCTGCTCCCTGATGCGTGTTGACAGCAGATTTACAGGAAGTGGCCTCACCTAATTTGCATTTGTATTGATATATTTGGTGAGTAGGGAAGGAAGTCAGCAGATTACACTGTAATCAGGGGAGGGAGGGAGGATTTCACATACTCTCTCAATGACTACACAAATGCATCAGATTTTTTAAACCATATTCTTACACAGTAAATGATTTACATGAAGTGCCAGAACACGGGCAGAATAATGACCCACTCAGACTCTCTAGGGCTCTCATCTAGAACATGTATCCAGTTTTCTCATCCATGACGTACACCACAAGCCTTTCAAAGCCATATCTCTTGATTAAAATTTAAAGATTTGCAACAATATATTGACCAGTCAATTAGAAATTAGAGAATATATTAAATATTAGATCTCAGCTTGCAAAGATAAATGCTATATTTTGCCAAACCTTAAAAAAAAAAGCAACAAAACCCTCTGCTTCAGCAAGTAGAATAAACAATGGTTTTAAGACCCTGTGATACAAGCAAAAGACTCCTTATCATTTGTTAAATAAAAATATGATAAGCCATATAGTAAGACAGTAGAGCATAGGGAAAGACACACCAAGAAGCCAGTTGGCAGAGAAAGATGGGAAATCCTCCCTCAGGGGAGTAGGGAGGGCTACTGTGAGGGCTAAAGTTATATTTGAAGTTTAAATTGCTAATCTTAAGAAATCTGTAAAACAAAAATGTCTCTAACCTGTAAGGCCCAGTTGCTCAAGGAAAGATAACTTTCTGGAATGTGGGGGTGGGCTGGGGGTGGGCGATGGTGTTCGTGTAAGACTGCAAGGAACATGTGTCCACTTGTATAAATAAGGTTGGCTGTCCCAGCTGCACAGGGTGTGCTTGACTGATCACTTGTAGGTGGGAGATACATAGACAGGAAGTATGTTGGGATATGTTTGCCCCCGATTGGACGAAGGCAGGAAGAACCTAGTCTTGTGAGGTTGCTTATGAGCCGCTGTCTCATGCACTGAAGTGTTATTCTCTGGGAATCCCAGATATGGATCTGGCCAATGTCTCTCTTCCTGACCAGTATTTAATAAAGCTTGCTCCAAATTTGGTTCAAAAAATTGGGGTAGTAGTCTTACTCTTGTCCAGTGGGATTAACTACATTCAAGGAACAGAATGCACCCCAAACCCCTGCAATACACAAACATGGGAGTGATGGGCACTGCGCAAATGACTGCGCAAATGTCATGAAGGTCCTGGCTCAGGAGACTTGGAACACCACAGACTGTTTGCCCTCCACACTAGCCCACGTCCATTCTTTCTCTCTTAATATACTGCTTGTAGCTCTATTCCTAACCATGTGTCGTGTCCCTGATCTAGTTCTCTATCCTGGGACACAAAAGCCTGGATACCTCAGTGGGTGCCCTGGGATTCAGATCCATGCCTGTAACAACAGGACTCAACTTTAACATTGCTATTAGGTTATCAAGTTGATAAAGTTTACTATAAAGAAGGCACATTAAAAAAAAAAAGACAAGATTCTAAAACTCATTTTCCTACTACTTCCTAAAACTCAATTTTCTAAAACCTTCTTATTTTACATTGTCATTGCTCACAGCTCTCTTTGGTGATGAGCACAGTTTACTTATGATGACTAAGTTTAGAGAAATGAAATACTGCGATCTGTAGAACGTTATGTGTACAAAACGAGGCACTTCAGTCTTCCTTTTACTTATAGACCATACGTGTCGTAAGTGAATTTCTCTCAATCCTGTCATGCTGCTGTCTGTCTGTGTGTCTGTCTATGTGTCTGCCCATGGTGTTAATAAATCTAATAAACCTCTTGCTCAAAGGAAAAAGAATGACTATAAAAAGCCTGTCAACGGGTTGATCTTTTCCCCTTGCTCTTTTGTGTCCTCCTTGCTCTCCCCACCTCCCAGACCACCCTGCCCTTCAGAGACTGCAGCAATTTAGATAGGAAAGCCTTTGCTCCTGGAGGGGAGAAAACTCCATCCTTTCCTACCCTACTGCAAGGGTTCTGGGCCTCAGATCAGCAAGAGAAAAGCTTAGCAAATGTGTGTAGCCAAAGTTTATACACACACAGAAAATAAGACCAAAGACCCCAGGAAACAGCCTCTGTGTGCTGACTCCTATCCAGGATTGGAGAGCTGTGCAGAAATTCCCCTGGAATTTGCTTCTCAGCCATTGGATAAAGGGAAATCGGAAGAGAGCAAGGTGCATCTCGGAAAAACAGGCTTGAGAAGAACAAAAGAGGCCAGAAACCAGCCTTTCTGCCTTTGACTAGGAATTCTAGTTCTGTTTCAACCTTGTGTAGAATGGAACACAGGAAGGCCAGAGAATGACCTCCACAGAGCCATATTTGGGACAGTGAATCTGAGCCCTGTGATCCATTCAGTTAGGAGCCGTAATAAGTTTAATTTCTAGATAATTTAATTGTAAAAGATAGTTCTGTTTGGTTCAGATTTAACTGCTCCATAGGGCAAAATTGAAAAGTCCTCAAGTAGTCGGGTGGAATGCATTCTATCAGAAATGAAAGCAAACAAAGACTGAGGCACATTTGAGAGCCTTCAGTGAAATGCTTTTATTACACTACCTTTCTTACCATTACTCTGGTCATTTTGATTGATTTTAGGCCCTGGGACAAGGCTAGGGACAAGGTGCTGAGGTGCTTATCTTACATACTAAAGACACCTGGCCTCTAGGTTCTCCCAACATTCCTCAGTTCCTACCTAGCATATCCTGCACCCAATTCTGAACTTTCCAGCCTAGAGGCTGGACTGCCTTCCCCCCAGAGGCTCTTCCCTACATAATCCAGACATTTTGCTAATTCTCCCTCTCCCTCCTTCCCTTTCTCCCTTTCTCTTCTGCCCTCCCTCCCTCCCTCCCTCCCTCCCTCCCTCTCTCCTCTTTTCCATTCTCTCCCCTCATTCTCATTCTCTCTCTCTCTCTCTCTCTCTAATTTCTCTCTTCTCCCTCCCCTCGTTCTCCCTCCCCATAGTGACTTCTCTGGACTCAGTCCTTGGGGCCAGTGAAGCTGCCCCAAAGCAGTAGCTTCCATATCCATCTCTATCTATCTATCTATCTATCTATCTATCTATCTATCTATCTATCATCTATCATCTATCTACCTATCTATCTATATCTGGCTTGGATTGACTCATTTTGGATCACCATGGAGAAAAAACTTACGATTTCTTAAGATCTATTTTTAGGTTAGGGAACAAAGGAAATTGCAAGATGTCAAATAAAGAAACTGGTCCTGTAGCCACTCCATTAGTATGCAGTACTTTGAAAAAAAAAATAGAGAAACCCAAGATGTCTCCAGTTTAAAAGTTTCTGAAAACAAGAATTTCCCTGAAGTGTACATGTTCCTACAGTCTGATTCTGTTCTCATAGGGGCCACCAGTTAACTACTGTCAGGCTCAGGATGTGAAGCCACCAACATCTTCATGCAGAGTATTCTCTACAGAGAAGAAGCAAGGAAGCAGATCTGCAGGAGGGTCCCGTCATGGCCTGTGCCCTCTCTCCAGTGAGGACGCTGGAAACTGGAATTTCTTGCCTTCTCCAAGGCAGCTATGGAGCCTAGGAAGGTCACTCTTGCCCTGCCTTCGATGGAGCCTCACATGACAGGAAGGAAGGAAAGCAATGCAGGAACTCTGAGGAGAGCTCTCTCACACGACTTTGTTAAGTTTCCTAGTGCACTGTCTAGGAACTACACAGATGAGGGTGTTACCGAGTCTTTATTTCTGAAGGATGCCTGTGTCACAAAGTTCTAGCTAGTCATTTCTTTGTTGCTATTGCGGCTTCAGTCCTGTTCCTCGTGATGGATTAGGAGAAGATAACATTTCTTCAGCCTGTAACATCCTTGGGTATTATAATCCAGGGCCACAGTCTACTGAATATTCTTAGACACATCAGCACAATTATTAAATCGATCTGGATGTTTAAATTAACAGTTGATGTTTTCTGGTAATTTTTCATAAAGCATTTGGTTTGCCAGATAATAACAAGAATATGTACACATTTATTTTTAAAGAACCTTCTGTCGAGTTGCATAAAAGGCAAGTTCTATATGATGGCCAGAAAAGACAGGAATGGGGCAGGCGGCATAGTTCCATTCCTCCAACAAAGTGTGGACAATGAGCATATTTTATATTTAGATTTGGTTTATTGAGGGGACCCTAAACTTTTTTTTAAGTGCACATGAATTGTCTGGAGAAATCGGAGTCTAAAGTGATTAATTAGAACTTATTTTGTCCTGAACAGATTTACTAAGCATTTTTCAAATAGCCACAATGTTTGTAATTACCAGAATCACACCTCCATTGGCCAGCCTTACTTACTTCATGCATGAACAACAATCTGATTGAGCACTCCTGTTAGGGTTTCATTCTGCGCTGTAATTAGCCATAATCATAGCCTTCCTGGGTGCATGAGAATGTGCAAGCAACTATTCACAGACTCGGCCCATTTGAATATGAATCTTCTCAGTGAGGAGCAATAAAGCAGGAGAAACAAAACAGTTTCTCTAGGGAATCCAGTGAAGCCTCTCTCCTCTGATTCTGCCCCCTTCAAAATGTTCTCCCTCCAGGCTCTGGATTCTATTTGCTAAAACAAGGGTGGTTTAATGAAGACAATGGCCTATTATTCCTTAAGTGACACAGGAGGGCCCAAGTATTACAGGCTTAGTTCTTTCAGTCTTTGCCAAGGACACAAGGAACAAAAGAACAAGCAATTGTGTGTGGAAAAGAGAATTCGGTCCAGGCTCCACTTGGGGACCACTCAGAATGAGATGGGGCCATGCTATTCTTACGCTCTGAGGAGGCTGGTGCATGCTGGCTTTCTTCTCTTTCTTCCCCTCTTCACCCCCCCCTGCAAATGACTCAGGCATTACAGAAAAAGGCTCCAAGCAGCAGGGATCGAAAACAAAGGCTTAGTGGAGGAGGGGTGACATTTCTGATCCCATCCCAAGCACATTCAGAGTGAGCCACCTACTGGCAAGCTCCTCTCTTCCTGTTCTTCTCACGCTCTAATCCCCTCAACTCTTAAAGGAAGACCTAGGTAAACAGGCTGAGATCAGCCACAAGTATTTTCAGCCAAAAATGGAGACATAAAATAGGAAAGCCTTCATGGCAGTATGGAGTCTTTGAGAGAAAACGGTTTGGACCAGTAGAAGTATGCCAAAATGTCAGACATGAAGGGTTGATTAAAACACTGTGTGCTCCGCACAGAAAATTAAAGATGACTCTAGTTTACTAAAATATATTGATTGCGAGATTCATGAAGTTAAGTCAACTAACCATTTAAACCAGTTAAACCACATCAGAATGGTCTTGCCCTTGAATAACTTTCAGTTCTTCAATGTGTTTGTTTCCTGTTTTGTTGCTTGTTGGTTTTTGTTTCAGAGACATTATATACCGTTAATAAAATATCTGTTTGAATTCTTTGTGGGCATTTTACCACGGGAAGGCTCAAGGGCTGTAATGTGACCCTAATCATTTTCTGATCACCTTACAAGTTTAGGATCTGCATCATCCTGACAAAGTGAGCCCTCTAAAACTACCTGAAGGAATCAACTACTGGAATTTCAACTGTGGTCTCCTGCTCGTACGTACGCGAATGTGTGTGTGTGAGTGCATGTGTGCATGCGTGCATGTATAATCACATTTGAAGGCCTGAATAAAACTGTGACCATTCCTAGTACAGTATGGCATACATTTTGGGGTCACTAGAAGTGACAGCCAAAGGCATGCCATTGAAGAGATCTGACATGCTGAATCATGTCTCCTACCAGGTGTACACTATGAACCTGGTAAGTCCAACAGAGCCAGGGCCATACTCTCCTAAGAAGGGACTCAGTATGCTCATGTGCTGGGCTCACCTTGCTAACCTGGCAGCTGTAGACATTTTCACAAATCTCTCACCATAAGCTGCATTTTCACTAACATGAGGACTTCTTCGGAATATCTCCTGATGGTCTCTCTAGTGGGGCTCTTACCCTATTTGTAGGCTAGTTTCTTGTTTAAAGCTACTATATTATTTTCATAGAATAATACGTGATTTCAAACAAACTTATCATACTTAAATCACTCTGAAAAGCACAAGAATGCCCATAACATTAGTTTATACGGAAGGCTGACAGAGGCTACCATTCCTAATATTTTTTCTTTAAAATTTTTTTTTATTTCATGTACATTGGTGTTTTGCCTGTCTATAAGTTTGTATGCATGCATGCATGTATTCTGATATAAGGGTGTCTGATCCCCAGGAACTGAAGTTATAGACAGTTGTGAGGTGTCATGTGTGTGCTGGGAATAGAACCTGGGTCCTCTGGAAGGACAGCCAGGGCTCTTAACCCCTGAGCCATCTCTGCAGCCACTATTCCTAATAATTTCAAAACTGAAAATTATAGTACAGCTATCACGTGTCATGTGGCCCTGTGGCTAGTTGGGGTGCTTTAATAGACCTTGGCTCTCCCAAGCCTTATTCCAGCCACAATAGGTGTGGTCACAGTGGTGCTGTTATTCCCAAAGACATGGACAGTGCAAACCACAAAGATCCTGGAGAAAATTAAAACACTGAAAGATTCAACAACTCTTGGGGACAAAGAGCTAATTGGCAGCATGTTTGCAATTAAATGGATGGATTGTGGTCAATTCTTACAAGACCATGTGAGGAGATATTAACTCCTGGGGGTGGGTCTGCTCTGCTGGCTGTCCAAACATGAGAACTGTAATTATTTTTTTGAGACTATGTAGGTGGAAGAGTCTGTTACTAACATAATAGATTATCAGTCACTCCTGGATTTTTCACAAGAAAAAATGAGCTTTTACATAATTCACTTCTGTATATACTAAATAAATCCTCGACATGTGCAAGATACTGTGCACAGTTAAAGCAAAGAAAAAGGAACAAAACAAAAACTTAACTGTTTTGAGGTTGGAAATGAAATGGTCCCTTACTTCAAAGAATCAGCAAAAACCATGTAACACAAATGTAAAAACAAATATAGTTTAAGGCAGAAACTGCACAGACAATCCTGCCAAGATTACCATAAATACAAGAGGGTCTTGATTCTTAATTTATTTACTCTTCCCTACTCCTGGCCCAGAACAATACATGAGTGTCATTTGCTGAAAGCAGTAAATATGGAGGTTGAAAGTAAATCTTCTAAAATGAATATCCACCATAAATGTTGAGCAGAACATTTATGGATATTAGTTGATAAACAGTCATGTTTATAGTACTGTCTGTTGTCTGGGTCAGTTGGAGCTAATGAGGAGCCAGTGACTTAATCCTTTATAAAGGCGTCTGTAAAATATCCCATTCTCTCCCCCTGTCATGCTGTTGGTGTTGATCAATAAAAGAGAGCAGAGCTCTTTGTTAGGGACAGACACACAGTCACAACCGACAGACACAGGGTCAGATTCAGAAGACCATCTTTCATTAGGCTCAGACTCAGACTCAGACTCAGGCTCAGACTCATAAAACAGACAGAAGACGCACTGAGCATGGAATGGAGAATTCAAATCTGGGCTCACCCTGGCTTACTGGCTCCAAGGGAAAGTGTTTTGGTTTCTCAATTCAACACCCTTGCATTATTGGTGACTCAACTACTAATGTGTTTAACCCATGCAATGTATCTCTGAGGAAGTTCCCAAAAAGATTTAACTGGAAAGGCCTTCCTAAATGTGGATAGCCACCATCCCATGGGTAGAGAGAGTCACTGACTGAAGAAAACAGCAAAACAAACCAACAATAAATCAAATCAAACAGGAGACGAGAGAGAGAGAGAGAGAGAGAGAGAGAGAGAGAGAGAGAGAGAGAGAGAGAGAGAGAGAGAGAGAATGAGCCCAAGCTAACATCAGCATTCCTCATCCGTCTCTACTTCCTGACTGCAGATACAATGTGACCAAGCTGCCGGACAGGCCCACCCCCAGCATCAATCTTACTTGAACACATCATACAATATATAGAAGTAGTTTAAATACATTGTCTGTAAAAGCCTCAAATAAAAGAGTAATTAAAAGTAGGAAACATAAATATTTTTGCCAGGATATAACTGCTCATTCTGTTGTTTTGTGAATCTGAACATTCAATGTTATGGATTCTTAGAACTATATGACTTTAGAAAATAACATTTTGGACAAAGTTGTGATAAAATGATGCCAGTCTACAAACACCTATTAATTAAGTTGTAGATAACAAGTGACCACTAAATCTACCAATTAAGTTACAACTAGTTAAATTATCAGAATTGCTAAGCCCTAAACTGTAAGAAAATTGTTATTTACTGCCATTTGGTGCCTTGAAAGTATGCTTTTTCTCTTTAATAAATTTTAAACCTACCTTAACATTTAGATATATCAAACTGTCAACATTTAGGAATTAAGGATATAGTTTAACAATAGAGTGTCTACCTAGCATGCATGAGGCTCTGGCTTCAATGCTCTTTGCCAAAACAAGTCTAATTTATTTTATTGTCTGTGACTATCATTTTTATAATCATCAATACTTCAGGATAGTTTTAAGTAATCTCCACACTTTTAGTAATACAAGGAAGGAAGTAGAAGAACAATTCAGGGGAGTAATCCACAAGCTGATAAGGAAAGAGAATGTCCACAGGGCACCTGCACAGAGCAGGTCAAGGGAGGGTCAGCTAGCTGGGCTCCTCATGCTTCCCTGATCCACCATTTGCAGCTGAGACTCTGCCAAGCAAATGGCTCTGCTCACAGACCTTAGTGAGACTCTCTTAGTAATGGGCCTGTTTCAGTCCTAAGGAGCAGTCGTCTGGCCCTGCCTGTGGGACCTGGTGGTGCCTCCCTTCTTGTCCTTTTCTCTATCCCTGGTCCTCACTGTATGTCTGCTCCTGTTATGTTCCAGCTCTGTAACACGTGTGTAGTAAGTACAGCTCGATAGCAGTCATAATGGGCCTTTTTTCTTAAAGCATCCTTCACTCCTTCAATGCCAGTGGATCGGACTGTTTGCTCTTCTTTAGTAAACTCCATTTTGCTCCTTTTCTGATCTTTCTATACAGTCTCCTTTGCCTGGAACATCATCTTCTCTGTAATTCTGTTTTTTTCTCTTGTCAAACCTTTAGGTCTCACATGGCATCAACTCAATTGCCAACTTCTCAGTTCACAAGCCCCGGGGTTCCCCCAAAGTCGTGGGTGTGTTTCCTGATCACTCTTATTTCACCATGGTGAAGGATGTGATAGATGCGCATGCACGGGTCTCACACATGGGCTTCTGAAGGCCTGTCATTGAGGACAATGGCTGGTATGAAGTATACAGCCCTACTGCCCAATAATTCAGTGTGATCCCATTTATTAGGTGCAATATACACTGTATACCAAGGTGACAGAACTAACCTCCAAGAGTCCTGACTAAAGTCACATAAAAGAAAAGTCATCTATTTCAAAATTCCTGACTTCATAAAAAAGGGCTTAGGGGAGTCTCTGAAAGTACAGATAATTTGAAAAGATGGAGGGAAAGAATTCCAAATATTTTTACAGAGCTTTCCTTGATATTCGATTACACCATAGAAAATTCACTGTAAGTATATTCCTGTGTGGATTTACAGGTGTGGCTTACAGAGCTGGTCAGCTGTACTGAGAGACTGGGACTGAGAATCATGTCCTGTGCCCACTGTTACCCAAGAGTCACAGCATGCCTCCTCCTGACCAGTGGGCAGATGTGCTGACTCCTTTTCTCTTCTGATTCCAGATCTTCCACTAGCTAAAGGATACACTTCAGCAAGACATAAGGAAGTGATTTCATTTCCCCTACTGCTACTCTGGGGAGACAAAGTTCTTCAGCCACTGGAGGTGGAAGTTGAGGGTTGACTTATTGTCAGATCCACCGTCTCCACCCATGGGAGCTAACCACTTCCCTTGCTTACTAACTGACCAGGAACTGAAGGGCCTGGGCTCCCGTTTGCTCTGTACTCTTTGCTCTCCTTAACTCTTTTGGACCAGGTTTTCTCTCACTCCCAGTTCATACTCAAAATGTCCTCTGGGCTTCTACAAGTTAGACTTGACTCACCATCCACCAAATTCCTTATCACAAAGTATTTCTGAAAGGCAAGTCTACCCAGGTCTTTCCCACCTGCAAACTCCCTGGTGTGCCACACTAGCTTTCAGCGATGAGCTCATTCCTTTCAATCTAGACATCAAATGCTTTATGCCCAGGATTTGTATTTTACCCATTTTGATGATCTTAAGTTCAAGTCATTTACTACAACTTCTGCTTCTTCTGTTGGATGCTGGCATTGCCCCCTTGTGCCTTAGAGAATACATCAGCACCGTGAAACAAGCACAGCGTAAGGATCCCCATGAATACCTTTCCCTACTCTGCCTTCTTTGTCTTGAGTATCATATTTTTTTTTCCAGCATAACTGTCTTCATGTCTAAGTCTGAGCTACCACCTTTATACTAAGGCCAGCCACGCATTCAAAAATAAATGTTGCTAGAAATTGTTGGTAAGTAAAAATAAACAAGGCATCCTGACTCACTGCCACAGGTGTGATGCTGCAGGGGATGGATGCTGCAGGGTACCACAAGGTTCAGTAGCCATGAGTCACAGCAGTAAGTGGGGAATGGGACTGGTCAACATCACAGAATGAGAAACGATGCTGTAGCTGTAGCTCACTATTCCCTATGTTAGGAAAGGACTTCTGCATTGGCATTTCCCCAAACACAATACAAAAGATGTGTTAAATGGTGGGCAAACAGGGTGAGAAAAGATAACTCCAGGAAGGAAGAGGGCACTGCAAGAGGCCAGTGTGAAACCCAAGGGAGGGGGAGTGGAGGGCCTGGACCCATCTTAGGAGATTGAACGCAGTGTGCATTGCTTCTATCCAAATTTCTCCTTCTCCCCTCTCCTCTGCTGGACAGACCCACAGAAACAGCTGGTGGCTACCACACCTTTGCCTGGTCTCCTTCCCTCCCTCAGAATTACCACATGCAGAATTCCTGAGTATTTCATCTTATCCTGGCTTCTGCTTTCCTCAAGGAGACAATATTGAATGTGGCCACTCTATTGGGGTGCTCAGAAATCAGAACATGAAAACATTGGGTAATGTGTGCTACCATGTAAACAAAAATGCAAAGACTGAAAGGAGCAAACTGGCAATTAAACTTAGCAGCTGGATGCAAATTAGGACCTTTCTATTAAACTGTAAACATGTAATTGAAGGAAATCATTTCAATCGTGTAGGTTATCTTCCAACCTTGAGAACGAGTGCATATGTGCCGGATGAAGTCTGCAGAGGTCATAATAATGAAATACTTCATTTCTCGCTACTTTGATTTTGATTCTTTATTTAATTTTAATTCATCTATAATTTACTTGTATATATGATTTTTTTAAAAAAACTTTCTTTTGTTTCTTCCTAAAATTTTAATCCTGTTTCCAGCTGCCTTAAGGAATGGCCACCCTTCCTTCCTACTGTGCAGTGGCTTCTTTAGTTTAGAAAAGTGTGGTAGGATATAGGCTTGTCCATGTAGACTCATCTGTGTAAACTTCGTTGTGATTTCTTAGGTTCTAGCTCTATACCACTTTAGTTCCATTTCCTTTATCATATTCATCTCAACCTAATGGAGCCGGTTCTCAACGACTTCCTTGAAAATGCCATCAGATTTCCTTGCTTGTTTATTCTTCCAGATAAATTTTGGAGCAAGTTCTGGGAATTTTAGCCAAAAAGACCCAAACCAAACCAAAACAAAACAAAAACACAGGACTACCATGTGCTACTGTTTAAAAGTAATTGATAAATTGCGTCTTGATCCTTGTATCTCATCAGTGTTTTGAAACAACTTGTTCCCATTAGCTTTCTGCTGATGGGAGATAAATGCCACAAGCAAAAGCAGCTTGGGGAGGAAAGGGTTTATTTGGCTTCTATTCCCAGGTCACAATCCATCAATGAAATCAGGGCAGAAACTTGAAGCAGGAAACTGAAGCATGGAGGACTGTGGTTTCCAGGATTGGTCTCTGGCTCATGCTCAGGTAGCTGTCTTATCCAGCGCAGACCTGCCTGCCTAGGGATGGTTCTGCCCACAGTAGGCTGGAACCTCCTGCACGAATCATCAGTTAAGACAGTCTCCCATGACCACAGGTACAGGTCACTCTGGCCTAGGCAATTCCTTAGCTGCAGCTTCCCATTCCAAGTGACTTTGGCCATGTCTTATTAACAATAAAAACTAAACAGCACCCCACTTTTATGTCACCTTCTCCTTGACCACTGACATTCTGTACTCAGCTCTGCCTCCTCTCTTCCTATCTTTCTTTCTATTCTAGCTCCTACTGTGTGGAATGAAGCTACCTCCAGAGGCCAACTGAGCATGCTTGGGACAACCCACATGTTTCTGTCAGAACTTCATTTTAGCTGTATGCTTAGCGTTGTTTAATAATTGATTGGCAGTGGTCACTAAGTGCTGATTTTCTCCTGTGTTATCCATGCAGAACAACGGGCACTTGGGGTTGCTGTTCAGAGCCTTCAGCTTTCCTCTTCTCCCCTATCATGTCTTCAGGACTAAGTCAAAAGAAACAAAAGCAAGGAGGGATGTGGCCCAAAGTGAAGGAGAAGAATACAGAAGTCAGGGACTTCTTAACTGATAGGAAGCTGTCCGCTCCATCTTGAAGTTTATGGATAATCAAGGGCAGAATTCATAAGTAGAAAAAGAGACAGATGGTACAAAAATGGTAGAAACCTTAGAGCCAAGGGCCCATAGCCTGAATAAACACAGAGAGGAAGAAGGACAAAGACCAGGGAAGCATCGTGCCCCTCTTTGGCTTATGAACCTGGAGATAAACACACAAGGATGTTGAAGGAACACCAAGGAAGAGAGGCACCTGGCCCTCTTCAGTAGGAGACCTTAAAATTACCTTATCGCATGCTAGGTACCTGAACAAAAGTAGATCCAACATGTGAAACACAGCTCCCAGGAGTAACAGGCTAGGACAGCAAGCACAAAAAGATTTATAAACTCAGGGAAAGAAGAAAAATTCATTTTTTGACCATTTTCAATATTATACAATGGATGTGTAGAACATCAATCAAAGGAGAAATATACAAACCATGGTGAAGTTAAACATCATTTCAAAACATGTGAAAATACATCCGAATCTAAGATTTAGGAGAGGCAAGTGTTTAACAGAGAGTCAAACAAAAGACAGAGAAGAGGAAACATGTTATTTTTAACACTTTTCTCATATTCGAAAGAACAGATTTACTTAAGAATTTCATGTAAGCAGCATAATACATTTTATTAAAATTGGCAGCAGAAGAACCTGCAAGTTGAAATGCTGCACTGAGTTATTTTTAATTGAAATGGGTCCATCGGAAGGACTGCAAGTTCCACACTAATTTTCTTTTCTGCAATAGGCTCACATAGATGGTAGCCAGGAACTGAGAAAGGGGAGGGCCACTGAAGGGCAGTAAGGCTACCCGGCCAGATCCACGGTCCCCTCTGAGTAGCTGCAATTTCACCAGCCTCTAGATTTGCTTCATTGGCAGGATGTAAGATTAAACATACATTTAAAGTAGTATTTGTCAGTAACTACATAAATACATAGTTATTAATAAAATATTCAGGGATCATTAGCTACCCGAAGATGTTTAAACGGAAGCAGTTTTGCTTGCTTTGTGATTGGTTTATTTTATCATATTGGAGGATGTGTACCAGAGAATGATTTCTGAGTATGAGCTAATGATTCCAGATGGAGCTTCCTTCTCCGTTACTGAGATACAAACGTTTAAGGAAGAGCTGGCAGAGAGAACAGGCTGTGGCATCTTCAGCTTAGAACCGGGATTCGCCTTACAAACAAGTAGGAAAAGATGACAAATGGCAGACAGAATACAATTTAATGTAAAGATACTTTTTCTAATGCTTCGCCTATATTTTGCACATTAAATCAGATGGGAATGACTGATGAAACAAATGTTTCATTAAATAAGCCATTCTAAGGAATATTCATCATGGGGAGAGAGAATAAACTAGAAAAACGAAAAAAAAAAAAAAGGGTTTGGCTTGCCTAATTTATTTTTAGCCTTAAATGATGGAATGAAATAAAAAAACAAAAAAGTAACCAAGTAAACCTCTGGTGAACTAGTCCTTGAGACAGTTCAGTTTCAGTTTGCGCCAAGAAACTTAGTAAAGTTACAAGCAAGTATATATATATATAACTTTATACTTATTTTATCTTAATATGTTACAGAGAAAAGAGAGAGATTTTTCAAAGCAACCAAGAAAACTTCTGTTTCAAAATTTATCATTAAGTACATTAGAATGAATTTTGAATTGGCATTTGGCTATGGTGCTTGATGCCTGAGATCACAGTTTCTGAGGCAGAAGAAGGAGGAGAAGGAGAAGGGGGAGGGGGAGGAGGAGAGGAGGAAGAGGAAGAGGAAAGCAGCAATGCAACAGGTATCAGTGAGAAGGCATGCATGACGACAGGGGACAACCCTGCCACAGAACAACTGCCCAATGGTATACTGGCAACAGCTGGGAGCAATGCCAAAGAACTGAAAGCCTAACTATTTTCTTCAATTATTTTCCTAAATCAAGTATTGCAAAAATGTGAGTGTTTTGCTAGTAGGACTGTGACTAAATATAAATGCCAGAAATTATATATTATTATATTTTATTACTTTTAATATTGTATATATATTCACATATATACATATACACACATTGGTATGAGAGATACTAAACAGTTGGGGCTCACATGCCCATATTAAACTGGCTTAAAATGATTTAGATAATTAAAAGGCTTATAACCTGTTAGGTTTGCACTCTTTAATCACTCTGGCTCTGGACAACGTTTAAAAGCTTTCTTTAAAGCTTACTTAAATTTTAAAAATTATATATATATATATATATATGATTTTGTAATATAGGTAGAATTTCATACTTTTTAAGTAGCTTCTAAATATTTCAATTACAAATAACACAGTTAATTTAAGAGGCAACATTAGCAGTCATATATGTTTACAAAATTCCTCATGTTATCTTTATAATATGACAGAAGACAGAATAACAGTCTGCCAGGCACATGAGGTGAGGATGGAGAGCTATTTATAGGTTTCAGGATTTTGGTCTTGCAAGATGAAAAGAGTTTCAGAAGCTTGTTTCACAGCAAAGTAACTGTCCTTAACACTACCAAACTTTGGAAATTAAAGTCCTTAAGTTAGCAAATTTTATTAGCACTTTTAAAGAATACAAAATAAGATTTTTATCAATATTTACATGAATGTTTTATATAGAAATCAATGTGTAATGAACAGAATAAGTACAATTCTTTATGTCCTAAATTCCCCAAAGCTGTCAATATACTGTATTCTGAATGAGAAGATGGCTGCTTTAGTTCAGAAAAACTGTACAACTGCTTACCAAAGAAAGAGAAACGAGCTCTTCCGGTCTGACCAGCACCTGGGTAGCTAGAGCGCAGGGTCGGCTGACACCCACCAGCTACCCATGACACCCGCCACAGAATTTTGAGACTTCTGGTGAGTGGAACACAGCTTCTGCTTCAGTCCAATCGTGAGGGACCTGAGACTGCTTTGGTTGGGGAGGCAGATATCCGGCCTGAGTAGAGCCACAAGCCTCTTCCGGTCTGACTAGCACCGGGGTAGCTAGGGCGCAGGGTCGGCTGACATTCGCCAGCTACTCACAACACACGCCACAGGATCTTAAGACTTCTGGTGAGTGGAACACAGCTTCTACTCCAATCCAATTGTGTGCGGGACCTGAGACTGCATTAGTTAGGGAAGCAGAAAACCGGCCTGAGTAGGGCCACAAGCCTCTTCCGGTCTGACCAGCACCGGGGTAGCTAGAGCGCAGGGTCGGCTGACACCCCGCAGCTACCCACGACACCCTCCACAGGATCTTGAGACTTCTGGTGAGTGGAACACAGCTTCTGCTCCAGTCCAATCGCGCGGGACCTGAGACTGCTTTGGTTGGGGAGGCAGAAATCCGGCCTGAGTAGGGACAGAAGCCTCTTCCGGTCTGACCAGCGCCGGGGTAGCTAGAGCGCAGGGTCGGCTGACACCCGCCAGCTACCCATGACACCCGCCACAGGATTTTGAGACTTCTGGTGAGTGGAACACAGAGTCTGCTCCAATCTTTAAACAGTGACAACGATAACAACTAACCCCAGAGATTACCAGATGGCGAAAGTTAAACGTAATAATCTTAGTAACAGAAACCAAGACCACTCACCATCATCAGAACCCAGCACTTCCACTTCGCCTAGTCCAGGGCACCCCAACACACCGGAAAAGCTAGACCCGGATCTAAAAGCATATCTCATGATGATGGTAGAGGACATCAAGAAGGACTTTAATAACACACTTAAAGAAATACAGGAGAAAACTGCTAAACAGGTAGAAGACATTAAAGAGGAAGCACAAAAATCCCTTAAAGAATTGCAGGAGAACACTGCTAAACAGGTAGAAGACATTAAAGAGGAAGCACAAAAATCCATTAAAGAAATGCAGGAAAACCAGACCAAACAGGTGATGGAATTGAATAAAACCATCCAAGACCTAAAAAGGGAAGTAGAGACAATGAAGAAAACCCAAATTGAGGCAACACTGGAGATAGAAACACTAGGAAAGAAATCTGGAACCATAGATGCGAGCATCAGCAACAGAATACAAGAGATGGAAGAGAGAATCTCAGGTGCAGAAGACTCCATAGAGAACATCGGCACAACAATCAAAGAAAATACAAAATCCAAAAAGATCCTAACTCAAAACATCCAGGAAATCCAGGACAAAATGAGAAGACCAAACCTACAGATAATAGGAGTAGATGAGAATGAAGATTTTCAACTCAAATGACCAGCAAATATCTTCAACAAAATTATAGAAGAAAACTTCCCAAACCTAAAGAAAGAGATGCCCATGAACATACAAGAAGCTTACAGAACTCCAAATAGACTGGACCAGAAAAGAAACTCCTTCGACACATAATAATCAGAACAACAAATGCACTAAATAAAGATAGAATACTAAAAGCAGTAAGGGAAAAAGGTCAAGTAACATATAAAGGCAAGCCTATCAGAATTACACCAGATTTTTCACCAGAGACTATGAAAGCCAGAAGGGCCTGGACAGATGTTATACAGAAACTAAGAGAACACAATTTCCAGCCCAGGCTACTATACCCAGCCAAACTCTCAATTACCATAGATGGAGAAACCAAAGTATTCCACGATAAAACCAAATTCACACATTATCTTTCCACGAATCCAGCACTTCAAAGGATAATAACAGAAAAAAAACCAATACAAGGACGGAAACCACGTCCTAGAAAAAGCAAGAAGGTAATCCCTCAACAAACCTAAAAGAAGACATCCACAAAAACAGAACACCAACTCTAACAACAAAAATAAAAGGAAGCAACAATTACTTCTCCCTAATATCTCTTAATATCAATGGACTCAACTCCCCAATAAAAAGACATAGACTAACAGGCTGGCTACAGAAACAGGACCCAACATTTTGCTGCTTACAGGAAACTCATCTCAGAGAAAAAGATAGACACTACCTCAGAATGAAAGGCTGGAAAACAATTTTCCAAGCAAATGGTAGGAAGAAACAAGCTGGAGTAGCCATTCTAATATCTGATAAGATTGACTTCCAACCCAAAGTCACCAAAAAAGACAAGGAAGGGCACTTCATTCTCATCAAAGGTAAAATCCTCCAAGAGGAACTATCAATTCTGAATATCTATGCTCCAAATACAAGGGCAGCCTCATTCATTAAAGATACTTTAGTAAAGCTCAAAGCACATATTGCACCTCACACAATAATAGTGGGAGACTTCAACACACCACTTTCACCAATGGACAGATAATGGAAACAGAAACTAAACAGGGACACAGTGAAACTAACAGAGGTTATGAAACAAATGGATCTGACAGATATCTACAGAACATTTTATCCTAAAACAAAAGGATATACCTTCTTCTCAGCACCTCACGGTAACCTTCTCCAAAATTGACCACATAATTGGTCACCAAACAAGCCTCAACATACACAAAAATATTGAAATTGTCCCATGCACCCTATCAGATCACCATGGACTAAGACTGATCTTCAATAACAAAATAAATAATAGAAAGCCAACACACACGTGGAAACTAAACAACACTCTTCTCAATGATACCTTGGTCAAGGAAGGAATAAAGAAAGAAATTAAGGACTTTCTGGAGTTTAATGAAAATGAAGCCACAACATACCCAAACTTATGGGACACATTAAAAGCATTTCTAAGAGGAAAACTCATAGCTCTGAGTGCCTCTAAAAAGAAACTAGAGAGAGCACACATTAGCAGCTTGACAACACACCTAAAAGCTCTAGATCGAAAGGAAGCAAATTCACCCAAGAGGAGTAGACGGCAAGAAATAATCAAACTCAGGGGTGAAATCAACCAAGTGGAAACAAGAAGAACAATTCAAAGAATCAACCAATTGAGGAGCTGGTTCTTTGAGAAAATCAACAAGATAGGTAAACCCTTAGCCAGACTCACTAGAGGGCATAGGGAAAGTATTCTAAATAACAAAATCAGAAATGAAAAGGGAGACATAACAACAGATCCTGAAGAAATCCAAAACACCATCAGATCCTTCTACAAAAGGCTATACTCAACAAAACTGGAGAACCTGGATGAAATGGACAAGTTTCTAGACAGATACCAGGTACCAAAGTTAAATCAAGATCAGGTTAATGATCTAAACAGTCCCATATCCCCTAAAGAAATAGAAGCAGTCATTAATAGTCTCCCAACCAAGAAAAGCCCAGGACCAGATGGGTTTAGTGCAGAGTTCTATCAAACCTTCAAAGAAGAACTAATCCCAGTTCTTCACAAACTATTCCACAAAATAGAATCAGAAGGTACTCTACCCAACTCATTCTATGAAGTCACAATTACTCTGATACCTAAACCACATAAAGACCCAACAAAAATAGAGAACTTCAGACCAATTTCCCTTATGAATATTGATGCAAAAATCTTCAATAAAGTTCTCGCTAACCGAATTCAAGAACACATCAAAACAATCATCCATCCTGACCAAGTAGGTTTCATCCCAGGGATGCAAGGATGGTTCAGTATATGAAAATCCATCAATGTAATCCATTATATAAACAAACTCAAAGACAAAAACCACATGATCATCTCGTTAGATGCTGAAAAAGCATTTGACAAAATCCAACACCCATTCATGATAAAAGTCTTGGAAAGATCAGGAATTCAAGGCCCATACCTAACCATGATAAAAAAGAACCTCTGGTGGAATCACCATGCCTGACCTAAAGCTGTACTACAGAGCAATTGTGATAAAAACTGCATGGTACTGGTATAACGACAGACAAGTAGACCAATGGAACAGAATTGAAGACCCTGAGATCAACCCACATACCTATGGTCACTTGATCTTTGACAAGGGAGCTAAAACCATCCAGTGGAAAAAAGACAGCATTTTCAACAAATGGTGCTGGCACAACTGGCAGTTATCATGTAGAAGAATGCGAATTGATCCATTCCTATCTCCTTGTACCAAGGTCAAATCTAATTGGATTAAGGAACTCCACATAAAACCAGAGACACTGAAACTTATAGAGGAGAAAGTAGGGAAAAGCCTCGAAGATATGGGTACAGGGGAAAAATTCCTGAATAGAACAGCAAAGGCTTGTGCAGTAAGACCGAGAATCGATAAATGGGACCTCATAAAGTTGCAAAGCTTCTGCAAGGTGAAAGACACCGTCAATAAGACAAAAGGACCACCAACAGATTGGGAAAGGATCTTTACCTATCCTAAATCAGATAGGGGACTAATATCCAATATATATAAGGAACTCAAGAAGGTGGACTCCAGAAAATCAAATAACCCCGTTAAAAAATGGGGCTCAGAACTGAACAAAGAATTCTCACTTGAGGAATACCGAATGGCAGAGAAGCACCTGAAAAAATGTTCAACATCCTTAATCATCAGGGAAATGCAAATCAGAACAACCCCGAGATTCCACCTCACACCAGTCAGAATGGCTAAGATCAAAAATTCAGGTGACAGCAGATGCTGGCGAGGATGTGGAGAAAGAGGAACACTCCTTCATTGTTGGTGGGATTGCAAGCTGGTACAACCACTCTGGAAATCAGTTTGGCGGTTCCTCAGAAAATTGGACATAATACTACCAGAGGATCCAGCAATACCTCTCCTGGGCATATATCCAGAAGATGTTCCAACCGGTAAGAAGGACACATGCTCCACTATGTTCATAGCAGCCTTATTTATAATAGCCAGAAGCTGGAAAGAACCCAGATGCCCCTCAACAGAGGAATGGATACAGAAAATGTGGTACATTTACACAATGGAGTACTACTCAGCTATTAAAAGGAATGAATTTATGAAATTCTTAGGCAAATGGATGGATCTGGAGGGCATCATCCTGAGTGAGGTAACATATTCACAAAGGAACTCACACAATATGTACTCACTGATAAGTGGATATTAGCCCAAAAACTTAGGATACCCAAGAGATAAGATACAATTTGTTAAACGCATGAAACTCAAGAAGAACGAAGACCAAAGTGTGGACACTGTGCCCCTTCTTGGAATTGGGAACAAAACACCCATGGAAAGAGTTACAGAGATAAAGTTTGGAGCTGTGAAGAAAGGATGGACCATCTAAAGACTGCCATATCCAGGGATCCATCCCATAATCAGCCTCCAAACGCTGATACCATTGCATACACTAGCAAGATTTTGCTGAAAGGACCCAGATGTAGCTGTCTCTTGTGAGACAATGCCGGGGCCTAGCAAACACAGAAGTGGATGCTCACAGTCAGCTATTGGATGGATCACAGGGCCCCCAATGGAGGAGCTAGAGAAAGTACCCAAGGAGCTAAAGGGAACTGCAACCCCTGGATCATTATTATGAACTAACCAGTACCCCAGAGCTCTTGTCTCTAGCTGCATTTGTATCAAAAGATGGCCTAGTTGGCCATCACTGGAAAGAGAGGCCCATTGGACTTGCCAACTTTATATGCCCCAGTACAGGGGAATGCCAGGGCCAAGTGGTGGGGGTGGGTGGGTGGGGGACTGGGGGGGGGAGTGTATTGGGGACTTTTTGGATAGCATTGGAAATGTAATTGAGGAAAATACCTAAAAAAAAAAAAAGAAAAAGAAACGAAAGCACCCTCATACTGAAGGAGGATCAAAGAGTGATATCTTCTCTGAAAGATATAATCAGTAGAAGACAAGCAGACGGCAGCCCTGAGAGTGCCTACAGAAAACAGCATCTTTGAACAAAACAAATTTTATTTTCTTTGTGTGGGGAAGGGCATGTGCGTGTGAGGTCAGCGGACAGCTTCCCAGGGTTGGTTCTCTCTTTCCATCATGTGGGTACAAAGTCAAACATGGGTTGTGAGCTTGGTGACAAGTGCCTTTACATGCTGAAGCATCTCACTGGCCTACAAATATTATTTTAAGTGCTGGAGTGACTTTGGTTTCCCAGAATGCTTAGAGGCCGGGCAGTGTGACTATGCTCTATGAGGCTGAAGGCCATTTTGCTTCTGAGCAGTAAGGCAGAAGCATGGCTGTCACAAGACACACAGGAGTTATGAGAAACAGCGTCGGCTCATAGGTGAACTTTAGCTCTGCACCTAATGCCTGACTACATTAAGTTCTGGGGACGAAAATTCAATACAACCAGGCCAGCATCATGGTTGCCTTCAGATGGTGACTAAATCTTTATTTTATGTGTTATATGAAACTTTTTGGAACAAAGTACTTGAAAAGCTATTAGAATTGCAAATCTTTGACTTTGCTGTGTACAAATCAAGACTGCTCCTCAAGACAATGGTTTATTTGGAATCATCTCCATTTATTTGGGGAAAAAATAAAAAATAAATGAAGCAAAAGCACCACTTGTATATGCAGAAGCCACAAGTTAAGTTCCTAAGAGGACCAGGTTTGAAATATTAAAATCCTACCACAGGATACACCACTGTCACCCACACAGTTCCTCCCATTATGAAGAGAGTTTATTCAGAGGCTTGTCCTTCACAGATGATAATTATCAGAATAATGTGAGCGACATTGTTCTTACTTTCTTCTATACTGCAAATCCCAGCAGAAATGAAGAATATAATAGACACTGGGAAAGTTGCTTAGAATTTGTAAATGCTACTAACAAAAGCTGGCTACCAAAACCACTTAAAACCAAATCAGCAGGAGCTTCAAGTTCTTAACTACTAAAGGTGAAATTCAGAAGCAGCAGCCCACGTAAACGGAAACCGTGGCAGGATACATATGAATTTTACAGTCACTAAAAATGATTGCTTAGTACTTATTATCTTAAATACTTTCCTCTGAAAATCCACCTTTTAATTGGGAAGTTTAACCAGAGAAAAGGAAACTAAATCTATCAAATATTCTAAGGCCCAGAGATATCATTAAATGGTGTTCTTAAGATATCAATACATTAGAATCCCCAAACCAAGGAAACAGACTAGATATGGCTGAGATCTAATCAGCTCTTGACATACCCTAAGTGTTCAGTAAGTGTTGTTTTGTGAAATATTTAACAAACATGATGAAGGCCCACCTTGGATGACATAGGTCTGAAAGGTGCATCTTAGATGTGCACAGGTCCACCTCTCTGTCCCAGCCTCTCAGCCCTATCTGCCATGGACTGTACCCTAAGCATTCCTTGTAGGAATAGCAGCCATCTTGGGTGTTTACTGCCACGACTGCCCCTGAGTATCCTGGTCAGTTTTCCCTGCTTAGTTTTCATTACACCCTAAGTAAATAAAGTCAGTAGAGAGGCATGAGGAACTTTCTAATTGGCCTATGGTATGGGCATCCCCAGAACTGTGCCCCATGATATTGTTATTAGTCTACTCCCACCCCCACCAGGGCCTAGGGAGCAGCAGGGAAGTGAGGGCAGACAGATTGTAAGAGCTGAAGGACTAGGGAGAGGGCTGTGAGGTGCTTGCCTCTGGGCATGACACGGCTGTTGCACAAGACTTGCTCAAGATCAAGTTAGTCAAAAATCCCAGTGTGGAGAAGAGAAGGCCCACTCAAGCCCATTCCCGGCTGACAGCTGATGAGGAATGTAGACTTTTTTCTTTGTTAGAGTAGCCACGGGGTGGTGGTCTCAGTGGATGGCCACGCACCCAGGCACATTTTGTGAGAACCAAAGTTAAATGCTGGAGGGCATGGTTTATCTTTTCACTCCCCCAAACAAGATTGTTTGACCTAATTATACCCAATGTAGTTTATCACATGTAGGCAGGAGATATGTAGGCAGGAAATATGTCAGGATATATGGCTCTCCCTGATTGAACCTGCTGGGAAATATGGTGGCCTTCTGGGTGTGCCTTTTAAAGCTTCTAAAAAAAAATGTGACTTAGATCCCTATAGGTCCGTATACTTCCTGGTCTTAGAGTCCTGTAGGTCCATACTCTTCCTGGTCGACAGGAAGTGGTGTTATTTGAGACTGATTAGGAGGTGTGGATTTGTCGGGAGAAGTGTAACACTGGGGTGGGCGTTGAGTTTTTAAAAATACATACTAGTCCCAGTGTTAATCTCTCTACCTATGGATGTGGATGTAACTGTCAGCCATTGCTCCTGTGCTTGGCTGCAAGATGCCATGATTTTCACCATGATAATAATGAACTAAACCTCCCAAACTAAGCAAGCCCCCAATTACATTCTTTCTTTCCTAAGAATTGCTTGGTCAAAGTGTCTCTTCACAGCAATAAAACAGTGACTAAGACACACAACAAAATGACTTTCTCAGTCTGTTTACTTAAAACAGGCATGGAAAGGGGTTATCTTGACTGTGGGTGGAAGAACAAGGATGAATACCATTTTATAGAGGATGACCAAGAGTGACCACTTTGATTTGCTAAAACTCAACCTCGAGGAGGATACTTGGCCAAGAGATATGATGGGAACCTATTCTAGAGAAGACCAGGAATAGGTTTTACCTTCAGTTCTTCTAAAACCTAGGAAGACAGCTCGTTTGCCTAGTGAATGAGTGGCCAGGGACAGGCTAGTCACATGCCTACAGTGAGAACTGTAATAAAATCAGAATCTTTTACAGTTTCGGGTAATGCTATCTCATTTCCAGCCTGCCTGAGTTTAACACTTTTCTCTGTGGTCCCTAAGAATGTACCACATTTTAATTTCTGGTCCCCCGCTTAAACCCAACTCCTGCTTTATTGATTGTACATTTGGCTCATGCCCTACAAAATGTATGTGTTACTGTGTAGTAAAGAATGGGATAAGGAACTGATGTAGAGGACAGAAACATGGTCAAGCAAATCAACCAGCTGAGAGTGTTAGTAGCATCCTCACAGTAGGCCACTGTTATTCTCAGTACTTAGATAAGATTGTTTCTGAGATGCCCACAGAGATTGAGATCCATGTATACTCAAGTTTTTCCTATGAAGAGACACAGTACTCATGTGTAACCTTCACACATCTTCTTGCATATTGGAAAGCATCCCTTGTCTGCTTATAATGCCTAAATGCCACATAAATGTTCTATCAGTTGTTAAATGTAGGGAGTTTTGACAAGACAAAACGGCTGTGTATTTAGCACAGAAATAATCTTTGATCTATGTATTTTTCATCCATGGTTGGCTCTATCTGCAAATGCCAACGTCATGGACAGAAGGCCAACTATATCTTCCTTCCATTTTTCTGCCTGCACCACGCTATAGCCTTTTTCGGATGAGCATTTCTCTACCGTGCTGATATGTGAAGGAAGGTCTTCTCTAAACAAATAAGAATTGAAAATTAAGCACAACAGAATCAGAGATCTAAAGCTAAGGCTCACACAGGCCATAGGTTGAGTACATACTATCAAAAGCATGTTACACACTGAAACACACTGAACACTGGACAGGGTCTCTGATTCAGAACCTGGCTCTGTTACTCAGCATCCAAAGGGATTCTTTTCAGGACTAGGGGGTTTCTGGCGCAGATGGCAGGTTCTCATGTGAGGGGTGTCCTTCCCACAACTAGAGAAAGGGAATATTCTTTCTTTTTTTTTTACATTGTTGACAATTTATTTTATTTTATTTTATGTCTCAGAAATTATTTTATTTTATTTTTATTATTTTATTTATTTACATTCCAGCTATTGCATCCCTCTCATCTCTCCTCCCACAGTTCCTTATCCTATTCCTCCTCCTCCTTGCCTCCAAGAGTGTGTTCCTACCTCCACTAGGCCTCCCCCTTCCCCGGGGCCTCAAGTCTCTGGAATATTAGGCACATCTTCTCTCACTGAAGCCAGACCAGTCAGTCCCTTGCTACATATGTGCTAGAGGGGGTTAAGGGGGCTCGGACCAGCCCATGTATGCTGCCTGATTGGTGGCTCAGGGTCTGGGGGCTCCCTGGGATCTGAATTAGTTGAAACTGATGGTCTTCCTATGGGGCTGCCCTCCCCTTCAGCTTCTTCAATTGAGGGGGAACATACTTATCTTCATTGTCTCCAGCAATAGATACTCTTGGTTTATTCAATGCTATTCATCCACAAATGTATACTTTTCACCAATCTTACAATTAATCAGGATTAATCATTTCTCCAGGTCTTCATGTCCTCACGAAGTAAATCTGCATGCTTTCTTCTTGCCAATCTGTCTTTTGTGTCAGGAGTCTCCTCCTGAACCTAGGAGTGAGGGGTGAACATGCCTCTCCCTACAGTGACAGTGCAGGCTTCCTGCCATCAGAATCTGGACTTGGGTATATATACAGTCTTTCAAAGTATTCAAAGTTAGATAAATATCCTTTAAATATTCTATTACTCTTGCAATAAAAAAAAGAAATTTCGATCTATTTGTATTTTATCTACTATTAATCTCTTACAAGTGCTAGATGTAATATGCTTACAAGCATATTACATTAAGGAACAGGTGAATATTTTGTGATATTATTTAGGAAGCAAAATAAATGACAACACATGTCAGTCATATAGTTAATTACACAAAATTTAAAATTCTAATACAATATTTGGAATATCTAGTTGATTTCTCAAATGCCCTTTTTCCTTGCTAATTTATATGGCAGACAGTAGGGCAAGTAGCTTGTTTTACAGTTTCCAAACACATGAAGTCTTGCATGATTTAAACTTATTTCTCAATTCATTTTTCTAGTGACTAATTCTATCCCAGCAAGGAGGCATCATCATCAGTGACTTTAGCTACATCTAGCAAACTGCAGCCATCAAAGGACATGATGGATGGCGGAATGCTCAGAATTGGCATACGAGCACTGCACATGCTCAGCTCTCAGCAGCTCCTTCTCTCAGTTCTGTCATTTCCCACGAACATCACATTACATAGATGCTACAGGAGATGCTTCCATGTTTATACAAAAAAAAAAAAAAAAAAAAAAAACAGTACATGAGTCTGCAGATTCCTCTGATTTGATGTCCAAATGCATGTGAATACCTGCCAGCAGGCCAGGCTCAGCCTGGGTTGTAATTAGCTCTTGTGAGACCTGCCTGAAGATGTGGACATGGTACTTGCATGTCAGGAGGTGTCTGTTTGTGGAGCTGCATCCCTCTGCTTTGAGTGGAACTGTGTCCCTCTGGCTTGCTTCATATGTCTGCTTATGATCAAGGGCTTCATTTCCAAAAGAAGAGAAAGAGGACTTACCTGGTTATTTAGGCTTTTCTTTATTTAAAATGAAAAGTACTGTTCATAGATGAAATACATATTTGCATGTGCTCATAAAATATTTACATGGAAATATACAAAATGCAGTCATTTATGATCCCTTAATTAGTCTTTGAATGGAATAAGAAACTAATGGAAATAGAATTCGTTAATTCATTAGTGTTGGGCTATAACTCTGGCACCGTTTTTCAGTAATTAATAGGACCTGAAAAGAACATTGTTTGGTTTCATTGCATTTTCCCCTTTAACTCTTTATTTGGTGTGATCTTAGCATATTTTAATAAGTGAAAAGTATCAGTAGCCAGTGACCTTTACTCACAGTCATTTTATTAAAGCGTTGCCTCAGGCCACTGCATTCCCACAACACTGTATCCCACTACACTGCATCCCACAACACAGCATCCCACAACACTGCATCCCACTACACTGCATCCCACAACACTGCATTTAAACAAGCAAGTCTGTTTATTGGCAATAAGCAATATTTGGTGAGTGGTTCACAAGCCCCTGTAACTCCAGCACCAGAGGATCTGATGCCTTCTTCTGGCCTCTGTGGGCACTTCATGCATATGGTACACAGACATACATGCAAACAAGATACACTCGTACACATAAAATAAAAATACACTCGTACACATAAAATAAAAATAAACTCAAAGTCCTTATTCTAAGATGAGTCTGACATGTGGGAAGCTGCTTGCTGAATAAGCTAAGTACAAGGGGGGAGGTGGAATACTGAGTGTATTTGAGACAGGACCAGTGTGAGAGACAGTTATCAGTTAGAAAACAAGATGTGTGCTTGGAATCTACATACAAAATGGTGCTGTACAAAGTTGCTTGGGAATCCAAACAGAGCTATGATGCATTAATATCATGCAGAATTTCTTAGCACAGAAGTTTCATCAATCTCAGGTATATTAGTTGCTTTCTCATTGGTGTGAACGAATACTCAACGACAATTTACAGGGAGGATGGATTTATTCTGGCTCGCAATCTGAGAGGATATAATCTGTCATGGCAGGGAAGTCATGACCCAGGCAGCTCGGCAGTGAGGGGAGAGCAAGGCCACTTGCTCACATCTTGATAGACACAGCAATGCTAGTGTCTTGGCAGCTTCCTCCTTTCTTCATTTATTCAGTCTTGGGTTGGTGTTGCCTACATTAAAGAACAGTCTCACCAAAATGGGTGCTTCACCTGTGTATTCTCAGTCCTTTCAAGTTGACAGTTAGAGCTGGTAGAGGTATCCTCCACAGAGGGCATATTCAGAGGTTGTTGCCTCCATGAACTGATCTAAATTTTAATATTATTGACAGGTCGAGACATTGCTGAGAATGTTGCAAGGAACATGCACCTTCGCCTTCATTCTGTCTTCCATTTCCCCAGGGTAGCCACAGACCTCAGGCATCAGGATCCACATTTCTTCTTCACAAAATGAGCCATCTGCTAAATTGCTGTTTGAGATTTGAAACTAGTCTCAATTGTTAGTTTATTAAATGCAATAAGTTACAATAATGAAGTGTTAGAATTATAACCCACATGGGTAGGAAAAGCTAGCGATTCCCAAATAGAATTATAAAAATCTTAACTCTTGTATTTTTTTGACTTGTGGTTTTAATATCTACAGTCTAGTCACTAGCACGTCTCATAATGCATTTACAAAATATAAAGAATAATGAGCGCAAATGAGCAATCCCTTCGTGTATACATGAACATGTTTTCATTACCCAAGTGGCTCTTCACCATGGCAGTTAGTATATCTGAAGTAGTTCTTTCAAAGGAAGGAAGAAGTTTAAAAAGCTAAATTCTCTCCAATCTAATCTTCTACTGTCTTTTTGAAACAAAAACAAAACAAACCTTCATAATGTTTTTAAAAGTTCACAGGAGTTTTTGTAAATGAGGTGCTGTTAAACAATGTTTTTCAATGGATGGCCAATGTTTCTTAAGAAATTCACCATTCTCAGAAAAGAAATGAAAAGGCAAAGGCCTTCAGATAGCCCTGACCACCTTGATTTGCTGATAAAATCTTATAGAGTGACAATTGAAATCTTAACTTCAGACCAAATTAGGGACAAGACATATAACATATAACATAAAACATATAACATATAACATATGCACACAAATATTGCATGCATATAAAACCTATAGGTTGCAATTAGCACATTCCTTGTGTCTTGTTCGTATGATTGTATGAAGCAAAAAAATAATAGTATCTTGTCTCAACTTATGCATGTGTGCAAATCACACATACAGCCATATAATATACATTATTGAACTGCCTTTGACAAACAACTTCCCGTGAAACAGAGAGCATGCTTTGTTTTTATTACATTGACTTCTTTGTATCAGGGAAGCTCCACAGTTGGTCTCACACTAGGAAACGATTGCATCTCAGTACAGACCTTTCTGTAGACAAGATAAGATACTAATGTAGTGAAAAGAAACTTACAGAATCAATGGAAAGTTCTCTGATTGATATGCCTATAATTTATCAATACCAGATGAGCAGTTTAAAAATGATACAGGAATCCCTTCCAAAGTAAAAGAGCAGGTTCCAAGATACCAAATAAAGAAGCAACTCAAATCTTCTAGTCTGGATGCCATAGCATGAAGACAAAATGAAGACAACAGGTCACAGCCCAAGTCTGAGGGAATCCCAAGAAAAGGCAAATTTAAATTCACACCACAGTAGCTAAAATTAATATATAAATATGAAAGAAACTTAAAAGGAACAGATCCAAATCGTAAAACCCAACACTGACAGTAAGAAAAGTCATTACCTAAAAAGTAGATATGAAAATAATTACTGTTATGTCTTTATTTTGTTTTTACTGTTATATTCTTTGAAGAAACAGGGATAAATTAAAGGAAGGATATTCGTCAGAACTAAATGAGAAAATTTCAAAAAACAGCATAAAGAAGGGGAACTAGAATATAGTTTTATAAAGGGATACAGGGAAGAAACTAGACTAGAGAACTAAGTTGGTGGGGGATGGGAAGGGAACTAGAATATAGTGTTATAAAGGGATATGGGGAGCTAGACTAGGAGAATTAAGGGGGGATGGGAGGGCAGGGTGAAAGAGGAACTATGAGAAGGAGCAGCTAGCACTAAAGGTCTTCTGAAAAGCCAGTTGGAAGCCTACTATTATAGATGCAAACCAAAATATGTACATATATGTGAGGAATTTAAATGGATTTGCCATATAATGGGGAAGATGATGTTGCACTTTGAGATTTTATGCCACCAAATAAAACCTCAGATGCCAGGAACAGGTTACAACTTGTGGGGTTGTTAGCTAAAGGGATCCCATAGACCCCCACCCCCCACCCCAAACATCACAGCTTAGTGCCAAGATTACTGGCTGTTCTCCATAACCTAACAGGAAGGTTCTGCTGGTAAAGACACACTTATTTAAGTCACTGAGCATGAAGAGCTGGTGCCCAGTAGAAGCTTCATCCTTCAACCATAACTAGAGTTCACGGTTCTGGAAGGTACCTTATGTGCTACCAGAGGAGAAAAGTAGTCACCAATATCACTCAGCTATGAACCCTGTGACCACAGCAGTGACTCACCAGCATGAGTCTCTGGTGCAGTAGTGGAGCAAATGTTAGGGAGCAAACCAACGTTTGATTGGTTTGAAAGTCCAACATACGAGGTGGAGCACATGCTTGATTCTGCTAGGGTAGCCAAGGACCAGAGGCTAGATAAAGAAACTTAACAGTATCATCCTGTTAGAGGAACATAGCAATACACTGGTATTTAATGCCACATCACTATATCCATAGATCTGGGCATTGTTCAGCTCTCACTAGAGAAGCTGTTTTTTTGTAGTAGATGGTATTTAACATGGAGACGCTCAACTAGGCAGCATACAGAGATTCAGAGACTTTGAAATGCTCAACCCTAAATGGGATGTCTGCATCAACCCCACTCTGCCCCATCCGCAGGCTAGGCTTAGGGAGCTATGCAGAAGAGGAGGCCGAAAGAGTGTAAAAACCAGAGTTGGTGGATGGCTAGAGAACACTGTTTTCTAGACTCAACGGGGCTGACACACAGATGACATAACAGAGGCTTTAACAGCATTGACATGACCTGCACAAGTTTAAATCAGAAAAAAAAAATCCTAGCACTGAGGAGAGGAAGACAACACTGGGTATCTCCCTTAACCAAGAAGTTATTTGCAACTGATACCAGGTGGGAAAGGAAAAATTCAGTTTTCTCCAGTGGATGCCACTGGGTGTATCAACCACACTCCAGTGTGCCCATGCCCAGGAGGGGCTGTTGAGCAAAAAGTGGGATGCAGATGTAATTTTATGGATGTACTGTCAAGCACAAAGTGGGATCAAGATATAATTTTATGTATGGTTTTTTTTTTTTTTTTTTTTTGGTTTTGTCTTTGTTTTGTTTCCAGGGAACATCTGGAAAGCAGTTGGGGGAGAGAAAGAAATGTGGTCTAAATGTATTATATGTAAAAATGTTTAAATAAAAAAGTTACATTGGAAGAAGGATTGAAGAAAGGAGGAAAAGGAAAGAGTAAATAAAAGATATTCAAGGAGATGGAGACTAAAAGGAGAATGTACAATGTCTATTTAACAGAGACTCAGGAGACTTTCATACAGGAGCCACAGCTAGGAAAATATGTAACAGTATTCATTTTAAAATATGAAGCTGGATGCTGGAGTTAGTAATGCCTCATTGATATTTGGGGTTCCCACAAAATGTGGATATAGAGATTATATAGATTAATCTCTTGAAGATCATTTTAAATACAAAATTTATTAAATGTATATAGCAATCAAATAACTGAAATAGGAGAAAAGCAAAATGCCAAAATTATACTAACCAAAACAAACACAATTTATAAAATGGTAAAATTATGATAGCCTTGCAATTTGAAATGTTTATCTATAGACATAATTTGGGCTATGTCATTAAAGCAACAGCATTCAATACATACAGGATTTAAAATGTGCAAGCTATGCAAAAAAATCAATTTAAGACTTGATATGAAATGAACTCTTTGATATTTTAGTTTCTATTCCATATGACATTCTCTTTAGCATCATGCCTTCATCACCAGGTTACAGGGCCCAGCACTCTGAAACCTCCATTGTGAAACTCAGTTCCTTTTAGACAGGTCACCATTGGCTAAGCATTGATGAGACTGCATAGCTTCTCTGTAATGGGATACATTCCAATAACGCACAAACTAAATTAGACTTGGTGGTTTTACTAAGTCCCCAGTGAGGGTCTCTGACATGGTGCCTCTCCATATTATGAAAAATGATCTATAAAAAGAATCCCACTCTTTTTCCACAGAAAAATCCAACATGCAATCGAAACAGAACACATAGTTGAGAGAAAAAGGTGCAAAGAACTGGTCCAAGACCACATGGTTTATGGTCAACTTGTGATTTTGAAATCTGAAGCAGTCATTCAGAAGCAGGTGGTGGATTCCTCACTGCTCTCTGATCTTCTGCTTCTATCTTTCTGTTAGAGGCATAAGACTGATGAGAACTGGAGGTGGGAGAGTAAGGAGTAGCTGTTGCCAACCTGTGACGGTGCACCAGTTGATCTTTAAGATGGAATCCTGCCTTGCTTCCAAAGCATTCCACCAGCATTACCATTGTCATGTCCACTCAGCCGATTCTTACCCAGACCACAGACAAACACTGACCAGGATGTAGGGAGAGAGAGTACTAGTAGCAGGTAGCATTTTTGTCCTATAAATAGTGTGTCTTGTGAGTAAAATGCCATGGGTCAGAAAAGAGAAGGCTGAGTGACTGCAGGAGACTGTGCGTTCCCTCTAGTGTAGTGTCTAGAGTTACAGAAGAGCCTGTCAAGCCAGCACAGCCGTCACACTAGACACTGAGGATGACAGGGTCACACTAGACACTGAGTAGTCTTAGTTAGCTGCTCTGCAGTTTTCCTGAGACTATTAAAACCTGGGGAAGTAATAGTAGATCAATATTAAGGAAAGTATGAAAGCTTAGGAAAATTCTTGCTGAAGTTTACAAAGTAAATGAAGAGAAGGCAGCAGTGGAGGGGCAGAACAGAACTACGGAGCCCACACAAACGTTGTTCTAAGAATGAACTGGAAAATGCCTGACCAAGATAACAATCCACAATCTCACAAGACAGAAGACGTATAATAAATAGCTAATAAATTTGCAATACTGATGCAGGAACAAAAGATATTAATGATCAAGTTTTAATGATCAAAAATAGTGTGGTGACTCATTGGGGTTTCCAAACAATACACACACAAAGCAAACGAGAGCAGGCTTTCAGGAGTGACCTGAGAACCAGACTGATTTCAGTCTCTAGCATTTATCTGTAAGGATACAGGGATGTTACCTTCTGTAGAGACGGGGAAGAATGACATTCTCGTTTAAGAAGGTGATTATGTTTTATACATGTGCGATGTGAAAAATTACACATTAAAAACATGAGAAGATTTAAATGTTAAATAAATAGCATTTGATTTTTATGAAGTTCCTTAAAGATAGACATGAGAGTTGTACATAAACAAGATCCTATGATTGGGAATGTATGGCTTAAAGCCAATTCTGGAAATTGTCTACGGTTATTTGCTGGAGAGGAGATAGCTTACATTAGGGGTTGAAGAGTAACTTTTAATGATTTTGTATAGTTGTACATTTTTTCTAATAGCGAAAATGTGCTTCATCCATATGAACTATGAAAGCATCCTACACACACACACACACACACACACACACACACACACAGAGAGAGAGAGAGAGAGAGAGAGAGAGAGAAAGAGAGAGAGAGACAAATACTCTCACAAGATTGGGCATCTCACCATGAGAATTATTATAGAAGAGCACATATGGTGCTAATATAGAGCAGACACCTATGGAAACATGTGTTTTCCAAGGGCAATAGTAATGAAGCTGCATATTAAATGACGGTTGTCACCCGAGCACATAGGCACAGCTCTGTTATTCTACTATGGGGGATAAGGAGGCAGAGGGGGACCCTAGATCCTAGGCCAGCCAGGTTTATATGACAAAACCTTGTCTCAAAATTAAAAAAAATTAAAAACTGAGCTTGAATACCATTAATTCAAATGATATCCTTGTAAACAAATTCACATCTAAATTAGTATAACAATTTCATATAGTACATATATAAATACTGTTATATTTAATTTATGACATATTTTAGAGAATATCACAGTTCTATTTTAAAAATTGTATGCATTTGCCTTTTATGTGTTAAATTGTTTAACACTGTTGAAATCCCTAAAATGGTGTGTCCCATCAGTGATGGTCTCTCAAAGCAGCCTTTCAGAACTCCGTGAAACTTCTCACATGACACTTTATCTCATGGAAGTAAAATGAAAACTATCTGAAGGAAAAAGACTAGCAGAATATGCTGAGATAAATGTTATTTTCTATCTACATCTTGTCAGTACAGTAATTTTTCTACTGTCCATTTGTAAATGTTACCTTTAGAGTAGCCAAATTAGAAGTCTGAAGAAAGAAGTGTAGACACACATTACATACCACAAAGCAGCGACAAACATGGCCTCTGCTGTGTCGTCAGTGACATAGGAGGTGAAGTGAGTTCAAAATACTTCCAGAAATGTTAGCAGCTACATTCAGTAAGGGCATGCGTTCTTCTCTTCTTCAGTGTTTTAATATGTCATAAGATAAACATATATACATTTCATATTAAGAACAAAAATTATAATTAGTAATAACACCTTCCTTCCCTGTGTATTTCAGATATATGAGTTCACCTGAGTAGTTTACCAAAACTGATACATTAAACTTACAAGGTCAGGACAGCCTTTTGGATAAAGGTAGAAATATTTTTCTCTAAAATTGTTGCTTCAGAAATGGATTTAAATTAGTGTAATAATTTGTTAATACTTGATTTAGATTTTGCCTGAAGGAAAAGCAGAAGCAACACAATGAAGACCTGAAGACCTGAAGACGCACTCCATCTCTGGAGTTACTGACTACTCTAAAGAAACAACAGGAAACAATAACATACGTTTTCATGGTCAACCAGATTCCCTTCGGAATCTGTAGAACAACCTGTGAGCTGCAGGGTGCTTTAGTAAAGGGCGAAGGTGAGGGATGAGCGGTAATACAGGCGGGAAGCTTGTTCCTGAAATCACAGATTGGCCTGGAACCAGAGATTTGCCTTCCAGGCAGATACTAAAAATGTTATCAAAGAGCTCTCTGTGTCTCCAGAAGGATGGGCGACAGCACACACTTTCAGCTGAAAGACTCAAGAGCCCCTACTCCTGAGTGGCAAGTGTCACTACTTGGAGGGTGGCAGAAATACTATTTCTTCCCGGGATATTAGACAGCAAGCTGTCATGGCTACCAGACCCTCCGAGTCATCAGACAAGGCCTCTCTTAGTTCCTCACAGTGGAGCCCAGCTGGAGAAGCAGGGATACTTTGCTTTTCTTCTGGCTGTCCATCTACAAAGATCTGCAACTCACAACACCACATGTTTCCCCCTGGGCCCCAGGTAACATGAACTGTCCTTAGCCAATGACCAACAAATCACTGTCAGCGAGAGGCGGTCTGCCTTTCCCTTCCATCTTCAGGCTTTCCAGGAGTTATAAATCAGTTGACTTTCTAGCTCGATGAGATGGCATATGCCCTAGTTTGAGGAACAGATGGAGGCTTGGGGGAAAATTGTTTCTGCAGGCTTGCTACAAGCAGCTCTCCTCCATAAAAGTGAGCCATTCACACTGATTTCTAACATAAATTATGCTGGCAGCAGGGAGCACTGACCCATTAGCAGAAAACCTTTCACCCACCTTCAGAGGTCACCCAGCCCATCCAAATTCAAGTGATTTCTCATACCAGGCTGCATTTCTAAGCTGTGCACATTGGAGGTGGAGCGATTTACATCAAATACAAGAATGGGTTTGTGCATGGAGAACAAAACAAAACAAAAACCCCAAACCCCTAAGCACAGCATTGCACAAACCCAGAATCCCCAAGCACAGTACTGCATAAGAACAAAGCCCCATGCACAGCACCGTACAATAATTGCCAAAGGTCTATTTTTCAGGAGTCCTGGAATGACTCTGGCTATTGATTAATCATAGGAATTAACAATGGAAACGTGGTATCTCATTCCTATAAAAATGAGGAGAGTTGTCACTTGTCTTATGAAATTTGCCTTATAAATTCTACTAAATCCTGCTATCTAATTTGAGCTTTTGCATTTCTCAAAAGCAACAGAAGCCTGGGACAATCCCATGAGAGCGTTCATCCTTCTTCATGTAAAGCCAAGTATTCAACTCAAATAAATTTGCCTTCATGATTTCAGAAATCAATATCAGCATTACCTTAAGGGCAACAAGCTGAGCGTTTTTTTGTTTTTTTTTTGAATCTGTTAAAAAAATGGAAACATTTAAGAAACTGAAGGCATTAAAGGACTAAATTATAAATCAAGATTGCAGAAATGAGTGACCACCCCAATGGCCAATAAATGGGGTGGCATCATGTTATAGTGTGACTTACTTTAAAATGCAATAATATTCTTGGATAAGGAACTATCATGGTTTGAAGTTGATTTTAATTGTAAGAAATCCAGCAAACATTTTAATAACTATATTAAGTAACTGTTTTTCCTGCTAGGAAATGATCAGTTATGCCAATGAAAATAGTCATACTGATAGGGTTTTTATGTTCCATGAAGACCGATGACGCTGAGGATGAGAACGGATTAGGAAAACGAGAGAAGCCCCAGAGGAGGACAGTGAATGGGCTGTCGCTCAGCACAGAATGAGGGCACGCAAGCCACATCACTCACTGGTCCCTTTAAAGACTAATTGAGATATCTTTACTTTTGTGCATATCTTTTCCCGACTTAGATATTCAAGTCAGACATTTGTTTTCAGCATTTAGAAAGAGAACTGAGCTTGTCTCTGTCATTTTGGAAGTGAGATAGAAAGAATAAAGAAGCATTGGGAAAGCATTGGTGAATAGCCTGAGGAGAGTCCTCGTGACCAATGTTCTCCATGCCTACAACTACGGCTATATTTCTAAACCACAGAATACAATGGACTCAAGTCAGACTTCCTGCTGCTACTCTTCCTGCTTCTTTTCTAGAAGTCTTGAACCCTGGAAAACTGCTATTTCAAATTTGCTGTGGAAAGTACTTCACAAAATATAATTACCTTAATAATTATAAAACAAACTTCTTGGATCTCCCATAATTAAAGAGAATGGCACTATTGTCTTTTAGACTAGGAAAATGAGTCCAAGAAATTTAAAGACAGAGGTTTGCATTAGTGACTCGAAAAGTAATGTGCTCTGGTGTGCTCAAGCTGCAGCCACAGAAGGCAGGCACCTGCACCGCACCATGCCAGAGCCTGTTCTGGTAGCAGGGGGGTGAGCGCAGCTGGAACCAGGAGCCAGACCTCACCTCAGGAGCCGAACCTCACCTCAGGAGGACTCAGCCCGTGCTTCCCTTGCTTCTTAACAAGTCTACCTCAGTCCCAATCCTAACCCCAGTTTTATCTTCTCATTTTTGCTAACTTCAGGTACTTTGGGTTTTTTTTTCCTTTTAATAAAATATCATAAAGCAAGTTTTAAAATAAAGTGGGGCATACATATACAATTGACTTATTTAGATAAACATTGATTAAAACTTGTTACAAGGGAATATTTATAGTTACTTCATTAATATTAAGATTTTTTTTTATAAAGAAACAGTCTTATGAGCTGAATTTTAATCAATAGGCAGCTGTATAATTAACACATTCACCTTGAAGAATGAATTCTTTCAAGGCGAACTTTTGATTTGCTGATGGGTCATTGAAGAGGCAAGTAGAGGCTATCAAGGCCCATTCTAACATTAACTTGCTTGTGTCTGCTCTACTGCATATAAGTGACTTCTGAAAACTATTTACATGTTAAATAACGTGGGGAGGAGCAGGAATGCAAACGCCATTGTTAGCTTGCTTCTCTGGACAAGGACTTCCTGAATGATGCAATGTGGGTGGCTTTGAGGTACTAAGAGTGGGAACTCAAGAGTCCGTGCTGGGGTCTCTCCTTTAGTGATAACTTGAGAGCTTTATGATTTAGGTGCAGTGCAAAATATTTTGCCCAGAAGGCTAAAGGTTGTCTATTACTTAGACAAATACATGTAATATATAGGCATCCTTAAGGTGATATTTTGGAACTTTAGTAGATAACAAAACTTCTTAGTATGTGTCACGTGTGCACTGTCATGTAGCAAAGTGTCATGGACTAATAGCTGTGAGCTAGATTCATATCTACTTTATCAAAATGATGATAAAATGGACGAATTTCAAGATACTTCAGAGTGTCTGCATCTCTTTTCATCTTTAAAATGTGTAATTTCTCTACAGCCCAAGCTCTAACATCTGGCCTAACCCCCTCTCCGGCCCAGGAGGCCTTCTTCAGGCTTACTAGTCTGCAATCCTTGCTGAAGCAGCACACAGGGAGGGGGCAGATAGTGTGTGCTTCTCTGTAACCATTCTGTCTCCAGAATGTCCACATGGGACCTTTAGGTAGAGCCCCACCTGTCCCACACCAGCCACTGTCCTTGTGATTCAACTTATATTAGAATGAGAAATGGAAGACTGGGAATTACCATAAGAAAACTCAAATACAGGTTTTAAACCTCTGTTGTCCATGCTGGTATCTGGATCATACCCTATCTAGACCACCTGTCTCTTTTCCATTTCTGTGCTTATAATATCTATAGTAAAGACATCAGCCACAAAATAAAATGCCCTATTTCCTAACTATTAGCAGCATCAAGAGAAATGTAGAAAATGTTAGCACCATGCTTCTTCATGGATGTATTAACTAGCAACAAGAGTTCCTAGATGTGTTTAAAAAGTTTACATTAACAAGTTTAAGGTGAATTCCAGGATTTGGCGTAAGCTTCATATTCTAGACTAGATCTAGTCATCCTTCAGAGATAATAAATGGGTAATGGGCAAGAATATAGAAACTTCTGCTATATACATATTTTCTATTCATGTTTATCAAGAAATTATTTTATGCAAAACTCACACAGATGTAACCTGCCTTCTCGTTTTCAATAATAATTTTATGTGGTCATCATTTTTCTGAGCAATAGACCCAGCCTTTATGTCTCATACCCATGATCTTAATCTAGCATTCTCCAGCTCAATGTGGTAACCGTGTGGTGACTTAAATCAAAATTAATTAAAATGAAATAAAATTAAAAATTCAGTTTCTCAGTCTCAGTAGGCACATTTCAGAAGCTTAATGGTCACATATGGCCAGTTGTGCTGCAGCAGAGTGTAACTGTGAAATGTTCCCACAATTACAGAAATTTGTGCTGGGCAACCTTCTGATCTTTAGAGATTCTGTAAGGAGGAGGGTCAAGTGGCTAGCCAAAGGTTTCAGCTCTCCATATTGTTTTGCATGTGGAACAAATGGGCATTTTCATGTACACAAAAGTATTTCATCAAGTCAAGATGAGGACCGGAAAGTGGGATTTTCCTAGCTCTGATTTCTAGCCTCTGACTGCATTAAGTAATTTATGGGGTAACAACTCCACAGCTGCCTTTGCTTCTTCTACAAGGCCAGTTCAGCTAATCTTGAACAAGGAGAAGGGGGTTTGATGACTTGGGCAGACATCCCTGTGCTTTAACAGAGTGGAACTGCCAGACTGAATGAGGAGACAGCCTTAAGCATGGCTTATGGCCAGAGAGCACTAGGTATTTCAAAGCTACAGGGCTTTTGGAATTTTTATTGCCTGATAGTACACATTCTCAGGGCATTTGGAAGTGCCCTTGAAGTACTCAACTATCTTGAGAAGTATTGAGAAAGGCCTATTACTTCCTAGGGGAATTTTGTCCTTAGACAGTTTGCACTGATAAAGGAGCTATGGTTTAAGAAAAGACATCTGCTTCATGGAGACCTGTTCTGTGTCCATACACAGATAAATACAGTGCAAGATCTGCTTTTCCCCCCTTTAATATCAAAGCCCCATCCTTAGGGATGATATACTAAGTAACTCCCATGCTCCAGATTATGCCACAGTAAATGCATCAGGGAATAAACACAGGCACACTGAGTGTCCACAAGCTTATGTCTCATAATACCAGGGTCTTATGTGCATGTTATAGTCATGCTGTAAAACACCAAAAAAGCCCTGAAAGACAGACACCCACAGGTTCTGGGATGAGACAACTCCCTAAATTCATGCGGTTATACAGCCAGTGCTGGTAAATAGTTTTTTCCTTTATCACTGCTTCTTAGCTTACTCATTCAGTCTTACACTCAATAGTAGTTCCAGTAAATTAATTCCCAGCAAAAGACAATTCTTACCCTTATTGAATGTTGGATTTGTAAATGTAAAGTAAAAAATTCACCTCCTTATTCTTTTATTTTTAAAGATTTATTTATTTTATGTATATGAGTATACTGTAGCTACACTGTCACTGTCTTCAGACACACCAGAAGAGGGCATCAACTGTCATTACAGATGGCTGTGAGCCACCATGTGATTGCTGGGAATTGACCTCAGGACCTCTGGAAGAGCAGTCAGTGCTCTTAACTGCTGAGACATCTCTCCAGCCCCTTATTATTTCTCAATAATTTACTTTCAAGGATTTTTTCTAGCTTCTTGATACCTCTCAAGTTACATTATTGGATGAGATCAAAATAAATCTATATTACAAATTTTTGTGAATGTAATTTATGTATCAACTGAAATTATTTAGACCATCCTAACCAACTTACCTGTAACCTATTAGAAAATCTGAATTCAGCATTAGTTAGGCTTTTCCTTCCATGGGCCAGATCAGAGTCAATCAAACACAAACCCATGTGCTGAATAATATATCAACAGTGCTAATGCTGACTTGTGTTAAGACTAGCATAGCCAGAATAAGTATACTTGCTAGATAGTTTTCTTCACAACCCATCCACTTCACAAAGCAAATCCCGCTTCTTCCTCCTCTCCTCACTTAAACATTTACAACAAACCTTAATATTGAAGACAGCACAGTAGTTTGTTGGTAATGCACCTAAGCTCAGATGACTGCTTTAAAGGCTAGAAATGTTTGCTGATGAGAGAAAAGATGATTTTAAAGACACATGAGATAAAATACAGTTCTCTCTGGCTTCCCGAGTAGGAGGGGAGGAAGGTAAGTTTAATGCACTTCCCGGAGCTATTTGGCATGATAGATTCTTAAATTCACCAGTTTCCGAATATTTTTACTGTTCCTAATTATGGAGAGTTCCCACCTCCAATCAAAGATACTAACTTCTTCAGCTCAAGTGTCAGCTGCTTCTCTTAATGGGTGGTGTTTGGCCTGAACCTTTTGTTTTCCTCAAGCTTATGTGATGGATACTCGGACTCCTGCACTGGCTTTGCTGTCTTTGGGCGGAGAGGCCCTTTCAGCTGATAAATAGTACCAAAAGTGAGTTGTTCATAACAAAAATAATTAAATCGCAGAAGCGGTTAGCGATAGCATCCATTCCTCAAATTAAATGTAAAAGCCTTCTCCCTCTAGAGACTGGCTTGTTTTCACAAGTCACGTCAGCAAGTCTTGGAAAAGAGGCACGGCCACATTAAGATGGAGTCATTAGGCAATACATTTATTTTGAAGCCAATTAACCTTTTGTCGTGAAAGTGTCCATGCCGTAATGGCTTCGCTGGCCGAGGGCAGCCTCTAACAGGCGAGGATGACAGCCCTGTTCTGGTGGATGCGGGGACAGAGGGGCCACCTTCTTGTGTATTCCACTCTGCATCCCAGGGAGGGTATAGCCCTGACCTATCCATTTAGGTAATTAAAGCTTCCATTTGGAAGTGTCCTGCAGGAAGGTGAAATCTGGGGGAGATAAATGGCTGTTGCTCCCTGCGTCCAGCCGCCAGGCCCATCATTTGATGGACTGCTGGAAACAGGCCGGGTTGCCAGGCTCTCATAAAAATAGAGATGAATTGGGCTGTGGACAATTCTCCAAGGCAAAGCAACGCTGTCATTTTCTTCTTTGAGGGCTATAATTTAATTGTTAGTCAAGGTGGACGGCTGACACAGGGGGCCCTAAGAGCTCTCCCACCACCATTTGTTTGCTGAGAAATTACTCTGGTTTATTTACTTAACAGCCAAGTTTGTTTGGCATTGGGGTGTCACTCCCACAAGCAGCAGCTGGCTGTCACAGCTGTGCCCGGGACTTACCTTCCAGGCAATTTTGTTTCCTTTCGAGTCATGCTCAAGGGCGATTGGAAAGTCTCCTCGCTCATAAAATTTTCGGAAAGCGGTGGGTTTGGTCGGCCTTTCTTTAAATGCCCCTGCAGCTGGAGGACCCCGCACCTTGAAGGGAAACAAAGATACTCTTTAGCTTTGAAAATAGGCTTAAAATAAAATAAAATAAAATAAAATAAAAGCTTTAAAAGAATGTCTAAACTGCTTACCCAGGGACAGAAGAAATCTCAGGTTACCATAAACATATTGGAGGCTATTTTGTCTTAAGCTACTTTAGCAAGCATGACTATACAGACCACTTTAATGTCTTTGTGTGAGGAAAAGAAACCAGATTTTAAGATACATTCAATAGAGGTCAGAGTGTTAAAATGGTTAATAATTTTATGTTATAATTTCTAATAACTATAAATTTAACACTCAAATCTGATATATGTTGTTGGGTGATGATGAAACAATTTAAAATATTTCCTTTAAATTCTCTCTGAATATCTATCTATCTATCTATCTATCTATCTATCTATCTATCTATTTATCTATCTGTGTGTGTGTATAAAATGATGGCCTATGTTATTATAAATACCAACAACAGAACTACAGCATAATGGGTCTTATATAAAACGAGTGGTAAATTAGCAAGGTTATCAAGAGGGAAAGTGACTATGGATGCATATAGGATGCATTTGCTAATCTCAGTTCACCAGGGAACATTATTAGAATAAATTATGTGAGAAACTCTCTCTCCCCAAACTGCATTCTTCATGATAAGAAATGCTTTCTGTAGAATTATTCAAGCTGAGTGCTATCTTTTAAATCTTCATTATCTACATCTCAACTAACCCACTATGTTATAAAATTGAATGTTAAATAACCTATTTATAAAACTGCAGTCTACTGAATTGTTACAGTACAGACAAGCAGGACATGTTCATCCTTCTTACTTATTATAAAAAGGTAACTACCAGCCATTTTATATACCATTTTATTAGGATCATAATTGCTTTTTAACAATATGAAATAATCGACAAATAATCTAGCTTAATTTGATTTGTTATATTAATTTACAATGTTTTTGTTAAAACTTCAATTTTAATGGATATATTAACATGCAGTAATGTCATAAAGTACATATAATAACTCAGATGAACCTCTTGTCTCTAGTCTATATATGAAAGTTAGAATTTGGAGCTGTGGGAGTTTAGGATGCAGGCTTGTGGAGCACTGACTCCTAGGAAGTATCTAACTGATGGGAAACCTCTGAGAGCATGAGCATTTCTTCCCCAAGATGTGAAATTCACTCTGAAAAACAGCCAGGCACATCCGGCAGCTCTGTCTGCACGGGCATCTGAGCCGTGAGCTGTACACGGACGAAGCTGCTTTCTGTCCCATTGTTGCCACTGGGCAGCGCAGCTGAGGTCCCTGAGCCACAATGCAGGACTTTACTACCTCATTGGGTACTAAATTTTGTGAACTGATGAAGGTCTAATTTTTTCTTTTTCTTTTAGCCAAAAAAATTACTTTTAAAAATTATTATGTACCTAGCACCATTTTTAACACCATCAGAAAAACAGATAAAATACAATCTAAGAAGGGAAAATTTGGCCAGAGTAAAGGTGTCATGAAAGCGCATGTATTTACTGAAAATGATAGTTCTGTGGCACACCTGAATTGTTAGTGTGAGGATGTGTGTGTTGTTATTTTAGAGTCTTTAGATGACTGGGCAGTGTAAGTCCTGTTTATTATTATTATTATTTCTCTTATTTGGCTTTTATTTGAGATAACTGTCGATCCCTATGAACTTGGAGCAAATATTACAGGAACCTTATTTATTTTTTATCCAGTTTCCCTTTAGTGATATGTTGAGAAGCCATAAGACTGGGTCACAATTAAGCTGCTGACACTGATATAGATGATCGTAGGATCCCCATTTCCCTTAGGTGGCCACACCCTTCTGCACCAGTCCCAGTCTGGATTCTCTCTTTTGACAGCAGGTGTCTCTTCCTCCTTTCTAGAATCTGGTTATTCTAAGAATCATACAGTAGTGAACCATCGGGATTGACTCCCCAGCCATACAATTTCTGAGATTCACATATATCATGTTTATCAAGATAGTTCAATACTTTGTAATCCTGGAGAGGATTCTATGCCATGGGTATACCACAGTATGTTAAACATTCACCATTAAATATATCTGGGTTAAATATATCCTCTTGGGGACAGCATGATTAAAACTGTACATTTTTTTGTAAGTGGTCAGTGTCAAGTAAGAAGAAGATTTTCCTACATTTTCCCCTTTTCTTTTTCCCAGGGTTTTAAACACTATTTTTACATTGGTTAATATGCTTGTGTGATTTTTCTTTTGCTACCTTTGATAACGAGGGTTTGAGACTTGGGAAATATAAATTCAATTTCCTGAATCATGTTTCTGAGGGATTTTCCCATTTCATCTAGACTATCAAAATGATTGGTCAGCATGTTTCTCATCTCTTCAGGCTATGTGATGGCATCATTATTCCTCTCTGAGACTTGGAGACCCATGTACCTCTATCAGTCTTGCTACATGTTTGCTGTGTCTCTATGGAGACCCATTCTTTGCCTCGATGTTGACTGTATAGTTTGTGGGGTTTTGTTTCTTTTTTTTATTAATTTGATTTGCATTTGTCTTTCTGTTTTTTAAATGGAAGTTTAAGTGACTGATTGGAGATTTCCCCTCTTTTTCAGTGTACGCATGCACTGCTGTAACTTTCTCTGTCAACACCCTTAGTGGTGGCCTACAAGTCTGTTAGGTACCACGTGGTTTTCACGTAGTCAAATGCTTTTCAAAAATTTCCTGTATTTCTGTGGATTACCTAGGTGTATTTGCATGATTTGAGTTTTTTAAAGTTTGCTGAGGTTTGCTTCATGATCCAGAATATGGATTAATTTGGTAAATATTCAGTAGACATTCATAATACATCTGTGTTCTGCTGTTACTGTTTAAGGTGCTCTGGATATTTTGATTAGACCTTGTTATAGTTTGACTTCTATTGCTGTGATAAGCACTATGACCAAAATCAAGTTGGGCACAAAAGGGTTCATTTCAGCCTACAGTTCTAGTACATCACCAAGGCAAGTCAGGGCAAGAACTCAAGGCAGGAACCTTGGAGGCAGGAACCAAAGCAGAAGGCCTACGGACCAATGGCCTATGGCTAACTGTGTCTATTTCCATGTCATGCTCAACCTGCTTTTTGACAAAACTTAGGACTAATTGCCCAGGGGAGTCACTGCTTACAGTGGGCTGAACCTTCCCACATCTACAGTTGTCAAAGAAAGGCCCTATAATTTTGCATACAGGTAAGCTGACAGAGGCAATCCCTCTACTGAGATTACCTCATCTCAGATATGTGTAGGTTCTCATCCAGCTTGGTCCTGTTTCCTAATAAAGTTGTTGAGAGTCTCTGTACTCTTGTGATTTTTCTCTGTACTCTTGTGATTTTCCAACTGTTATTTTTAAGTTTTGAGAGAGGAGTACCTCCAACTAAAATTGTGGATTTGCCCAATATTCTGATACGTATATAGACATTTTGGACTTTTATGACTTCTTGGTAGAATGACAACTTTTACTATGTATTGTTTCTAGACAGACTTATGTTTCATTATGTCCTATTTGTTTCTAGAAATTTTTCTTTGAAGTTTACCTTACTTAAAATTATTATAACCATACCATTTTTTCTGTTTATATTATGCAGATTGAGACACCAAAGGTATTTTAAAACAGAATTTTCAGTGCAGGAATTAGGAGAAATTAAGATATATAATTAGCACACAGAGGAGAGGCATACCTCTCTTCTTGTGATTTGCTTAGATACATTTAGAGTTACATTTTGATGTATCAGTTTTTGAGTATGTATCACTATAAAGCTTTTTGTAGTGACTAGTCTGAGGATTATATTATATGTGAATAACATTTCAATTCTTAGCAATGTTAACTGTTCTTACAAAATGTAGAAATCTTACATCTCTACATGTTCCATTATTAGCTATTCATATTATAATCACCTAGAATTTTTCTCTACATGATTAAGAGTCACATCAGAGACTTTTACAACTCCTTCTTCAATTGCCAAACATAATTCTCAGATCTTAGAATTAAAGCCCAGGCTCTCTGGTATGGCTTACTCCTCCAGACAGCCTCACTTTTTCCCAACCTCAGTATTTAGGATTTCGTTTGCACTTACTAGGTTCTCATCAGCCCTCCCCCCAAGACGTCTCTAAATTCTTTCTTTAATGCTTCCTTTCTGATGTGAGAGCTCTCCTAGACTTTGTCTCAGGGAAGAAATGCTGAGAACACATTCTCGTACTTCGCAGTCATCTGAGAGTGACCTAGTTTCTCCATTCAGAAACAATATTTCAGCTGGTTACAGGGTTTGCAGCTCACAGCTCTTTCTTTCAGACCTCAAAAGACATAACAGTGCTTCCACGTCACCTCCATGGCTGCTGGGGAGAAGTCATCCTTCAAAATGTTCAACTATTCTCTAAGTCTCCCACTGTTCTTTCTTTGTCTTAGTGTTCAGAGCTTTCTGATATACCTTGGTATGCATTTTCTGTTAAAAAGTTTTCAGCTCAGTGAACCCTAAGATTATTGCTCTCTTACTAAAGTTGGAAGGTTTGGATGCCTTTCAGATCTGACCTCTTTTCTTCCTCCCTTTAGATCTTGAAGATGTCGGACTCAACATTCCTATTATCTTTCAAGACTTCTCTGTTGCTTAGGTTGGATGATTTCTGCAGCTTGATCTTCATGTCTGTAGATTTTTCCCTTCTGCCCTTTCTACCCTGCTACAGATCCAAGATAGTCTCTCGATGACATAGAAAAACTTTTTCATGTTTCTTTTCATTCTAAAACATCCACTTGATTCTTCTTTACTTGATGAGACTTTCTATTAGCAATGGACAGGTCACTTAAGTTTCTTACTTAATGTATACATAACATTTCCGCTGTTCTAGTGCTGATATTTATGGACTGGATTTTTTCATTCTCCCTGCAGTGTTGCTGAGTTTCGGTGTGATATGGACTTCTAGCCATTTTATATTATGAAACGCTAAGTTTCCTTTCTTCCCTTGTTTAACACCCCTAGCTCCATCCCGTGGATGCTAGTGTGGCTGCTTTCATCCTGGAGAGGAGAGAGGCTCAAGAAACCCATAAGAAATTTATAAGAAGTCAATGTTACAGGACTGAGGAGATCCCCCCCCCAAGGTTCTACAAGGTTTTACAAGCTGTAAACAGTGGCCAGGAAGGCAGCTTTTGTGAGCTGTCATCCATGTGGGGGTGGACTTGTCTTTGAGTCCCCTATATTCCTACATGTAACTCCAATGAGCTCATTGATTCACTAAGCTAGACATAGGTAGAACTGCTTGTTTCTTCAGTTGTCAGTGCCTTAGGTGCAGTAACATTTGTCTGCATACATGTCTCCAAGAGAAGTCACATTACAGCTAGGCAAGCACTCTATTACTGAGTTGTAGCCCCAACCTAAAAAGGGCACATTTTTTTTTTTTGAAGAACTGAACTTTTTTTTTTAATTAGGTATTTTCCTCAATTACATTTCCAATGCTATCCAAAAAGTCCCCAATACACTCCCCTCCCCCAGTCCCCCACCCACCCACCCTCACCCCTTGGCCCTGGCATTCCCCTGTACTGGGGCATATAAAGTTGGCAAGTCCAATGGGCCTCTCTTTCCAGTGATGGCCGACTAGGCCATCTTTTGATACAAATGCAGCTAGAGTCAAGAGCTCTGGCCTACTGGTTAGTTCATAATAATGTTCCAGGGGTTGCAGTTCCCTTTAGCTCCTTGGGTACTTTCTCTAACTCCTCCATTGGGGGCCCTGTGATCCATCCAATAGCTGACTGTGAGCATCCACTTCTGTGTTTGCTAGGCCCCGGCATTGTCTCACAAGAGACAGCTATATCTGGGTCCTTTCAGCAAAATCTTGCTAGTGTATGCAATGGTGTCAGCGTTTGGAAGCTGATTATGGGATGGATCCCTGGATATGGCAGTCTTTAGATGGTCCATCCTTTCTTCACAGCTCCAAACTTTATCTCTGTAACTCTTTCCATGGGTGTTTTGTTCCCAATTCCAAGAAGGGGCATAGTGTCCACACTTTGGTCTTTGTTCTTCTTGAGTTTCATGCGTTTAGCAAATTGTATCTTATCTCTTGGGTATCCTAAGTTTTTGGGCTAATATCCACTTATCAGTGAGTACATATTGTGTGAGTTCCTTTGTGAATATGTTACCTCACTCAGGATGATGCCCTCCAGATCCATCCATTTGCCTAGGAATTTCATAAATTCATTCCTTTTAATAGCTGAGTAGTACTCCATTGTGTAAATGTACCACATTTTCTGTATCCATTCCTCTGTTGAGGGGCATCTGGGTTCTTTCCAGCTTCTGGCTATTATAAATAAGGCTGCTATGAACATAGTGGAGCATGTGTCCTTCTTACCGGTTGGAACATCTTCTGGATATATGCCCAGGAGAGGTATTGCTGGATCCTCTGGTAATATTATGTCCAATTTTCTGAGGAACCGCCAAACTGATTTCCAGAGTGGTTGTACCAGCTTGCAATCCCACCAACAGTGAAGGAGTGTTCCTCTTTCTCCACATCCTCGCCAGCATCTGCTGTCACCTGAATTTTTGATCTTAGCCATTCTGACTGGTGTGAGGTGGAATCTCAGGGTTGTTTTGAGTTGCATTTCAAAAGGGCACATTTTAAACATTCTATTTACACATCTCCACAGGGATGTGGGCTAAAGTTCAATATTAACAAACTGGGATTAGAAGTATCCAGCCCTACTTGGTTCAGAGCAAAGGATTTACTATTCATACTGAGGAAGGGGTACCTCATACGGGGTAGCCATATGAGCTCCCTGATTTGGGAGTAAAAGTCTTGCTCCATTCCTAGTACTATATACATGGTGAGCTGGCCTTACTCCCGCTGGGCAAGAGTGCAATGTCTTCCTCTCTGCTGGCTGTCCTCTTATGGTCCCCTAGTAGAAAAAGAGGGCAAGTCTCTTATTCCTAATAAGTGGGATCCAAGTGCATGTAAGCTCAGCTCAGTGTCTCTGCTGACATCACAGGTCTGGGATCGTCACTGACTCAGTGGACCTGAATGCACAGCATCTCCTTTTGAAACCTATAACCATCAGGTAGGTATTTTCTATGGGCTTTCAGTTTGTCAGTTTCTGAAGTCAACTGTTTCTGCGGTGAGCCCATCTTCATTGATTTGGCCTAAAGTTTGATTGCAGTCATCCTTCCCTCTCTGCCTTGTATTTCCTTTAACAATAGTTTCCCTTTTGTCTCTGCAATAATTTTGATTCTGAAGTCAAACACTAACTGCTCAAGTATTTGAAGGAATGAGCACGTTTCTCTCTCAGGAAGCCTAGAAGGCTTTTTATAAATTGATATAGACAACGCAGAGTTATTTCTTCCCACACATTTCCATGTACTCCCTACAGGATGACTCCATGCCTGAAGGCTCAGGGAAAGTCTATGCTTGAAGAGGATTTTATCAAGTAACCCGAGTTACTATGCAATCACTCAGCAATAGGGGATTGCTTTCCCTTCAGTGTCTCTATCTTTATTTTAACTGCTGTTCATTTTAGTTTTTAAAAACATTTTTATCTTTTTATTTCAGTTATGAATCTACTTCAAGTTAACTCCTGTTATCTCAAAATTGCAGTGTGCAAACACAAAGAGAGCATTAGTAATGAGATCTGCTAGTGTCATAGTTAGGTCCTCTCACTATGTCCTTCGATAATATTTTCTTTGTTTCAAACAGATTATCTGTGTGAGTATGTGCTTTACATGGGAATGGAGTATCTTTTAAAACTTACATGCATTACATCCCAAATAACTCTCTAAGCCTATGCATGCTAAGTGAAATATAGAATAACTCTAGAAAGAGAATATAGGTATCATGATCAAAGACCACACAGAAGATGAACGCTTGACTAAGCAACTTTCAAAACACATCAAAATACTGCTAAGGATTCTTAGGTAAGTTTATATTTGTGGAAAAGGAGCTACTGTAAGTTTTATTTCATGTCTTAAGATTTCTTCTCTGATTTATTATAAATAATATAAGGCAAACAAGGAACCATAAATCAAACTAGCTTTGTGGGGAAATGCAATTAAGATTGCCCGAATGGTGGGGACAATCCGTAAACCAATTAGGAAGAGTGGATGTCACAGCAGAATGCTTTTAATAAAAGCTAATGCACTTGGGAAGCAAGATATTGAATGCAGTTTGAAATGACTTCAGATGACAGAGTACTTTATATTCCTGCATTTATTGAATGCCTCGTAATGGATTTAGGACTTAGATCACTGTGTCTGTCACAGGGCCACAAAAGTAATAATAATAAGTAGGAAGGAATTTAAGGCTCTCTCAAACTCTCCATCATAAAATTTAAAATTTTTCCTTTTCATTATTTTTATTCTTAAGCATAAACCAGAGCTATAAAAAAAGGACCTTTTATTCCAAATGGAAAGTTGACAGTGGGTAATTCAAATTAGTCCATTTAGCTAACTCACTAAAGCACTGGGATCAGGAGATGACGGAGATCGTAATTCCCAGTTGCACAAGCTGCAACCCGGAGTTTGTGATACATTACAGCACAGCTGTTGTTCAGCAGGGAGACATCTTGGCAGTGCCCCTGAGTTCCTGCTGGACTGTGAGCCTGGTCTGCAGCATATGCAGCAGCATCCTGGGTTCTCATTCAGAACTGCGGTGATTCAGCGTCTGGCCAGTTCACTCATTGTAATTGATTTTGCTACCAAAAGTTCTGCAATGTCTAAGGTCACCAGATGAACAAATGAAGAAAATGCCAACAGAATTAAGATGATAAGCAAACTGAATCACAGGAGAACATGGAGAAAGCAAGTAGCTTTCAACAGGGCCAAAGTGAGCTCTGGTAGCTGAGCAGTGGTGAGGGGACATCAATGAGACCTTTCTCACAGTATAAGGTGGTGTGTGTGTGTGTGTGTGTGTGTTTCTAGAGGTTTAGAGGTAGATACTCCATAGATTCCTTAAAAGTCAGATGTTAAAAGCAACAGTCAGTGACAGAGAAACCAGCTATTTTAGGAAGATTATTCTGTCAAGGCTTAAAACCAGAAATATAAAAACAAGACATTACTATCTATACATCATATTGTTTTCAAGAACTGATAAGATGCCCTGTAGTCAGGAGAAGGTAGAATCAAGAAGTGTAGCCTGGGGCATGGTATAAGAGAAGGCTTCAGTGAGGGTGGCATTATAGCATAGCATAGCATAGCATAGCATAGCATAGCATAGCATAATATAGCTTTGCATAGCATAGCATAGCATAGCATAGCTTTGCATAGCATAGCATAGCTTTGCATAGCATAGCATAGCATAGCATAGCATAACACAACCCAACATAACATAACATATATGCATTGCTTTAATAATACTATTAATACTATTGACACATATTGTCAACAAAACCCTATGAAACTTTTTTCATGTACAAAGAACTCAAAGAAGCTAGACTCATAAGTCACACCGTTCAGTAGCCAGCTGAATCAGGCAGCACGCCCTTCTTGTCTAAAGAACATGCTCTCAGTCACTGTGCTAGATGTGATTTAGGCAAAAATACAAAGAATCACCTGACAAGTGTGTCGTTTGTGGGATTATGTGGGATTTGAGGATTACGGCTGACTGGGAACTAGAGGCAGACCTAAGACTTAGGCTTCAGTACTAAAAGGCTGCAAATAATCCATTTGTGTAAATCATAGACATAAGAAAAGATCACAGAACATTTGGAGAAAATGTTGCTAATCAGTTACAATTCTACTATCAATTAGTAACTTGACACTTTCCCTTCGAAAGTTTTTAGAAACGTATATGCTGTGGACTCTACCCTAGATCATCGCTCTTGAGAGAGTGGCCGTCCTACTTAGTGTAACATGCTATCGTTTTGCTACTGATGTTAAAATTTCAGTTTCCATGGATAAGCATATTTCCACCAACTATTAGCAATCATATTTGACTACCCATCCACTTTCCCATTGTAATTATACGGTTAAGTACTTCTGGCATATGTTTTCTGTATCCTGTATTATTCTCTTAGGCTAAGTTCCTCTATTTGAAATATAAGGTGGACTATATATAGGATATATACTTTATAATCCTTAATACAATTATTTACTAACTAAGCCGAAGACTCACAAACGAGGAGGTGCAGGTTCTCATTTTGGTGTAAGTTCGATTACACACATCTGCACATACATACTTCATTCTTTTCAGCACTACTACCAATTGCACAAGACCTTCACTTTAAATGGTATTAAACACTGGACTGTTGATCAAACTTGTTTTCTTACCATCTTTGCTTCTCATTTCATTTATTCAGCATCTAAAGGTTTTGAGAGTTTACAGGTTTGAGAGTTTATTTGATCTCACTGCCTCCAGCTTTGCCTGTCTAGGTCATTCCTTTGTGTACTACACAATGAATATTCAAATAGACTAATTAAATTATATCTCTCATCTGCTTATAGTCCATAAGTGATTTCTTATTGACATGTTGCACAGACTTTTGGGAGCAGACTGTGATCTCTGCTGTCAGTACTGCAGCATGAGTCACAGCCAGATAGAGCCAGCCATAGAGCATTGCTTCTTGCTTCCAGGAGCTCATGGTTCCATCACCCTACAGTTAAATTCTCTCTTTTCTCCACCCTGTTCCCTTCTCTTCCCTCTCTCCTGAATAAACAAGTAATCACTATTATCCTAAGAACTACAAACCCCACCCTTTCTAGTAACAATCTAAGTGAGACCAGACAGACACTTCTTCACCTGGAGGGTAGGAGAGAAACAGCTGGAGCTGCCTATCACCCCTGTGACCAGATGATGGGTTCAACCTCTGGAAATCAAAGGCAAGAATCTCAGACGGTTCCTGAATTCTGGACAGTAAGGTGTTTTTATAGGAGAATAGACAATCCTCATATGGTAGCAAGAGAAGTGGGAAGGAATATCATTGTAAGAATTAGGGAATGAGCGCTTGCTTAGGGTTCAAGAACGCAGAGAGGAAGCTCAAGGAGGACTGAGACATCCACCTGTCATGGTTACTCTAGATGGTCAGCTTGACAAGACTGAGAGCAGTCAGTGAGACTGGTGAAGCAAACCACCTGGCGCGTCCAGAAGTGATCATATCATGAAGACTGACAATCAATGCTTTATTATCTGAGGCTAACTTATACTATGACTCGATTGCTGGGAGGTGGTGAAAGTGGGGAGGAAAAAAAAGTGGAGGAAGTGGACAACTGGGGTGCACCTTGGAAGGCACACAGTCGCCCTGGCCTATCTCTAGTCATCTGCTTCCTGCTCACTGTGAGGTGAGCAGCTCTCACACTGCCCTGACACCCTCATGTGCCAGCCTCAGCTCTGTCCCAGAGCCAAGGAGACTTCTGACACAGCCAACTGAAACAGATCGCGTGTTTCAAACCGTTTCTCTTAGGTATTTTCCAAAGAGACAGGAAAGTCAGATGCATTAATAGACAGTGGTGCTGTTGTAGAGTGGAAGCCAGACTGCAGCCCACACAGGAATAAAGGGGTATGCGAGACTAAACCAGATGAATTTTATAGGAACCAACCCACTCTTTGGCAGGTCAAAATATGACTTCTTAGCCATATTTTGTGACTGTCGAAGTAGAGAAGAATTAATAGCAATTAGAAATTGGTCAGGAGGTGGAGTAAAATCGGTGAACAACACTGGAATTAATAAATTACTGAATCCACTTAGAAGCTAGGTGCATGTCAGAATCCAAGGTGCATATGTAACTAATAAATTCATCTACAATGGCCAAAGCATTTGTGCAGCATTGATTTTTCAGTGTTTAAGAATTCACAAAGTCAGGGCTGGAAAGATGGCTCAGAGGTTAAGAGCACAGATTGCTCTTCCAAGAGGTCCTGAGTTCAATTCCCAGCAACCACATGGTGGCTCACAATCATCTGTAATGGGATCAGATGTCCTCTTGTAGTGTGTCTGAAAACAGCTACGGTGTACTCACATAAACTAACTAAATAAATCTTTTTAAAAAATTTCACAAAGTCTCCATACTCAGGAGGCTGGACCATGAGTAGCACTACCACAGATTGAAAACAGCCTAGGTTATATAGCAAAATGTTATCTTAAAAAATCCATGACTCAAATCTGAACTTCCAGGCTCTTGGTGACACAAATGTAAACAATCTCTGAAATAGAGGTCTCAGGAAGATGGCTCAGTTGGTAAAGTCCCTGCAGAGAGGAGCTTGAGGACCTTGTCCACAGCCACAGGGAGAATGGAGTCATATGGATAATCCGGTCAGACCACTCTGCTTAGTTCAATAAGAGAGCTTGTGTCAGTAGATACAGTAGAGAGAAAATGAACACATACACACAGGCACATGCATGCACATACACTCACACTCACACACATGCACACACACACACACACACACACACACACAGAGAGAGAGAGAGAGAGAGAGAGAGAGAGAGAGAGAGAGAGAGAGAGATTATTCCTAAAATAGAATTTGCAAGCCTCATAAGGCTTGATAGTATTGGAAACAAAAAAGATGAGCCAAACATACTATTCCCACTATAGATAGGACTTTCGATAATAAATAGGATATATCCAGAACATGTAACAGAAATAAGAATGAGGCAAGTAACAAAGTGTCACCAGGTCACACTCCACTTACTAAGGAAGCAACCCCTTAGAGTAAGAGACACTGTCCTCTCAACAAGAACTATTTGTTCATCTTTACTGAAATTTGCATGTGAGTCTAGTTTTATATAACATCAATTAGAAAAAATATCAAAGAAATTGTACCCTAGATTAGTCTGTTCATTTACTTTATAGCTAGTAATGATTAGCTCACAAGTGAGTCATCTGAAACTTCTATACATTTATTACATTTAAGTAATTATTTATTGTCCACACAACTTTATAACCAAGATTTTGATACTGAGAAATCAATATATTTTCTCTCTGTGTAAAATATCCATTACAAAATACACATTTATGCCTTGGAAATTCATTTGTAGAAATGAAAAAGTTTCACTAAAAAAATTCTAAGGCTTCTGTGATGTTTAATAATATAATTTCATGGGCTGGTGAGATGGCTCAGTGGGTAAGAGCACCCGACTGCTCTTCCGAAGGTCCAGAGTTCAAATCCCAGCAACCACATGGTGGCTCACAACCATCCCTAACGAGATCTGGCGCCTTCTCTTCTGGAGTGTCTGAAGACAGCTACAGTGTACTTACATATAATAAATAAATAAATCTTAAAAAAAATAATAAAATTTCATTTTGCTAAAAGCACTTACACAGGCTCTTTGATATAGCAGGTATGAATAAAAGCCAGGGCAAGTTGTGTGTATATGTAATGAAAAACACTGAAGTTGGCACTGTTTGTGGTAAAACAAATTTTATGATACAGTTTTTCTGATGGGTAAGTTGAGAAACATATAATGTTCCAAGTCTGACAGGGTCGGGACTGAAACTTCTTCCCTCACTGCCTAGAAGTCACTTTGCTTTCAGAAGGAAGAAGATGTCTAAGCATGCATGCATGCAGTCTTCTGTTTTACCTCTGATAAACTGAGATCCAAAGGGCCCTGCAAATACATCCCAGCTGATGTTCCAAGGCTAATTTTTCTCAGCTGGGTCAGATAAGAACTATTATCCTACCTGATGCTGACTTCATTGGGTCCACTTGACTGACAAATGCTTTTGCAATATAGCCTCCTTCCATGTGACGTAACAAAGATTCAAAGGTTGGGAGTCAGTTACAGTCCCAGCATTTAAACTTTGTCAATAAGCTAAGACACTTGGAGCTGAGATTTTGTTCAGCATGCTGCCTCTTTATTGCCTAAAATTGTCCTGATATCAATGACTAGACCAGGCATCTATCTCAGTTACAGCATTTCTTGGTGCTTCTTTAAATTCTCCATTGTGGGAACAAAAGCAAAGATTGACAGCCATTCCTAACAGAATGAGATGCTGTGATCAAATGACAAGAAAAAACTCTCGGCAGTTCAAGGCTCACAAACTTTACTTAAAAGCTGCCCCTTCTTGTCGTTAAATATAGAAAAGGCCACATATTTAAGGCCCCAAGTGTGGTTCTTGCTATCAACTTGTCTCTATACAGTCATCAGAGACTCAATTTAGACTGCGTACTTAGCTTCTGTCTTGTAGAACTGATAAAATGCCTGAGTGCCTGAGACAGCTTGGCTAATGCGCAGTCATACCTAACGCCGAGGCCAGAGAAATGCCTGAGCTAAACGTGATCAGAGGATACAAGTGGGTAGGAGTTTAGAGTATATTTTAAATATATTCTTTTCTCATAGAGCCTTTAATGGGAAACATTTTCCTAAGCAAACTCGAGTCCGCTGTGTCTTGAAGCAGTTACTTCTTACTGAATAATTAGAGTAAAACATGGGATTTGTATATATCTCAGTTTGTCAGAGGTAAAACCGAAGACTGCATGCATGCATGCTTAGACATCTTTTTTTTTTTTTTTCTGAAAGTATGTGACTTCAAACCAGCAAGGAAGAAGTTTCAGCTCAGACTCTGTCAGACTGAGAATATTATATGTTTCTCAACTTACCAATCAGAAAAAACTGCATCATTTGCAATGTATGCATACTGAGTATTCCAATAGAAAAGTTGAGAATTCTGTGTCTAATGATGCAAGCCAGTATTCTCCAGAAAGAGCCAGCTGACTGACAAAAGCTGATTTTTAGAACTCTCTGCAATGAAACATTTATACTGACAAAAGTATTCTTTCTAATCACTGTAAAGTACTTTCAAGTTTCACATAATTTGCAGAGATATTAAATACCTTAATTATGAGTTAGAAAAAAATTTCAAAAATCTGATAAAAAATATCTTTACCCACACAAAGCACAGCCACAAAATTTAGATGGAAGATGCCATAATAAACAGTAAGTTTACACACTATTGGTTTTGTGCTTCCCACTATGGTCCATTCAACAGTCAGAGATATATTAAAAAGTAAAAAAAGAAATGGATATGTACCTGAAAAAGCATGTTACATTCTTGACAAAATACATTGTTACTATTCACATGTTAAGTGTATTTTTCTGTAAAAAAAAATACTTCTTAGAAAACACACATTTTCTTTTTCATTTGTAAACAAAGATGGCTTGTGGCAAAATAAAGCCAAGTATTCGCTTGGAGATTAAACTCCTGCTCATTCTGCTGAGGGGAACCTCACCTAGCATCCTCTACCTCATCTCAACAGTCAAGGCATCAGTCTTTATCAGTGGCCTCCAGTGCAGTCAAAGATGCTCCTCTTTGCCATAATTTACATTAAGCACATGCATATGGTTGTATGATTTGAACTTTGTACAAGCATTGCATACATTTGTAATATGACTGCACACACACACACAACCACTGACATTGCCTGATTTAGGGAAGAGTTCCCACACACATCTTTCCTTTTAGATATTTTGCTGTATGTTCTTTTTACATATTCAGTAATATATGCATGATCATAGACAATGCATCTTGACATTAGAAGTACAGAGGTAATGAAAAGATGCCCTTGTGATATTAGTAACAGGCACTAAATATCAAGTGAGTATGATTTCTAGTATAAACATTTCCTCTTTTATTTCTTTTATCCTGGAACTCATGCAATTACAGTAAGTTAAAGAGAAACAAAAATGAGTTATAAACTTCACTTATTGCTAAAAGGAGCTTTAAGCAGAAACAGTGAATGTAAGGCAGGCCTTGTGCCTCACAAGAGATGCAGGGAAAAAATAGGCGAAGAAAACAGATCACGTGTGGAGTCAAACAAAACAGCTAAAACCATTTCTAGTGAGGAGGAGGTGAAGAACATATTTTTCTCTCTTTTGCAAACATGGATGTAAGCAGGTCCCGCAGAGAGGTTTTTTCATATCTAGTGAGGGGTGAGAGACGTAAGAGGGAGGTCCCCAAGATAAGCATGTAAATCAGTACTGCTTTCAATCACGACTCTAAGAGCAGAGCAGGAAGAAGACTTGGAGCTTGAAGCCTGGAGGGATGCTTTTTCTGCAACAAGATCCAGTAAGCTACTTAAAATAAGGGTCTAGGAGAAGCCAATTGTCTAATATGAGCGTTAAAACAGGACCTGGCACAGCATCAACCTGAAGATACTAAAAAAAAAAAAAAAAAGAAAGAAAAAAGAAAGGAAAACAGCAGAGAATTGCAGCAAAGCCCATCTTCTGCTGAAAACTAAGGTGGAGGGCTAAACTGGGCTCCTTGCCAAGAATTTAAAATACACAGCAAAGCAGGCACATCTATGAAAGATGACCAAGGAAGTAGAAATCTGAGCTTTATGATAGAGGAAAAGATGGTGGTGTAATGAAAGGCAGACCTGGAGCTGTCAGGATTCTGAAAACAAGCGTTAATAAAAGCTTAAATATTAAAAATGAAGGAGGGCCTGGTGGTGTGGCACACACCTTTAATCCCACCACTTAGAAGGCAGAGGAAGGCAGATCACTATGAGGTCTAGGCCAGCCTGGTCTACAGAATGAGTTCCAGGATAATCAAGGCTACAGACACCCCTCTCCCTCTCTCCCTCTCTCCCTCTCTCCCTCTCTCCCTCTCTCCCTCTCTCTCTCTCTCACACACACACATATGCACACACACAATTTTCAATAAAGTGGAAGAGAAGGGGAAAGGGTAGCAAGATTAAAAATGGGACAGACATGACAGTAACAAGTGGGATGAACGATGGAAAGAGAGACAAAGACTGACCAAGGTGCTTCACCTGTCACAACTGAAGCCCCAAACAATGAGAAGAACCAGACATCTAAAGAGGCTCTTAGCCCCCCCTTTTTTTTGTTTTTTGTTTTAATACAAAAACTGGCACTCCAAATAACTATTGTATTTTCCCTGAAAATATGATCTCTGTATTTCAAGGACAAAAAATGTTCCCTATGACATACTTTAGTGAATTTATTACAATAAAAAATAAAGTGTTTTTTATGTGATTAGTTGAAAGCATCCAGCCACTTGTCAGATAAGGCTACCTCCATGAGCCTCAGCTGTTTCATGCAAGGCACTGGGTAAAATCCTACAAGATTCACAAATCAAGAGCAGCAAAGTACCATTGTCAAGAAATTGGCTCTTCTGGCATAACTCTAAGGAGTGATGATTTCAGAAAACTGAAGATCCAAATAAAATGGTTGCTGTGACCCACTAGATCAGTGGTTCTCAACTTGTGGGTCATGACCCCTTTGGAGGTCAAGTAATCCATTCACAGGCTCAGGCACAGGCTACTTCTCATTCCACATTCAGGTTCCTGTCTGGCTCTACTGATTTCTGAGCCCATCTCAGCTTCCCCATCAAAAGCTCAAACTCTTGTAGCATGCTTGTACCACTCCCAGCCTGACATCTGAGGAACTCCTCACCTATTGTCACCTCTGCCTACTACCTCAGCTGCCTATCCCAGGTCCACTTTGCATCTCTTTCTTACCTTCTTGTAACAGAAACCTGACACCCTCCCAAGGGTGCTGTCTCCCCTGCAGTGTAGGTTGTTTCCTTCCCCAAAGCCATTTGACATCACTATCTCAGATTTGACATTCATCTTCCTTTGTAGATTTCACTGTTCCACAAGGCCCCAGTATCTGGGAGACAGCTGGGCTAACGTTTGTCCTCGCACATTCACTGCTTTGTTGTTATCCTTAATGATCTAGACCTGTGACTAAGCCATCCAGTTACCTGCTCGTAAGGAACTGCAGACCTCCCATTAATTACAGCTTCTACACCTTTCTCTAAAACTGTCACCCGAAAACCCTTCACTATGGAAACCCTAAAACTCCAACGAGCACACCTACACTGCTCCAACCTCTCTACACTTTCTAGTTGTCCTGTTTAAAGTCATCGTTACTCTGTAGCTTTCCCCCTTGCTCTCGCTCAGAACTTCCCTCAACGGTTTCTTGCCTACATCAAGTTCTCTGTCAACTGAGCAAAAATCCATGCAGCTTAATGTAACTGGAGCAAAGCTGCCAATTTTGCTCTATGTCCCACGTCCATCCAATCTCCCACTCACAAAGATGACGATTTCAGATTGTTCATTCTCTCCTCCAACCTCCAATACTGCCTTTCCATCTTCATCACCAGTTAATTCTTTTGCTTTTATGGTCACTGAAAAGCAGAAGTGATACTGAGACCCAACATAGGCTCCTGTTAGCTACACACCTAACAGCTCAGAGAATATCAGAGGATGCTCTGCACACAAAGATGGATAGCCTGGTCAAGGATGGATACCCTGGTCAAGGATGGACAGCCTGGTCAAGGATGGATAGATTGGGTCAAGGATGGATGGCCTGGGTCAAGGATGGATGGCCTGGGTCAAGGATGGGTGGCCTGGATTGGTGTAGGGACCACTAACCCCAGGTGTTCCCAGAATTCATACCTTCTAAAACTTTCCATCATTGCTTTTGTCTACAACTGTAACATGCCCTAAACTCTCTATCTGTTTTGTAGTGTAAATACTGAGTGGATAGACTTTAACTACAGAGATAGATTAGTTTAAATAATATGCAGAGTGACATGGAGCGCACTAGTCTGACTGGATAGAGAAATGTGTGCAAATCATTTTACCTAAGTTATGGAACATTCATTGCTCTAGGTTCCTGGCATTTAGGCATGAACAAGGAAATAAAATACTCAGTCTCCCAGAGTTTACATTAAATAAGGACTAGGAAAGTTTATAATCTATAAACACAATGCTTAAAACATGGAGTCAGTGTGGAGAGAATAAAGAACAAGTTTATCATAGCCAGCGTTTGAAGGTTGGTTTCCACCAGCCATTAGTGCCTACACACACTGCCTGGTGAGAATTAGTAAACTAGTGGTTGAGTCTCAACAACCACACCCACTACAAGCATAGCTCCAATTCTGGGAAACCGTGAGTGTCCAGTGAAGAACTGGGAGCTGCCACTAACTCTACAGTGATGTGACACATTCTAGGGAAAATATATGGCTACAATATTTTTATATTCATTTATACTAATAAAAATTCTATTACCTTTTAAATATGTATGACCCCCCCCCTTTTTTTGGAAAATATCCTTGTACACATGTAATGTTTTCAAAAGCCATACATTTTGGCATTTTATTTGAGGTATTTAGTCCAATGTATCTAGAATTGTGAAATAACTTAAAAGATCTATTCTGGAATTAAGTTGTTCTTCCATATACAGAGGGATCAACAGAAATTTAGATAAGTCTGTTCTTAGAGACATTTTATCCTTAAAGCACCATTACTGCAAGGAGTGAATCATATCTTCAGTCTACTTAAGAATGTATAATAAATTTTTTGCACAGGGAAAATCAGGTTTTACAAGGTATTGGAGAAAGGGATATATACAGTAAGATTTAGAAAGTGAAGTGCAGGTGACTAATGAGCCAGAAAGACTGATTTATAAGGGAAGATTAAAAGAATTAACTAGGTATGGAACAGCAGAAAAAATTATAAAGAACGAAGCTTTGTGATTTGCCTCATCATGGAGCACTCCCTCAGAACATTTAAATATGACCAGAGAAAGCCAACCTACACAAGAAACCACAGGCCAGGAGCATATTTGCATAGGGTTTAGAGATGCCAAATTCTAACCTTCACTTGCTGATTACAAATGTGTAGGAACCCAGATATATTCCTTCATGATTTCTCTTTCATACAACTCATGATATCTAAACAAAATATATCCTGTGGATATATGGTATTATTTTTGAAATTATATGAAACATAATTAATTGTTCTCTATATGGATACGACCAAAGACTCACCGGCTATCTGAGCTTTGTATCTACTGTCATTCCTGGAATAGAGTAAATCACTGAGGCTGAAGACTCAGTTAGTGGTTAGGTCTTAACTTTATGCAGGCAAATACATATGCAATGTTATATAAAATATAACATTTATGCATTATGATTCACATCATGATGAATTATAACAGCCCTATCCTATATTGCTGTGATACTTTTAAGAATGATTTAAATTATTTAAATGTATACTGTTTAGCCAGTCATCTCGGCACCACAGCTATCTGGTCCTAGTTATTTAGGCAAAAATAATCTGCATTTATAGGAAATTGTTTTTCATAATGAAAACCCAAACAACTTAGGATAACAGCCTAAATTAATAGCTTGTAATATATTTAGACATTGCATAGTATAAGGAAATAAAATCATGATATTTGTATGATGTGAAATAAATCCATTTAATTTTCACACACACACACACATAACTCATTCAATAGCTAACTCAGCAGCTAGCTATTATTTGATAAAGTATTATTCTTTTTCAGTTATATAAAGAAAAATATGCTCTTGGTAAAACATGCTTGAATATTGACACAATTATAGATTTTTATGATGATTTTCTTTGAGTTTTTCCTTCCAAAAAAAGTGGTTAGTTCTATATGAACAATAGACATGGTCAGATATTTGACACGCAATACAGCTATGCTATGAACACAAAATATAAGGTATATATTTCAACAGACATCATAGCATAGTGTTATAGAAATAACAATAGTTTTGTGGGGAAAACATTTCAGAAAGCATTATAGTAAAGCTTAGTCAAAATTCATTATTATGAATTTTGTTTGTTCCAAGTTAACTATGTCCTCGCTCAATGATCAAATGGCAGAAGAAACAACTTTTCATTTTTTTATTTTCACTGAAAATAAAACTAATACATTATACATTTTATGACAAGTATTTTAGACTTAAAGTTTTAAATTATCCTTTTAAAATCCTCATCTCAAGGTCTTGAAAATCCAGGTAGATGCCACACTAGGATTCACACTGTCAAAGCTACAGTCTGGGACCAATACTGAGTCCAAGAGAATGTGACAACCTGAAGGCACTGTTTACAACTACAACTCAAAATGTAATTGTAAACAACCCTGTTAAAAATGGTCATAGATCTGAAGGGACATCTGATCAAGGGCACAGATGAAGAGTAGATAGATGTGAAGAGACGCTACACGTATGTAAAGAGAGTCTGCATAGTATGCCATCGGGCACATGCAGACTTACATGAGATGCCACAACCTGCTGCCAGACAAACTCTCTAAACCAGCAGTCAAGCTTCTTAATATTTGTCCAAATGAACTGAAAACTTAGGTCCACACAAAACTAGACACAGAGACGTTTATAGTAGCTTTGTCCATGTTTGCTGGGAATCAACCAAGATGTCTTTTGTCAGGTAAATGAACTAGAGTACTCAGTGTAGTGTTACTTACCACAAGGAAGAAACACGCTACCAAGGCAGGAAAAGAAATGGAAAACTATAAATGAGCATGCTAAGTGAAAGTGCCATCTTGAAAGCTACGAATTGCATAATACCAAGTAAGTGACCATTTATTTAGGAACAACACCACACCATGGAGCCAGTAAAAAGGTCAATGACAGGGGGTGTATTGGGGTAGTTTAGGGACATGAAAGAGATTATATCTGTATGATACTATAATGACAAATATATGTATTAAAAGTCTACTTATATTGATATAATGTATAAAACTGACTCCCGAGGAACCTAGAGCCTGGAATCAAAGATCTACCAAGGAACACCTTCAACTGTGGTGTCAATTAGGGGATGCTGTTAATGGGGGAGGCTGTGGTTATGGCAACAGCCTTCACTCTACTTTTTGCTTCCCTAGTTTGAACCTTAACCTTGTCTTTAAAAAGGTAAAATTTATTTAAAAAAAAAAAAAGGAAAAGAAATGCTGGGCCTGGAGTCATATCCCATGGAATTACTTTACTAATTTTCACAAGTCAAATCAAAGGAGACACCCGGAGCACAGGGCTGTGCTTCTTTATAAATGATATGCTCCCTAAAATAAGACACACAGAGCCACTAACATACACACAGTTTGATTTTTTTATAGTCATAAATATTTAATATCAGCCTTACGCATGGATTTGTGAATGAGAAAAAGACATATGTGTTCTTATTTACATACACATTGTATGTAGTCATATACATATTAGATCTCCACAGACACACACATTATGTATGGATGGCAGCTTGCACACATGTGTTAGATCTCCCGCTACAAATTTCTTGAGTGTTTATGGAAATTAACACCATTTTGAAAGCTCCATACAATTCTATCAATCAAGCACAGGGTATTAATTTAAGAAATTTACTGACACAAGGAAACATAAAGTCTTGTTATATCTTGTAGCTTCTTCTGCAGGTAATAAAAGTCTAAGTACAGAGTACATCATGGCCCTAATAAAATTGGAAGGTCTGCTCATTCTGACAGGGTACAAAATAAAACATAGACAAGCTTCCCATAAATGAATACCATAGTATCAATCATCTCTCTGCTACTGTGTGAAAGTGCAGGGCAGATCACATATTTATTTTTCCCACTAGCACAAACTGCTGGTCATGGCAGAGGCTTCCAGCTTTCTGCTTGCAGAACTGCTATTCCTTTGTGTTACCTGGAGGTTAGGAGCCACGGATGGTGTGCTGTGCTCAACACTCGGCTTAAGAGAGCTGCACTAACAGTGTGCTGGACACTTCGAGGTGAAGACTGTTAGGCATAAGCAACAGACTGGAGTGGGAAAATCTAAGACTGCACTGGATACTGGAACGGTTCACAGGGACAGCTGACAAAAGCTTAAAAACGGAAAGCAAAATACAAATTATGTTCACTTAAAGAATACAGAACTCATCATAAAAGACAGTAAAGTAGTGATGTATTAACCTCATTAAAATCATATTTCTTCTGATTAGAGTTCACAGCAGGTCCTGCCTCTTCTGGTTGTGCCCAAACCAATTTCCTGTTACTTTAAGGATCCTTCTAAGGGTTTAGGGGCTCTTGCCCTTAACTCAGGTGAGGGGACAGTGACACTAGATGATGCTGGCTGCCCCAGGAGGGTTTTATGTACTGGCTAAAAGTAGCACACATTGGTGCCATACACAGGCTAACATTTGGTTAAAAATAGACACATCTAACTTCAGGAGAAGTGGGGGAAGGTGGTCTCCCTGTGTGTTTGGGTACAGGAGAAAATATGTTTTATAATAATCTGAAGACTAGTCTTTGCTCCACTAAATTTGTCACAAAGCATTTCAGGTTGGGATGCAGTTATGTTGGTTGAGGGCTTGAAGGCTTGAAGTAGCATGTCCAAAGTCAAGGGATCCCACCAGCATCATGTAAACAGACTGTGCGGTACAGTACCCTATCTGTAATCTCAAGAGTTCAGAAATCCAACATCCACCTCACCTATGCTACACAGTCAGCTGGAGGCCAGCATGAAATACATAAGAACCAGACTAAAATCCAAGCAACCAAACAGATATTCAAACAAACAGGCACACACACACACACACACCCACACACACACCAAAGACTCCATTTCATTCTTCTTTTACCCATAGACTCCATCAGTGACCACACTCAGAAGTGCCACCCACACAAAGTGTGCAGCTCCAGCTTGTGGATCTCTGAGTGGTGTGCCACCCTTCATCACCACAGATGGAGTCAGGGGACCCACAACCTCAAAGGGCAACTTCTCTGCCTTTCTGTGTTCCAACATACAGAGAGAGCTAGGTCATCATGAGATCCCTCTATCAGGCTCAGCCTCTACTCTGATTGTCTGTAGGGACTGCTTTCAGTCACTGTCCTCCATGGCTCTTACTCCTGGTACTTTCTTTTCAGACACTGAGTGTGCTCCATCAAGACTGGGGTTACAGACCCTCAGGAGTGTATAGTATATCTTTACACCACTTCTACTTTGCAAGTTTCAAGGCTCAGGGGTCTGTGTGGAGTTTAGTAGAGCAAGGCCTTTTCAGTCTTAGCTTATTTTAATTTTATTGTGCCAATTATTGCAAATACAGCTGTTTGTTTCCGGGCAGTTTTGTGTGACAATAATAAAATGCAAAGATCTCCAGAGATTTATTTCACTGCTTCCTCGGGCCCTACTCCACCCCATCCTAAATGTGGCTTCATATACAGAAGCCAGTTGAAGTGGCATGCCAGGATCAGTTTTCACAGTTGAGAAAGTGTTACTGGACTCTCATAGCTAACACTTCTTTGAGAACGCGTTACTGCTTGTGAATCCAGGAGTAGCTGGATTTCCCGTCCCTACAGAGACTCTGCTCACTAAACTTGTCCAAACCTTTTCAATGCTTACACACTTGCCAGTTTTCACACTTGCCAGTTTTCACCTGCTCTCACCCCTTTCTCACTATGTGTCACTGAAGACTTCCAGAGTAATTACCCCAGACTTACCAAGCCTCTCCCCAGAGCCAGGGTCTTGGCAGTCTGTCTTGCACATTGTCACAATTACCATTAGCAAGGCACTTCTGGTAACCACGGCGCTGCCTTCTTTCGGTCTTTGCCGTATCTCCCTTTGGGCCTTCTGCACAGTTGCTTTACAGTCTTGTTATGGCCTCACTTTACTTCCAGACCTGATTTCTGAATTACAGTACTGGAAAAACACTACCTGCTATGACAAGCAAAACACACGGTGACATCTGTGGCATTAGAGAAGAAAGGCTCATCTCTGGGATCACATGACACGTGCAAAAGTTCTTCCTCCGCCCTTAGCCTCTAATGCAATGGGGTCTTCCTCCAGGGCTTCTGTGCCTTTCTTTCACGGAAGGAGATCAAGGATGAGCATGGTACAGGGGCATGGGAGCAGGGCTGGCTGATAATTCTTAGCTGGGCATGGTCATGGAGCCACATGTGACTGCAATAAGGTGAGTCAGTAACCTCAAAGGAACGAGGAAAAGTTGTCCTCGCTCCTGCCATATTGCCAGGTGAAGCGAACACCACAAAGCTGGCCATGAAGGAAAAGGAAAGCATCCTGTTCACAAGCTCTTATTGTTCAGAGGGAAAGCCAGGATGGTCATAAGCAAATAACGATGTCTAGGAAACACAACCAACTCAGTTTAAATTTATACTTGAGCTAATTGTGTTAAAAATAGCAACAAGAGAAGGTAGGGCTCTAACATTCAATCATATGCAAATGAAGAGGTGCTATTTTGTTTTAGTCAACTGTCAAAAGAACACTGAACATGTCACCTGTTGACAAGATCATTAATGAAATACATATTTTTTAGAAGGAGGACCTCAAGCCAGGTACAGTCCACCTAGGAGGAAGTTTGATAGCCGGACTAAAACACTCTACCATTAATATCTCTTGATCTAGCAATTACACCTCGAGAAACTCTCGGTAATGAGATAATTAGAAAGTTCACAGAGGTGCAAGCAGAAGACTAATTATCCCAGCACATTTTAAAACAGAAAAAAAAACCTATTAAATGATTCCACATAGAGATCAATTAAATAAATTGTGTTCTTAAAAGTAGAATTTAAAACAGGATAAAATTATGATGCAAACTAATTATTAGCAAAGAAAAAAATGCATCAGTAGACAATAGTAAATGAAAACCAAACAAATAAGACTTCATGTCATTGGTGGTGTAGGTGTGTGCATGAAGGGAAAAGAGAAAGGAGGAAAGGGAAGAGGGAGGGAGAGCTGAGAACCTATGAATACCCACACACAGAGAGAGCACATTTGTGGAGTCTAGACACCCACGCTCTTTCCCAGTCAATGGGTGGCAATGTGTGGGATGTCTTTCACCTTGGCAGGATGGTGCTGCCGTGAAATTTTGAATCACATTGGCTCAATCAAGTGTTATTATTTTTATTTGCAGCCAAACATATTTTCTGGTAAAATATGCAAATTCCCAATTTGTCTTTACTCTTGAATATAGCTTTTCATCCTTTCAACTTAAGAATAAAATAAAATGTCTCGTTTTTTATGGAAACTTTTTTTTTTTTTACTTATTTAAAGTTAAGGCAGAATTTTAACAATCACAAGAAAAAGGGTTGTTTTTGTTTAATTTTCTTTTCATTCTGAAGTTAATGGTAAAAAGACTGGGCATGAACTCCAGGGTCCGCGTCTGCACCGCGTGCCTGTGTCTTTGTCAAGCTATTAAAGGATAAAAGCTCAGATTTGCTCAGCTGAAGATCAAGATGATAATCTGTATCTTACAGAGTGGTGAGGATGGCTTAGGTAAAATTTAGCCTCAAACTCCAGCATTTCCATTAAGTTTGATATATAATATTTTTATTAAGAGGTTGCTTTCATGAAAGTATTTTGCAAAATATTTTCGTTTAATTCTTTTTTATTAGATATATTCTTTATTTACATTTTAAATGTTATCCCCTTTCCTAGTTTTTCCTCCCCAAATTCCCTATTCCCTCCCCCTCTCCCTGCTCACCAACCCACCTACTCCCACTTCCTGGCCCTGGCTCTCACTAATGACTGACTAGGCCATCCTCTGCTACATATGCAGCTAGAGCCATGAGCCCTACCATGTGTTTTCTTTGATAAGTGGTTTAGTCCCAGGGAGATTTGGGGGGTACTGGTTAGCTCATATTGTTGTTCCTTCTATGGGGCTGAAAACCTCTTCAGTTCCTTGGGTACTTTCTCTACCTCCTTCGTTGGGGACCCTGTGCTCCATCCAATGGATGGTTGTGAGCATCCACTTCTGTATGTGTCAGGCACTGGCAGAGCCTCTCAGGAGACAGCTTTATCAGGCTCCTGTCAGCAAGAGCTAATATCCAATATATACAAAGAACTCAAGAAGCTGGACTTCAGAAAATCAAATAACCCCATTAAAAATGGGGTACAGAGCTAAACAAAGATTTCTCAACTGAGGAATACTGAATGGCTGAGAAGCACCTGAAACAATGTTCAAAATCCTTAATCATCAAGGAAATGCAAATCAAAACAACCCTGAGATTCCACCTCACACCAGTCAGAATGGCTAAGATCAAAAATACAGCTGACAGCAGATGCTGGCGAGGATGTGGAGAAAGAGGAACACTCCTCCATTGCTGGTGGGATTGCAAGCTGAGACAACCACTCTGGAAATCAGTTTGGTGGTTCCTCAGATAACTGGACATAGTACTACTGGAAGATCCAGCAATACCACTCCTGGGCATGTACCCAGAAGATGCTCCAACTTGTAATAAGGACACATGCTCCACTATGTTCATAGCAACCTTATTTATAATAGCCAGAAGCTGGAAAGAATGCAGATGTCCCTCAACAGAGAAATGGATACAGAAAATGTGGTACATTTACACAATGGAGTACTACTCAGCTATTAAAAACAATAAATTTATGAAATTCCTAGACAAATAGATGGATCTGGAGGATATCATTCTGAGTGAGGTAACCCAATCACAAAAGAGCACACATGATATGCACTCACTGATAAGTGGATATTAGCCCAAAAGCTCAGAATGCCCAAGATACAATTTGCAAAACCCATGAAACTCAAGAAGAAGGAAGACCAAAGTGTGGATATTTCGATCCTTCTTAGAAGGGGGAACAAAATACCCATGAAAGGAGTTAGAGACAAAGTCTGGAGCAGAGACTGAAGAAATGACCATCCAGAGACTGCCCCACCTGGGGATTCATCCCATATACAATCACCAAATCCAGACACTATTGCAGATGCCAAAACATTTTCTCAATTTGTATAATCTCTGAGGTAAACTTTTGGGTTAGAACTCCCTAGGGTAAGTCAATTTGGTTCACATTTCTAGAAACCTCTTTGCCCTGGAATTGCTGGATTCAGTGGATAATTCTGCAAAGTTGTAGTCACATGTTCCAGTAAAGCACAGACTTGCAAGAGCAATGCCAGTAAATCACCTATTACTGTTATTATACTCTGTGAGGCCTATGGCACTGGAGACGTGGTTTCTGGGGGAAATGTTCTCCTTTTACAAATAGGTACTCAGCTAAAATTTAAACTTCTTAAAGGTAGTTGCTAAGAAACACTGCTTAAGCTTTGTTTTCTCATGTGCAGTGAAGAAAACGTAATGCTGGCAAAGTTGTTCGAATCAACAAATATTTCAAAACGTTTGCCATAGTTATCCTTTAGTGTACTAACCGGTGTGGGGTACTTCATCTACTTAGGTTTTATTCTGAGGTCTTCAACTTTTGCACGTTGCTTTTGTTCTTGTATAGTTAAATTACCTACTGACAAACAACTGAGTTGGCCTAAAGTCACTTAAATTCATACCTACACGTGTCTTCAATTATAGTCACTAATGGCAGATAGTTATTTCCAACCTAGAATCTGTTGTCATTTAATTGGTGTCATAAAATAATTGTACTTAAGGTGATAGCTGATATGACTGGAGATTTTATATATGTATATGTATATATATATATGTATATATATATATATATATATATATATATATAATTTTCTTTCACTTTGTTCCTCTACTTCCCCTGTATATATTTAGATTCTTTCATATGATTGAGTTTTATTATCATTTCAGGGGTTTTGGCTATAATTATTTGTCCCTGTTTTACTGGTTGCTTTTGGGGATTAGAGTCACCATCCTTAATTTATCATTGTCTACTTTCCAGTGTTAATATACCACCTACATTGTATGGCATCTTAAGACCACAGGGAAATTTACTTCTTTTTCTCCTCTGTATGCAGGCATAGTCATAGGTTTTATTTCAATGTGGTTTATTAATCCTGACACAGTTATTTTAATTTAAAAAACATATTAATTTAAAATAATTAAATAATTAAAAGCTATTAGATATTATCAAGAAAATTGGAAAAGCAATATAATTTCCTTTTGTATTTGTATCTCTGTTCTTTCCTCCGTGCAGATCTGGGGCCTGTGGTTTTAGGTTTCCTCTGCATTGCTGAGTTCTTGCAACATTTTTTAGTGACTCTCTGCCAGTGAGAAAGGTTATGACTTATGTATGATTGGGAAAAACATATACTGACCTTCAGTTATTAAAATAAAGTATTTTCAGGATAAAGAATTACAGGTATGCGCTTTGTTCATTCATGAACATGGAACAGGGAGAGATTCCAATCCTGTGTTTTAGCTTTCATTCCTTCCCCCCATAAGTCATCCTTACCCAGTTTGTGTGTGCTGCCTTTTACACATGTATTCTTAACAATTTATTCTGCTAACTTGTTTTATGCCCTTGGATTACAACGGACTTCAGAGGATGTCTCTATTTCTCATGCCTCTATGTGTCCAAGTTTCTTATATTTGTGCGGTCTGGCCACCAACTTTTCAGTCCCCTCAGTTTCTATTCCTACACATCTTTGCCACGTCTATCCATCTCACAGTTCGTTGAGTACCCTTTGATCTTTCTTGCTCTCCTGGGCAGTCTCTCTTGCTGCCTTCCACTTCACTAAACATTTTTTTCTACAATATCTCCTTTACATTCACATAATAACTGTAATTTTTATATTGGACATATTGTTTCCATTTCTAGAATTTAGCTTTGGTGTTTGTATATTTTATAGGAGTCTCTATTGACATAGCAGATATTCTCTTGAGTTTTTTGAACATATGGGGTAGAAACTATATTAATTATTTTAATGTTTTATTTATGAAATTTGTATAAATTCTGGGTCAGTTTCAAGGGACATTTCCTCCTTATTTTTCATCACGTTTTGATTTGCATGTATGTGTGTGTCTGGTCATATTTTATTTGTTGTTTGCCATTTTGAACATTATCATTTTGTATGATGAATTTCTAGCACACCTATTCATATCTTTGAGACTTGTCAGGGGCATGGTTAAATTCTCTGGGATTTGAAGGATTCATTTGGCCCTTCTGAGTCTTTCTGTTGGGCTATGTTAAGAATAAGGATTTTGATTAGGTTTGTTTTCTACACTAGTGGAGCTTTTTTAGTACTTTAAGCAATACTCCTTGACCATGATGCTTTCTACCCTGGGTGTTGGGAACAGGAACACTCTCCTTGTTGGAACTTGGTTGCTGTACCAGTTTACTAGTTCAAGTTTTCCTTTCCATGGTTGTTCAACCAGTCTCATCAACCAGGGAGGAATCTTCTGCAGCCCCTGGGCACTTTGTACTTTGGTACCTTTCTGGTTCTACTTCTGTTAGATTCTAGCTGCCTTCAACTTGTAAGTTCTAACCTATACCTTCATGCTGTCTCTAAGCAAAATGTCAGGGCAATTGCACATCTTCCTTCATCTGTATCTATGCTTGGGGAGTATAGCTCTTTGTCACTTAATACCCAAAGGCGGAGAGCTATTGATTCACATATTTTATCTAAAATCATTTCATGCCAGAAGAGAGCTTAGTTCTTGGTTTTTCATGTTGAACAGAAGAAATACTCAATGCATATTCTAAGGAATGGGAGACTGATTGACTTGCTCATGACTATCCTTTCTTTGCCTTTCTGTTTCTCATACCTGTCATAGTATCCTGTTAGATCAACGGTTCTCAACGTTCCTAGTGCTGCAAACCTTTACTAAGGCTCCTCATGTTGTGGTGATACCCAACCATAAAATTATTTTATTGCTATGTCATAGCTAATTTTCTGACTGTTATGAATCATAATGTAAATATCTGATATGCAGGCTATATAATATGTGACCCCTGTGGAAGGGTCATTTAATTCCTGAAAAGGTCACAAACTATAGGTTGAGAGTTGCTGGTTTAGCTACTTTGTAGTTTCGCATTATGATGATCTGTTACAGAATTTGTAAGCAATGATAGGAGAGGAGATGAACACATGGTATCCCTTCTCCTAAGGAAGGATCCATTTCCTTCCCTTCTACTGCTCAGTGAAGAGAAGTGTAATGAAATAGCTATTAAATTATATTTTCTATAGAATTCTTGTACTGTAGAATTCAGTACTGCCAATAAAGGCCGTAGCTTTTAAAACAAATTTTTTTCCTATTTGTGAAGTTGCAGACTCAAGGGTCCCCTGGGCCAGGTACCCCAGTATTCGCTCTACAGCCTTGCTGCATGGCTTGGCTCCTGGGTGAATTACTCAGTATGTCTGTTTGCATTAGGATCAACCAGCCTCCTGAAAAGGAAATCAAGCCTTGGTACAGAGACGGAGCAAGAAAATGTGTGTAGTTGGGTAAATGTAATGCATTTCAGTATTTAAATCTGTACATTTTTGCCAGGAATATCTTCAACAAGGCCTTTCAAATTTAAGTGATTACATAAAAGCAAAAATAAAAAGTATTTTCCTAGACCTTCAAGTCTGTGTTATGTTTACTTACGATGTAACAAAAACATTTGCAAACAAAAGGCGTTGTTATTTGCAAAATATCTATTATAGTGCCTGCCAGGTTTAAAGTACTTTGAAAGTGTTTGTTAAATAATTAAGGGTAAAATTTTAAAAGTAGCATGTATATATTTTTTGCAAGCACATCACAACCTACACCCGAGAACAGAACAACAAAAATCAGTACAATATTTAAAATGTCAGCGTCGGCACACCATGAGCTCTCACAGGAAGCAGATTGTCCTTTCTCAGGTCCCATCTCCATCTGTGACACTCTGCTCTGAGGGGTGCTCATTGTGCAGATGTCCCAAGGCCCTGCTAGGCTCCATACAGCAGGGGAACCTGCACTTGGATGGGAACCCACACATCCTTCATCAATAAAATAGTGATTCAAATTTACAGTCCCCAGGGGCGTGTTTTCTTACTGGTTATCCCAACACACTGTCTCCTTTCAATCCTCACCAAATTCATCTTGCAAAGATTCCCATAGCCATGGATGTGTGTTAGACGTGGTTTCATTTCTTAGTTATACACCTTTTTGATGACTTTTAAATATATTTTGAGGGGGAAATGTACAAAAAAAAAAAGAGTAAAAATGCAATCAGGCCTCTGGGGTGTGTCTAAGCAGGTACTGCCTTCTGGGAGCGTAGGCAGCATCACCATTCCTTCCTTGCTTAGAGCCAGACAACAATTAGCATTCAGGATCTAAGGCACAGGAAAGTGAAAGAGTGGAAACAGCAGGTAGGTCCTTAAAATTGCTTTAAAAAAATGAAATATAAGCAAGCTGTGTAGGCAAGAGTAGATTTCAGACTTGAGTGTTTGTGTGACTGAACCATCATCCTCCATTACTTGAAGAGATAATGGAGCTTATGTCAATGAATGCTTGCTTGTATAGGGAGTTTGCACAATGTCCGTTTGGGCCACTGCTGAAAACCATCCTACCTAATCACTCATGTATGCTTTAGCAAAGCAAACGAGGTGTTTTTTTCTTCTTTTGTTTTGGTTTGTTTTTTTAATGCTGGCTATTTTTGATCTTGCTTTCAGAGTTTAGAATCTATTAATATAAAATTTGAATGTATGTTATTTGAGCTCTATTTTGAGTTATACACAGAATGTTAAAATGAGTACTTCAGTTATACAGTTCTCAAAGGTGGAGTTTCCTTTCAGAAGTTGACACTTCCATTGTATAAAACTGTAACTATAAAACCCCCTATGTATGAGATTATCAACACAGATTTATGAATGTAGACAGACATGCCCCAGAGTGTCTGGGATCAAGTTCATCTCTCCAAAGATGGCTAACACAGTTAGGGATGTTTTTCCAGGTCTCTCCTTGTTAAAAGTACTACGTATCTAATGGTATTGAAAGGGACAAAAGCTGACTTTGAAGAGGGTTGTGCTCACCTTGTAGGTGCAAGCTGATATAGTAGTAAAAGTAATAGGAAAATGGTACACATGCCACTGGACCAGGGCCCTGGGGCTCTAGAATTAAGAGTGAAAGATGAGGATCCATGACTGATGAGATGGAAAAGGGGACATGCAAGACAAACGGCTCAAAGCACTTCACAAGCTTCCTAGTTAAGAACTGAGGCAAGGTAGCTGAAAGAGCAGCCATGCAGGAGACCGCAGGCAATGACTCTGTCAGATTCTTCAAGTGAAAAGAACAAGCTTGCCAATGGTGGCTGCATGGAACGGTCACCATGAAAAAACCAAGAAGATCTTTAAGTGAAGCAAAATATTTCAGGAAAGGAATATAGAACAGGGAGTATAAAGGTTTTTACACTTGAGAGGCTCTTGTTTATAGACTTCAAAGATATAGGCTTTAGGATAGCACCTCAGAACTACACTGTATCAAAGAACCAATCAAAACAAAAAACAAAAAATGAAAAAAAATGGAAGAGGGCATGAACTAATGTATTTCCTAAAGACAATGAGAAACTGAGTCTCCATTTGTCATCCAGTCAACCAGTCTATGTCTCCTTCTTCTGACGGGATGCTCACAAAACCAGGGAAGTGATCCTGAGAGGGAGGGCAACGATCCTCAGGGAGGTGGGAAATTGAAAATAAGCATCCAGCTTACAAAGAAACCAACGATAGAAATCGGTAATAATAAATACAAAAAGGCTGTAGGAAGATGTCTGAAAAGGCCAGAGGGAAGCTTATATCTGTACAATAGGTAGCTATTTAGAAATAAAAACCCTAAACATGAATGAATTAAGTGGATAACTTAAGTTTGAAAGAGAACAAAATAACTGAGAATGAGAGGCTATAAGAAAGGCACGTCTGAACAGCATGGGATGTGAGATCAGGAAAACTCACAAAGTGAAGCTCAGTCCCACAGCTCAAATAGTCAAATTCACAAACTGCAGGTGCTCAGTAAACGGTACACCACAAGGTAAAGGTGCCACAACCACACAGACGTCAACATTTAAAATCTAAATACATTACAAATAGTTTAAATGTATGCCAGGAACTTTGAAACTTCAAGAATGTTAACATACAATTCAGAAACTATATTAGAAAATTAGAATTTAGATAAATGACACTAGAGAAAAACCTAAACCACAATTTATGTACGTATTTAAATAATAGTGTGCAGTTTTCTTTAAAAACTTAGATAGAATTAGCATGTGATCCAGCAATTCTACTTTTAGGTATTTGCCCAAAATGATGGAGATCAGTATGTCAGAAAATATGAGCTTTTCCATCACCACTGCAGCATTGCTCACAACAGCCAAGATAAGGAATCAACTTAAATGTCCATCATGGCTGTCTCAATAAAGAAAATGTGACATCTACCTACAGTGTCACAACAAGCAGAGAGAGCTTTGTCATTTGCAGTTACACAGATGAACCCGAGGCCGGTAGGTAAGTGGAATGAGCCAGGCACAGAGTAAGTCCTATTTTGATTTTTAGTATAGGATACACTAATGAGAAGGAAAACCAAATGTAAGAGATTCAAGAGACATCTTAGCCTTGTTGAGTCACACAGTTTCAACATTTGTGGATTAGGTAGACAGACAGATATCAGATAGGATGACCAGTAGGGGACTGTGGATGATGGGTACACATGCAGGCAGGTAGGCTGGCACAGGTATGTGAATGCAAATGTGAAGTGTAGGTCTGTGAGCCTTTAGTCTCTCTTTATTCTTCACTCTCCTATTTGGAATTATCAGTCTACATCTAAGTGTAAAATGCACAGACATTAATGAGATAAACTAAGCAGAATCCACTCAAATATATCAGAGGGGAACAATTATTTTAGGAGCTAACAGAAAATCTGAGCGCTGACAGCGTGGCTACGCTTCTGTTCCAACCATACTGTGTCGTTCTCCTATATCTAAACCTGAATCTGAAAAACTTACTAATAATCCTCAATTTTCAGTAGCATACACTGCGAAGCAAATAATTCAATAGTTTTACTTATACATCATCAAATCATAAATCTTTGTCTACTGAATTAGCTTGCTTGAATAATTAATGCCTAAGTATTGATTCATTTATAAGAAACTACTGATACTGAGGGCATGCTAGAAAGAAACAAGTAGCCTAGTTGCTAAAACTGCCCTACCATGGAATTGCTGTGATCAGACTTATCATGACAATAATATCACAGTGCCTCTCTAGACTCTAAAACCCAAGGCTTTCTAACATATTTTGAGGGTTTATTTGCAATTCAAGAGAACGCTAGAGTCTAAAAATACATTACAGGGCATGCTTAGAATTCACCTATCAACAATGGAAACAAAAGACAGAGAGTAACAATAAAAGAATACCTGGCCACTCAGAAATAAAGACAGAACTACATCTAATTTATACCTCACAGTGTATGTCAAAAGACATTTGGGGTTTATGTGCTCGCAGCAATTTTTGATGTGTACAGATTTCAAAGACACATTTGGTATGTGCAACACCATTTACCTAATGGCAAAAGGAAGTCAATAGCTAATCCATGAGCATTTTAGCTTATCAATATTGGAATATTATAAACCATTTTCAGTGGGCTGAATATGTGACTATCATTAAACTCCGCTATAATTTTCAGTAATATTCAAGAAGGGCTGTGACTTTATGATATGAATAGTCCTTGACATTCATAATTCTCAAGCACTTTCTCTTATCATTTTGCTGATGTATGTTCTATTCTAAAATCGGAAGGATAATGGATGGGCTTCTTAAACTGTAAATTAGGTTTTATATCAGAGCCTTGTCACTCCTGACAGGTGACCTGTCACTGGTCCTTCCTCTACAGCCCTCCTTCCTGCTGCTTCTCAAGGACAGAGGGTCAGCCTTAAAGAAAGTCCCGGAGACTGCTGAATCCCTCAGGAAACATCTTAGGACCGTAATAACATTTACTGCAAGCCATAATCATTTTATGTTCTCTCTAACAGCTAAGAGCAGAGCTATACTTTGCTGTCACATGTATTTTTATTAATCAAGGACATTTAAAGTTTGAGTGGATATTATAAATTTCAAAGCTTAGATACTTCTGATGTGTGTGAAGCAAGTCCTAAAATTTAGAAAAATAGAGCACCTGCCAGGATCATTAATTGGTTTCATGAAAGCAGAATCCAGATGTGTATTAGGGGATATTTTGAATTAAAGGTATTCTTAAATGTGATTAAAAAGAAAATTTGGCACAGCAGGTGTAATTAGGGAGATAAAATAGAGCATGTACATGACAAACTCTTATCAATAATGGCAGGACATAAATCAATCTTACATTTTACTGTAAAACAATATTATAATCAGAACCATAATGCAATCAAAGCAACTGGCTTTCTATCAGAATGAATAGTGAAGATGGTTTGAAAACATCGGAAGGAACTGATTCCTAAACTGCTCACCATTCTAACCATGGCATTGAGTCTAAAGCCTGATATTTAGAGCATGCTGCATAATAGAACAAAGATCTGTAATGGCAGCAATGTGGAATTGCTGACGGTGGTTCTTTTATCAGACTAGGCGTTATGACCAAGAAATGCAGCTTTTAAATGTCCTTACATGTGTGAATTTTAAGATAAAAATTACAAGTGAAAACTTATAAAGAAAGTGGACTCTGGTACACAGCATGCCAAGTTCCCTACTTTGGAAGGAGGGCAAAGTACAAGCTCCTAAGCAGAGCTCACGGTCCAGGGCCTTGAGGTATACTGAGCTGTGGAGCCTCTGTTCTCTAGTCTTCCATGGTAGAGATCCATGCAATAACACAAAGATCCCCGGACTAAACCTGCTGTAACCCTGACTGGTCTGGAATAGCCATGGAATACCACGTTTTCTAGAAGGATTCCTTCTGAGTTTCAAGTGTCACTGTGACCATGGCTCAATACGGCTCAATACAGCACTTTACTCATTCAACATGCATTCACTGACAACTTGGTATACGTCTGTTAGTATCTTTTGGCACAGGGATGAAATGAATATAAAAACCCATGTCCATTCACCTCAAATATTGCAATGTACTAGGTCGATTTGTGCCTTTGGGTCTCCCCCCAAATACTATAGTTTAGACAGCTTTATAATTCACCTGATTTAGTGCTTTACTGCCATAATTTCTATTGCTTATACTTTTTAAAATTAGGCAATATCTAAATTCTACCTCTACACAATATCTACAAACCAATTTCTCCAATCCTAGAAAATTCTCTTGGTGTGCCAGAGCTCAATTTGCTCACATCCCAAGCCTATGTAAAAGCCTACAGGTTCATGAGCAGGTAGTATATAAATGAGAAAGGCAGGGCTAGTCCTTCAACAAAAGCTTTCTTCTTCTAAGTAGAGCTGGTTTTCCTCAATAAAATCTACTCCTTGAAGTTCACACATGAGACAGCCTGTAGCAGTGGAGAGTATCTGAACATTTGTTTTCTAGGTACATACATTCCCTTATCAAATGGCTGCCTCCAGCCATCTCATTTGTATGGGCAACAAAGCCAGTTCCATAAATGTAAGAAGCAGTCTGCATGTTGTTGAAAGCCAAAGAATGCAAAGGCTCTTCACCCCAAACTGAAGAGTTCCCTCAAACTTACACTTTCAAGAGTCTGGGTCAACATTAGGTCTTCCGACTGAATGATGTTCAAATGTTGTTCATTGTTAGAACTGGAAAATGAATGTTGTGTTCCTTTTGACAAAAAGTTCTTGAAAAGAGAGCTTAAAATGAGCAGACATCTGTTTACTTTTGATTAAGGTCATATTATAGACATCTGTATCTATTCTAATGAAAACAGCAGATACACACATCACGATCTAAGCGGATTGAGTATATTAGCTTGTTCTTCATCTCACTATGAGGTCTGTTCTCTTAGCCTTTTTAGAGGTGAGTAAGCTGGGAAGGAGGGAAATCAGACAGCTCATTGATCACCTGTGTGTGATCACACACAGTATGCCTGAGCTACCCACGCCAGACATCTGAATCTCCTGTCCATGGTCTTAAGGATTGTGATGCATATGCTGCCAGTTATATACAACTAATCCACATTGCTGCCTAAAGATCTGTGGAGCTACAGGACGCACTAAATAAGTTGTTGTATGACAACTAGTTGGAAACTGAACAATTCAAGATTCGGTCAAATTAATTCAAAATCAAGCCTATAGAAAAGCTGGAAATATGGAGTGTTCAAAAGAGAACACTGGAAAAATCAGTTTTCTCATTGAGGAATCACAGCTAAGTTTATTCATACTTAGAAACAATTATGGGGATCAATTCTACTTATTATAAGAATGTGGAGCTTGGAAAGGCTAGTTCATATATCTAGCTTTAAGGAAGTTAAGATCTGGAAAGTTATACATTGCTAACTATTACACAGCTGTTCAGTGAGACTAACTGTTGTAATTTAGTAAACTACTGTATACTTTGGGGGTAATGGGAAGTTAAATACAACAGATGGTCACAAATTTCCACACATAAATGGAACTTCTATACATTCCCACCAACAATAAATAGAACACCTGGTTTGCTCAAGAGTCATCGCTGAAGTGAGCCTTCAGGCCTTGGGCATTGTTGGTGAACGCACAGGGAGCAATTATTCAGGAGTAGCTCCACTTTCTCTCAGCAATGTGTTTTCATTTGTCACACTCGGGGAGGCAGTGCTTCTCTCTATTTCTACGTACTGCCTATGTATATCCATTGTCCATAGTTTACAGCAATATTATTTTTATTATTGATATTCAGTGCTTAATTTAATTATTAGCCTAAGCATTATATCCTCCTCTATAATTTAAGCATGGCAAATATGTTAAATGTGAATATTTTATTACATGTTATTTAATTTTCTAATATGTGCTTTATAATTATAATGTTCTGTGTTATTCATCAAGGAAAACTGACCAGGGAACCATGATCCAGGAGACATCAACCACAGCCTCCTGAAGTAAACTTACCTAAAGTTTCTGGAAGTTTGCAACAGGAGCACGGACCCCTTCTGCAACAAGTAGGGAAATATGCTTTCTTTGCTTATGTGTACATATGGTGCTACATTGCTCTAGGTCATTTTGCATTAGTTCAACAGAGGAAATTCCGCATCTTTATATTACTATGCCTTAGTCCTCTCCTTAAACACTGTAAATGACTCTACAAAAAGGATGCATCCAAGTTCTTAGATATTACTAGATATGAAAGAACAGATTGAATCGAGTAGAGTGATAGCGGGTAACTTCACAACCCTACTTTCTCCAAAGGACACCTCATCTAGACAAAAACCAAACAGAGAAACAATGGAGTTAAATGGCATCATGAATCACATGGACCTAACAGACATTTCCAAAGAATTCCACTTAAATCCTAAAGATAACATATTCTTGGTAGTCCATGGTTCTTTCCTCAAAATCAATCACATATTAGGACACAAAGACTCAAAAAATATAGAAAAACTAAAAATACTGCTGAATGATAATTGTATCAACAAAGAAATCAAGAGAGAAATTTAAACATTGGTTGAATTGAACGAATATGCAAACATAACATCCAAAAACATATTAGCACTGTCATAAGAAGTAAGTTTATAAAGAAGAAAGGCACAAGTGAGGATGCTTGAATCTCACTTAGAAGGGGGAACAAAATCGTTACAAGAGGCAGATAGAGGGAACTGGGAGAGAGGGGGGACTGGGGGCTTCAGGATCAGGTGTGGGGAAGGACAGGAGAAATGTCCAGATGGCCTTGTAAATGAATAGAAATGTGCAACTGATGGAGGTGAGGAGGCAGGGAGCATCTTCAGGAAGAGACAGAGACCTGGGGTAAGGGAGACACCCAAGAATCAATGGGGGTAACCTTAGCTGTGACTCACAATACTGGGGATATGCAACCTGAAGGGGCCACCTTCCATAGTCAGGTCAGAACCCCAGTGGAGCGATAGAAACACCAACTCACCCACAAGACTTTCAACCCAAAATCTGTCCTCTCAACAAGAAATACAGGCACAAGGATGAGGCAGAGACTGAAGGAATGGCCAACCAATAACCGGCCCAACTCGGGACTCATCCCATTGGCAAGTACCAATCCCTGATACTATTAATGATACTCTGTTATGTTTGCAGATAAGATCATGTTGTCCTCTAAGAGGCTCCACCCAGCAGCTGACTCAGACAGATGCAGATACTCAGAGCCAAACAGTGGATGGAGCTTGGGGACTCTAATGGAAGAATGGGAAGAAGGATTGTGGGCCAAAAAGGGAAGAATACACTTTTAAAGGTTTGGCTATTTTACCCTGCATATGGTGCTAGAAAATGAGACACCATGACCCAAGGTAACATAATAAAATTTCTCTGACATCATTTCCCAGAACAGGGATTCAACTAGCAGTCCTCTGTAGGGAAGAAGAGCTCCCCCACCCCCCCCACCCCCAGAACTCAGTAGTGGGTGTAAGAAACCTTGACTCTAACAGTGAGAAAGTTGAGTTGAATAGTAAGCCAAACAGTTTGCTTTGCTTGCACTTCCACAACACACCTGCAGCACTGTAGCTGGAGATGTTCCCCATGCCTACAGTGGGAAAGGGTCATTGCAGACAGATATTCAGCTTTCCCCATCTCATCCTTTTCGGGAGGCTTAGGTATGTATTTTCACCTGGGAAATACTGGGCTTGCCAGGAGAGCCAATCCACCTGTAGTCAGGTACAAATGAGGTATGATTCTCAGCAGACAGGATGTAGATCTTGACACTGCTGTCCATTCCACTGGGAGGTCTCACAACAGAGAAACTAGCCAAATCATGGCTGCCCGAATGTCCCTGTCAGCATCCCCAAACAGCTTGATGCTTTGCATCTTCTTCTGGTGACTGTGATCAGCAATGACCTGCAGCAGAGGCATCCACTGCTAGCATGTCTCTCATAGTTACAGTGCTAGAAGACTTATCCTCCCAATGTAAGATTCCTGACTAAGTCATCGAGCATCCTCAGAAAAGGAAAAAGAGCCACCTCAATAAATACATAAAAATCAACCAAAAAATGCATTAAAGATTTAAATTCCAGACCTGAATCCAAAACTGGAGAAAAAAAACCAACAGGATAAAACCCCCATAACAACCATCATCTAGTATAGGCTAAAACCACACGAATGGAGGGCACCATACTAAAACCAAATTAAAAAACAAAAAACAAAAATGGATAAAACTTCTTTGGCATGTGTATGGTCTGCAAATAACCTTTTCCATTAAAATTAGTAGATTATATCCAAAATATAGGCACTCAAACAACAAGAAAACAGTAAGAAAATAATGTATTTTTTTTTAATGATCAAACTGGGGGCTGGGGAGATGGCTTAGTAGGTAAAGAGCTTGTTGTACAATTATGAAGGCCTGAGTTCAGATCCCCAATGCCCATGTGAAAAACACCACGCATTTATAATAGCAGTGGTAGGGTGAGTAGCAGGTTAGAACTCGTGGATTTGCTAGCCATCCATCCATGTGAGATAGAGAACTCCAGGTGCAGTGAGAGGCTGTATCTCAAAAACAAACAAACAAACAAACAAAAACAATACAAACAAAAAGATGCTGAGAGTAAAAGAGGACAACACCTGACATTGACCTCTGACCTCCAGATATTCATCCACCGGGATATCCACCTATGTGCACATTTGTGAATTCACACACACACTCACAAAAATGGTCAAAGAACTTGCACAGATTATTTCTCAAATGACATATATATGGCAAGTGCTTTTATCTTTAAACTTCTCTGCATTATTAATTACCAGGAAATTGAAATTAAATTAAAATGACAAGATCTATCTTTGTGTGTTGTTGAAATAACTTTATAAGAAGTCGTGTAGGAAAGAGAGCTTTCAAACACTATTTCTGGGAATGTAAGTAGCATAGCTGTCATGCAAAGTAGATGTAGTTTCCTTTAAAAACAAAACAAAACAAGGATGGGTGTATTAAAAAAATCTAGTTATCTAATTATATTTATATACCTAAAGAAACTGAAACCATTATGTCAAAGGAAAATCCAGACCCACATGTTCATCCCGGAAATACTCAACTAGTATGAATTGTCACAACTAGTATGAATCTGGACATTACTGTGCAAAGTGAAATAAGCTAGATTCAGACAAATGCTGTATGATCTCCCTTGCATGTGGAATCCAAAAAAGCTGAACTTACAAGGGTGAACGACAGAAAGATGTTTCCCAGAGTTTGAGGCGCAGGGAGAGGAGAAACAGTGGCTTTTTCATCAAAGGATACAAATCTTCAGAAAGATGGGAGGGATAATTTTGAGATCTATGTACAGCAGAGTGATTATAATCAATAAAAATGGTTATTTGAACTGACTATTGGTGGTCTTTTTGTCTTATTGACGGTGTCTTTTGCCTTGCTTCAAATGTCTCAACAGAAAACCTGGGGAGTAACAATGGCCATGTTAATGAGCTTGCCTTGATCACGCAGCATTGTGTATGTGCACCGAAACATTAAAGTGGATTCATTTGCCAGTCAGGAACATTAATCATTAAAATAATCAAGACAAACGTAGGAACAAACACAGAAATGAGTATTATTTGGAATAAAGCTCTCATGGCTGTGCTCCAATACCTAGCCTACAACCTTCAAGTGTAAGTATGTATGTAACACAAAACTGGGCAATCTCACACAGATTAGTATACACTTGAATGTTTTTCTGGTAGAGTGAACTTTTTATTTGGTCAGTGTCTGGCCCTGTTTTTAAAATCAGAACTCTAATAAGTACCATGATTCCTTTCTCTTTGCTTCTCTAGGGGAAAAAATGCCACAGTTGCAGGTCTCTTCCATGCCAGGGGTTAAAGCAGGCTGGCTTTGTTTTGCTAATCTTTTTCACACGTTGGTGTATCTTGTGAATCTTTAGTTCTGTAAGACATGATGGAGCTTATAAAATGTTTGCTAAACTAAAGAAAACATCTTTCCTGCATCTGTTCTTTTGGGATAGGAGAATAAATGGAGGTCTCTAGAAAGCTAATCTCCATCATCTTTGCCTTTGCCTCCCCTCGGTTCCATGTTCCTCTTTCCTTTTTGCTCAGTCTTTACATTCACTGTTCTCATATTCAAAGTTTCTAAAGGCAGTGTTTCTTTTTGCTTTCAAACACCAAAATGTATAATAGTGCTTTTGTTTGCGTTGTGTTTATAAAACAGGGCTCACTTCTCTTAGGTCTACAGTTGTATATGTCAATGAACCTTTTTCGGTATGACTAACTTTGTGTTACGTCATCTAGATCAGTAGGTGAAATGTTTCAGGTGATTGGCTTTTAAATAATTTCTTATTGTGATTCATGTATTAAAATGTGAATAAAATGTAAATTAATTTCATTTTGTGCAAATTATATATGTATAAAAGCATTTAAGTTCGTTTGAGGAGATTAATATTGGCCAGAGCATCATTCTGGAGGGAAGTATTTGGGGATGAGAGTGTGAAAATATTATCAAGGTTCTGCTTGAAATGATGAGCATCCGGGATGGCGTGCAGTTATGATAACAATACTTCTCCTAATTTTTTCCCCTCAACCGGCAATATGTGCTTCTCGTTACTACAGCAACCCAATCAATTTCTGATTACAAATGCATGCAGAGCAATTTGGGCTGAGACTCTGGAAAATGAAGAGCATATTTGTAGAGTTAGAGAAAATTTAAAATTAGCCTGTATCACTCATCTGAAAGGCTGTACTTGGTATTAACAATGAAGATCAAGACTGAAAACTTAAAAGGGAGAGTTCTAGCGGATGGTAAGCCAGATTTTCTTGACAAATTATTCTTTCATCATGTCTTGTAAAGATACAAAAGATTTTCAGAACTGCTGTTGTTGGTGTGCAATAGTATTTAATGCTAGCAGTTGAAAGCACAGAAGCAGAGAGAGATGACAGCCAAGACAGCAACGTGGGGACAGCTAATCGCAGCACAGACGACTTCAATCACCTGCTCATTTGGATTTAGGCGTTAGTTCCCAAATTACAGCCTAAAGATTTTAGATAAATACTTTCTTCTTAGTTTTTGATTTTTTTATAAACTTAACGATTTTTTAAAACTCCCTTTTTAAAACTCACTAATTGTAACAGAAAATAAACACCAGTAAGATCAGACATTATATTGATTTTCAAGTCATTTCTAAAATGGAAAAAAAAAAAAACCCTCAACAAAGAGAAACAACTTGGATTACATAGCCAGCCTAACTAAAAGGAAGGGATGCATGGCTTAAATATACCTTTTAGAAAGTGCTGGCCCTCTGGAGAACCCCCATCCTCACTGAATTAAGTGCATCTGTAAACTAAAGAAAAGGCCACTGAAGTCATTAGGAAAACGTACAAACGACACCTGTGTGCCTCCTAAGCATTAGTGCTGCTTCCAGATCACATAACTCACTAGCACTAGCGGCTGAAGTATTGAGGAGGAGATTAGAATCCTATAAAGTTCTGAAAGTCTACTTTATAAGACAGGCCAGTTACATAGTAATAGACTTGTAAATATATATCTCCCCACCATCGTCTGAGCAGTAGTAGGTGCTACTCTGACGCTGCTGAGCACACACTGTGCCTTTCAGTCTGACTTCACATCATCACTATGAAGCCTGCTAAGCTGTGTAGTATTTCCTGCAGTTGATGAAGCACTGCTTGTCAGCGTTAGCCTAGTGCCATCAGATGACAGAGACTAGACAAAGGCAATTACTTTGTGGAAACTACAACACTTAACATGTGAAGAGCACTAGAGACACCTTATTAAGAGTGACAAAGGGATTCTGCTATAGTCTAGTTGCAAATGCCTAGTATAGCTTCTCAAAATAATATTTTATTATCTTTTAGCCGGGACAAACTTTTCTTTTGTTTATTTTATTGCTGTTGGGTTTTTTGTTTTGTTTTTGTTTGTTTGTTTTGTTTTGAGAGACAAGATTTTACTATGTACCTATGGCTGATCCTGGGACTCACAGGGATCCCCTTGCCTCTGCCTCCCAAGTACTGGAACTAAAGTCACACACCACTATACCTGTACTGGCTAGTTTTGTGTCAACTTGACACAGCTGGGGTTATCACAGAGAAAGGAGCTTCAGTGAGGAAATGTCTCCATGAGATCCAACTATAAGGCATTTTCTCAATCAAGGGGGAAAGGCCCCTTGTGGGTGGTGCCATCTCTGGGCTGGTAGTCTTGGTTCTATAAGAGAGCAGGCTGAGCAAGCCAGGGGAAGCAAGCCAGTAAAGAACATCCCTCCATGGCCTCTGCATCAGCTCCTGCTTCCTGACCTGCTTGAGTTCCAGTCCTGACTTCCTTTGGTGATGAACAGCAGTATGGAAGTGTAAGCTGAATAAACCCTTTCCTCCCCAACTTGCTTCTTGGTCATGATGTTTGTGCAGGAATAGAAACCCTGACTAAGACAATACCTTGTGTGTGTGTGTGTGTGTGTGTGTGTGTGTGATATACACATATGTATGCATGTATATATGCACATATGATGTATGTATGTTTTAAACTATGTGGCTTAATCAGCATCCTAGAATAATCTAATGAGTAAAGTAACAGTAGATTCCAATGAATAAAATAGTTAGGAAATTATTTTTCTGAATGCTATAAAAATTTTAATTGGTTCATTAATCTAGTTCAATGTGTTATCAATCAAATTTTCAAAATTCACTGATGAAACACATTTATGGATCTAGGTCAGCATGAAAGCTAGCTCTTGGCCCTAGGCTGAAACAAATTTATGATTTCTTATAAATGTAAAGGAATAGTAAGATATCTTTGAAAGAAAATAAATGAAGGCTGACATAAATTTAAGTTTTATGTGCAAAGAGTAAAATAAGTCTCAAATGAAGCAAAAAGTTAAAACATTAACTACCAGAATTTGTAATGGGAAACTTAACATAACTAATGCTGGCTAGCACACAGTGGAGAAAATGAATGCTAACATGAACATACTGTAGTTGGAAAACTATGAAGACTCTGTCTCTACAATCTGCATGCAGAAGCTCACTTGGCAATCAAGATAATGCTGTATTTGAGTCATGTGCATGTTTTCACATTATAGGAATTCTATGAAAACAATGTAGTTTGTACTTATGAAAGTAAATATTTGTGAGCTCTTCGGTGGCCTAAGAAAGTCCTCATGTAACAGGCCTTGCTATATATAGTTTTTGAGAAAGTATGAGGATCTCAGCTATGACCAAGATGACATTGCCTCTGCCATTAGCAACCTCAAGTGGCAGCTGGGAGCAGGGTTCACTCTCTTGTGGTCTGCTCCTTGACTGTTGGTACAGTACTCCACTTTCATGTCACTGAACGAGACAGCTAAACCTAGCCAAATGAAGACTTGCACACCAATATCCACAGTAGCTCTTTAAAGAAACAGAGGCACAAGCCTAATAGCCATCAATGATAAGTAAACAAATTGCACTGTATCCATACAGGCATACCTTTCAACAATCACATGACACATGAAACTGAGCGAGCTTCTGGAAGAATCTGTGTTGGTTGAAATTGCACCACAAGATATGGATATATATATACATATATATATATATATATATATACTTAAAGCAGAAAATGAAAGCAGGCAGCTGGTTAACTAGAGATGGGGAGAAGTTGGGTTAGGGGTTAAGGAGGGCTGAGACATTGGGTGAGATGATCCTGTGCATTTTTTTCATTATTGCCATGGCCTTTCTTTACAACTGATAAGGATGTCAAAACTTAGAACATTCGGTACTTTAATATTTGTGATATATTGTAAACTCAACTAAGCTTTTGTGTTTTTAAAAAAAATAGGAATTGTGGAATACACCAATTGTAGATGTGAAATAAATGAATTAAAATATTTCACATTAGATATAGCTAAGCCGGGGCAGCGTGCTGCCTGTCTATAATCCCAGTACTATGGAGGCTAAGGCAAGCAAGCTGAAGCTGGAGGCTAGCTTGGGCTAGCTTGGGCTAGATGGTGAGACTCTGTGAATAAAATAAAACTCAGAGAGCAGAAGGGTCATGGGTCTGGGAAGGGAAGTAGGAAGGAGACAGGGACTGACCAATTTAGATAAGCCAGGATCTACGACTTCCCCTCTTAAGTCTGTGTGCTTCACCCTTCAATATTTTTTTTTAATGAATCTCAGTATAAAGAGGTTTTCAAATTTGACAATGGAAATGAGATCACAGGACTTTTCAATTATGAACTGAATGCTGATTCTTAGTTGGCTTTTCAGTATTTTAATAAATCTCAGTACATGCAGCCTAGTCAACTTAGCTTAATTACAAAAATCACCACTTGTGGGTGATACCCAGAGCTAAAGGTAAGACCCATGGATATGAAACCATTCAATAAAATTAAAAGGATGACTGACTTTTATTTTATAGAACAGTTTAATATAACAGCTTATAATGGAGCCACCAGTAGCATCAGCTTAGCAATGAGATTTTTAGCTCACTCACTGTTACCCTTCAGAGTGCTGTTCATCCCTAGAGCATGTGATAGCAGATGGGGCTGTTTTGACAAGAGTTTAAGGGCCTTGGGAGTCTTCGGATTCAGACCAGGCTCCTAACTTCTTGCTTGCTGTTCCTACTTTTTCTGGTTAAATCTCAGTTTATTTATGGGTCCCAGATTTAGATCCTTATTCAGAACGCTGCTGATCCTGAATTCCTCTCCACTGCCTCCCATGCTTCTCCTCCCTTACTGCGTATGCTGTCTTGATCTGGCTGATTCTGCTTCTGCCAGTAAGAGGGCTGGAAAAAGCTGACATTCAGATATGTCATCATGCTAGTGATGTGATGGCCAGTATGTCCACAAAGCTGGTACTGATAAACTCGCAGGGTTCTTGAAATTTTTTTAACACTATTAATGGGCTTAATTTGCATCACCTAGTGCTAGTTGCAAATCAATTAAGTCAGCCTCATTCATAAAAACACTGGCCAATTTTCATATAGATAAGTCATTTTACCTACAGCAAATTAATTAATAAATACCCTATCTTTTTTCCCTATAAGTAATCACTATGAAAGTGGAATGAATATAGATTGACAGTGATAGTTGAATTACTTCACAGGCTATATCAGCAATCAATAAATATGCTAATGAGCATCTCCTTCACATATAATGTTGAAGGGAAACTCAAGGCCTCCGCCATTTATACTTCATACTTTATCTTGTAGAGCTAGTGTTTGGTAAATATGTAAATTGCTTTCACACTTACTTCTAATAATGACAGACAATAACTTAGTGTATATTAATTACTGTGGATGCTGACAACATCTAGTGAACACATCAGCAAGTGAGATGCATCACTTATTTGTGAAGTTTCAATGGGAGATAGAACATGAGGGGGACACCCAGCAGTACTGCTTACATTAGTGATATTTATCTTCCTGCTCTGTGGTCACTACATCATGTGAAATCTTAACTCTGCTAAACTCAAATAAGCTTTGCATTTACAAATGTCATTTCGTTGAACTTTGAGATAAAGTTACAATTTCATTATGCAAAATAACTTTTTTTAAAAAATGTATAAAGTGCAAGACTGATGCTTTGGTAAAAGATTTACTGTTTGTCTCAGTGACTATTTATTCATGGTTACTTTAATTTAGAACACAGAGTCTGTGAAATATAGCTCTTGGTGGATTTTCTGCTAAGTAAAAACCACAAAAGAAGGTAGTTAGCCATGATCTATCTTATATTTATTATTTTATCTGGCATTTATTGTATAATCATATTTATTCTGGTATTAGTTTGTCTAACCTAAGTCATGTCATTGACTTTAATTTGAGTTGGTTTAGAAACATGATTCTAAAATACAAATTATTTTCACAACATAATTATTCTCTGTAATATAATCAACTTGCATTTTTCCCTCTGAAATGACAGTAACTTTGGAAAATGAGAAAATGCATGGATAATGACATCTTCAATTTCTGTTTAGCCTATGGCTCTCCCAATCTCTCTGTGAATCTAATACTTTTCACTACAAGTCACTGAATTGCCACACATAGGCGTTAGAAGTTCCACTTCCTAGATTCCAAATCTAGATGTTTGTTTCCCTTTCTAGGTCCTAAAAACTCAAGTTGGTCAAACTCTGACCTCCATGTGCCTTTTCTCATCATCACATGCTCACCCCACAGTCACGCATGGGACTTCATGAGACACCCTCCCTCCCCATGAGGCAGATGGTATTTAAGTGTAGTCTTATGAAGAAATCACAGGTATTGTGAAGCTATTTCCCCGAATTCTCTTAAGAAACTTCACTGTATGGGCACTAACTATGAAAAAAATACATATTTATACTTATGTCTGTTGACTAGGTCCACTCTCACCCTTGGTTAGAGAAACTTATTTTTCAGTGGGCAGCACTAATTGCAGAATCAAAACTGCTCAAAGTACTGAGAATTAGTGGCTGTCCTTGCTCAGCATTAAGTTGGACATGTATGTCAACCTTATGCCACCAACTGTCACCAAGGTTCAGGGAATATCACAGAAGAAGCAGCAGAGAGTTGCTGGGAAATTCTTTCCTCTGAACATGACATGGCTAATACACTATGAACTCATAGTGTAATACCAGTGGTGATTATCTGCACAAAGATCAAGCCAAACAAAAGTGAAGAATGGAGAGGGAGGAGCTTACAAGGCTCCTCCCCTGACAGATTAGCATTTGATAGCTTTTTGGGGAGGGAGAATCATTCTTCTTCAGGGGGAAGTGGCCATGACAAAAGAAGCTGGAGGAGATCCTTGTTGGGAGAGATCCAGGAGGAGTTGGAGGGGTGAAAGATCATATTTAATTTATGCATATACATAAAGTTATTAAAAATAAACTGTTAAAAGAAAAATACATATTAAATCCACAAATAAACCTTTTCCAGAAATTGAAATAGCATAGATAAAATTCTTGGATTCAGAATCCCTCAAGAAAGTTTGAGTGAAGATAGCTTCTGATACTTTCCTTACTTTCAGAACTAAACCAAAACTTGATGGGTCCTGTGACCTGGATGAGAGAAGCAAGAGGAAACCATTTGAAGTTGTCTCTCCTTGTTAAATGTTGGGTCGGATGGCAAGGTTCTGAGCACCAAGAATAGCAGTGTGAACTGTAAGTCAGTCTATTCACCATGGCAAAGTATGGCATTTGCTAAAATATTAGAGGAGATCACTTTCTAGTGGATGCTCTAGTAGTTCTGGGTGCTTATTCAATAGAAGCAAAGTCAGCTGATTGCAGGGCAGAGCTTCTCAAATTGTTTCCATCTAAGACCGATTTAACCTGCACAATTTTATATAGCTCCCAGTATTTTTAGGCATATAAAATAGTATGTAAATTACATAAATACTGATCATAAATCATAAATACATCCATTTTAAAGTAATTCATTGTCCCAAAATAACCTGGAGGGTCTTGTGCCAGCAGAAACAGGGACAAAGGAAACCCACTGGATCAGTGACTGGGGTTCCTTCCAGTGGCACCAGCCCTGCGCCATCTTGGGCTCAAACTCGGTGGAGGGTGACAAGGTCCCCAGAGGATACTTTCCACACTGCAGGCACCCTAGAACACCCAGGATCTTGAGATTACTGGTGAGTGGAATGCAACATCTATTCCAAAACAACCCTGTCTTGTACCAGCAGGAACAGGGACAAAGGGAACCCACCCAGCCAGTGGCCAGGATTCCTTATGGTGGCTCTAGACATCTTGGGAACGAACTCAGCAGGCCCTAGCACACCCAGGATCTTGGGATCACTGAGACCAATCTACTCAGGAGAGCACGTGGGCAGCAGAAGCAACAGAGCTTCTTGGACTGGGTCCCTTCAGGCCTTCATCCTCAGCCAGGAGGCAGAGCTAAGACCCAGACTCCCGGGCACCTTCCCCACCAGAGGAGAGGCGGCCTCCAGGGAGGGCTCTGACCCCAGTACTCAGGAGGTGGATCTGAGCTCCAGACCTCTGGGCAACTTCCCTACAAGAGGAGAGCTTGCCTGTAGAGAGTGCTCAGACCACTGGGACTCAGGAGACAGTTGGACTCCCAGGGGTGCTGACAGAGGCTAACAGAATCACAGGAGGAACAAGCTCCAGCCAGAGACAGCTAGAACAGTTAACACCAGAGATTACCAGATGGCAAAAGGCAAACGAAAGAATCTTACTAACAGAAACCAAGACCACTGGCATCATTAGAACCCAGTTCGCCGACCAAAGTGAGTCCTGGATACCCCAATACACCTGAAAAGCAAGATTCGGATTTAAAATCATATCTCATGATGCTGGTAGAGGATTTTAAGAAGGGCATTAATAACTCACTTAAAGAAATACAGGAGAACACTGCTAAACAGGTAGAAGTCCTTACAGAGGAAACACAAAAATCCCTTAAAGAATTACAGGAAACCACAACCAAACAGGTGATAGAATTGAACAAAACTATCCAAGCTATAAAAATGGAAGTAGAAACAATAAAGAAAACCCAAAGGGAGACTACTTTAGAGATAGAAATACTAGGAAAGAAATCAGGAACCATAGATGCGAGCATCAGCAATTGAATACAAGAGATGGAAGAGAGAATCTCAGGTGTAGAAGATTCCATAGAAAACATGGACACAACAATCAAAGAAAATGCAAAATGCAAAAAGATCCTAACTCAAAACATCCAGGAAATCCAGGACACAATGAGAAAACCAAACCTAAGGATAATAGGTATAGATGAGAATGAAGATTTTCAACTTAAAGGGCCAGTAAATATCTTCAAAAGAAATTATAGAAGAAAACTTCCCTAACCTAAAAAGAGAGATGCCCATGAACATACAAGAAGCCTACAGAACTCCAAATAGACTGGACCAGAAAAGAAATTCCTCTGTCACATGATAATCAGAACAACAAATGTACTAAATAAAGACAAAATATTAAAAGCAGTAAGGGAAAAAGGTCAAGTAACATATAAAGGCAGGCCTATTAGAATTACATCAGAGTTCTCACCAGCGATTATGAAAGCCAGAATATCCTGGACAGATGTTATACAGACACTAAGAGAACACCAATGCCAGCCCAGGCTCCTATACCCAACAAAACACTCAATTACCATAGATGGAGAAGTCAAGGTATTACATGACAAAACCAAATTCACACAATATCTTTCCATGAATCCAGCCCTTCAAAGAGTAATAAAGGGAAAACTCCAACACAAGGACGGAAATTATGCCCTAGAAAAAAAAAAACAAGAAAGTAATCCTTCAACAAACCTAAAAGAAGACAGCAACAAGAACAGAATCCCAACTCTAACAACAAAAATAACAGGAAGTAACAATTACTTTTCCTTAATATCTCTTAATATCAATGAGTTCAATTCCCCAATAAAAAATCTAGCAGCCTGGCCACATAATCATGACCCAACATTGTGCTGCATACAGGAAACCCATCTCAGGGACAAAGACAGACACTATATCAGAGTAAAAGCTGGAAAACAAATTTTCCAAGTAAATGGTGTGAAGAAACAAGCTGGAGTAGCTATTCTAATATTGAATAAAATCGACTTCCAACCCAAAGTTATCAAAAAAGACAAGAAGGATCAATTCATACTCACCAAAGGAAAAATCTTCCAAGACGAACTCCCAATTCTGAATATCTACACACCAAATGCAAGGGCATCCACATTCATTAAGGAAGCTTTAGTAAAGCTCAAAGCACACATTGCACCTCACACAATAATAGTGGGAGACTTCAACACCCCACTCTCATCATTGGACAGATCCTGGAAACAGAAACTAAACAGAGAAACATTGAAACTAACACAAGTTATGAAACAAATGGAATTAACAGATATCTATAGAACATTTTATTCTAAAACAAAAGGATATACCTTCTTCTCAGCACCTCATAGTACCTTCTCCAAAACTGACCATATAATTGGTCACAAAACAGGCCTCGACAGATACAAAATTATTGAAATTATCCCATGCATCCTATCAGACCACCGGGGACTAAAGCTGATCATCAATAACAACATAAATAATATGAAGCCAACATTCACATGGAAGCTGAACAACACTCTACTCAATGATACCTTGGTTAAGGAAGAAATAAAGAAAGAGATTGAAGACTTTTTAGAGTTTAATGAAAATGAAGCTACAACATACCCAAACTTATGGGACACAAAGAAAGCATTTGTAAGAGGAAAAATCATAGCTATGAGTGCCGCCAAAAAGAAACTAGAGAGAACATAAACTAGCTGCCTGACAGCACACCTAAAAGCTCTAGAACAAAAGGAAGCAAATTCACCTAAGAGAAGTAGACAGCAGGAAATAATGAAACTCAGGGCTGAAATCAACCAAGTGGAAACAAAAAGAACTATACAAAGAATCAATCAAATCAGGAGCTGGTTCTTTGAGAAAATCAATAAGATAGATAAACCCTTAACCAGACTCACTAGAGGGCACAGGGACAGTATCCTAATTAACAAAATCAGAAAAGAAAAAGGAGACATAGCAAAAGAACCTAAGGAAATCCTAAACATCATCAGATCGTACTATAAAAGGCTATACTCAACAAAACTAGAAAACCTGGATGAAATGAATAACTTCCTAAACAGATACCAGGTACCAAAGTTAAATCAGTATCAGATTACTGATCTAAACAGTCCCATTTCCCCTAAAGAAATAGAAGCAGTCATTAATAGTCTCCCTACCAAAAAAAAAAAAAAAAAGAAAAAAAAATTCCAGGACCAGATGGGTTTAGTGCAGAATTCTATCAGACCTTCAAAGAAGACCTAACTTCTAATTCTCTTCAAACTACTCCACAAAATAGAAGCAGAAGGTTCTCTACCCAACTCATTCTATGAAGCCACAATTACTCTGATACCTAAATCACAGAAAGACCCAACAAAGATAGAGAACTTCAGAACAATTTCCCTTATGAATATCGATGCAAAAATACTCAATAAAATCCTCACAAACAAAATCCAAGAAAACATCAAAATGATCATCCATCATATCAAGTAGGCTTCATCCCAGGGACACAGGGATGGTTTAATATATGGAAACCCATCAACATAATCCACTATATAAAGAAACTCAAAGACAAAAACCACATGATCATCTTGTTAGATGCTAAGAAAGCATTTGACAAAATCTAACACCCATTCATGATAAAAGTCATGGAAAGATCAGAAATTCAAGGCCCATACCTAAACATAATAAAAGCAATCTACAGCAAACCAGGAGCCAACATCAAAATAAATTGAGAGAAGCTGGAAGCAATCCCACTAAAATCAGGGACTAGACAAGACTGCCCACTTTCTGCCTACCTAATCAATATAGTACTTGAAATCCTAGCCAGAGCAATTAGACAATAAAAGGAGATCAAGGGGTTACAAATTGGAAAGGAAGAAGTCACAATATCATTATTTGCAGATGATATGATAGTATATATAAGTGACCCTAAAAATTCCACCAAAGAACTTCTAAACCTGATAAACAGCTCCAGTGCAGTAGCTGGATATAAAATTAACTCAAACAAATCAGTGGCCTTTCTCTACACAAAGGATAAACAGGCTGAGAAAGAACAGGCTTAGGGGAACAACACCCTTCACAATAGTCACAAATAATATAAAATACCTTGGTGTAACTCTAACTAAGGAAGTGAAAGATCTGTATGATAAGAATGTCAAGTCTCTGAAGTAAGAAATTGAAGAAGATCTCAGAAGATGGAAAGATCTCCCATACTCATGGATTGGGAGGATCAATATAGTAAAAATGGTTATCTTGCCAAAAGCAATCTACAGATTCAATGCAATCTACATTAAAATTCCAACTCAATTCTTCACAGAGCTAAAAAGGGCAATTTGCAAATTCATCTGGAATAACAAAAAACCTAGGATAGCAAAAACTATTATCAACAATAAAAGAACCTCTGGGGGAATCACCATGCCTGACCTCAAGCTGTGCTATAGAGCAATTGTGATAAAAACTGCATGGTTCTGATATAGCAACAGACAGGTGGATCAATGGAACAGAATTGAAGACCCAGAAATGAACCCACACACCTATGGTCACTTGATCTTTGATAAAGGAGCTATAACCAGCCAGTGGAAAAAAGACAGCATTTTCAACAAATGGTGCTGGCACAACTGGTGGTTATCATGAAGAAAAATGCAAATTGCTCCATTCTTATCTCCTTGTACAAAGCTAAAGTCTAAGCGGATCAAGGAACTCCACATAAAACCAGAGACACTAAAACTTATAGAAGAGAAAATGGGGAAAAACTCGAAGATATGGGCACAGGGGAAAAATTCCTATACAGAACAGCAATGGCTTGTGCTATAAGATCAAGAATCCACAAATGAGAACTCATAAAATTGCAAAGCTTCTGTAAGGCAAAAGACACTGTCAATAAGACAAAAAGGCCACCAACATATTGGGAAAGGATCTTTACCATTCCTAAATCAGATAGGGGACTAATATCTCATATATATATGTATATATATATATCAAGAAGATGGACCCCAGAAAACCAAATAACCCTATTAAAAATGGGGTACAGAGCTAAACAAAGAATTCTCAACTGAGGAATACTGAATGGCTGAGAAGCACCTGAAACAATGTTCAGCATCCTTAATCACCAGGGAACTGCAAATCAAAACAACCCTGAGATTCCACCTCACACCAGTCAGAATGGCTAAGATCAAAAATTCAGGTGACAGCAGATGCTGTTAAAGATGTGGAGAAAGAGGAACACTCCTCCATTGTTGGTGGGATTGCAAGTTTTACAACCATTCTGGAAATCAGTCTGGTGGTTCCTCAGAAAATTGGATGTAGTACTACCAGAGGATCCAGCAATACCTCTCCTGGGCATATACCCAGATGTTCCAACTGGTAAGAAGGACACATGCTCCAATATGTTCATAGCAGCCTTATTTATAATAGCCAGAAGCTGGAAAGAACTCAGATGTCCCTCAACAGAGGAATGGATACAGAAAATGTGGTACATTTACCCAATGGAGTACCACTCAGCTATTAAACACAATGAATCTATGAAGTTCTTAGGCAAATGGATGGATCTGGAGGATATCATCCTGAGTGAGGTAACCCAATCATAAAAGAACTCACATGATATGCACTCACTGATAAATGGATATTAGCCCAGAAACTTAGAATACCCAAGATACAATTTGCAGAACACATGAAACTCAAGAAGAAGGAAGACCAGAGGGTGGATACTTCATTCCTCCTTAGAATGGGGAACAAAATACCCATGGAAGGAGTTACGGAGACAAAGTTTGGAGCTGAGACAGAAGGAAGGACCATCCAGAGACTGCCCCACCTGGGGATCCATCCCATAGTCGGCCACCAAATGCAGACACTATTGCATATGCCAGGAAGATTTTGCTGACAGGATTCTGAAATTTCTGAGTCTTGTGAGGCTATGCCAGTGCCTGGCAAATGCAGAAGTGGATCCTCACAGTCAGCTATCGGTCGGAACAGAGGACCCCCAATGGAAGAGCTAGAGAAAGTGCCCGAGGAACTGAAGGAGTCTGCAACCCTATAGGTGGAACAACAATATGAACTAACCAGTACCCCCAGAGTTCATCTCTAGCTGCTTATGTAGTAGAAGATAGTGTATTTGGCCACCATTAGGAGGAAAGGACCTTGGTCTTGCCAAGATTATATGCCCTAGTACAGGGGAATGCCAGGGCCAGGAAGCTGGAGTGGGTGGGTTGGGGAGCAGGGTAGGGGGAGGGTATAGGGGACTTTTGGGATAGCATTTGAAATGTAAATAAAGAAAATATCTAATAAAATTCTTTAAAAAAGAAGTAAAAATATATTTAATTTGGAAATTTTTTTTTACAAAATGTAAATCATTGTTATAATACCACTATTTATTAAAGAAAAACTATTTCTGCATACTGAGACACATATATTTGATTATTTGTACATAAAGAATTCAATCTTGGCTAAATATTTGATCTGCAGTTTAAGACACATTCAGCATTGTTTGGAGCTGATTGATATTTTGATTTTATAATAGTCAATGCTTAGAATGTCACCTTGGATAGATATATTGTATAAAATTTTTAAAGTATGATTAGGGGTATTTCAGAAACTGCTGGAAATTATATCCTATCCCTAAGCCAAAATTCATTTATTGTACAGTTTGTGAAACTCAAACCATCAAATCAACCAGTAAATATAAAAACCATACATTCCAACTCATTGAAACCGAAGACCCTTAGCATTGGTATTTCACATTGTGGGAAAAGATGGTTGGGGAGTGTTGCTTGTATTGCCCCCATATTTAACCCATAATGCGTTTGTGAAGGCAAAAACTTTGTATGTAGGCAAAGCACTGCAATTCATAAGTGTACAAGAGTGCTCAGATGTTTTAGAATCCATAGGCCTCACAGGTCATGGCACCATAGTACAAAGTGATACTGTGAGATCCAAACTCAGGCTTCCTCTTCCAGAAGCACCTGTATTCTCGGACACATTCAATGTTTAATTATGTTCTGGTTATTTTGTGTTTGGAAATTTTTACTGTCGCCAAAGTTTTCATAATCCCCATGTGCAGTTAGTTACATGATACTGCGTGATCTCCTCGCCTACAGCTAAAGATCCTGGGCTAGAGAGATCCCACAAGTCTGTGTTTGTCACGGCACACAGGGCACAGCATGAAATCAACCATGGGAATAGAAGTGTGTGTTTATGTGGCATGTGTGTGTGTGTGTTTTATCAGCCACAATGAAAATCATGTTACCTTCAGGAAAATGGCTCACCATGTTACCCATAGCTATTTCTACAAAGGTACGTGTGGCCTATCTTCTGTGGCTGTGGACTGTAGTCGGTAAAATTACACCAAGGACATGAAGGTGTGGATGGGAAGGGAAGAAGGACGAGGTAATACGAGCAGAAGAGGAGGTGAATATGGGCAAAGTGCATTGTGTGCGTATATTACAGAGGACTTCCTTGCTTTGTCAAATTAGTGTGTGCTAGTAAAAACTGTAATCCAGAACAGATCTAAACTGTAACCAATGGGGTGACAATTCTTCACAATACAACTGGAAAGAAACCCCACACCATTCTGGCCATTTAAAAATAAATAATGTAATTTCTATTCAAATAAAATATTAACAAGAATGTTGAAATGAAACAATCCAAATATAACCTTATTAGAAAACGTTAATAATGGAAACAACGGAAATCAAATGAGAAGAAATTATACTTAAAGACAATAAATGCATGACTTCTTAGAATGTTTGTCTTTGTATATAAGGCTGGGCTTAATCCCTAGAACCCACTCCCTCCACCACCAGAATGAACCTGCTATCCAAATAAGAATTTTAGGATCAGTTTAAGAGAGAATGTTTTATTTTGCTTTTGTGTGGATGTTTCTTGTGTGTGTGTGTGTGTGTGTTAAATTATGGTTTGTTTTGCTTTTTGTTTGCCTGTTTATTATTTAGAGAGGGAGAGGTGAGAAGAAAAGGGAGAGGAAGAGGGAGAGGGAGGGAGAAAGGGAGTGGAGTGGATGGTCGAATAGGTAGGAAGAATCTGGGAAGTGTTGGGGGAGGGTATGCCATAATCAGAATATAGCAAAAACGAAAATTTCAATACAAAACTGTAACTATTTTCTCAAAGACTATGATCACTTAATCAAATCAAACTAGTGTGGCAACTTTAGTGTACTTTAGTTAAAAAAAAGGAATGTATATGAAGCCTTAATTTTTCAGAAAAAAATGTATTGTATAATTAGAGATTTATGCCTCTATTTAGCTGTATAGCAGTTGGATATGGTAAATAAGGCTTGAAAGTGCAAAAAAGAAGTCCTAAAAAAATCTATGCAATTTTGTAGTTAGAGAACTTATAGTAAGTATAAGAAAATAAACTAAATTATCTCAAATATAAAATTCCCGACCTTTAGAATTGGAGTTCTGGGGAAAGCACAGTGTTGTACCTTTAACATGAAGGGTGGGCTCATGGAATGAGGTGCAATGATGCTCGCCTCACTTAGGTGCTCCCTAGAGTGAGTGAAGCCAGGATGTCTCTATAGGAACTAGGTACCTCTTCTGTCACTGCCCTTCATGCTGTCTCATTATAGTACAGGTGGGTTAGCATTCTTTTCATTCAGTTGTGTTACTCTATGGTAGAAAATATGGATAAATGGGGGAAATTTTCATATGAATACCCCTTTATTATATCCTATTGATTTCCCTTTTATGATAGGGCATGGTCCAAGAAGCATCACAGAAATATGTGCTTTAAACAAAACATGCAGGAGCCGGAGAGATGGCTCAGAGGCTAAGAGCACCAGCTGTGTTTGCAAAAGACCTATGTCTGATTCCTAGCGACCACATAGTGACCCACAACTATCTGAAACTCCAGTTACAGGGGATCTGATCTCCTCTTCTAGACTCTGAGGGTACCAGGCATGCACACATTGCATAGACGTAAGTAGATGCAAAACAACCATACACATAAAAAAATAGAAACATTTAAAACAAAACAAAGATTTCAGGTGACAACACAAGCTAAAGAATGATTGCTAAATTTCAATTATCTATCTACCTATCCATCCATGTATCTGTCATCTATCTATCTATAATTTATCAATCATCAAACTACCCAGCTCATGAGTTCATGAATATGCATATATATTCCTTATACACACTTGAGAATATATACAAAATTTAGGCTCCAAGCTATGGTAATAGACAGAGAAGATATAAAATGAAGCCATGTCTCTGTTAGTTAAGGAAGATCTTATTTGCTTTTATTTAATGTTTATAAAGTACTAGGTATAGTGGTACATGCCTTTAATACAAGTGCTTGGAAGGCAGAGAAAGATAGATCTCTGAGTTTGAGGCCAGCCTGGACTATATAACAAGTTTTAGGCCACCCAAAGCTACATACAGAGTGTGACTATGTCTCAAATGAGGAAATGATTAAGATGTTTATATTTTAGATACAGAAGCCATATATATCACCCATTCCACTATTTTGCATATGTATATTTCTACAGCTAAATGTATAAGAGTATGGTTAAAATATAATGTATGAAAATCAATGGAAGTATTTGACCTAAAAGAAGTAACTTGTTGAACATAAATGTAAGAATATTTGTTAGGAAAATGTCTTCTTACAACAGGAAAACCACAGCCTCAGTTGTCCCTAACTTTTTCCAAGTATGTATGATGAATAACTTTGAGAAGTACGGAGATTTTTAACTGCCAACACAAAGAGGACAAGGACTGGAGCCTCACAGAGGAAAAAAAAAGATTAAAATTTCCTCATGCGACAATCTTAAATCGGAAGTCATACTCAGATAGAAGGAAGTGGTTAAATAAACTGTCCTACATTCATACACAAAGCTGCTATCCAGGAATGAACATGGAGCTGTGTGTGCGCTCCGTCTCTGTTGCCAGGCTCGGATGCCTTCACCATCCAGGAATGAACATGGAGCTGTGTGTGCGCTTCGTCTCTGTTGCCAGGCTCGGATGCCTTCACCATCCAGGAATGAACATGGAGCTGTGTGTGCGCTCCGTCTCTGTCACCAGGCTCGGATGCCTTCACCAGAAGGGAGTGCTTATTTTAGATCACAATTCCAGGTGACAGTCCACCATTTTCAGGATGTCGAGCTGCTTGTCATCACACCCACAGACAGCAGCAGCAGCAGAGACTGACCAGCCCTTTGTGGCTCGCCACCTGTGCGAAAGCTAGCTTACTTCACTTTTCTGTTCAAGGCCTGGCCTAGGAAATGGCATCCCCTACATTGGAGTGGTGGTTCCCATCATAATGACCAATCAAAACACAGCCAAGTGCACACAGGCCAATCCACTGGTAGCTTCTCATTATTCGGGTGACTTCAGGTTATGCCAAACTAACATTTATTAAAGTTAATCAGCACAATTAATTTACAACTATAATTGTATGCAACATTGGAGCTGAATCTCAGAAACACAATTTTGAGGGAAGTAGCAGATCCAAAACAATTACATAGTGTATGCAAGTATAAAACCAGGTATGAAAACAGCAGCAAACAGGGAGAGTGTGTCTGAGGGGTGACTAGAAAGAAACAGATAAGGATTTTGCAATGTTGGTACTTATTTTTTTAATATAATGTTTTTGTTCATTCTTTGGGAATTTCAGACATGCAGACAATGTATTTAGATATTTACACCCCCCCACATCTCACTAAATCTTCTTGTCTCCACTACCAACCTGCAAACTTCCTTCCAACTTCATGTTCGCTAAAATTTTAACATGTATTTTTAAAATGTCATAGCCCACAGAGTCCAGTTTGTGCTTCCCCTGCTGATCCTGCTGATCTGAGAGCTGGGTGCACCAGTGTGATGGCTTGTCACCAGTGAGTCACTTAGAGCACCTATATTATCTATACATGTGGGACAGTTGATACCTGAAAAAAAATTCCCAGGAGCAGAACAGGAAAAGATAATATAGAAATTTGCATTCTTTTTTGTCATTTAAGAAGTATCTTATAAAATAATTGGAGATTTATATTTCTGTGGGAATAAATTATCTGTCCTATTTTTTTAAATATAGGATTGGCTAGAAAAGCCAATGGATGTAAAATGACTTAGAGCATAGTAAAGCATTCATATGTGATAACAATAAGTGATTAGGCACCTGCCAGCGTTAAACTCACAGTCCTGATACATCACTTAAAGTATATGGGAATCCCAAATTCAATAAGCCAACATTTGTATCTAACATGTAGTTTATCAATATCAAGGATAAAGTACAACTCTCGTCATTTAGGAAACCAACACAGAATTTCTACCTTATTTTCTAAACCAAATGATTTAAGATTAAAAAACAAAAAACAAACTGTTTTGAACACTAAAATTACAGGAAGTATAGGGACTAAAATCTTTTTCATAATCTTAAGAGAAAGCTTTTCTAAATCAAACCATGTTCATATTTTATAGTGTACATATACAACTTTTACAATAAGCCAATAAAATATTCATAGGGCATATATATATATACATATATATTCATTTATAGTCTTAATACCTATGCAATGTTGTTATTTTCTTGAAAATTCTAGCTTAAAGATGATTAATAAATTATAAAATGAAATAGTCATTATGTCATTTGGCCAAAAAAAAATGAATAAAGAAGAAGAAAAATAAAAGAACGAAGGAAGGAAGGAGAGAGGAAGGAAGGAAGGAAGGAAGGAAGGAAGGAAGGAAGGAAGGAAGGAAGGAAGGAAGGAAGGAAACACAGCCTGCGCTATGGGGCAGGGATTTTTCCTCAGGTGAAGAAGGAGCAACGTGTGAAATAATAACATTCCTAGGCCTCCAGAGGCTGAGTCTGTAATGGGAGAAGCACAGCTTCAAGCACAGTTACTACCTCAGAGAGCATGAGTGGGTGGGCCTGCAAGCGTTAGGGAACAGGGTCAGATGGAATGATTGTGTAGTTGAGATTTTTAGTCAGAAAATAGCTTACTACAAAGTCAACTATTTAAGAAAAAATGGAGACATCTTGAGAAGGTGGTTTGTATGTTGTACACGAAGGAACTAGAAGGAAACAGTCACCAAGGCAGACATGCCACCAGGGTATCAGAACCAGCAAGAAAGCTATCATGGTGGCACCTGGGCAAGTAAGGGGCGAAGTGCAGATGGTGACAGGATGCATAGAATTAAATGTGCATGTATGTGAACACAGATGTGAAAAGCAGCAGGAGCCACCTCTTAGAGGGCCTCACAGGAGGCTACAACGAGCTTTTCTTCAGTGCAGTGAGTTTCTGAGCACTGAAGGTATGGACCAACATGGCTGGACTTGTATTTTAAAGCAATTTGGGGGGCTCCTAATTGTTCGAATGTTAAAAAAAAATCTAGAGACAAAAATCCATTTTAATGACAAGGTGAAGAAAACAAAGTTGCCTTTCTTCATTAGTTATCAAATACATTACTTGCCTGTGGTAAAATTTGAAGGTGAGTTAATAGATTCTCTTTTCCCACAGAACTTATACAAGGGTTTAAAACAGAAGCAGAAATAAGTGTAATGTAAATAATTAAACAGTGAACGAGGCATAATTTAGGATGGGGGAGGGGTGGGTCTAAGGAAGGTCCTTAAAACAGCAGGCATTGTGCTAACCATAAATGTGTGAGCTGCTTCACAGTCTGTCTGCTTTTACTGACTGTTCTGTCCCTGGCCCTTAAAGGAATACAGGGACTGCATACCCACTGATCAGTGGATGTTTGTTATCTGGTGACAATGTGATGCTGTAGATGCAGGTTATGTAAAAGGATGGACAGTCAGTAAAGGAACAGCATCAGCCAGAACTATAAAGAACCACTCCATCTCTTGGGTTTCAGCTAAAGTACCTAAGAATGGGGGTTGTTTATGAATTTAAAAAGTATCAAATAGGATTAGATTATAGAAGCTTGCTGGTCTAGGCCATGAAGAGAACAACAATTAGTGTTGAAAATGGAACACTGACACACAGCCTCACACCAGGCTCCTGCCAGAGCTCAGGGGACACTGAGTAAAGGGGTCAGAAAGAATGTATGAGCCAGAGGACCTAGAGGCGTGCTGTCCTCTGGCCGTGATGTGGCCATTGCACTTATGAATGCCTGCGGCATGACCTAATCAAGATCAAGGCAGTTAATATGCCAATGTGGATGAGAAAGGGGCTCATAAGACTTCACCCCTAGCTGAAGAGCCACTGAGAACTGATGGCAGCAGGAAGCTGGGAGGAGTCCATTTTCTTTCTGGTATATGGCACCTGACAAGTCACCATGCTCAGGTGGATGACAGACACACCAGGACACATGCAGGCAGCACTAATAAACTCAGTGGGTTATGAAAAACAAAACAGGAGGACATGACGGTAGGAGGGGCAGGTATTAGGGATTTAGGGAGAGAGGGAGGCAGGATTTGGGTTGGATATGATCAAGATATGTTGTATAAATGCATGAAATTATCTAAGAATTGTGGCTGGCTCTGTGGAATATGGTTTTTTTGTTTTGTTTTCATAGCTCCCAAATATTTACATTGTGTAAACAGAGAAACTTTGTCCTGGAAAGTTTGGTCTAGTTGTACTGATGATTGACAGGTAGAGAACAGCTTGGGAGACCTTACATACCTGAGGTGTGGGGGTGATGAGGGCCTCCATCCAAAGCCACCATCTTCACTACTTGCACCGGCTTGAATGAGTGTTTGCCGTCCTAACCACAGATGCTTACCCACTTGCATTCTGACTCTTTTACTTGTCTTTATGCTTTTCTTCACCATAATGCACCAGCTTCAGCACTGGTTCATGACTTCTAATGATCCCCATTGTCCCATCACCCTGCTATCACAGTAATAAAACATTGCAAGTTTGAGCTAGTCACAGAGCTCTCAGTTACAGCCCATCTCAGCCTCTCTTTCAACTAATTATGCCTTTAAACCTAAGCTTAGCCATGGACTAAAGCAGCAGCGTGAGAGGAGTTTCTGGGGCTCAGTGAAGTAAGCAACTTCCTCATCACTGTGCCATTTTGGCAGGTTACTCACGTTTTTCTCATCTTGTCTAAGGTCTATCTTGGAGATTGTGTCTTTTTGAAACTCTACAGCTTTCTTAGCCTGTTTTCTGAAGGGCCCTGAATCAGGGCCTACAAGTGAGATCTCCACAGCCTTGGATCCATATTCTAACTTGCTGTGTGTGTGTGTGTGTGTGTGTGTGTGTGTGTGTGTGTGTGTGTGTGTGTTTGAGTCAGGGCCTTCATATGCATGGTAGTTTCCTTTGTTCTTGTGTAGCCCAGGCTATCTTCAAAGAGGCTCTACCTTCTGAGCATGAAGTTATGGCATGCTTCACAATGCCTGACCTATCTTGCTTTTTAATGAGGTTTGTATAAGCCATAAAGGTTTTTTGCTGACAGAGGGAATGAATACTCATTAACTGGTTTTTGTTCATGGACTTTTTCATGATACTCTAAGAAGGAAAATAATCTGCAAATCTCAAATTGTACAACTCCTTTCAACTTTTAATGGAAAACACTGTATCAATATGAGTTTAAATATTCTCTGATTGACGACTTTTGTGGTTGCTTACTTTTACTGAGACCAAACCAAAAGTTCATGCTGACGTAACAACCACTTATCGCTTAAGACTACTTGCCCCTGGATTTTTAAGAAATTAGTTCACAAATAATGAATGTTTACATTTATCATCATTTCATAAACAATTTCCATACTTCCTAGGATAGATTCCATGTGATTTTCTTGGAAGGACATTGAAAAGACATTGCCCACCGACGTGGAGTCTTACAGAGGGAAGGGAAGGTGACTGAAACTCCTGAGAAGTGGTTTGGGGTTGGCTTTTGGGACACTTGGTTGCAATTTAAAAGACGAATGTTGGTATATACGCTCTGAAGAGAAGTAGACTTTCCGAGGGAGAGAGATACTTTCTAACGTGACAAAATGTACATCAGAGAACTCATAGGTGGTGAACTCTTAAGTACTGAATAGAGATGCAACCTTTTCTGTTTCCTGTAACTCTGCAGTTTGCTTTTACACTCTATAACTACTATAGATCAATCCATATATAATAGCAACATGGGAATCCAAGCTGGAAGTCTACAGGTAATCGACTTCATTTGTGTCCTCTAAGTATGTATCAGATTTGCAATATATAAGTAGAAAAATACAGGGACAACAAAGAACACTATTAAGCTAATATGTTGAATTGCTGTATAATAAGATCCTCTCAGGGTGCAAATTGTACAAAATTGAAAACTACATTTAGTAGTTAATCTCTCACACTCCTAAACAGGTGCCCACTCAGTAGACAAACATGGTTTAGCATACCAAATCATATGGTATTTAATAAACAAGAAGATTGAAAAGCAGTATTAGGCATATAGCTAAACCGTTTGTGTGCCTTTGAATATTTTCCCCTATTCGTGTTAAGAATATTTTATTTGTATTACCACAACTCATAAAAATGAAATAGGGCTTGTATTATTAGAGACACTTGACATAGAGCTTATATTGTTTAAAATGTATTTAAAAGGCCTATCAGGAGCCAGCCTTCACATAAGTAATTTTTGAATACTTTAACAGGTTAATACCTTTTTTGTCAGAATGTTGCTGAGTAAATACTAAGGCATTCTAAAATGTCCCAGATGTGATAAATTACTATATATTACTGATGAGTTTATGTGTCTCATACTGGTTCGTGTTAAATTTTGGAAGCCTATGACTTCTAAGAACATTCACTCCAGAAGGTCTTGTACTGAGTGGACTAAGTTTACAATAAGGATAAGGATTTCTTTTTCCCCCTTTCCAGTGAAACAGCTTAAGTGTAATTTGGGGTAGTGGAGAAAGCACACTTGATCAAGAAGGTGCTTATATGCTAGCTCAGTACATCGCCTGCCCCAAAGGTTCTCTAACCACCTAGCCTACATCTCTGCACACTGTCGGGCACAGTCCGCTACTGACCGAGTCATTGCCAGTTCTGGTAAACAGTGCCAGGACCCAGGGCTTGTCATCCTCTACAACCACATGTCCCCTGATTCGGAGCAAGTGCGTTCAATCGAGGAAGATCACTTACGACTGAGTTTTTCATCATGGCTTTGACTGTGAAGCCCTCAGAAACCAGGGAATGAGGCTGGTGCACCTGGAGCGTCTGTTGTGGCAGCAGTTTAGTCCTCTTCGGCATCTTGTCTGGGCATTTGTTTAAGGTCAGGGTCTCTTTTTCTGCCACCATCTTCCTAGAAAACGTCTTGTTCTTATCAGAGGTGTGGAAGAAAAACCAGTGGCTTTTACAGAAGTGAGCAGGGGGTCGGGAAAACACTCTAAAAAGGCGCGTTAGTGGTAGAAATTCAACCCCTCGTGCTGCCCAGGGTGATCCAGATGTTTGGCAGCACCAAGGTGGAGGGAGTTTAGGGGAGGGGAGGGGCGGGAAGAGGGCCGGGATCCGAGGCTAGAGTCGCTAAAAGCTTCCAAAGGTGTAAGCCTCCCGGTTGCTAAGCGACTGGTCAACATTACGAGACGCTAGTCCCGCCCCTCCGTGACGAGCGTTTCCGGAAAAGGTTACCGGCGGAGAGAGATGCAGCCGCGGGAGGCGAATCTTACGCGTTAAAACTACGCCTCCCAGCAGGCTTCGCGCTAGGGGCGGGTGGGTGCGCGTGCGCACTGAGCCCGCCTGGCTCGCGAGGGGAAGGGGGAGGAGGCCTGGATGACTAAACCTGACAGAAACGCTGGTGGGAGGCTCGGGCGGGCGCCAGTGCCCGCGTAGGTCCTTCTCGCCCCGCAGCCACCACCCGCCCGGTGACCATGATAGGTACGTGGGTGCCTGCCAGGTACAATCTCTCCGCGCCGCCCCGCGTCCGTGTGTGGCGCCACGTCACTCCCCACGGGTCCGAGTGGGATTCTCGGGGGCCGACCCGAGCCACCTGTCAGTGTCACGGCGGAGGCGTGTGCGCCGCGCTCCGTCCGCTCTGTGGGCTTCCTCGGCCCGGGGGCCCCGCGCCCATAGCCGGGTCGGGTGTGTGCTAGAGCATTAGGTGTGAGCTTCCAACCTGCCTTAGCCAAGGTTAGCCCGGTGCTCGCTGAAGACGGTATCCCCACGGACACCCGCGTGCTCCACTGCGACCCCCGACGGCGGGGCTCGCCCTGCAGCACCACGGGCTGACCAGCCCAGGTCTGTTTCTATCAAGCTGTCCTTTACTTCAGGGCGAGTTCACACACCCTAGGACTTAAAGAAAATCTCAGGAAAGCATCTGCCTCGTGGAGATCGCACCTCAGTTCTGTCTTTTTAAATGTGTCCTCGGAGATCGGAGACGAAAGACTAGCGAGTAGTTAACTGCAAAGGTGGCTTTTCCCCCTACTACAGTTTGTGACTGGGTGCAGTTTGACCAGTGCAGCTTTGGAAGTGGCCACTAGGGTTGTTCTAAGCAGTGTGAAATAAGAAGGTTGGAAAGGACCTCCCTGACAGAGATGTCATATGTGAAGCCACGATTTGGGTTCTCCTCCGGGATAAGTAGAAATAAATGCATAGTTTAGCGCACATTCCCGTTTGGAGCTTTCGTTACTGTAGACTCGCCCCCCCCCCCCAAAGGGATGTCCCGAAGATTTAGTGAACTTGTTTGTGATATATGCCTGACAGGTATCGCACCAAGCACATCTGAAGTCGGTCTATTCCAGATGTGTCTAGAAGATGGATGAGAGGTGCATTTATGAAGTAAATGCGTTACACGGTGAAAGTAGCCGAGTCTGTTTTAACTCATAAAAGTAATGTTACAAGTGTGCAGCCCTCCTCTCTTCCTCTTGAGAGTCATGCTAGGCAGCTAAGATGCTCCTGGAAGCAGAGGTACACGCTCGTGATGTCCAGCTGCTTCTTACCTCCGTCGGGCAGTGTGTATTTTGGATGAATGAATTGGAAACTTGTTAAATTAAGAAAAAAGTACACATTTTTATGAATGGCACTAAGCCTTTTAAGTGACATTTACTTAAGAGTCGTTTGTAAACCCAAATCTGAACTGAATTAGTGCGAACCAAGTGGGACAGATTAGAAAAAAATATACAGATTTTACAAGAGAGAAATATCTCATAATTTGAAAACAATTACACACGTTTAGTTTCTTTCAACTTAAACTAGTTCATGGATGATTTTGATAAGCAAATGTCCCCTAAGGCTATATAAATATAGGAAATTAAGACCTAAAAATTAAAACTATTTTTAAAGTCTCATAACTTATTATATTAATAACTTTAGGATGAAACACAATTTAGGCAGCTTTATTTAGATTTACATGGAGCCCTCTTAATAAGAACTGTGCCATTTGGATGTTACAATTAAATCAATTAGTAATAAAAACCAGGGAAATAGAAGACAGATTTAAAAACTCTTCTTTCTTTGGCTACTCTTTTTACAGGGTGAATAAGTGTGCGTTTTAACACAAATGATTGTATCCTTGTCCCCTGCCCCATGAAAAGGAACTTTCATTCAAAAACAAAAACCCTACATAAACAATGCTACATACATTGTTTTGTTTAACTAGTTGTATTGCCTAATATTATCGGTGGCTGTATTTTCATAAAGTTCTGAATTGCCAGGTTGGAGGCTTCGGTGTGGTGACAGCACCTAAAGCAGGTGAGAGGGAAACCAATCCGGAGGAAGCTTTGGGAGGAACAGTTCTGCATTTTTATGACTAGTCCTTGAACAGGAAACGAGGGCAGAGAGGAATTGCACAGCGATCTGCTGCAGAGCAAAGGACACATAAATAGCTCCAGGGACCAAAAGCTTTCTTCCTCTGCATAGCACTACTGAGAGCTGAGGCCTTCTGTACTTGAGCTCTCTCCCCCTGCAGTACTCTCCTAGTGAAGGAAATACTGCACTCTGTCAGTGAAGTCCTTGCTCTGAGAAGAATCCTGTGGATTGGCTTCCTGGCCAAATAAGAGAAAAGGAGACTAATACTTTATTGCCCATAAAATAATTTTCCTTTTATTGTTTCAAAGTAGAGGGTTTCCTTCTTATCATGGAGATGGCTTCAAAAGTACTTACATCTCCCATTTGGATTATGATTGACATACTGAATGCCTTGACCTAGAGAGAGTTAAACCATAATTTTATTGAAGTTAATGAAAAAGTCTGCCTTTGTGAGGCATGGAGAAGGGATTCATAATACTGAAAAGTAAAACAGAAAAGCTTCAGAAAATTTAACTGAGAAAAATATAATTTTGAGCACCCATTTTAAAACTTTTTTAAATTAAAAAAAAATGAGCACTTCTTTGTGTTTAAAATTGATTTTTAGTAGTGACAATTGAGAATTGTTCTAAATGTATATACATTTAGGCATTTGATAATATCAGCTATTAAAGTACACGAGTACCCATACAATTGGAAAAGAAAGTTCTTAAATTAAAACCCAATGTTACAGAAGATATTTAAAATAGAACTGTAGCTCAGTGAAGTATTCTAAGGTGCAGAAGACCTTGGGCTCCATTCAAAAGTATTGTTTTTTTTTAATTGATTAAAATATTATTTCCTATATCTTGTTTAAAAATCACTTAGAGAATTTAACTGTTTGCATATAAAAAATCATATTAATTCCTGCCTATTATTCAATTTTATCAGATTTATTGGTTAGGAAAGTACCCTTCCTTTTAAATACATTTTCAGTAGTCATAGCATAGGCATGCTGGTGACTTTGGAGTCCTGTCCTCTCTCACAGTGTTAGCATACATTTATTATCACTTGCCAGAAAGAATCTTCTTTCTAAATTGTCTCTTCTGTTGATAAAGGGTAGAGTATTTTAATTTGAAAGGAGTTTTAGGATGAGTCATTCATTTTATACTGATTGAGTTTTACAAAAGCAAATCCCAGGGCTGAGCATATATTATGTGTCTGGTGCAGTCAAGAGGTGCCAAGGATACAAGGATGGAATAAGCAGAAAAAAATGCTTGGTCATTGTAACTATTTCATCAATACTGACTCTTGGCCCAAAGTCTAGCTTTGGTTTAAAACTGATGTGCAGGAAATGTTAAGTCTTGACTGTGCAGGTGTAGTTGAATGTGCTCTGTACTGCTGCTTGTGCTTCAGTGACTTTAGGTGAAAGCAACTCTACATCTTGATACTGTTTGCTCTGAGGTGCCCTTGTGTCACAAAATGGATTCTCCAAAACGTTTGTATAGAAGGATTTATATAATTTTATTCAGGTCTCTTTTGGGTCCAAAGCCTCTGAAAAAACTTTATGCCTTTACAAATGTTAGCCCTATTTCTAAAGGTTTTTCTGAAGTCTGCATTTTTTTAAAATCCAAAGCCCCATGGCTTGAAAATGATACATTGAAAGTACTTGGTAAGATATGCAAAACCATCCCTACCTCAAAAACTTCTTTGAACCCTCCCCCCTCAAAAAAGAAAGAAAGAAAGAAAGAAAGAAAGAAAGAAAGAAAGAAAGAAAGAAAGAAAGAAAAAGTTCTCTTTATTTCAAAATGTTTAATATTCATGAACCAGGTTCAATGCAAAATACTTTATTCTGTTAGCTTTCAGTTCTTTGATCAATGAAAATTGTTTCTTACCTGCTGTTTCTTCAGCCTTTAATTGTAGCCCAGTGCTTATTCAATGTTTCTGTTTTAATTTACATTTAATGAGCTCATTTAAAATTTTTCTTTGTAGTAGTCCGAATGGTTTCCTTCCCAACATTTATAATATTAAAGACTGAGACATCTGACAGCTAGCTGATTTATATTTCAGCCTCCCCACTCCCAGCCCCTGGCTTATTTACTTCATCTTCTTTTCTTTTCTTTTTTATTAGGTATTTATTTCATTTACATTTCCAAAAGTCCCCCACACGCTCCCCCACCCACTCCCACTTCTTGGCCCTGGCGTTCCCCTGTACTGAGGCATATAGTTTGCACGACCAATGGGCTTCTCTTTCCACTGATGGCCTACTAGGCCATCCTCTGATACATATGCAGCTAGTGACACGAGCTCCAGGGGGTACTGGTTAGTTCATATTGTTGTTCCACCTATAGGGTTGCAGATCCCTTCAGCTCCTTGGTTACTTTCTCTAGCTCCTCCATTGGGGGCCCTGTGATCCATCCAATAGCTGACTGTGAGCATCCACTTCTGTGTTTGTTAGGCCCTGGCATAGTCTCACAAGAGACAGCTCTATCTGGGTTCTTTCAGCAAAATCTTTCTCGTGTATGCAATGGTGTCAGCGTTTGGAAGCTATTTATGGGATGGATTCCCGGATATGGCAGTCTCTAGATGGTCCATCCTTTCATCTCAGCTCCAAACTTTGTCTCTGTAACTCCTCCCATGGGTGTTTTGTTCCCAATTCTAAGAAGGGGCAAAGTGTCCACACTTTGGTCTTCGTTCTTCTTGAGTTTCATGTGTTTAGCAAATTGTATCTTATATCTTGGGTATTCTAAGTTTCTGGGCTAATATCTACTTATCAGTGAGTACATAGTGTGTGAGTTCTTTTGTGATTGGGTTACCTCACTCAGCTTGATGCCCTCCAGGTCCATCCATTTGTCTAGGAATTTCATAAATTCATTGTTTTTAATAGCTGTTTAATAGTTTTTAATAGTTTTAATGGTTTAATATATGGAAATCCATCAACAGAATCCACTATATAAACAAAGTCAAAGACAAAAACCACATGATCATCTCGTTAGATGCGGAGAAAGCATTTGACAAAATCCAACACCCATTTATGATAAAAGTCTTGGAAAGGTCAGGAATTCAAGGCCCATACCTAAACATGATAAAAGCAATTTACTTCATCTTCTAAAGGAGAATTTTGGTTAGAAGGAATGCAGTTAGCAATGCTGTTTCCCATAGTACTGCTTTTCCTGGTCATCTAGGATTCTACACGGCTAATCCAATCTCTTCATCTCCCCACACTCAATGGCATCTTTCTTTCTTGAATGGATGTTTTAGTTAACAGTGATCATTTCAGTATCAGTTCTTTATAAGGTAGCATGTTAGGCTGGACAGGAATGTTCTCTCTCTCTCCCTGTGTGTGTGTGTGTGTGTGTGGTATTCTGTAGGACACAGAAAAAGGAGACCGTTTCTTCCCATGAGTTGTGATTTCCTTGTGCTGATAAGATGTGTTTGTGGTACAGAGTTTACCCTCTCCCTTAGAGAAGCAGCAAGTAGTCTTTATGTATTCATCCTATCACATATTAATGGTGTTCTGCATTGTACTTAGTTTACATTTAATCTTTATATATGCTACAGAGAGAATGAAGGTCTAATGTCAGCCAGTGCCCACTCTTGTTCATTTATAAATTGATAAATGGCCTGATATGTAGGCAAAGGGATTTCTTCTTTTATTGTGATATCTTTTTCCTTGTCAAAATTTCTTCATTTGTCTTTTTTTTTTTTTTTTGGATGTATTGTAAAAGATATCTGTCATATCTTACACCATGAAGACTTTCTGTCAGACATTTTTTTCCCATCATCTTGATTTCAGAGAACCACCAAACAAACTGATTGTCAGTTGTGGGTTACTGGAGTTTGACAACAGTATGGATGGTTGCCTTTATATGCCTATATATATATGGTTTATGGGCATTGTCTTAGGGTTAATATTGGTGCCATAAAATACCATGACCAAAGCAACTTGGGAGGAAAAGGTTTATTTGGCTTATACTTCCACAGAAGTGTTCATAATTGAATGAAATTAGGACAGGAACCTGGAGGCAGGAGCTGATGCAGAGGCTGTGGAGGGTGTTGTTCATTGGCCTGCTCCCCATGGCTTGCTTGGCCTGCTTTCTTATGGAACCCAGGAGCACACCAGCTCAGAGATGGCATCCCACAATCAGCTGGGCCCTCCTCCTTCAATCACTAATTAAGGAAATGCTCTACCAGCATCCCAATTTTTTTAGGGTCCTCAAAGACAATGCCCCAAAGTCATCAGGAAATAGTCTGAAGACCTCACTCCTGCCCCACCATCACCCCTTCCCAGTTCCTCATTTTTAATTAAAACAAGAAGGGTGAAATGTTAGCTTATAGGCAATTCTGCTAGGTTCTTCCCAGAGACCTAGCAATGACTTCATGTGCTGCCATTACCACCTCTGCCAGGAACATGTGCTCTGGTATATGAAAGGACTGCTCAACACCTCAGTTCTTGCTCTTTTCCTCTCTCTGTTCACAAGTGCTACCAGCCAGCTTCTCTTTATCCCTCTTTCTATTCTTCTCTTTGTCCACTGTCCCATCTCCCTCCCCTCATGATTCTGCTCTCATCTGTCTGCCTCTACCCCTTCTCCAGGTCTTCACTCATTCCCCTCCCTTCCCAAATAAGCATCCTTTATACAAGGAGAGAGAGAGGGGGGGGGAGGGGAAAAGGCGGAAAGGGAAAAGGGGAGAGGAAAAAGGGAGGGGAAAAAGGGAAAGGGAAAAAGGAAAGGAAAAGGGGAAAGGGAAATAAAGGGGAAAGGGAAAAGGGAAGGGGAAAGGGGAAAAAAGGGAAAAAGGGGGATAGGGAAAAAGGGAAAGGGAAAAAAAGGGAAAAGGGGGAAAAGGGAAAAAAGGAAAAAGGGAAAAAGGAAAAAAGGGAAAAGGGGGAAAAGGGGAAAAAAAGAAAAAGGGAAAAAGGGAAAAAGGGAAAAAAGGGAAAAAGGGAAAGGGAAAGAGGGAAAAAGGGAAAAAGGGAAAAAGGGAAAGGGAAAAAGGGAAAGGGAAAGAAGGAAAAAGGGAAAGAAAAGAAAAGAAAAGGAAAGAAAAGAAAAAAGAAAAGAAAAAAAGAAAAAGCTCTACAGGCTTGCCTGCAACCTGATCTTACGGAGACTTTTTTTTTTTTTTTTTTTGTAATTGAAGTTCCATCCTCTCAGATAACTTTAGCTTATAGAACTTTAGTTGATAGAAACTGTGCAGCACAGGCATCATGCCATGAACTTTATTTTGTTTAGATGTGGGGGAACAGTTTCCTGAAGTCTAACTTTCAGGAACCTTTTCTATTGGGTCAACTCATTGTCATACTTATTTGCATAATCGTTTATTAGGAATATTTCTAGCTTCTCTGTCAGTTTAAGCATTTTATAACTGACTGAGTTGAAAGTATGCAAGTTAGATTGATCAGAGAAGGGATAGTGATGCCTTTTAACATTAGGTTTTGGAGGAGGTAATGAGATTTTTTTTTTGTCTTTAAGAAATGATAGGATGATAAATATTAGTGATTCAGGATTGATAACTGTGTGTGAATTCTTAATCATTTAAAAGACTTTATTTAAAAGGTTTTAGCATAAGAGTGTTGCGGGAAATATTAAAAAAGAACTGCCAAGTTCCCACACTCCATCCAGCTACCCTCTGCCCACCAACTCTCCAGGGGGGCCTGAGCTCCCAAGTTCCCTTCATGGATCACTGCCACACCAGCCCCACACAATGACTGTCCACCCCACGATCACCAGCCTTAACACCCAACAACCCAGGAGATATAAGACTCTAGAAGCTTATAATTAACAAGTCAGGTTTATGTATCAATAAATTCTCAGTTCACAAGATGCCCACACAATAATTTCAGAGCCATTTGATAATGATATAAGCTGCCCACCTAGATCAGACAATTATCCCAATTATTTTATCCCTATATGAATTCATAATTACCTATCTGTCCACCTCCATCTTGGCTTCTTCTCTCTTCCTCTGAGTTGCTCTCTGTCCCTGCAACTCTTTGTTCCACCTCCCTTTCCCTGTCCAATAACAGGCCTCCTGCTGCACTAATATTTTAATGTAATTGGACAGGGAAAATCCTGCCACATAAGAGCTTAGTTGCTATAACTGAAAAATACATAGTAATATTTCATTTCTATGTATGAAGTATCAGGAAGTATATTCCCAAATTATTATTTTGGAGCTGTAAGAATTCTTAGAATTTTATTTTTCATCATATAAAATTTAGAATAGCCAAATAGCAACATTATGAAAGACCATTAAGAATAAGACATTTGGTGAGGTTTCCCAGCAGCTGTGAGTATTTGCTGTGCATACTCATTGTCTGAGTTCAGATCCTAGCTTCCATGTAAAAATTCAGGCAGGGGGCTGGTGAGATGGCTCAGTGGGTAAGAGCATCCAACTGCTCTTCCGAAGGTCCGGAGTTCAAATCCCAGCAACCACATGGTGGCTCACAACCATCCGTAATGAGATCTGACTCCCTCTTCTGGTGTGTCTGAAGACAGCTGCAGTGTACTTATATATAAATAAATAAATCTTTAAAAAAAAAATTCAGGCAGGGCCCAATGTGTGCAACCACATTAGTATGTGGTTACCATGTGTTGAAGGGAAGAGGATCATTGGTACATGCTGGTTGTTAGTTTAGTCCAAGGTTCAATGAGAACCCAATCTCAAGGAGATAAGACTGAGTAAATCCAGCAGGACAGTTGGTGATGCTCTCCATGCAGCTGTACATACACTGCAAGTGCATGTGTACACATATGCATACACACATGCACATGCACACACTCTCAGAATAAAAAAAAATGCACCATAGCTGTAATATGTATTTACTTTTCAGGGCAGTTTTCCCAGGTAGCAATAGAACATGTGGATACTCTCCTGGACTGAAATACTGAGTTATAGCTTTGTAATTTGATGAACCAGGTTGTATATTTATATCCTATAGAGAAATGGAAGCTTTGCTATACTTCTCACATAACAACAAATATATATATATATATATATGTGTATATATATATATATATATATATACTTTACATAACAACAGATCATCAGGCAGAATAGGAGCAAATAAGCATTTCGTGTATGTTTTGCTTTCTGACTGAGTTCACTGTGAATATTAGACACTTTATGATTTTCTGTAATAGAATAACATTGTCTTTCCTGTTGTAAATACTAACTAATCTACTTGTTGAAAACTACACAAATTTTAAAGTAAACTTTAGTAAAGTTGAGGAGAATGATGTTGTAGCTTAATTTGCTTCAGTTTTAAAGTATGTCTGTTATGTGTAGCTTTTACTAGGCTCCCAATGGGCCATGCTATCAGCCCCTACCCGGCTTCCCTTGAATCCATAGATTAAAGACACATACAGAGTTGTTCATTTTCAATTTGCCTTCTTGGCACAATTGTTGGGTGCTACTATCTCCTGCCTGTTCTAAACTTTAGTTGCTCAATTACATTCTCAACTGCCTGCCTATAGTAGTGGCCTGGCTCTTCCTGAGATCTCATAAGACTTGTCACCTTCACTCCCTTAGATGCATGGTGAACTCTCCTCTACTTGAGTCTCTCTTTTGCCTCTAGGACCCAGAAGTCCCAATTATCCCTTCTGGCCAACAATTTGCCCATGGCTTCTTTAGTGACAGATCAAGAACCAATTGGGGAAAAGGACCTTAGTATCAGAACTGCCCCTACAAATGTCAGTATGCATTTTGGTTTTAGGAAAGAGTATTGTCTAAAATGTATTCCAATTTTCATTAATAATTTTAGAAGAAAGTCTAAAGACAGTGGGGGATGTAGTTTTAAAATAGATGCAGAAATTCATTTGTGAAAAGAAAAAGGTTCCTTTTTTTGGCAAAATAAAAACCTGAATGTTCACTGCTTATTTAGACCTCCTTTTCAGGCTGTGTGGCAGGCACAGAGGCTGCACTGCAACAGAAAAAAACAGAGGATGTTGTTCTTTCTGGATATGCCATGTTCATATGTGGTCAGTTGTGGAACCAGCTGAGATGCTATTGATTTCTAAACCCAGTGGGCTTCTGAACAGGTAGAAAAATAAAGTAGACATCAACTAGAGGGGCCTATTCATGAGATGGAAGACTTGTTAGCAGGGCCTGGGCTGGGGAAGGGCCAGTATGTGACCCTAAGGAGCTGAAGAGGAAGTGATGTGATGAGAGGGTCAGAGTGTCTTAGAGAAGTTCTCCTTGTCATGTTGTGAAGGCCTTTAAGAAATGAAAAATTGCTTGCACTTAAGGCCAGGAATGGATGTCAAAATTTTTATATGCAGAGATAATTTTGGCAAAAGGACAATGTTGATTTTCACTTATTTACTTTTGGTTAACATTAAAATCATGACAATGCTTTATCAGAACTTAATGCTCTACAAGTTAGCACACTTGTATTTTGGTGAATTCCAGCAGAGGAAGCAAACTTTGGCAACTACAGAGGTCCATGATCAGATTCTTGAATTGATATTTTCTATGATAATAGCAGACATTGGCTACCTATGGTTGAAAGGACAGAGCTGATTCATATTTGAAAACAAGGGGATGGAGAGATACCTCAGTGGGTAAAGAGCTTATCAAGGAAACATGAGAACTTGTGTATACATATCAAAGCCCAGCATAGTGGTATACTTCTTCCAGGAGCTGAGTATTGCAGAGACAGGCAGATCTATTATTCTGGCCAGCCAGCTAGTTCATAGGAATCAGTAAGCTTCAGGTTTACACATGGAAACGCACGCGCGAGCGCGCACGCACACACACAGGCACACGCACACATCAGAAGCTAGATTAAGCACTTTGAATCTGTTACACTGTTACCAGGGGATATATGATATTAGAACAGATAGTACTTTGATGTCATCAAATAAACTTATCCTTCAAGGGTTTGTACATTTTAGATTTTTGACATAATCGTTTTTCTGCTGAACTCTAAATCCATTTCTTTCTATTTTGATATTGTGCGTTCTTTCTTGATGAAAGATGTATGTTTTTACTTAAGAGATACCTGCTAGGTGAGTGGTGATAGGAATGAAAGGAGGGGAAATATCATGCTTTTATTTGCTTTGTCTTCCTCAGTGTTCCTTGGAAGAACCCACTCAATGATGATCCTTTGCTTAGCTAGGTTCAGCACCATTGATCTTATTGATCTTTCTATTTTCTAAGCTTAACAGCATCTCCACAAGTACTGAGGTAGGGAAGGAATAACTATATAGCCCAATCTGATAAACGGTAAACACATTAAAAAGGTTTCTGGTTCAGAGCAGAACTTAGGTTCATTATGCCTAGGAGGTTTCAGTCTGCTGCATTGTCCTCTGCAGAGTAAATTGGAGCTTGCCCAAGAATGCTTCTTTCCTTCTTTCCTTCCCCATCCTTTACTATTGCTTCTCCTTGGTGTTCCTCTAGCACTAACCCTTAGAGGAAAGCCATTAAATCATTTGAATTTTTGATGACGCTGGCATTTCAAACTGGTTGCGCTGTGTATGATGCTTAGAGTATAAATCACACAGATGACTTGTCTCTTCTACCTTTAGCTTTAACTTCACATCAAATACAATTTTGTTTCACTGGGGTTGGTATTTACTTGTTTCCCTAGTGTGGCTTTTCTCTATGGGATACTTTCAATAGAAACATATGCTCAAACCTTCAAAGTAATTACAATATCACTAAAAGCTTCATAATCACATTACTGAAACTAAATGTTAAAATTTGATTTTCCTTGATTCAATCATTTCAATTGACTTCTGGCTGCTGCATGATTTATTGAAGAAGCATGACAGGCCAAAGTCAAGGGGTGCTTAGAGTGCCTAAAGCCTTGTAGAGAAAACTTCCTGGCAATTTAATTTAGGCAGAAATTCATCTTAATTATTCTGAGGTTGTTTTTCAAAGGAAAAAAAAACAATTATTTTTATGCTTTTAGTATTTGGCTCTTTTTGGTTACATCATTCTGTCCTCTCCAAGATGTAAGCATCAACTTTCTAGGCTTGTTTTATGTGTGTGCACATGTGCACATGTGTAGACAGACAGATAGACAGACAGACAGATACACACACACTATTACACAGGCAAAAGGGCACTGTGTGGTTTCTCTCATAATTGTTGTAAGCATGTTCCTTTGTGTTATTTAAAAGACAGTTTTAACTTTAATGTTTTTATTGGGAATTCTGCCTAGTTTTGAGATACTTGCTTCTGTTTACCATGAGCAAACACACTTCTAGCAGTGCCTTCATATAATTAAATAACCCAACATACCAACAGCATCACTTCTCTTTTTCCTATGACATGGAGCATTACAAATAAACATAGCCACTTTTTCCTCATTGCTCACAGGGGGCTGAGAAATGATCATCCATCAAGCTCATGTCTGGGTGTTCTGAAAACCATTCATTTTTATTTTTAATGAAGTAGAGATTTAAGTGAATATGAAATTACCTTCCAAAATGACATGAATATTCCTAACTTTTAGCTCATTTTTTAAAGAAAAATTATATATGTTATAAAGCAGTAAATTTAGAATAATTTTCAATCATGTTTGATATCTACTCAGCCAAGAGTCTGGACTTTACAGTCAGGTATTTTACCTTTTGCTATTAATCATGCAGAAGCATTTGTTGGCATTTGAATCTCTTTATTAAACTTCTAAAGGTAAATTTAGAATCTTTAAATAACTAAACAATTTGCCTTTGTAAGATTTTTTACAAAGAAAAATAAAATCAGAGTATTCTCTGAATCTGGCATACTTTCTTGTCTCTCCCTTTAACAAATGACACATTTTATAAACAGCTCCTCCAGGGGGCAGATTTATTATTTGTTAGATTATTTTTCTATTCTTTTAAAAATAAAACTTGGAATAAATATGCACATGTACCAAATCACTGCTCCTATCATACTATCATATCACAGTATCTTATCATATAATACTTCTCACTGCTCCTATCATGCTATCATATCACAGTATCTTATCATATAATACCTCTCACTGCTCCTATCATGCTATCATATCAAGTATCTCATACACATAATACTTCTCGCTGCTCCTATCATACTATCATATCACAGTATCTTATCATATAATACCTCTCACTGCTCCTATCATACTATCATATCACAGTATCTTATCATATAATACTTCTCACTGCTCCTATCATACTATCATATCACAGTATCTTATCATATAATACTTCTCACTGCTCCTATCATACTATCATATCACAGTATCTTATCATATAATACTTCTCACTGCTCCTATCATACTATCATATCACAGTATCTTATCATATAATACTTCTCACTGCTCCTATCATGCTATCACATCCCAGAATCTCATACATATAATACTTCTCACTGCTCCTATCATACTATCATATCACAGTATCTTATCATATAATACTTCTCACTGCTCCTATCATGCTATCACATCCCAGTATCTCATACATAGAATACTTCTCACTGCTCCTATCATGCTATCACATCCCAGTATCTCATACATAGAATACTTCTCACTGCTCCTATCATGCTATCACATCCCAGTATCTCATACATATAATACTTCTCCACATTTGTGGAGTGAAACTCTAGTAATATTGCCCCTTCTCATAATTTTTGTCAGCTGGAACAAACCTAGACATATCTGGGCAGAGGGATTCTCCATTGAGAAGTGCCTTCATCACATTGGCTTGTGGGCATGTCTGTGGGCACTTTCTTAATTGCTAATTATATGTAGTTGTGCCCATCCCAGCATGGGCAGTGATATCCCTGGGCATTGGAAAGATAACAGAGCAAGCCAGAGGAAGAAACCCAGTTAGCAATGTTTTTTTACATGGTACCTGCTTCAGTTCCTGCCCTGAGCCCCTGTCTTGGCTTCCCCTGATGATGGACTGTAACCTGTAAGCCAAGTAAAGCCTTTCCTCCCCATTTGGTTCTGGTCACTATTTTATGAAGCAAAGGAAAGCCAACTAGGACTTTCACAGGTTTGTCATTACTCAGGAGGAACTGGAATTTATGTGAGAAATCGGTGTTATGGGTAGATCCCAGGCAGTTTTGGTTCTAGAAGATAAAAAGTGACTTGGTTTTTATTTTTGCATCTTAAGAGGTGTTTGTTTGTTTGTTTTTTAATTAAAATAAAAAATCCAGGTAAAATAGTTCAGCTTTAGTATGCCTGCTTATTTTCATATTTGATCATTCATTTTGGGAGTGAGCACATGCATGTGACTTTACAGTATGCATCAAAAGTGTATTTTATGTCAGAGATATAAGCCAGAACTCTTACATTTTTGGCCTTTTAATTAGTCCAATAACTTTTTTTAAAATGAAGATTCAGGACATAGGTAAGAAAGCAGATAATATGTTTCTTGTTTTACACAATATTTTTGCACTGTTTAGAGTTAGTGTCCAGAAGCAAGGGATGGTTGTTCATACCTATAATCACCCAGGCACTTAAGACACAAGAACTGATGTGAATTCCAGACAAGTCTAGAGTTCAAATTGAGACTGTCTCAAATAAACAAATTGACGATGACAACAACAAATATTCAAGAAAGCTCTGTGATAATTTTTAAGGGAAACTTTCTTAAAATTTCTTTCTACCTTTCTCAAAGTATTGAAAATATTTTAATATGACAGTAATATGACAGAAGTAATTGTGATTGTCTCTAGATCAACCCAAAGATAGCCAGGCAGCCATTTTTCTCTTAGTCATTTGTACTGAATAATCCTTCTGCAATGTACCTTCCTTCTCTTTCCATGGTAATCACAGTAGATTAAGTATGGTTGTACATTGCTTTGGTCTGAGAGTATCTTTTATTCTTTTAGAACTGAAAGTTATCAAATAATATAAGGATAAGAGCTTGAATACCTAATTTTCCCACAACTTAATTTAACAGTAATATTTATGTGTTACAGATCCTAAGAACAAGATGGACAGGTACATTTCTATAGTGTGTTCATATGCATATTTATTTATTTATTTATTTATTTACTTTAAAGCTTAATTACTTTTATGAATATATAGCTGTGTTGCTTAAAGAAGTACTTTTAAGGTAGAAAAATCTCAGCACTTAGCTACATTCAATAATACAATTATTTGTTGTTTTTCCCTCCTGTGGTAGTAAATTAATAGAGACATTTTCAAATTCCATCAGTGAATTATGAGCAAAATTATCAGGACACTACTCCAACGTGGAGCTCTTATGTTCTCAGGATTGTTTAGTCAGGGACCCGGATATTTATATCTCTGATGGATTTCCTTCAGCTTCACAAATAGGAGAGAAAATGGAACAGGTAAAAATAATGTCCGATGCCTGCCTTGTTCTTAGGTTGTATGTTGTGTTCCAGGGGCTGTTCCTGATTTATGAGACTTCATTTTTACCATGCCTGTGATACTGTCTCTATTCAGGAAACCAAAGGACTTACTCAGAGGTCACATAGTGAGTCTGTGGGTACAGTGACTCCCTCCAGGTCACACGACCTGGGCACATCTCAAGTTGGACCATCTAGCTATTCAAGCTATTCACTTCCTTTTATTTCCCCGGTTCTCTCATTTCTTTTCTAAGAGCCCTCCAACCCACTACATGCCTCTTGAATCAGTTTAGAGGCTAAAATAGCAGATGAAGCTAAAAAGTTTCTTTGACTTACAGCACTTTCTTCCAGAATGATCTTGTTGAAAGTAAATAGCCCATCTGGCCTCCTTTTCTCACAGAGCAAAACTCCTGAGTGAGCTTTGTGACTGACGCTGGCTGTATTCCATGAAGCGTGCCTGTTGGCCCTAAGCAAGATGAACACAATCTGTTTCTTCTATTTCTAATAAAGGAAGAGAGTGCCTTCATTTGCCTCCTTAATTCATGGCTTGAATTTTATGTCCTTCTTTTGCACAATGGCAGCTCTCCTGCTGTTTTTTCTTTCCTTTTCTTTCTTTTTTCTTCAATATTCAGGTAAATTTGAAACCACATAATAAACACTTTTCAATATAAGGACACTACAATGAAATCACATTAAAACTTGCATTTTCAAACCATAGCAAGAAGTTTTTAGCTGTTTGACTCCCATTGATTAGCAAGAGCTGGAAGGATGATTGAGAAAGCCATGTTTCTGATGCCTTATTCTTTCCTGGTCTCTAAATGAATTCTTCTGTGCCAGAGTCCATGGGAGTCCCACAGCCAAGCTCTGCACACTCTGAGAGTTAACCTCTAAGTACCTTAATTTAGTTCCTGAGTTTACTTCTAAGAAGCAGCAGGGACTATCCCTCTAGCCCTGATAATTATCTTCCTACAGGACTGACCAAGGCTTACAGAATAGGGATATTAAAATTTGAATCTGAATTCTCCCTGGCCAAGAAAATCATTTGCTTCTTTCTTTGTTGCTGAGCAGATAAGAATACTGTGAACTTTATAAGCCATTAAGTGCATTTTTACATTGTTTTACTTGTAAATTTTCTTATGGGACTAGACTTCATGAGGTCACCATGCTGTGGTTTTTTTAATGTCTTGCTATTACTGAAACTCCTTTCTACATCTTGTTATTTGAGTTACAAGTTCATAAAGCCAGTACCTTTCTTGACTTATTTGTTAAATGCCAGTTCACAAATAGGCATATTGTGAAACAACTTGAGGAGTGCATGTGTGTGTGTGTGTGTGTGTGTGTGTGTGTGTGTGTGTGTGTGTTGGGGGGGTGGGGAAAGGGAGAGAGAGAGAAAGAGGATTGTGTGTGCACCTGTGTGTGTATGTGTGTGTGAAGGTACATATATATAAGTTGGTGTGTGTGTGTGTGTGTGTGTGTGTGTGTGTGCTCAGAGGTACTCAGAGGTCAATCAGAGGTGTTATTTCTCAGGAAGCCCACTCATCTTATTTGCTGAGATAAGCTCACTTTGGGATCTGGGGCTTACTGATTAGGGAGGCTGCCTAGCCAGTGAGCCCAGGAATATCCTGACTCTGCCTCTCCAGTGCTGGGAGTATGGACTCATGCTATCATGCCAAAGCATGGCTACTAGGGATTGAACACAATTTGGTGTGTGTGTGTGTGTGTGTGGCAAGCATTTGGTCAATTAAACTATATCCCTGTCCCTGAGAATGTTTCTTTTTATAGAATTATAATGAATTTCACTTGATTAAAGGGATCTATAATAGAAAATACAAGACCTACAGAGCAGTAGATTGCAGGCCCAGAATATTTGGATAGGTGTTGTAGTCATAAATTCACATCTTCAAATGACAATGCAAATTGTCATGATAGAGCTGTTCTTCTGAGAAAACACAGGGGATCTTTATGTGAGGGGACGAGAACAATCTAAGAAAGAGACTTACCGCTCATTTCTACTTCCATAGTCCAGATGTTTCCTACATCTCACTTCCGACAAACTGTTAGTGTGTGTGTGATACATGAGCTAGCATCGAGCACACTGAAAAAGGAGGAAGAGCCTGTTTTTACTGCTTACTAATAATGTTTCTCCCAACTTTGACATTTAAAACTTTGTGATGAAAATGGCAAATTAAAAACAATAAGGAACAAATTAATAGGTCTGTTTTTACATTTTGAAATGCGGTATAATTATATTTTTCAGTGTTTATGTTTACACAATTGGCAAAAGCAGTGTAGTTATTTGTTTCACTTTAAAGTTGATGAATAAGAGAGCTTAGATAAATTTTTTTACAATGAAAATAAAGCACAAATGAATGAGGGTCTTTTGTATTACAATTCAAATGTGAACATCTTTGAATACTATATTCTAGTGCTGTATGTGAAAACAGTAACTTGAATCATCCTTCGTTTGCAAATAAGCATATCAAGGCTCACCTTTTAGATCGAGAGGACAACATTAATTATTCAGAAATATTTATAAAATATAACATTGAAAACTTTCTTAGGTTATTTTCTAGGATATGTCTGGAATTCAAAATGTATTCTTATTGAAAACATTATATGGTTTCAATTTAGCAAAGTAGTTCAGTGAACCTAGTTTAAATATGACTAATAGCTCTAAATAGGCTGAAGCATTCATCTGTTTTACTAGCTCATCAGAAACCTAAAATATGAGACTGAAGCCCTGAAATTGGCTTAGTTTCTGAAGCCCATTCTTGTAAGAAGTTGGGTTCCAGTTGGTAGAGGGTGTTCACAGGGAGGGAATGAAGGTGTGAGCCTTGCCTTCTTATAGGAAGAGTAAGGCAGTTTACACTCTAGAGTACCTTAGGGCAGACATTTTAATCATAATCTGCAGCCTTTTAACCTTGTGCCTGTGATTCATCCTAGCAGACCCTTCTTGCCAATATCAAGGACGTGGCTGACACGGCTGTCCTGTTAGTTGTGAGAGCAGTGGTTAATCTTACTATTTGACTCTCAGAAGCTCTGAGTACATCCAATTAAATTTCTAGGTCCCAAGTTTTAAGTCCAAAATTTAGCATATCTCTTGCCCTTTCCCACTCCCTAAATAAGGCTCTTTGAGGGCTATTCTCTAGGAAATCTCTTGAACTCAACATGCATTCCTATTAAAAACATTTTAAGGTTTCAATTTAACAAGATAGTGCAGTGCTTTGTAACCAAGTTTAAATATGACTGAATGGGCTTAGCAAGAGGCAACTCTCCCTGTTAATACTAGCCTACAAGTCCTACACTTAGGGATGACATTTACTTCAAGCCTGAACATAGTAAATTGATGAAAGAATAAACACAATCAATAAGCTCCACATTTACTGAGACTGTAAACAATGGCAGTCTTGTAGGGAAAAATCTAAGCAGAAAAGCACTTGGCATTCACTGTGTGTGTGCTGCTGGACTCAACTGTTAGTGGATGAGCAGGCTTCACCCACGGCCATCTATTTAACAATGGGCCAGGACCCTCATAATCACTGCCTTTCTTTGTATAAAATAGCATAACATTGCCTACCTCGGAATAGGTTATCAGCATGGAATACAAATTCCTTAACCCATTCTCTGACACATATTTAAGCTGCTTAGGCTAGGTTCTGAGTGTATGTGAAACACATGGAAAAACAGAATAAACAATAGCAACTCTTTAGTAGATATCATATATCTAGATTTCCTACTGAGAATGTAGTCTGTTTTTTCCATTCCAGATATTTAGAATTCTGTTTTAGGCTTGGTCATAGGGGTTAAAACAGAATAAAGCAATAGAATATAAGTTAATTAGCGTAAATTAGAGACAAGAAATGAATATAAAGTGTGAATATAAATTACTATACAGAGACAGCATTGTTATAATTTTACATTTTCTCTTAAATGTGGAAATTTATTTTATTATGCTTAGTAGCCTTCGTTACAGTCCTAAAATATGATGGTAGAAAATATATTTACTGCATGTTCTTTCTTGTAAATCTAATACTGTCTTAGTCACAGTACTATTGCTGTGTTGAAACACCCTGACTAAGGCAATTCGTAGAAAGGATTTTACTTGAGATTAGCTTCAAGCTTCAGAGGGTTACTCCATCACCATGAGGATGGTGGAAGCATGGTAGCATGAAGGCGGGCATGGTATTGGAAAAGTAGCTGAGAGCTACGTCCTAATCCACAGGCAGCAAGCAGGATGGGGGAGATTAGAGAGGGAGAAAGGGAGAGAGGGAGAGGGAGGAGGGTGGGGGGAGACAGAGAGACAGAGACTAGGCCTGGGCCTGGGCCTCAGCCTGGGCTTCATGTGGACTTTTGAAGCCTCAAAGCCCACTCCCTAAAACAAAACAACACCCATTCCAACAAGACCACATCCCTCACCCTGTTCTTTATTTATTGAAAATAAATTCTTTTCTCATACAGTATATTCCAACCAAGAATTCCCCTCCCTCCACTCTTCCCAGATGCCCCATACCTTCTCTCTCTCCTGGATATACTCTCCCTCCATCTTTCTTCAGAAAAGAGTAGGCTTCCAAGAGACAACAACCAAACACAATAGAACAAAATACAATTAGATAAGGAAAAGGCCTATACACCAAGGGTAGACAAGGCAACCAAAGCAACAAGAAGAGAAAAGTCCCAAGAGCAAGGGAAAGAGTCAAAGACACACCCAGCTCCACAGTAAAGAGAACCACGAAAACACCAAGCTAATAGCTACAGCATCTAGCAAGGGACCATGTGCAGATGCAGACAGGCCTGGTGCATGCTGCTTCTGTCTCTCTGAGCCCGTATATGCCCTGCTTAGTTGGTTCAGTTGGTCATGTTCTACGGTATTTTTCATTCCATCTAATTCCTACAATCTTTCTGCCTCCTCTTCCATGGAATTCCCTGAGCTCTTAATGGGAGAATCCCAATAGAGACCTATAAGTAGACACCCTCTGCATAACATCTGATTGTGGATCTCTTCATCTTTTCCAATCTGCTGCTGGGAGAAGCCTTTCTGATAACCACTGGACAAGGTGCCAGTCTATGAATATAGCAGGATACCATTAGGAATTATTTTATTGCTCTATCAATTTATCTATTATCTATTTATCTATCTGTTTGATCAGTCATGTTTGGTTCTACTCTAGATCTCTAGTCTATCCAGTCTCCTGGGTATCCAAGCAGTTTCAGGCCTGAACTTCCTCTCATGGAGTAGGCCTCACGTTAAATAAGACATTGGTTAAGGCCACACCTTTTAATCCTTCCAAACAGTTCTGGGTATCAGCCATTCAAATATATGAGTCTAGGTGGGACTTTTTCACTCAAACCACCACAAATAGCTTATACTCTATCATTTTAAATAACAAAGCATATTAATTTTTTTGTCCTAACTGTGTGGAAAGTTTGAATACAAAGTAAGATTTTCCTTTATGCCAAAAGCCCATAGTGATATCTTGAGTAAACATTCCAAATAGTAAGTGGAATCTGGTTCTTTTCATTTTTACCTGGATGATTTTAGCATGTCTTTGCAATTGAATTCATATAATACCCTTAGATATCCTTTAATCGTATTCATGCAGTGAGTCTTTGCATTGATACTGATGCATTAGGAAAGCTCTCTTAAGGAGTTAAACATCTCTTCCTTGTCAACACAGAGGTAATTACATGCTATTAATTCTCATGTCATTTCAGAAAAGGCTATTTAAAACTATTCATTTCATCAGCTCCTAGAACTGGGATAAGGTAGGCAGCCTGCTGTAAACCAATTTAAGATGTGATTACATTGTTTTACTCCTGCAGCACTAGAAGCAGAAAGTTGACTTGATGTGAATACAGCTTTTGAAAGGTTTCTTACATCACTTTACAAGATGAATATGACTAGGCAGCCTTGAGAAGACAAAGGAGTTGATGGAGAAGAAAGGAGCTTTACTTCAGCCATTTGTAGAATCAAGGCAGTAAGTAGATAGGGAAGAGCTGAGGGGAAAAAATCTGGAACCAGCTTTTGTCTGTTTTATCTAAATGAAGCTTTTCTGTGCATCAGCTCTGCAAATTATTAGCTGAGAATTAGAGGCATTTAACTTCTATGTAATGGCTCTCCCTGAAGAACTAGAGTAAGATTATCTTTCAAAATAGAGACACTGTTTCAAAGGAACAATTTTAGTAAACTAAGGACTCAAATAGATTACAGCAGATATTTGAAAATATTGATTTCTGTATCTCACCAAGATTATAGTAGTTGAAGTTTATCAATAATGCAGATTTTAAATAAGGGCTACTTTCTAAGATTTGGATTCCTTTTGCTGTTTTTCATAATTACTTTGAAGAATAATTGTTAAGATAAATTTTAGCTCATATTTTAAAGATAATTCAGTTTTTAGGTGACATTCAGTTGCACAGATACTATATAGTTTTTAAGTGATTTGATTTGGTGTGTGTGTGTGTGTGTGTGTGTACATGCATGTATTCACATATGTATGTGGAGGTCTGAGACTCATGTAGTCCTCAATTGCTCCCTACATCATTTTTTTGACTCAGGGTCTTTAATTGAACCTGAAATTTATCAACAAGGCAAGACTAGCTGATCAGCAAGTCTCACATATCTTCTTACCTCTACCTCAAGCAAGGTAGATTTGACTGATTATGTGGGTGCTGGGGATCCAAACTGAGGTCCTCATACTTGTATTGTAAGCACTTCACCAACTTAGCCATCTCCCTAGCCTTGGTTGATTTTTTGAAAGAGCTTTCTTCAATAGAAGATACATGTGAGTTAAAAGGAAGCTATTCCCCACATGTGATCATTGGCTTCCATGATTTTGTTTTGAAGTATGTGCTGTCTTTAGAAATGGAAAGTTTGCTAATCCTAAACATGGTCACATAACTTATGTACTAGGTGTGCCTTATCATACACGACCTAAAATGACTTGATTATTCCTCCCTAGCTAAATATTGTTTCCCTTCATCAAAATCTTGCTCTCATAAGCAATAGTGTCTGGGTTTGGTGAATGGATGGATCCGGGTGGGGTAGTCTCTGGATAGGCCATCCTTTCGTCTTAGCTCCAAACTTTGTAACTCCTTTCATGGGTATTTTGTTCCCTATTCTAAGGAGGAATGAAGTATCCACCCATTGGTCTTCCTTCTTCTTGATTTTCTTGTGTTTTGCAAATTGTATCTTGGGTGTTCTATGTTTCTGGGCTAATATCCACATATTAGTGAGTGCATTTCATGTGAGTTCTTTTGTGATTGGGTTTCCTTACTCAGGATGATACCCTCCAGATCCATCCATTTGCCTAGGAATTTCATAAATTCATTGTTTTTAATAGCTGAGTAGTACTCCATTGTGTAAATGAACCACATTTTCTGTATCCATTCCTCTGTTGAGGGGCATCTGGGTTCTTTCCAGCTTCTGGCTATTATAAATAAGGCTGCTATGAACATAGTGGAGCATGTGTTCTTATTACCAGTTGGAACATCTTCTGGATATAAGCCCAGGAGAGGCATTGCTGGATCCTTCGGTAGTGCTATGTCCAATTTTCTGAGGAACCGTCAGACTGATTTCCAGAGTGGTTGAACAAGCTTGCAATCCCACCAACAATGGAGGAGTGTTCCTCTTTCTCCACATCCTCACCAGCATCTGCTGTCACCTGAATTTTTGATCTTAGCCATTCTGACTGGTGTGAGATGGAATCTCAGGGTTCTTTTGATTTGCATTTCTCTGATGATTAAGGATGTTGAACATTTTTTTCAGGTGTTTCTCAGCCATTCCGTATTCCTCAGGTGAGAATTCTTTGTTTATATCTGTACCCCATTTTTTAATGGGGTTATTTGATTTTCTGGAATCCACCCTCTTGAGTTCTTTATATATATTGGATATTAGTCCCCTATCTGATTTAGGATAGGTAAAGATCCTTTCCCAGTCTGTTGGTGGCCTTTTTGTTTTATTGACAGTGTCTTTTGCCTTACAGAAGCTTTGCAGTTTTATGAGGTCCCATTTGTCAATTCTCGATCTTACAGCATAAGCCATTGCTGTTCTCTTTAGGAATTTTTCCCCTGTGCTCATATCTTCGAGGATTTGCCCCACTTTCTCCTCTATAAGTTTCAGTATCTCTGGTTTTATGTGGAGTTCCTTGATCCACTTAGACTTGACCTTAGTTCAAGGAAATAAGAATGGATCAATTTGCATTTTTCTACATGATAACCACCAGTTGTGCCAGCAGCATTTGTTGAAATTGCTGTCTTATTCCACTGGTTGGTTTTAGTTCCCTTGTCAAAGATCAAGAGACCATAGGTGTGTGGGTTCATCAGAATCCCAACTCAGTTCTTCAAGGAATTAGAAAGGGCAATTTGCAAATTCATCTGAAATAACAAAAAACCTAGGATAGCAAAAACTCTTCTCAGTGATAAAAGAACCTCTGTGGGAATCACCATGCCTGACCTAAAGCTTTACTACAGAGCAATTGTGATAAAAACTGCATGGTACTGGTTTAGTGACAGACAGGTAGATCAATGGACGAGAGTTGAATACCAAAAGCGATTTCTTAAATTTCATTCTTCTCCATAGCTTCATTGTTCTTTCAGTCACTCATATTCCAACGGTTGGAGTTATTTTGTTCTTGAAATTAGCTTTGATTTCATATAGTATGTTTGGATATAAGATGCGAAGAGTAATGAACAAACAGTAGATCATATGCTACAACTCTTACCCTTAACTTGCTGACTTACAGTCATCCTTCTTAACGAGCCAAGTGAGCTCTACATGCTGTTTATATTGCTCAGCTAGTGTTTTAGCCTGATGTCTAGAAGGAGTTAATGTCATTCTCCAATCTTAGATTCTTGGTATAGTATATTTTAATGGTAGGGTTTGGGGCCCATTTCTTTTGCTATATTTTAGTATTTGATTATAGGTTAATTTTTTCTCTTTCTGTTCAATAAAATTATTAAAAGACAAGGATTTGTTCTAGGAAGACAGTTTCATATTCTTCCTTAATATTTTCTCCTTTACTTTTCTTACTGCCATAAAGTGAGGTTAAGTACCTCAGTTTGTATGTGCTGATTTATATTACCTGACGTGGTATAAAATGGGTGAAATGATGGTAGCCTTGTTTCTTTTACAGTAGCTCTATCTAGCCAGTCCAGACCTTTACTTACATGAGGTATTCCTGACAGAAATTGAATATTATTTTTAAAATGACTATTACAAATATATTAATGGACAAAGAAAAACTCTTAAAAACTGCTGAGGTACTATTTTACTTCACATCACCAGGTCTGATATTTTGTAGTTAAAACTCTGGTTAAAAATCATTTTTGGTAATAGTATAGGTTCTAGAAGTTTCAAGTGGCTTATTTAGGAATGACACATGTGGTATTCTTCTTGCAATAATTAAGTAATCAGAGAAAGATGGCACTGTGCCAATTCAGCTAAACTAAATTCAGCCACTGAATTTTTTTTTTTTTTTTTTGTAACCTGGAATGCAGTACCAGACATGAGTTCCTTCTTTAGAGTGGGCCTCAAAACCAACCATAAGATGTTTGGTTTGTCCTATAAAAATCATACCTGTGTTGTAACAGTGGACACACATCTTGCCTGGAAAGTTAGTATTATAGGTTTTAGGGTTTCCATCTGGGTAAGTCCATTGATATACCCTTTACCCTCTAGCAGCCTCCATTGTACCTTTTGCCAGGATGAACTCTGGCCAATAGGGAAAAGTCTAGTTCTGTTCCAGTTTGATTTATGTATCTTGTATCTGTATACATTGTATCAGCAGAAGGGCCTTTTTCTTTTTCTTTAGAAAAACATCTCTTTTATTTGGAATCTAAGGCCCCTGGCCCCAGTGCATATCTAGTAAACTGCAGTTAAGTGTCAACCATCTAGCTAATGACCCTGCTCCATAATGGGGTCAGATGAGTAGACATTTGGATATATGTTCCCAGAAGTAGGAAGTGGATGCCAGGTAGAAGGAAGAGATAGAGCAAGTGGTTGGGCACTGTCTCTGCTACATACTATCTCTTGCTATGCCCAAGAGATTGCCTTAAGGGCTCCTAAGCCTCCTGCTCTGATACAAGAGGTCAGCATTGTCTTGGTGAAAGGTTAGGTAATTAGTTCTCACAGGTTGCACAGAGTCTTTTTGCCCATCTCTGACTCGATCTGCTAAAGAACTTGAACTGTCTTCATAAAGTGTCTGTGTCCTCCAGGGTCTGGGTGAGCTGACTGCAAGTCTCAGGCAGGGAAGCTAAATATTTGTAGGCACTGTGAACAGCATTAGGGTCTTAATCATATACTACTAATGGACATGCAAAAAGAATAGCAACATCCTGTATTGTTTGGGGAGCTTTTGGAGGACTTTCTGACCTACAACACAAAAAGAGATATCACACATGCACTAAGACTTTTGTTCATTTACAGTTGGCTATTAGGTTTATCATTACTCAAGACAAGAGAGCTATTGTCTCTCATGCTCATTGGTTTTAGTTGGCTTACACAGTAGGAGGTTTTCAAATGTTTCTCATTTTGGACAACCCTCCTTTCATCCTCAGCTCCTCCATGTGCATCCTCCCATTCCCTCTTAAACCCTTCTTCCCCTCTTGCTCTTTATATCACTTATGCTCTGCTACACAACCCTCGAAGCATCCTCAACTCTAAAGACCCATTTCTAGTTTCCTTGTATCTACAGGTGCTCCCGTGACTAGTGGCAAAATCATGGCCACATAGATGCCTCTGGTTAAATGCAGTGAAGGTCAAGATAAAACAAATATGGGGATGTGGAAGAAGACTCATAGGAAGGAGAGACATTAGGAATGGAAGGGAGTAGGTGGTGTTGATTTTAATCAGCATGCATCATACATGTATGTTGTCTGTATACATAACACGTATATGTATTAATTTGCATACATACATGAAATTGTCAAAGAAAAAATTTAAGGAGGGGTAAAATGTTTTAACAGATTTTTATTGAATTGGGGAAATAATGAAAAAACATTCTTTGTAAGTAAAAATATTAGTTATCTTTGCAGTTATGACTTTATAGAGAAAGTCAAATCTTGACATTTGAATGGTTATTAATTTAGTCATATTTCAATGGCAATGAATGATAGGATGTTAAATGTGACTTCATTCTTTGATATTTTTAGCTTTCTTAGTGGTAGTTACTAGTGCTGAGAGCAGTCAACATTGAGAGTATATTTAGCTTAGATTTTAAAATAATGCTTGATATAACTTCAATTTCTCTGACCTAGAAATATTGATGCACCAATTTTCTGCATTAAAAACTTTCTTCTTAAATGGGCAAATGCTAGCTAAATGTGTTGGAGAATACAGTACTTTCAGGAAATGACAAGAAATATTGATTTACTTTATTCTTATTCCCTCAAGCAGAACAACCATAAAATCTGTTCAATTTCTTCTCATTTTTATCTGTAGATTACACTGAGTTGTGGTGCAGATGACAGGTGTGGACATGATAGGAACATATTGACGTTTATGAGGATTTGACTTCAAAGCTTCAAAGATGAAAAGTCTACTGAGAAATTCAACCAGAGCTTTATTCATGCAATTATTGTGGTGCTAAATTCTGCTAGTTATAAACACGAATACAGATCTGACACAGGAAATTCAATCAAGGACAATTCCTGTAAGACTAAAAGTTCACCTTCAATAAGTCAACATGAAAACTACTTTGGAACGCTTGGAAATTGTAAAATATTGAACAAAATCTATGTGTATAATTTTAAAGTGTGTCATTAAATAGAAATAGAATCATGTTGACCTATGTAATTCCATATAAGCTACTGATTTTGACATACAAAAGGTTAAATTTTAACCCAATTTTTGTGCAAATTTCAAGTGTATTAATTCTTCCTTGGTTAGTCATAGATAATTGCATTCTTCTATGTCTATTTGAGAGTGACTCAACTTTGAATAAATCAGAGGAGTCTCACTGCTCTAGGGAACTTGAATGCTCCTCTGCCATAGTTCAGTAGGAATGTGTAAGCAGGCTGCCTTAAGGACATCATAAAATGCCTAGAGTGGCGTGTGCACTTACTCCTCATATGTAGTGTTGTTTCTGAAGGCTTCTATGTTTTGTTGCATTCCTATGATTACTACCTCACGTCTTGAAGAGAGAAGTGGTATGATGAAGCTCCTGAATGTAGCTATGGACAGTAAGACTATACTGCTGGTCTCTATTTTCTCTGTGTGTAAGATACTGAATTGTTCCAGTATTTATCTCGGAGCTACACAGGCACAGATTAGCGTATGGTCGTGGAATATGTGCATGTTAAGGTCCATATGCAAGTTGTGTTAACTGACTCCTTGGTACTTTGCCTCTTGTTTG